>NC_087350.1:113541801-114141801 GCF_030014295.1 Loxodonta africana
CTGGAAGCTTTGTCACTATTTCAAATACCTGCATGGTCACCCATGGTGGACAGGTTTCAGCAGCGCTTCCAGACGAAGGCAGACTAGGAAGAAAAAGGCCTGGCAGCCTACTTCTGAAAATTAGCCAATGAAAGCCCAGGGGATGACAAGAGGACATTGTCTGATACAGTGCTAGAAAATGAGCCCCTAGGTTAGAAGGCACTACAACAGTCACAGCAATGGACACAAACACACTAAAGATCATGAAGATGACACAGGACTTTGCAACATTTCATTCTGAATCGCCTACCGTTGAGTCACAGCGACTCAACAGCAACTAACAATGATATGCTTTGAGGAGCAGGTAGAAGGTTCCAGAGAAGCTGCTGCCCCAAACCTAAAGAGTCAAAAGGCATGTGCCTCAGGGAATTTTGGCTTTAGAAGGTGACAACTGCACAGTCAAGAGTTAGCTAATCTCCAAGACATTTTAAGCTAACCAAAAAAAAAAAAAAAAAAAAAAAACCATTGCTATTGAGTCAATTGAGACTCTTAGTGACCCGACAGAGGTTTGTTTCTATACGGTGCTGTGCAGTTCATAAGTCCTTCTCCTTTCCCACAGCTTTACTTTGCCCTAAGTGTGGCAAGTGAGTGCACCGAAAACAATGAGCACCAAGAGGCAAGTTTCTCGACTGCCATCTCCTCTGGAATCACTAATTCATAAACTGAATGCAACTGTAATCTAGGTTTGCCTTATCTACACGACTCTGCTCAATTTGTGGGTTGGAAATGAATTTTGACCGCCTATGGAGTTCAGCCATCTGAAAGTTCCCGCTTATTAGGAAGTGGTACAGAATTTTCTTCTTTACTCTGCTCTTAAAAACTAGACATCTAAGACAGTAGATTCCTCCAGCCCTTACAACCAAGAAACTTTTCACCAGACAATGTCGTTATCAACATCATCATCATATAGTTGTTGTTAGCTGCTGTGGGGTTGGCTCTGATTCATGGTGACCCCAAGTATAACAGAATGAAACCTTGCCCAGTCCTGCACCATCTTCATGAGCTTCAGTATGTTTGTGTCCATTGTGGCCACTGTGTATTTTGAGTGTCTTCCAAGTGGGGGCTCATCTTCCAGCACTATATTAGACAATATTCTGTTGTCATCCATAGGGTTTTCATTGGCTAATTTTTGGAATTAGATCACCAGGCCTTTCTTCCTAGTCTATCTGAGTCTGGAAGCTCCGCTGAAACCTGTTCAGCATCATAGCAACACACAAGCCATTCTTTTATCTCATTACAGTCTTTGCCCTCTTTCCCCAAGACTGTTATTTGTCTTCAGGTGCTTGAACATTCTTCTTTCCATAAGGTGCTCTGTCATTTCATTTATATCAAACCCCTGTCTCTGGCCTCATGATCCCTAAGAGGAAGTGGCAGCCATGTCTTATAGGCAAATGAGTGAGCTCCGGTGCTCAGCATGGGGCCAGGTGTACATCCTGTGAATACAAGTCATGGTGGGCAATGATGATCGGCCACAGCAGACCTGAGGCCTTGAAGCTTGTCCGAGTGGATTATGAATGTATCCAGTTTTTCCTTCTCCTCCTACCTCTTCCCACCACCCCAGTTATAACCAGCCACACATCTTACTGACTTCCTTTGTTTCTAATAATTTTTCACTTGATTCTCTACTTCCTGGATGTGCAATCATTATGTTGTTGTCATCGGGTGCCATCAGGTCTATTCTGGCGCATAACAACTCCATATGACGGAGCAGAACTGCCCCATAGCATTTCCGAGGCTGTGATCTTGAAGCTTAGGAAGCAGATCACCAGGTCTTTCTCCCTTGGAGCCACTCGGTGGGTTCGAATCACCAACCTTTCAGTTGGCAGCTGTGCATTCAACCTTCCTGCCTTCAGGGCTCCTTTGCAACCATTATACCCACCAGTAACGATGTCTGCAACTTCCTCTCTGGTATTTATATCTATTATTTCTTTCTCTTATCTCTTGGCTAGTCAAGCAAGCTTTATGATTTCAGTGAAGGTAAGCATCCTTATCACGGATCTGATTTAAATGGGAACGCTTCTAGTGTTTCACAAAATATGGTGCTGGTTTGGCCTGACACCACACATTGCACTTAAAGTAATAAAAGTAACAAATTCTACTTAATTCCTATTTTACGAAGTTAATTTTTTTCTTTTTAATCAAGAACATGTGTAGGATTTTGTTGTTGTTCACATAGACTAATTTTATTAATTCTTATGTCATAATTTCATTTTGTTGGTGGTATTGAAAATACATGGGAGAGAACATTTACACCACCTCAAACAACCTCCGCATGTACAATTCAGTGACATTATTACATTCTTCAAGTTGTGCAACCATTCTCACCCTCCTCTTCCAAAATGTTCTTCCCTCTTTAACATAAACTCACTGCCCCCCAAGTTTCCTATCTAATCTTTTGAATTGCTGTTGTCAATTTGACCCCACATATTTATTCTTTTTAAAGTTAAGTTTACTGAGGTGTAATATACATGCAATAAAATTCACCCTTTTAAAGCAGATAGTTCAGTGAGTATCAACAAATGTATACAGCCATGTAAAGACTGCCATAACCGACGTATCGCTGGATGCTGAAATTTAGCAAAGCATTTTTGGTGTCCAAAAAAAAAAATTTTTTTTTTTTTTTTAGTAGGATGACCACGTAGACTTTTCTGTCTTGATCTATCTAGTGTGAAGGCTCACTTCTCTGACACGGAACTGAGCTTATATTCCTGTGATGTACCCGCTTGATCATGGTATCTATTTATTGTACCACTATATTCTATTTGATGGTATTTTATTGAAGGGTTTTGCATCAATATTCATGAGCACGATTGATCTGTCTAGTGTATACTCATACGTGCATATGTGCTATCTTTGTGATACTCTGGTATTAAGATCCTCTTGGCACCCTAAAAAAAAAAAACAAAAAAGTAGAAGTTTGTCCTTTTTTCTGTACTCAGAAAAAAGCTGAAAGAGCAGTGTAAACATTCATCCAGGTTTACATGGGATAGTCCTGGTTTATATGTATTGGCCCAATTAAAGCCCCTTTTAGTAAATTCTTAAGGATCCCTAGTGGCACGGTGGTTAAGTACTTGGCTGCTAACCAAAAGGTGGGCAGTTCAAACCCATCCAGCAGCACTGTAAGAGAAAAGACCTGCAATCTGCTTCCATAAACAAATGCTATGGGGCAGATCTACTCTGTCCTATAGGGTTGCTATGGGTCAGGATCGACTCGAAGGCAGTGGGTTCAGTAAATTATATGATCACCCTACTTAATAATATGAACATCCTTGAATGTTGGAGGAATTCACTGAGGCCATTGGAGGCTGGCATTTGGAATTTAGGGAGCACCTTTTGACAACTTTTCCATTTCTTTCAGCATTACTGATTTAAGTTCTCTCTCCTGGGGAGCCACTTTGATTTAGTAAACGTTCTTAGAAATACTACCCATTTCATCTATACAGAACCCTGGTGGTGCAGTGGTTAAGAGCTCAGCTGCTCACCAAAAGGTCAGCAGTTGAGATCCACCAGGTGCTCCTTGGAAATCCTGTGAGGCAGTTCTACACTGTCCTATAGGGTCGCTGTGAGTCAGAATCGACTTGACAGCAACAGGTCTGGTTTGGTTTGGTTTGCATCTATACGCAGAGAGTTTCACACAGTACCTCACAATACTTTGTTTGGTTATTTCTTCTCTTGATCCCTAGTTTTGTCGATTTTTACTTTTATTGGTAATAAAATAAGTTTCCTTCACTGTACAAAGTTTAAAAAAATACAGACACATAGGGAAAGTTGGAAATTATCCACAAATCTCATTGCCCGGAAATAATTATTATTGACATTGCCATGTAAAATATTCCAGACTTTTATTTATCTACATACCTACCTACCTGCCTACACACACACTCAGCAGGCTTATTCACCTGCCTTTTCTATATTATATGTTGTGACCATCCTTCCCATATCAATAAATATAGATTTACATGTTCAATTCCAAGGGCTGTGAAGCTTGGTTATGAGATGACCTTCTTAAATTCCTGACAACGGGGAATAGATAGACAGGTTATTCACTCATTTAGCCACTCATTTTTACTGCTTTTAACAACGCTGCAGTGAATATTATTTAATACACATCTTTGCATGCTCTTCAATCTGTAACTATCAGAGAGGTAAAAGCAGAACTGCTAAGTCAAAGATGAGACTCATAGCAGCCCCATGCGACAGAGTCAACTGCCCCATAGGGTTTTCTAGGCTGTAATCTTTACAGGAGCAGATTGTCAGGTCTTTCTCCAGAAGAGCTGCTGGCTGGGTTTGAACCACCAACCTTTCAGTTAGCAGCCAAATGCTTAACCATTACAGCACCAGGCCTCCTAAGTCAAAGATTAAAAAAAAAAAAAAAAGTCAAAGATAGATACATTTAAAAACTTTAAAACTTTTTTTTCCCTTACAAGAAATACATGTGCATATTTCTTATCTTTAAAAATATTGACAAAGAACAAAACAAAGTTTTGTTGCAATCTAGCATGCACTTAACATTCTGTCATATACATCCATCAATTCCCAGTGCACACACATTTTCTGTAGCCATAAATGAGCCTATACTATACATACTGGTTGGTAAGTCACCGTATCATGTCCTCTTTTCCTACATAGTATCATTCTACATAGCTAACAAGGTATTCGCTGGATACAAAATATTTCAGGTGTTTCTAATTGTTTACATTATAAACAACGCTACAATGAATATCCTTGTTCTTTATTTTTGGTCCCCTTGCCCAAAAGTCTCCTTAGGCTAAATTCCTGGAGGTAGAGCTGCTAGATCAGAGGATATGGACTTCAAGGCTTTTGATGAAGACATCATCCTTGTGAAAGTTTACATCAGGCAGCATTCCAAACAGTAAGATAGCCCTAGATGGTATCATTCTCTTAGATAAACCTAGATAACAAAATTGGCACTTTTTTTTTTTATTATTTTAAAATTGCTAACAAGTTCAACATTCTTTTCATATGCTTTTTGGCCCTTCACAATAATATGTTAGCAGCTCACTTTAAAGGTCTGTTTTTATCTATACATAAAATAGTAATAATATGTTCAATTATTTCTTAAATCTTAGTTCCTGTTTTGCTGGGGAATTAAAAAGAACCAAGATACTTTACACTTTTAGAAACAGCTCTGGAGCTCTGGCTGAAATTTTGCTCTACATTTGTTCCAAGTATGGGAGAACCATGATTTCCATGTTGTATCAATATAAATACGTACGAGGCAGGGGTGTCACTGGAGGGGTTCAGACCTCACCGTTGACACTGTCAGAGGGGGTAACACCAAAATGACACCTACAAAAATTTTCCTGCTGTGTTTCCACAGAAATTTATTATTTTTATAAAAATTTTCCTGTAGTTAGTTATAACAACAAAAACATTTTTCGTAAGCCCAGCTCACATGTATCAATATACCTACAAGACTAAAACTCTATGGTGATTTACTTTTGGACCCTTCTAACGCGCTCGGGCCAGAGCTGTCATTATTACCCAGTTACGATAACGCTTCGAATCACGTGCTTTCGGGCGCTGGCGATACAAGCACAGGCTGTTGTTATCACTGCTGCCGGTGTTTTTACGGTCGCTGATTTTGTCAAATTTTCTGATGTTTTAGCTAGAATGTTGTGGTCCTTAGTATGCGAGGGTGACACCAACCCCAGTGACGTCACTGGTACCAAGATATCGTTACAAAATGTTTTTGCTAGAGCATGGAATTCAACATTCTTTGGAGAGCACAGGTACCTCACCAAATCTTATCTCTAACTGCTTCATGGAATGAATTTTCAAAATGATGCTAAATAGAAACTCTGCTTCACCACAACGTCAACATCTGTAATGCTCAAAACACTAAAAATTAGGTGTGCAATTTACTTGGTTCTTTCATTTTTAAATAAGCACTCATTAGGAACAACTGCACCTGATTTTCTTTGGAGCAAAAGCATGGTGCATGCTCACTTCTTCTTCTTCTTTTTTTTTAATCAGTTAAGGACAAATGACCCACAAGTGAATTTCACCTTAAGAGCGGAGATTGCAGCATGCCACTCAAGTAATCCTTTAAAACCAATATTCAGAATCTCTACTCCAAAAGGCAGTGGATTTGCACAGGCCTTCCCCACTTTTTTTAACCCTGGTTTTACTAGCAAATTCACACGCCTAACACATGTAAAGTACTCCAGCGCTTTCAATAACTATCATTAGAGGAATCAAAGTAATACTTGCAAGTTCAAACATAAAATTACATCTGTTGGCTGCATCAAAGTTTCTGATTAAGAGATGCCACTAAGAGATGATATCAGAATGGCAAGTGGAAGAAAAGATTTACTTTATCAAATATAACTAGAATAAATTCTCAGCCTGTCCTACCATTATTAGTTTTGTTTTGGTAAATTATTGCCTAATTTACCTGACCCTGCAATGTTTGATAATATATATAATGTAACTTACAGGATTATATGGTAGGATTAATGAAAACCCAGCAAAATAAATGCTTATATTAAAGTATTCAATAGAAAGATACTCAAGCTGTAGAGGACCACAGTACTTGTTGTTGACTTTGACTCACCGCCACCCGATGTGTTCAAGAGTAGAACTGCTCCACAAGCCTTTTTTTGGCTGTAATCTTTATTTAATCTTTATGGTGCCACTGGGTGAATTCAAACTGCCAACCTTTAGGTTTGTAGGTGAGCACCACCCAGGGATCTAGAGGCCTATAAACTCTAACTCATTGCCATTAGTCAATTCCAACTCATAGCGACCCTATAAGACAGAGTAGAACTGTCCCATGGAGTTTTCAAGGAGCAGCTGATGGATTCAAACTGCCAACCTTTCAGTTGGCGGAGTTCTTAACCACTGTGCTACCGGGGGTCCCTAGGGGACTATAAACCCCTCCCTTCAAAAAAAAACCCATTACCATCAAGTCAGTTCTGACTTGACCATACAGGAAAGAGTAGAACTGCCCTCAAAGGGTTTCCAAGGAGCAGCTGGTGGATTCAAAGTGCCAACCTTTTGGTTAGCAGCCAAGCTCTTAACCACTGCACCACCAGGGCTCTGAGAGGGTTATGGTTGTACTTTAAGGAAAGAATGTTTATTATTATACAAATGCAGTGACTTCAATGAGAGATCTTACCCTCCCAGCTCATTCAGTAAACTATATACAACCACCCATTGCCACTGAGTTGATTCCAACTCCTAGCAACCCTAAAGGAGAGAACAGAAGTGCCCCATGGGGTTTCCGAGGCTGTAAATCTTTACGGGAGTAGACTGCCACATCTTTCTCCCTCAGAGCAGCTGGTGGGTTTGAACTGCCAACTTTTCAGTTAGTAGTCAAGTACTTGAACCACTGCACCACCAAGGCTCCTTCATTGAACTATGTTATTTTTGTTGGGTGCTGTAGAGCCAATTCTGACTCCGAGCAACTCTATAGGATGGAGTAGAACTGCCCTGTAGGGTTTCCCATGCTGTAATCTTTGTAAGTAGATCACCAGGTCTTTCTCTTTCATTGAACTAATTGTCCCCCAGATATAAAAGATTCCAAACCTAGTGTAAGAGACGATTAAAAATCACACGCTGGGAAAATAAGCTGAACCTGAGAAATGGAACGGCCAACCTGTGTAATTAATAGTGCTGTGAATTCAGCCACAATAGATGGGATTAATGACTAAATAGTCCCCCAAATAACCCAGTGGTTAGCTCCTGAATGCAAAGAACAAATGAACATTAAACAACATCATAATAAACAGAAAAAAAATGAAGTTGTCAACAATTTCATTCTACTTAGATCAACAATCAATGCCCACTGAAACAGCTGTTAAAAAATCAAACACATTGCACTGGGCAAATCTGCTGCCAAAGACCTCTTTAAAAAAAAAAAAAATGCCATCAAGTCAATTTTAACTCATAGCGACCCTTATAGGACAGGGTAGAACTGCTCCATAGGGTTTCCAAGGACCACCTGGTAGATCCTAACTGCCGAACTTTTGGTTAGCAGTTGTAGCTCTTAACCTTAGAGTTATAAAAAACAAAGATACCATTTTAATAACTAAGATATGCTTGATCCAAGCCATGGTCTTTTTACCTGCCTCACATGTGTGCAGAAGCTGGATAATAAAAAAGGAAGGAAAAAGAATTGACGCATTCAAACATGGTGGCAAAGAATACTGAATATACCATGGACTGGCAAAAGGATAAACAAATCAGACTTAGAAGAAATACAACCAGAATGTTCCTTACAAGTGAGGACCGCAAGACGTCAACTCACTGACTTTGGGCACATCACTAGGAAAGACCAATCACTAGAAAAAGGACATCTTGGTTGGTAAAGAAGAGGGTCAGTGAAAACAGGAAAACCCCTCCATGCGATGGATTGACACAACAGTCTCAACAATGGACTCAAACATACCAACGATCACGAAGATGGCGCAGGACTGGGCAACTTTTCCTTCTGTTATATTATACTTAAGGTCGCTATGAGTTGCAGCAACTAATGACAACAAAAAATGGAGTCTTTTATTGTTGAGGTTAAGGTAAAACCTGAAATATTATCAAAGAGCAGCTGACCTTAAAGAGAATTAAAAACCATGACGTCTTCTGAAAGTACACTAAAACAAAGGTAGCAATAAAAAGGAGGGGGGTGGGGCTTAAGAGAGATAGCTACAAAAGAAGAAAGATGCAAATATCAAAGTGTCATCAGCATTTCTGAAGAAGAAGGTGTCCTGAACCAGGCGCTCGGAGCGTCATCTCTCTGGCAGACACGTATGTAAGAGAACAAGCCCGATACCCTGGTTGGCACCGTCTCGTAAAACTAGGCCTGCACAGCATTCATCCTCATAGGGTCGCTAGGAGTCTGAATTGACTCAACAGCAGTTTTTTGTTTTGTTTTTAATTCTCATCCTCACTTAGGAAACCACTGGATGTTATCACAAGAGTTCAAGGAGCTTTGTCAATTCCCAAGAAGACAACACACCACCTCACCGCCATAATTATCACAGCACACCGAGTGGTTTTCACTTTGAGTGCAAAGTGATAAAGTGGCATTTTTCTTCGTCAGTCTCTCTGATGACTCTGAGTAGCATAATCAATTCGCCAGGGTCTAATCAGCCTTGGGAAATGATGATACAGCTTAGAAACGACAAAGCTGCAGAGCGTGGTAAAAATAAAACAAAACCCTTCAATAACCTCCCCACACAGGCAGTATTATACCAGGGCTCCTCGGCAGGGCTACGCTGATCTTGCCTACTTTCTCAGCCTCCTCTAAGACCATGGCTCTGATCATCATTGTGGTCATCAACAACTGCTATTTGTTAAGTGCTTTTCACGTGTCAGGCATTTTATTTGAGTTCTCTCGTTTAGAACTCACAACAACTCATAGGGTAGCTAGAATTGTGTTCTCTTTACTTCATGAAGTGGTGGACTAAGGCACAGAAAGGCTAAAGGCTTTGCCTCACTGCATCTCCCCGTGGGTCTCTCAAGTCAGTTGGACTGACATATTTGCAGCTCTTGAAATGTGGCATGCTTTTTACACACCTTCACTCATATTGGCTTTGCCCATTAAACTGTCCAACTTTTTCTCATCTGATCATCTCCTTACTGATCTTTCAAGATTCAGCTTAGGCTGAGCCTCCTTTGAGAGACCATCCCAGATACTCCAGTCCATCCCAGGAAAAGTTAGATACTCTCCTCTGTGTTTCTATTGCTCTGGGTGGTGCAAACAGTTAACATGCTTGGCTGCTAACCAAAAGGTTGCAGGTTCCAGCCCACCCAGAGGTGCCTTGGAAGAAAGGCCTGGTGATCTACTTCCAAAAAATCAGCCGTTGAACACCCTACGGAACACAGTTCTACTCTCGTACACATGAGGGCTGCCATGAGTTAGAATCAACTCAATGGCAGGTGGGTGTTGTTTTGTTTTGTTTTGTTTTAACCTACTCAGACATCATATGAGAATTGGGTCTGTTCATAAATCTCTTCCCTACTGGGCTACAAGAAACCCTGGTGGCTCAGTAGTGAAAGGTTGGCGGTTCAAATCCATAAGGCACTCCGCAGGAGAAGGATGTGGCAGCCTGCTTATGTAAAGATTACAGCCTTGGAAGTCCTATGGGGCAGCTCTACTGTCCTACAGGGTCACTATGAGTTGGAATCGACTCAGTGGCAATAGGTTTACTGGGCTATGGGCCCTCTGGTAGGGAACACCAAGGTCCTTGCACTAGGCCACACAGAATTCCACTACACAACTCCAGGGGGGCACCACTCACACAGATGACAGAGAGATGTGAATGGCAACCCTGGAGTTATATGGTATGGCAGCTCTAAGGACGGTACCCCCATTGCCTTCCAAAGACTCGGGCCCAGAATGTGTACTCATAAACACTAAGTAACTGGTTAAGCTCCACAGTAAAAGTGAAACTGAGCTTAAGCTTTGAACAACCCCCCAACCAATTTATTATTCTCCAGACTAGCACTTCATAAGGTAAAGTCCAAATAACACCGGCAACCCAAAGACAAGTGCAAGATTTGTCACCTAGAATAAGCCCACTGGGGACATCACCGCCTTACCTCTTCCACATTAGCTTCTTGTACACCTGTTCCAAATGCTAACGGTAAACTGTGAAGAGTTCCCTCTAAGTCTGCGATAATGGCCTAATTCATCCGCGAATGGATGTGGCATTTCCACCAGAGATGCGAATAAGTACAGTGCGAGCCAGAGAGAAAAATCTACCCCAAAGAGCAGACTGAAATGCAAACTAACACAGTCCAATTTTTCTATTTTAATGAGCATGTTCACAAGGACATTATGGTTCTCTATTCAGAAAGGCAACATTCCACCACTTTCAACCACCTGCTCAGCAGAGGGAAGGAAACTGCACACTCAACTTTGGCCAACATTATGATATATTTAATTAGAGATAAAAGGCATTAAGCTTAGGCAATGCATTCCTATTTCTTTAGAAGGAAACAGTTTCTAACTTTCAATGGAAGGGAACACGTCCTGGGGTAAAAGAACTTTTTCTGTGTAACCAGTGCTAAGAAATCCCCAGGGCTTTGACCTGGAAGCTCCGCTGAAACCTGAATAGCAACAGGCAAGCTTCCACTGACAGGTGGCAGCTGTGCATGAGGTGTACTGACCAGGAATCGAACCCAGGCCTCCCACATGGAAGGTAAGAATTCTACCACTGAGCCTCCGCTGCCTCCCTGAGCCCCAATTCTTTCGGTTGACTTCTGCCTTCCATTCACCGCCAGCCACCTAACTCAGGGTGGGACAAGCAACAGAGCGACAAAGATTACTAGCACTGATATTATGGGTAAAAACTACAAAAGCTCAGGGAAATGGCAATACAGTAGACAGAATAATCATCCCTCAAAGATGTCCATGCTCGAATTTCTGCAGCCTGTGACTATGTTATATTACACGATAAGGGGGAATTAAGATTGCTAGTCAGCTGACCTTAAGGAGATTATCTTGGATTATCTGGGTGGGCCCAATGTACATAATCACAAAAACCCATTGCTGTCAAGTAGATTCTTCCTCAAAGTGACCCTATAGGAGAGAGGAGAACTGCCCCCATAGAGTTTCCAAAGAAGCCTACCACATCTTTCTCCTGCGGAGTGGCTGGGTGGGTTAACCATTGTGCCACCAGAGCTCCTTATGTAATCACAAAAAGGGTCTTTTAAATAGAAGTGGGAGGCAGAGCAGTCTGTGTCAGAGTGATGTGTTATGAAGACGACTCAACCGGGAATTGCTGGCTTGAAGATGGAAGCTGTCACAAGCCGAGGAATGCAGCTGGCCTCTAGAACACGGAGAAGGCAAGAAAACAGGGTCTTTCCTAGGGCCTCCAGAAGGAACAAAGTCCTGGTGACACACTGATTTTAGCCCAGGGAGCCCAATCTCTGATTTCTAACCTCCAGAAACACCAGATACTATAATGTGTTGCTTTAAGCTGCTAAGTCTGTGGTCATTTGGTACAGCAGCAATTTCACCTCAGAGACCAACTATTCCTGTAATAAATAATCAAATATGCAAACATGTAACAAAGCGTGTGAACATTCATTCCGCAAAGGAGAGCCAGGAGCTCGTGCAGACGATCACGTCGGATAGGGCTATTCCCTTCTCTGCCCTCACCTAAGCTAAGCTGTTATGACATAAGTGCCGTCCAGTCGGTTCTGACTCATAGTGACCCCATGTACAACAGAACGAAACACTGCCTGGTCCTGGTTGTTATGCCTGAGTGGTTAAAGCGCTTGGCTGCCCATGGAAAGGTTGGCAGTTTGAACTGAGCAGCAGAAGAAAGATGTGGCAGTCTGCTTCCATAAAGATTACAGCCTTGGAAGCCCTACGGATCAGTTCTACTCTGTCCTACAGGGTTGCTGTGAGTCGGAATTGACTCGACGGCAAGGGGGGTTCTGGAGGTAGAAAATGTCAATGGGAAAATTTGAGGATAAAACTCTTTAGAATGTCTTGAAATTTTTTTTTTTAATATATATATTTTTGCGTAGCTGTCTGTGTGGCCACGGCCTCTGGGCTGGGATGAACTGCGCTCGCGGTGGAGGTAGGGCAGCCGAGCCGGAGCCGTGGCCGGCACTGTTGTTGCAGTCGGACTGACCATCGCTGCCACAGGATTTGCAGGCCATTATGTTTTGCAAGCCATGAAGCATGTGGAGCCTCAAGTAAAACAAGTCTTTCAAAGTCTACCAAAATCTGCCTTCAGTGGGGGCTATTACAGAGGTGGATTTGAACCCAAAATGACAAAACGGGGAGCAGCATTGATACTGTGTGTAAGCCCCACTGCCAATAAAGGAAAAATCAGAGATGCTCATCGACGAATTATGCTCTTCAATCACCCAGACAAGGGAGGATCACCTTATATAGCAGCCAAAATCAATGAAGCTAAAGACTTATTAGAAGGTCAAGCTAAAAAATGAATTTTAAAGTACATACTAGTTTATGTATATGAATGAGTCTGACTTTTTATAATAAAATACCTCAAAGCTTTGATTTTTAAAAATGATTTAGCACAAAGTAAAAAATATATATATATATATATTTTTAAAAAGCCTCTTTAGAATGGTTTAGATGAAGCCAGACAAAACATGGCTAGGATAATACATTGTTGACGTTGTCGGGTGCTGTCGAGTCGATTTTCTACTCATAGCGACCTCCCGTGACGGAGCAGAAGCAAGGCACAGTACTATAGCCTTTAGTTACCTCCGGCTAGTCAGCACTTGAAGTGTGGCTAGTGCAACTCAGGAACTGAAGTTTTTATTTTATTAAATTGTAATTAAGTTAAATGTCAATTTAAAAAAACGATGCTTGTTTCAGTTATTGGGGAATATTTTAGCATGCTTGGAACAACTTGGATATGTGAGACTACTTTTCCAACTACATTGTATTAAATCAAAGCTAGATCAAGCATTTCTGATAAAAATCTAGTGTCTGAATTGACATGTTTGGTTTTTATAACTGTAAAATACACACCAAATTTGGAAGATTTCATATGAAAAAAAGAATATAAAGTATCTCATTAACATTTTTATATTACTTACATGTTAAATGATATCTTAAAATATGTTGGGTTAAATAAAATACATCAATTAAAATTAATTTGCCTGTTTGTTTACTTTTTTAATGTAACAACTATAAAATTTAAAACTACTGACAAGAATCTAATAACCAACATATATTTAAAACTTTGACTACTTAACAACCAAAAGACAAATTAGCCAATCATAAAATGGGCAACAGACTTTAATAGACTTTTCACCAAACAGGATATTCAAATGGCCAGTGAACACATGAAAAGATGCTCAGACAGAACCTTAGGGAGCAGTGAGTTTATGTTAACGGGGTAGGAACAACTCAGAGAAGTGGGGTGAGAATGGTTACACAACTCGAAGAATGTAATCAGTGTCACCAAATTGTACATGCAGAAACTATTCAAATAAAAAAGAGGATGCGGACAGATTGTGAGAAATGTAATGAATGTCACTGAACAATTTGTGTGGAAATTGTCAAATGGGAACCTAACTTGCTGTGTAAATTTTCACCAAAAACTCAATAAAACATTATTTTAAAAAAATTAAAATTGCATATATGGCTCTCATATTTCTTTCGGACAGTGTATTCTAGTGGGATAAATTGAGACACCAAATCCAAACCCACTGCCATCAAGTCAATTCCGACTCATAGCGACCCTATGGGACATAGCAGACCCCCCCATGGGGTTACCAAGGAGCTCCTGGTAGATTCCAACTGCTGACTTTTTGGTTTGCAGCCAAGCTCTTAACTGCTGCGCCACATGTGTATTTTAAACTAAAATTCTAGAAAATGGAAACAGGCAAAAAGATGAGTTATTTGTTTGGTTTAAAGTAGAAGTTATAGAGGAAACACAGGCAGAATAACATATGCACAAATCATCAGAATTCTCAAAGTATATAACAAGGTCAAAGATAAAAGACAATTATTTCCCAATTTTGTTTGTTTTTCATCACTTAGAATAGCAAGGATGATTAGGACAAAAAAATGCTGTAAAAAAGCTACTCTTCTCAATTCGCCCTGTTGAACTTGCACATAAAAACCTTAAACCCAGAATGAGTACCCAGAGTCAAAAGCAGCTACTAAACATTTTTAGAAATCTATTTTTTTCCCACAAATGTGCCAAGCTGACAAAATCAACAGACAAGCAATTCACACTCTTTGCATTAAATGTCTAATTCAAGCTCTCCCATTCCTTGGTTTTGGTAACTGGAAACAGATCTGCTATGAATTTCTAGAACTAATATAGTGAAACCTGAGAGCCAGAACTCCATGGGACTGCCTTGTTTTAATGAGTCTCACAAGTTTTCCACCTCTGACAGGGTGCAGCCTTACCACTTTTCTATAGCTCATTTTAATGGAAAATATTTGCATTTTCCTTCTCTGACAGGTTTCCACCTTACACAGGTTCCAGCCTTTGCAGGTTTATACTGTATTACAAAATGAAGAGAGACAGAAAACCAAAAACCAAACCTGTCACCACTGAGTCGATTCTAACTCATAGCGACCCCACAGGACAGAGTAGAACTGCCCCATACGGTTTCCAAGGAGCACCTGGTGGATTCGAACTGCTGACCTTTTTGTCAGCAGCCGTAGCTCTTAACTAGGGCTCCTTATTTCATAAGAAGAGAGCTAGAATTTTAAAAATGGTATGTTGGACACAAAAACCAATCTCCTCCTCTGCTAGGCAGGGTAGGGTTTCTGAGAGAGACAGAGCCTTACAAAATATTTATGTAAAATACCACATGGCCAAAAAAGGCCCCCAAAAAATTCCCTGGAATTTGGTCTTCGCGGTAAGGCCATTTATCTAACCTCTTGCTCCATGCGTTTCTTTCTGTGTGCACAACAGGAGTGGGTCTACACTGCTCACACCCTCATGTCGGAAGACTGATCAAAGATGCCACATCAAAGTCTACACGGCAACTCAGAGAGCGAGGCCAGCATTCAGAGGCCACCCAGTTGCTCGGAGAAAAGGAGCATTTTGGTGAGGTGACCCAGAGCCTCCCAGAGGTCAGGCAGAGTGAGGTCAGCCTTGTTTTGCACAGCTTTCTGAAGACTTCTGGGTCAGTGGTTGCTAAAGGACAGCAGTTGGCTGGAGCTAAGGTTATCCCCGGATTCATCGCCAGGGATCCGGGCACCTCTATGGCTACACAGACCACCTCTCACTTCCGAGTTCCACGGCTCAAGAACCGAGTTTTCTTACTTAAAAAAATAATCACATGTGATTATGACATTTAGATAAAATGACAGCATACGAACCCCATGTGCAGCGTGACAGCATTTATCCAGGCATCAAAAAAGAAAAACAAAATAATTATCAGTACCCAAGGTGGTTACTTTTTTTTTTTTTTTTTTAAGTTGGTTACCTTTAGTGCTAGGATTATATTCCTTCTTGCTGATGTTGTTGGGGGCCATTGAGTTGATTTCCACTCATAGCAACCCCATGTGACAGAGCACAACCGCCCCATAGAGTTTTCGTGGCTGTAATCTTTACGAGAGGGGATCACCAAGTCTTTCTCCCACAGAGCTGCTGGGTGGGTTTGAACAGCCATCCTTTCATTAGCAGCCCAGTGCTTAACCAAGTCTCCGTATTTCGCAAGTAGAGAGCCAGAATTTTTAAATGGTATTTGTGACACAAAAACCAGCCCCCTCCTCAGCTAGGCATGCTCCTTCCCTGAGACTGCACTGCCAATAATCAGCCCTGAACCACTCTACAAAGAATTCCCACGGTAGCTGGGATAAACCAAAGCCACAGAGCTTAATTTTGAAAGACATTCCCAGGCAGTCCTGTGGGAAGGAGCAGAAGGTTTAGGCACCCTTAAAAGATGCAGGTATTTCAACTCTTAGCCACGAACAGAAGTGTTTCCTAACACCAGTTTCCATCCACGTCAAAGACATTTTCATTTATCCCTGTGAATATATTCAAAAGTTTTGCCACTCTATTATGCAATTGACCCCATCAGCCCACCCAGTCTCCTTAAACCTGTCATTGTTAGTCGCCGTCAAGTCAGCTCTGACTCATAGCGACCCCATACACAACAGAACGAAATGGTGCTGAGTCCTGCATCATCTTCGCCATCTCTGGGATGCCCACGCCCATTGTTGCAGCCACTGTGTACTTTGAGCGCCTTCCAACCTAGGGTGCTCATCTTCCAGAACTCTACCAGACAATATTCTATCACGATCCATAAGGTTTTCATTGGCTAATTGTCAGAAGCAGACCACCAGTCCTTTCTTCCTAGTCTGCCTTAATCTGGAAGTTCCATCGAAACCTGCCCACTGTGGATGTCCCTACTGGTATTTGAAATACCAGTGGCATAGCTTCCAGCATTGTAGCAACACACAAGCCACCACAATAGGACAAACTGTCAGAGGTATGGTTGCCCCTTACCCTGGACTACTTCTTTTGTCACAGTTTTATGACCACCTAACACATTTATTGTTTTATTGTGCATTTATTGTGTTTATTATTGTTCTGTGCTTAGGACGCAAGCTCATTGAGGACAGGGGTCCTTACTTTGCTCACTACTGAGTCCCCATTTCTTCATGACACAATGCCTCAGATCTCGCTCCAAGCACACTCCTCTTCTTATAGAAGCAGAGGGTGGTGTCTATTCAAAACACTTTCTAACATTTCACCCAAAACTGCTAAATGCTGCTAAATATTTCCCACATTTGAACGGAGACAGTGACACATCGGTAAGTGAATTCAACAGCGACATCACTGAGGAGAAAGCTGTAATTATGGAATAATAGGGATATCACTGACAGATGGAAGAATTTTCTTGCTGCTACAGCTGATCCAGGGAATTGTATGGAGATCGGTGCGTTAGCACGACTGGCAAGGGATCCCAGCGTACAAATCCAGCCACGATTCCTCAGCTCCTCAGTACAGTGTTGGGGAGTTTGGGGCGATGAAGGAAGGGTATACCATTTTAAAACCCATGTTAGGTTTTAGAATGGAAGTCACTATTTGGAAAAGGTTTGAAATCCCCATTATTTCTACAATGAAAACTACAGAAAATAGCATGACAAACTAGTGTGGTGAAATATAGGTTGGTAACGCTGTGGTTGCTGTCGTCAGCTGCCGTCAAGTCAGCCCCACTCATGGCGACCCATGCACAATAAAACAAAATGCTACTGGGTCCCAAGCCACCCCCATGATCGGTTGGGGATTCAACCATTGTGATTCATAGGGTTTTCGTTGGCTGATTTTTTACAACTAGATCTCCAGGCCTTTCTTCCTAGTCTGTCTTAGTTTGGAAGCTCTGCTGAAACCTGTTCAGCATCATAGCAACAATCAAGCCTCCAGAGACACAAGGTCGGCGGCTACACATGAGGTACATTGGCTGGGAATTGAACCTGGGTCTCCCACATGGAAGGTGAGAATTCTACACTGAACCACCAGTGCCTCACAGGTTAAAAATAGTTAGCATTTATTAAGCACTTTCCTAGCCAAGAAGTGATCATATATTTTATATGACTCTGGAAAGAGCCAGTCTGCTACTCCTTTGCTTTTTGGACTTTGACAAGGAGGCTTAAAGAACTGCAAATCATCAAGTTTCTAAATACATTTTTAAGTTTTGTTACTACAGTAATAAATACTTGCTGTAAGAACAGTTATATTATGCCAAAATTTATAGGAGAGTAATACCTAGGATTAAAAACTTAAACCACCCCTCACTCTCCTGAAATAAATTGCTTGCTTGCATTTCCCTTTAACAGAGTCAAACGTGAGGATAAAGTGAAAACGCGATGTTAACTGTGAAGCATGTTTCAAATCTTAAGACATTACTACTACTGCAAAAAATAATAATCACTGGCAAGATGGCACAAAATAAAAACGCTGCCCTGCTACAATGCCCACATTTAACTTGACAAGGCAGAAATCAGTAACCAAGGAAACTAGCAGTCTATTGGTTTACCATCAACAGATGGTAATTAAGCAATCAACGTCAACTGCTGCATTTCTTTTTGATAACAGCCAGATAGCACACACCAGAAGAATGTGGGCCCAGGAGATAAGCCTCCACCCTCCTGAAGCAAGGCCCCAGGTCTCTGGACTGCTCTGAGGGGTCTTCCGTGAATGTGAAGTCCTCTCACTTGTGGTCAGGGTTATAAGTCTACCGTAGTCAGGGAATGTATGAAAGGTAAGGCAATACCAAAACCAAACCCGATGCCCTATACAAGTCCATTCCGACTCATCGTGGCCCTATAGGACAGAGCAGAACTGCCCCACAGGGTTTCCAAGGCTATATTATCTTTCCGGAATCAGAATGCCACATTCTCCTCCTATGGAGCGGCTGATGGGCTCGAACCACAGACCTGCATAGCAGTCAAGTGCTTTACCTACTGCACCACCAAGGCAATAAACAAAGCCAAAACGAAGCCCGTTGCCGTTGAGTCGATTCCGACTCATCACAACCCTAAAAGACAGAGCAGAATTGCCCCAAAGGGTTTCCAAGGAGTGGCTGGTATATTCGAACTGCCAATTTTTTGGTTAGCAGCCTAAGCTCTTAACCATTGCACCACCAGGGCTCCACCAGGGCTCCACCAGGGCTCCACCAGGGCTCCACCAGGGCAATAGCTAAGCCAAAAGGAGCCCTGGCGGTGCAAAGGTCAAGTGCTCAGCTGCTAGCTGAATGGTTGGTGGTTCAAACCCACTGCGTGGCTCTGCGGGAGAAAGGCCTGGCAATCTGCTTCCGTAAAGATTTTAAAAAAACACCAGGCCCACTGCCATCAAGTTCATTCCAACTCATCGCGAGCCCACAGGACAGAGAACTGTCCCCATAGGGTTTCTAAGGCTGTAAATCTTTGTGGAAGCAGACCGCCACATCTTTCTCCCTTGGAGCAGCCGGTGGGTTCAAACCACTGACCTTCTAGTTGGCAGCCGAATGCTTTAACCACTGTGCCACTCTGGGGCAGTTCTACTCTGTCACACAGGGTTGCTGTGAGTCAGAATTGACCCGACAGCACCCAACAACAATATTCATTTGTAGTTCAAGCCCAACACCTTTCTTCAGAATGCAGCGTCCACCTCTCCCAAGGAGGCAAGACTTTCACAGGGCCCGAGAGCCTCTAACTCTGTGGGTCCAAGATAAGGGGTGGGGCCAGGAGGGGAAGAAATGGCAACCCTTGGGATTCGCCACCTGTGAAGGCTTTGCTTTCCCTGGAGATGAATGGTGACAAAAAATTCTCTCGCTCAGCACTGTGCAAGGTAGACGGTGCTGGTGCTGTGGCTGATAGCTCAGCTGCGAACCAAAAGGTTGGCAGTTTGAATCCACCAGCTGCTTTTGGAAACCCTATGAGGCAATTCTACTCTGTTCTCTAGGGTGGCTATAAGTTAGAATCGACAGCAATGAGTTTGTTTTTTGTTTTTTTTTTTTTTGAGCCAGGCCAGAGCCTTGCTGTAGAGCCAGGGGGCAGGTATGAGGAGGGACAGCAGGTGAAACACAGGGCAAGACCATGGCAGGTGGGAGGGGGGGACGAGCCAGCTTGTCACCAACTCCTGAGGTGATCTCACACCTAACTTCTCCACCTTAGTTTGCTTATCTGCAAAATGAGGTGATATCTCCTGCCCTGCTTGCCTCAAAAAAAAAAAAAAAAAAAAATTCTTGTCAGAAAAGAGAGAAAAGGAGAGGGAGTGAATGGTCGTGAATAGAAAAGCACACAGAGAACTCACCTTCTGTCAGGGCTTCCTAAACTGTGTCCACGTATCCCAGGTAATCGAGGGTCAGAAGTGAAGAGTTAGCACAAAAGAAGACATCAAAAAGCAAAACACGATACGCACTGCTGTCGAGTCGATTCCAACCCATAGGGACCCTACAGGACAGGGTAGGACTGTCTCATAGGGTTTCCAAGGCTGTAATCTTTACTGGTGCAGACCACCACATCTTTCTCCCACGGAGCAGTTGGTGGGTTCAAACTGCTGAGCTTTCGGTTAGCAGCTGAGTGCTTAACCACTGTGCCAAAAGGGCTCCAAAGAAGGCAAACATTTGGGAAATGATGACTTCATTTCTTTTTTATTCATGATTTCATTCATTTATTCAACAAATATTTACCAAGTACGGATTGGATAGACACCACCGAATACAATGAGGCATTTAGTAGAAGAATCCTCCCCTCCCACTGGGAGACCCGGGTTCGATACCCAGACAATGCACCTCACGCGCAGCCGCCACATGCCTGTCAGCGGAGGGTTGCATGTTGGTCTGATGCTGAACAGGTTTCAGTGAAGCTCCTAGACCAAGACAGACCAGGAAGAAAGGCCTGGTTATCTGCTCTCGAAAATCAACCAGTGAAATCACGGTGGCCCATCTATAACGGATCATGGGGACGGTGTAGGACCAGGCAGCATTTTGTCCCACTGCACATGGAGTTCCCATGAGTTGGGGGCGGTCTTGACAGCAGCCAACAACCACCACCACCACCGAAAAAAACAGACTCGGTCCTTTCCTTCATGGGGCTTGCAGTTTGATGAGAGAGATGAGTAACAGAAATTTTCTATCATTTATCTGAAATAGTTATAATCTGCAATAAGTGCAGTGATGGAAATAAGAGAGTATGCAGAAAGTCGGGGGAGGGGGATCTACTTAGCTGGGTGGACAAAGGAAGTCTTTTCTGAGGCAACATCTAAGAATCCTGGGAAGGGAAGGAGCCAGCAATGCACAGATGGGCCAGGGAGCTGAGGGGGCATCCCAGGTGGACGACAGTGTGAACACAAGCCCTTGTGCAGGAAGGCAGTTGGGAGAGGAAGAGGCAGGAGAGAGAGGCAGGAGGTCTCAGAGCCTCTTCTAGGCTATGTGTCTTGTGACTCTCCAGTAGTGGGGTGTATCCCAAGCCCTGCTTCCCAAAGCAGGTGACACAGGAAGTTCAAATGGACATCTCATTACACCAGTATTCACTGCAGTGATGCTCACAACTGCCAAATGGTGGAAACAACCCAGGTGTCCATCAGCACAAAGTGTGGTCTATCTGTACATCGGAGTATCATTCAGACGGAACGAGGACCGAAGTGCTGATACTCGAGACGATGCCGTGAACCTTGAACACATCACACTGAGCGAAACAAGCCAGACACAAAAGGGCAGATACCGTACGATCCACTTACAGAAAACATCCAGGATAGGCAGACACATCGAGACCAAAGCTGATGCGTGGTCACCAGGGGCTGGGGGGAGTCGTTGCTTACGGGACACTGACTTTCTGCTTGGGGTGATGAAACATTTGGAAACAGAGAGCATGATTGTAATTAATGTCACTGAATTGTACACGAAGAAATGATTGAAATGGCAAATGTTCTGTTATATATATTTTATCACGTTAAAAAAAAAAAAAGATTAATTGACTATCAAAAAAAAAAAAAAAGAACATGTCAAGTAAGCCACTAAGAGAGAGGAGATACAGATTCCAAAGTGAGGCACCAGACCTAGATGCAAAGTTTTCAAAGTGCAGAGCCTAGAGCCATACGCACTGGCCTGAAGCCCCTCATTATATGCAGTTACCATAGTTGCCATCAACTAGATGGCAACTAACAACAACAACAAGCCCCTTGTTCAAAGAAAACCCTCCAAAAACAAACTCATTGCTATCAAGTCGATTCCAACACACATGCAGGGAGGGTGTGAAACGGCCAGGCTGTTGGTGGCTAAAAGGAGGGAACATTGGCACCACCAGCAAGGCTGAAGCTCTGGTCCTGGCCCAGAAAGTGGTGGGAACAGGAGGGAGTGCCTGCTCCTCCCTCTTCTAGCCTAGGGAGGGGCCTCAATCCTGCAGCGTGGGAGTCACCGTGCCCTTGCTTGTGACTTCTAAGAAATCCAAAGGACAAGAGACAGGCTGAGGTCCCTGGGTGGTGGGTCAAACTTATGTAGCAGTGCCACGGAAGAAAGGCCTGGTGATCAGTTCCGTAAAGATTACAGCCAAGAAAACTCAATGTAGCAGTTCTACTCTGTAACATATGGGGTCACCACGAGTTGGAATCAACTCGACAGCAGCGGGGTTGGGTTTTTTTGTTTGTTTTTGGAGATAGGCTGGCTCAAGCTGGTTGACAAGCCAAGGACAGAACCGCTCCACTGGGATCTGCCTGCACTCCCAATTTAAGGAAGCAGGGGATATCCATCTCCATGGGCCAGCAAGGACCACACCATGAGCATGCAGGGGGATCCGTGGGGCTCTGCCCAGCAAGGGCTGCCTGGATCACAATGGAAGCCAGCAGACAGACGTTCGAGTGGATCAGTGGGCTTCCTAGAAACGGAGAAGGGGGCCTACGAGGAGGCTGACGAGAGTACAGCAGCCACACAAAGGAAACTGGAGATAAGAGGTCCCAGAGACAGCAGGAGGGATGTCCCTGAAGAACCCACAAAGCGCCCCAGGAGAGAAACAATCAACTTTAAACACCCACAAAACAAAGCCAGCTCTCCTATGGTGCCACCTGCCAAGTACAGTTTCCTGTGCTCCTTCCTGTTCCTTCTCCCAAACCCACCCCAACTCCAACCCACAAGCAATAAATAGCTACTGAGTAAACAAAAGAGAGAGTCCCTGGGGGGTGGGGGGTGGTGCAAACAGTTAACCTGCTCAGCTGCTAACCGAAAGTTGGGAGGTTCCAGCCCACCCATAGGTGCCTTGGAAGAAAGGCCTGGCAATCTGCTTCCAAAACACCAGCCATTGAAAAAGCCTGTGAAGCACAGTTCTATTCTGTCATGCAAGGGGTCACCATGAGTAAGGGTCAGCCCAAGAAAGAAAGTGCCTAACCACACCCCCCCTCCCTATTACCGGTCTTAGCTGGGGGACCAAACAAAAATCCAAACCCATTGCCGTCAAGTCAATTCCAACTCAGCGATAGAGTAGAACTGCCCCATAGGGTTTCCAAGGAGTGGCTGGTAGATTCAAACTGCCAGCATTTTGGTAGCAGCCAAATACTTAACCACTGTGCCACCAAGTGCCCGTTAAAAAACCCACTGCCATCGAGTCGATTTTGACTCCTAGCAACCCAATAGGACAGAGTAGGACCACCCCATAGGGCTTCCAAGGCTGTAATCTGGATGGAAGCAGACCACCACATCTTTCTCATGTGGAGCACCTGGTGGGTTCGAACCACTGACCTTTCAGTTAGCAGCCAAGCGCTTAACCAGTGTGCCACCAGGACTCCTTGGGGTAAGGGCAGCAGTTGCAAATATGAATGAAGTTGGAAGCTTTGAGGACTCTGTGGCATTGGACATGTTAAGAATTTGGCAAATTACACAGGACATTTTATTACCTAAGAGGAATCAGAATAGTCACGGGATGTGTTTTCATCCAGAACAGGGGAAATACTTCCCACCGAGTGAAGTTTGATGGGAGTGTGGTGGGCTAGATAAAGTTGCTTTTGGATGGCATCCTGTGAAATCTATCTGTTCGTGGCAGATTACACACAGAGCCGCCCCCAGCAGCACACTGCATAGTTTCCAAGAATGAGGTCCACCAGGCCCCAGCTTGGACACAAAGATCACTGTGGTTTCTGGGTTCACCTTGTAACACACCCCCACACCCCAACCTTTGACAGGCCATGAGGAGCCTTCCACAGCTGTTCACTTGGGGCACTGACCAATCCCCCACGTCAGTGGCTCTTGTTCCCTAAACCTCCTCTTCCTCTTCCAGGGAGACAATCTTGATTCCGAAGGACCTCTGCCCCTACTCAACTCAAATCTTTGTGAAAGGGGCCAACTGAGATCCCAACTTGAAGCCTCATGAGTCCTCATCTTCAGCATCACCCAGAGCCTTCTTGGCACTCAGTAGTAAACCCCAAGGCGTATCTATCATAGCATGGCGGCCTCTCTGCATTTCCTTACATGCCAGGAAAAGCAAATCTCAGCAGGAAGGGCGATAAAACGTGAAACAGAACTCACCTTCAAAAAAACAGCACTTGGGCCAAAATGGTGCAAAAGTCAACCCTTTCAGCACCAATTCATGGCCGTGGGTCTTGGCAGCTCAACACACACCGGCCGTGTCTACATGCAACTGGAAGGATCACTTAGCAACTCTGCGCTGTGTAAGACCAGTTCCTTCTCATACACGTGCTCACTTGAAATCAGGATCATTTATAAAAAAAAGTCTTTAAACTTTTTATTTAATTTTTAAATTTTGGCAGTTGTGCTATTTCAAAATTACAAAGTGGAGGACCTAAAGATTTCCAGGCCTGCCGTCCACTGGGTTCCGAGCTCCTTGGAGGCAGAGTCCATATCTCATGACTTTTGCATGGCTCAATGGCAAGAGGTTTGGTTTTGGTTTAGATGCCTAACAAGGAACCTGTTAGAGTGGAGGGTTCAATAAACATCTGATGGTTGATGAGTGAATGAACCAACACTGAACAGCCTGGCTCACATTTCAAGTGAGGCTTAAGTGAATAAAAAAAAAAAAACCTAGCATCATCTAGTCATGGTGGCCCCATGTGTGCTCCACAGTGTCTTCAATGGCTGGTTTTCTGAAAGTAGATTGCCAGGCCTTTCTTCTGAGGTACCTCTCGGTAGACTCGAACCCCCAACCTTTCGGTTGGCAGCTAAGCATGCTACTCATGTGTACCACCCAGGGGTTGCAGGGCACATGCTGTTGTTGTTAGCTGCCTGCTGAGTTCATTCCAACTCATGGCGACCACACGTACATAGGGTAGAACTGTGCCTTCATAGGGTTTTCAAAGCTATGACCTTTTGGTAGCAGATCGCCAGGCCTTTTTTCTGAGGTGCCTCTGGGTGGACTCGAACCTCCAACCTTTCAGTTAATAGTTGAGCGTTTAACAGTGTGCACCACTCAGGGACTCTTTATGGGAATTCTGTAAATAAATATGTTTTTAAAAAAAGAGGGGCCTGCTTTCTGTCATTGTTGCTTCCCCCGTTTAAGCCTCTACAGACTATTTTTTAGTATGCATCTTTTAATCTTGTAACTGAATATGTGTTATTTTTTTCTACAAGGTTTTCCCAAGGCTACTCTGTCTACAGGCCTCTGGGGCTATGTCCACTGCTCATTTCCCACTACCAGATCCCTCACGGAATCTGACTAGACCAAAGTGAACTGACGTTTCCAGTCTCTCAAAGGGAGTAACACCGCTTTAAACTAGAGATTTTAAAAGAATTAACTTTCCCCTCTTCCATGGAAGGAACTTCGGGGGCGAGGCAAAAAGAGGAAACCCTTGCTAGCACAGAGTTGCAAGGCACCAGCCACCAGGGAGGATAAGTGATAAGATGTGGAGCTGGACGGGGCTGGAGTCATGTCTTGGCACTGCTGGGCTTCAGCTCCCTCATCTGTAAAATTGAGATAATAATGCCTACCCAGAGGAAGACACACAGTAAGTGCTCAAACAGTCGCTGTTTGTGCTATTGCTGTTATCTACGGATAAAGCCCACCACCTGTCAGCTTATTGTACTTTAGTGACCTGCACGTTGCTATGAAGCTGGAAGCTATGCCACCAGTATTTCAAATACCAGCAGGGTCACCCGTGGTGGACAGGTTTCAGTGGAGCTTCCAGGCTAAGACAGACTAGGAAGAAAGGCCTGGCAGTCTACTTCTGGAACTTAGCCAATGAAAACTCCACAGATCACAACGGCACATTGTCGACCTCACTTGCTTTGGACATGACATCAGGAGGCATCAATCACTGGAGGAGACATCATGTTTGGTGAAGCAGAGGGCCAGTGAGGGCGAGGGAGATTCTCGGAGAGATGGACTGGACTGGCACAGTGGCCACAACGATGGCCTCCAGCATGCTGGCTATTGCGAGGATGACGCGGGACCAGGCAAGGTTTCATTCGGTTGTATGTAAGGTTGCCGTAAGTTGGAGTCAACTGGATGGCAGCTATCTACCTATAAATAAAATAAATTACATACACCTACCTCCCCTGGTGGTGCAGTGGTTAAGCGCTCAGCTGCTAACCAAAAGGTCAGTGGTTCCAACCCACCAGCTGCTCTGCAGGAGAAAGATATGGCTGGCTGCTTCTGTAAAGATTACAGCTTTGGAAACCTCATGGGACGGTTCTACTCCATCCTATGGGGTCACTCTGAGTCGGAAACAACTGGATGGCAACGGGTTTGGTTTGGTTCTCCTGCTTATTTAAAGATGATGGTACGTGTGGGTCAGTTCACAACTCTAAGAGTAATTGCGATCCAAAGCTCAGTTGTTCGGAACTTGGAGTGCATCTTCCCACAGAAACAATGCTATAAATCATAGAATTTTAGAGTCAGAAGGGTCCTGAGAGAGTGTCTAGTGATGAAGGAAAACGTCCCACTTAATGTAGGATTTCCTAATACATGCTCTCTGGTGTTTCAGTTTCAAGCAAGTCTGCCAAACCAATCTAATCTATCATGCAGTTGAAATGCCACACATAAGTCCCCAAAAACCCATTAAACCCATTGCCATCAAGTCTATTCCAACTCATATTGACCCCATAGGACAGACAAGAACTGCCCCATAGGGTTTCCAAGGAGCGGCTGGTGGATTCAAACTGCCGACCTTTTGGTTGGCAGACAAGTTCTTAACCACTGCACCACCAGGCCCCCCCCCCAAATACACACATACACACGGAAGACACTGGTTTTCTAACATTTAGTAATATTTCAGCTCCGCAAGCTCCTCTAATCTTAGAGAGGACCATCTTTCGACTTTGGAACGTACTGGTAGAAAAAGTATGGAGAAGTCAACTTCTTATTAGTAGGGTCACGTCACCTACCCTGTTCCTCCTCACACCCAACAACTGCCACCCAACTCCCAGTTAACAACATGTGATAAGGACTTTATCAGCAGCATGAGCAAAATGCAACCAGTCCACAGAGAAGAAAGAGATAATAGGGCAGGGGGGGGAAGGGGAAGAGGTGTCAAAGAAAGGACATGCAGGGTGGAGTCTGAGGACCAGGGCACAGAAAGAAGAACTTTGGTCACCAAGTCCTCCTCCTTTACAGCCTGCCCAGAGTCAGACCATGTCACCTGCGTGTAGGCAAACAAACGACGGTTTGCGGAGGTCACGTGACACACTGCTGGGTCATGAGCCGAGGCAGTTTTGTAGGGGTTGTCCCTCATCCTGCGGCGGGACCCTGGCGGCAGCAGCCTGTACACCTGCAGTGGGCAGCCAGAAGGGATGAACTGGCTCCGGATTACCCCGCGCTGCTGCTCCTTTACAACGGCATTACCTGGAGGCTTGCACTGACAGGATGCTCACAAGCCGAGCGTGTTGAGTTTGGAAGATGCTGTCATGGATTGAACTGCGTCCCCCCAAAATACCTGTCAACTTGGCTAGGTCATGATTCCCAGTAGTGTGTGACCGTCTACCGTTTGTCGTCTGATTTGATCTCCCTATGTGTTATAAATCCTATCACTATGATGTAATGAGGTAGATTACTGGCAGTTATATTGATGAAATCTATAAGATTAGATAGCATCTTAAGCCAATTTCTTTTGAGATATAAAAGAGAGAAGCAAGCAGAGAGACACAGGGACCTCATACCACTGAGAAAGCAGTGCCAGGAGCAGGGCATGTCCTTTGGACCAGAGGTTCCTGAGCTGAGAAGCTCCTTGACCACAGGAAGATTAATGACAAGGACCTTCCTCCAGAGCAAGCAGAGAGGGAAAGCCTTCCCCTGGAGCCGAGGCCCTGAATTTGGACTTCTAGCCTACTAGGCTGTGAGAGAATAAACTTTGTTAAAGCCATCCACCTGTGGTATTTTGTGACAGCAGCACTAGATGACTAAGACAGATGCCTATAACATTGTCTCCAGTATGAAAAATTCAGAAGAAACTGAAGAAATTTCCAAAAGAATCTGGTTTTGCATAAAAACTCTAAGCACTACTCAGAGTACACGGGAAACAGCTCAGGATACAACGTTAAGTGAAGCGAGTCATTCTATGCAAAAGTATCTGGCTTCAAAATACATGTATATGCTATGTTTTACACATTATTACTACATGTGTTTAGAAAAAATGACTGGCAGAGAACAGACTGAAACATTAATTATGATTTTACCTGGGTCATGAAATAACTGGCTGTATTTTTTTTCTTTATAATTTGCTGTATTTTCTAAGATTGGGCAAATGGTTGAGTCATTATACACTAAGGAGTGAAACGGCACTTGGAAATACTAATTAGAAATACCAAGAATCCTGCTAACATGCTCAGTTGTTAACCAAAAGGTCAGAGGCTTGAGTCTAACCGCAGGCACCTCAGAAGAAAAGCCTGGTGATCTCTTCTGGAAAATCAGCCACTGAAAACCCTGTGGTACACGGTTCTGCTGTGATACACACGGGTCACCATGAGTCAGAATCAACTTGACAGCAACTGGGTTTTTAACTAAATATATTAAAGCTAGGAGTCCTTATAGACTTGTTGTATGCCCATTGCCATCAAGTCAATTTCGACACATAGCGACCCTACAGTACAGAGTAGAACTGCCTTATAAGGTTTCCAAGGAGCAAGAAAGCATCTCAGGCCCATCAAGTCACTTATGAGCCTGGCATCTTACAACTAACTAGTGGACAATGAGCCAAGCTATGGCTGGAACTCAGGTCTTGCAACTTTTACAGTCTGTTCCCCTGACATGAGTCTGCCTCCAGAGTCCGGAACAAACGAACTCCACAAGGAAACACTCGACCAGGAAGGAGCAGGCCTCTCTGTGCACACCTAGGCTTCTTGCTCAGTAAATATTTGCCGCAAGCCATATCATAGTTTTATGGTATGCAAACAACCCAGCTGCTACAGGAGCCCTGCCGATGTCATCAGTGCCACTGAGCCGGAAGTCCTGGAGACAAGGTTTCATTCCTGCATTGCATGGAAGCCCGCCTCCAAGACCTTTCGGGGGGGGGGGGTGCAGCAAAGGGCACCTCTGCCCTTCTGCTGGGCACCTCTGAGATGACAGGGAAGAGATGGGAATTTCACTCTGCTGTTATTAGAGACCCCAGGTGGGGCAAAAGGTTAACCTGCTTAGCTGCTAGCTGAAAGGCTGGTGGTTCAAGTCCTCTCAGAGGCATCTCGGAAGAAAGGCCTGGCGATCCACTGCCAAAAAAATCAGGCATTGAAAGCCCTGTGGAGCACAGTTCCACTCTGGCACACATGGGGGCGCCACGAGTCATTGTCGAGTCCACAGTAACTGGCGGTGGTAGGGCTGTTATTGATGAAACAACAGCTACTTAGCTTCAGGCTGTGTTAGAATTGCTTACAGGTCCAAAAAGATGCGCAGAGAAATCAGACAGACTGCAAATGCCCTTTAGAAACACTTATATTCCAAAACGGAGAACAAAAATTCAAATTCACAAAAAGAGAACGGGCTTCTTGGTCTGACAGAGGCTAGAGGAACCCCCGAGACTACGGCCCCCAGACTCCCTGCTAACTCGGAACTGAAGCCACTCCCAAAGCCCACTTTTCAGACAAAGATTAGACAGGCCTGTCATACAAACAATAACACATGTGAGGAACGTGCTTCTTAGTTCAATCAAACATGTGGACCAAATGGGCAACTTCTGCCCAAAAGCAAGACGAGAAGGCAGGAAGGGACAGGAAAACTAGGTGAATGGACACGGGGAACCTGGGGTGGAAAGGGGGAGAGTGCTGACACATTGTGGGGACTGCAACCAATGTCACAAAACAAGTTGTGTACAGATTTTTGAATGAGAAACTAATTTGAGCTATAAACTTTCACCTAAAGCACAATAAAATAATAATAAAAAAAGACAACCATATTCTAAATGTTTTATACTTGCTATTTATAAATATAGGAGTCCCTGGGTGATGAAAACATTTAACATGCTTAGCTGCTAACCAAAAGGTTGAAAGTTCAGGTCTACCCAGAGGCACCTTGGAAGAAAGGCCTGGCAATCTACTTCCAAAAAATCAGCCATTGAAAACCCTATGGAGCACAGTTCTGCTCTGACACACAGGGGGTGCCATGAGTCAGAATGGACTCAGTGGCAACTGGTGGCAGTACTGTTATCACTACACATAGAGCAGCCACTTTGCTTACATCCCATCGTTTCAAGCTGTACTAGAATTGCCTGACATTTATCAAATCCAAAAATACGTGTACAGAAATCTGACAGACTGAAAACACTCCTTGAAAGCACCCATGTCCTAAAGGCTTTCAGTGCTTCCTATGCATAGTGAGCCCTGGTGGCGCAGTGGTTAAAATGCTCAGCTGCTAACCAAAAGATCGGTGGTTCGAACCCACCAGCCACTCTGCTTCTGTAAAGATTACAGCCTAGGAAACCCTATGGGACAGTTCTATTCTGTCCCATAGGGTCACTCTGAATGGGGATGGACCTGACAGCAATGGTTGGTTCGTCGTTGCTAGGAACAAAACACCATCTAAACCTGACGGCAAGACTGACTCCAAGGCCTTTCATTCTTAAGGGAACACGTTTAGACATTCTAGACATTCGATACAAACACCTGCACAGAAGGACCTGAGGCCACAAAGATGTGGCTTCCTATTTGGCTCTGCTTATCTTCTGGTTGGGCTGGGAACATGCTCTAGGCAAGGAGTGGGGAGCTGGCTCCCAAGGACATAGTCCCTGGGAAGGACTGGCCGCAGGTGGGCAGATGGTGAAGTCAACTACTGTCTTTGAGATAAGCAAAGAGACTGTCCGCCTGGTCAGGGCCACACCAGGAAGCTCATTTCCTGGCCGATGTGCTAACCAAGAGCATAAGGTGTGAACTCAAGATCCACTCCTGGCGGGCAGGGTGCATGCAGGTCAGGCACTGTATTGGTCTCCTGGGTTACGCAGTAACAAGTCTAGACTAAAAACCTGACACAGGTTGTACACATGGACTTACGGTGAAGCCTAGAGCGTGCATGAGCACAATGGAGTAGGAAGTGCCTAAGATAAGCATTGAACATGCAAAAATGCTCACAGTGGGAAAAATCAGAGCAGAAGAAGCCAAGGGAGGAACTTAGACAAGGCTTCAAAGAACTACAACCTGAGGCATCTCAAGCTACAAAATATTCCTCCCACCAAAATGGCTTTTGTGTTGAAAGGAGCCCTATGGCGGACCCTGGCTGTCACAAATGGTTTGTGCTTGACTACGAACTGGAATGTTGGTAGTTCAAATCCACCCAATGGTGCCGCAGAAGAAAGTCCTGGCAACCTGCTTCCATAAAGCCAAGAAAACTCTACAGAGCAGTTCTACTCTCTAACACACAGGGTCTCCATGAGTCCGAATCGACTCGATGGCAACGGGTTTGATTTTTTTGGTTTAAGAAGAAGGCTGAAATTAGATGTTAAAATATAAATGAGGAATTCTTAAATATTTTAAAGGTTTCAGGAAGGAACATAGTGTGTTGAAATGACTTCTCTTCTTCAGTCTGTTAGTCAAAATAAAGGCACCCGAAATGGATCAAGAACCATACTTGTGTACCCCTCAGTTAGAGAACTCTAACTCTTGAGAACTGAATCTAATAATATAAAACAGACAGATGTATAATACACTACGCTCTGTAAGAACAAAAGCAAAAACCATTGATTGTATTTGATAACTACCAAAAAAAACCCTGTTGCCATTGAGTTTGTTCCTGGCAATCTGTGCCTGTAAAGAATACAGCCTAGAAAGCCCCATGAGGCAGTTCTACTCTGTCACGTGGGATCGCCATGAGTCAGAATCGACTGGATGGCACCCAACACCACCACCATCTTGGGTGACCCAGACTCTATTTCTCATCATGCCGCTGAATGCACGAGCTTTCTTTGGCAATCTCCTCACTTCTCGTTCCTGTCAAGTTTGCAAACAGTCTGACTTGATATTTTCATGTGCTTTGCTCTTAACGGTGTATTATTTCTCCATCTGTATTTGTGCAACTGACTTTTTAAAAATTCTCATTATTTCTGGTTGTTATGGATTAAATTGTATCCCCCCCCCCAAATATATGTAGTAAATCCTAAACTCTATACCTGTGGTTATAATCCCATTTGGGAATGAGTTTTCTTTGTTATGTTAAGAGGCCATATCAGGTTGGGGTATGTTCTAAACCAATCACCTTTGAGATAGAAATAGGACAGAAGAGCCAATAGAGGTGGGGGAGGACAGATGGTGTGCCACGTGAAGACCACCACGACTGCCAAGGAATAGAGCTACAAAGAGACAAGAACCTTCTCTCAGAGCCAGGAGAAAGAGAAAACCTTCCCCTAGGGCCAGTGCCCTGAAATTGGACTTCTAGCCTCCTGAACTGTGAGAAAACAAATTTCTCTTTGTTAAAGCCACCCACTTGTGGTATTCCTGTTACAGCAGCACTAGATAACTAAGACACTGGTAAAATTTTTCTGATTGGTTGTGGCCCATTTTCATAATTGGTGAGACTATGGATCTTTATTCTACAGACTTAGCTTATGCATTGAACTTTGAGTCATCAGCGACATAACAAATATATTTTTTAAAGATTTCCATCCAAGTCCTAAGAATCTTTTTTAACTTGGGATCAAGGAAAAACCCCAAGGTCTTCCCAGGTTGTCTGACATTCAGTCATTAACCGTGCTATGGTACATGAATAGAATCAGCTGTGACTGTATTTAATTATTCTGTCATCGTCCAACTTTTCTCTGTTGTGTAGGTAAGAGGACCTGGGAGAGATTTCTGTAAATGCCTCGGTGTCTGTGCCATGCTCATTCTGTAACAACCCAGAAACCCAGTCAAAAAAGGAAACGTGACAACTTGGTCACCACACATTAAGAAATTTATGCTGGTCCCTGGGGATCAAGGCAATCTCTTCTATGGAGTCATAAACCATTTACATGATAATAATTCCGAGTTTTTGCAAGGGATCATTTCATATACTGATAGTTCTAGGAATCTGACTTTCTCAGAAGTTACATGGAAGAACATTGCGTGTCTCTGGTCTTCTGGAATATCTCCTACTCTAAAATTTACTCAACCACCTTTGGCAGTGGCTCAAAAATTCTACCTGCTAACTCCTTCAATATCGAGAGATGTGACCTATTGTGGTCCAGAGATGTGAACTGGCTCAGATTACCTAGATGTTCTTTCATCATCTTCTGAATCCCTCGTAATGATGCCTTTTTCATTTTGAAGATCATTCTCTTTGATGGAGAAGTGAAAGCAAAATAGTTCATATATACCATCCATTACCATCAGCCTTACCCCTTACTTAAGTAACAGTCTACCTGTCTCCACTCTTCTAGCTCCAGATGCAACTGAAAGACAAAACAAATACGCTATTCTTGAAATACAAATGACACAACAAACATTAACACACATACACACTCCACAAGCTTCAGCCTAGCTAGTAAGGAAATTAAACCAACACAACAACACAGAAATGTCATTTTGTAACAAATTACAGAAAGAGACTTTTAAGTGATACAAAGTAACGCTGGTGAGGTTGTAAGGAAATGGACGTACTCATATATTCACCAATAATGTAACCGTGTATTGGAAGAGCAAACACAGAACACAGAAGATGTCAATACCCTTTGTTCCCGGAACCCGACATTATCTTTAGGGACACTTTCAAAAAGAAAAGAAGATCCAGGTATGCAAATGTCTTTCGGGGTATCATAATGGCCCCAAACTGGGGGCAGTCTAAGTAACCAACAACAGGAATGGTTCGATGAACTACAGAATACCAATTGGGATAGGTCCAACAATGCACCCACTCCCAAAGATGCCCATGTCCTAATCCCCAGACCCTGTGTGTATGTTACCTCACATGGAAAAAGGGACTTTGTAGATGCGATTAAGCTAAGGATCTTGTGTCTATGCTGGAAAGAGGTGAGTTGTCAAACCAAACACCCATTGCTGACCAGTTGACTCAGACTCATAGTGTCCCTGATGACAGAGCAGACCTGCCCCGTAGGGTTTCCAGGACTGTAATCATTACAGAGCAGATAGCCAGGTCTTTCTTACATGGAGCCGCTGGGTGGGTGGGTTCGAACTGCACACCTTCTGGTTAGCAGCCAAGCATTTAATCACTGAACCACCAGGGCCCCTAAGTTGTCAAGAGAGATGTAAATAAAGTGCTTATCTCCTCCACCTCACAATTTATCCAGAGTTATATGGAAGATTCCAGGTGCTGCTAGCAACTCTACTTGGGACTAGTTAACAGGAATGCAGCTGTGGCAAAGGTGTGGACCCCTGTGTCAGGAAGTCGCCTGGAAGCAGCTGAGAGCTGTCTCCATCACTTCCTACACCTACTCTCACATATATATATATTTTTTTATTCTGGTGAAAAACACGTAACAAAACATTTGCATTTATTTTTAAGTGTATAACTCAGTGACATTAACTACGTCCACTGCATTGTGCTACCATCACCACTATGCGTTTCCAATCTTTCCCGTCATCCTTGACAGAAATCCAGTGCCTCCTAAGTAATACCTTCCCTGTCCCCCCTCCCACCCACCTCTGGTAACCACTAACAAACTCCGGGGTCTATATATTTGCCTATAAAATATTGCCATGTTTTCGGTATGGATTACACCTCAACATACACACACACAAAAAATCCCCACAACTGGACCAGCAAGCAACATCATGATAAACAGTGAAAAAAACAGACTGAAGTTGTCAAGGATTTCATTTCATTTGGATCCACAATCAACGCCCATGGAAGCAGCAGTTAAGAAATCAAACGCCATTTTGCATTGGGCAAATCTGCAGAAAAAGACCTCTTTAAAGTGTTAAAAAGCAATATGGTCACTTTGAGGACTACGGTGTGCCTGACCCTAGCCCTGGCATTTTCAATGGCCTCATATGCATGTGAAAGCTAGACAATGAAGGCACAATGAGGAAGAATTGATGCCTTTGAATTATGGTATCGACAAAGAATACTGACTATACCTACCATGGACTCCCAAAAGAATGAACAAATCTATGTTGGAAGAAGTACAGCCAGAATGCTCCTTAGAAGCAAGGATGGCGAGACTTCATCTCACAAATGTGGGACATGTTATCAGAAGGGATCAGTCCCTGGAGAAGGACATCATGCTTGGTAAAGTAAAGGGTCAGTGAAAGAGAAGACCCTCACCGAGGATCGACACAGCAGCTACGATAGGCTCGAATACAGCAACGACGGTGAGGACGGCGCAGGACCAGGCAGTGTGTTGTTCTGTTGTACTTGGGGTCGCTACGAGTCAGAACGGACTTGAAGGCATCTAACAACATTCTAGATACCTCACGTAAGTGGGATCATACAATATTTGTCCTTTTGTTTCTGACTTACTTCAAGAAGCATAATATTTTCAAGGTTTATCCATGTTGTAGCATGTATCAGGACTTCTCTTTATCGCTGGGTAATATTCCATTGTATGTATGTACCATATTTTGTTTACCTCTGCATCTGTTGGTAGACATTTTGGTTGTCTCTACCTTTTGGCTATTGTAAAAAAAAAAAAAAAACAAACCCACTGTCGTCGAGTCAATTCTGACTCATAGCAACCCTATAGGACAGAGTAGAACTGCCCTATAGAGTTTCCAATGAGTGCCTGGTGGATTTGAACTGCCAACCTCCTGGTTAGCAGCCATAGCACTTAACCACTACGCCACCAGGGTTTCCTAAACTGACGTGCCAGTCACGGTCCCACTAAATAGTACTGCAGTAAACATTGGTGTACTTGTATCTGTTTATATCCCTGCTTTCAAATGGAACTGCTGGTAGTGCAGTGGTAAAGCATTTGCCTGCTAACCAAAAGGTCTGCGGTTCAAATCCACCAACTGCTCCTTGGAAGCCCTATAGGACAGCTCTACACTGTCCTACCGAGTCACTATGAGTCAGAATTGACTTGACAGCAATGGATTCCTAGTGGGTTAAGGTAATTCTAAAGGAGCCCTGATGGTGCACTGGTTAAGTATTCAACTGCTAACGGAAACATCGGCCGTTTGAACCCACCAGCCTCTCCTTGGGAGAAAGACCTGGAGATCTGCTCCTGTAAGGATTACAGCCTAGAAAACCTTATGGGGCAAACCACTCTAACCTCTAGGGTTGCTATGAGTCGGAATCGACTCGACAGCACCCAACAATGACTACATGGTAATTCAACGTGTAACTTTCTGAGGACCTGCCAAGCTTTTACACAGCAATCATCTTCATTGTTTAAAAAGTTCCATTTGGCTTATTATGAAACACTTCCTGAAATACAGGGGAAAAGAGGCAATTTTCGAAAACAAAGGAACAGATTCTGACATTCAATCACTTTTTTAAGTGTGACTTTCTCTCAAGAGGAATTTAACAGCATGTATTTGTCCCGTGTTACCAGTCTGCCCTCGAATCTGGATAGAACAAGGGTCACACACCACAACCTCAGAGGTTTGATTGGACTCCTGAGGCTGGATTTCACCCTAATTCCAGCCACATTCACCCTTCTCTTCACTTCATTATCTTCCCCTAAGTGTGTGGCCTGGACTCCCCTAAGGCACTACAAATTCCTGGAGGGCAAGGCCCACTCATTGGTTTATCCAACTCCCTCCCCCACACTCCCCCCAACCCCCTAATTCTAAGTGTTATCCCTTCTCCTCTCAGCACCTTACAAAACGCTTTTCATGTAAAAAACAAAAGGAAAGAGCAGCTGCTTGTTCCTAGATCCAAATTCTCTCTCAGTTAATCCTCTCAAGAAGCCATTGAAGTGGCATCATTCGGCTTATCTTGATGTTGTTGTTGGTAAGTACCGTCGAGCTGATTCCAATTCTTGGGGACCCCACGTGTGCAGAGTAGAACTGCTCCGTAGGATTTTCAAAACCATGACCTGTCAGAAGCAGATTTCCAGGCCCATCTGCCAAGGCACCTCTGGATGGGTTCAAACTGCCAACCCTTCAGCTAGTAGTCAGGGACTTCACTGCGCCACCCAGAGACCACACTCAACTACTAGCCGAAAGGTTTATGGCTCAAACCCACCACAGGCACCTCGGAAGACAGGCCTGGTGATCTGCTTCTGAAAGGTCACAGCCTCGAAAACCCTATGGAGGGCTTCTACTCCGCACACATGGGGTCACCACAAGTCAGAATCCACTCAACGGGCACTAACAACACCAGCCTCACTTTAGAAGCTGTTCTTTGCTGGGAAGACCAAGGAGCTGGACCACTTTGGCCCTGTCCAGTGAACATAATGCAATGGCAGCTTCTCCTCTCCTCCCTTCTCCCTGCAAAACATACAAATCCCACTGCTGACATCAGGAGCATCAAAAATTACACTGGAAGAACCACTGTTCATAAATGGATGTTAAACTGAAATGCTCTACCCGTTAGGGACCAAGAGTTGTAGAACTGTGTCTAAGACTCTCAAGCAGCACGTGAACACAACACATGACCCTGGGAACCAAAGTACCACACACATTGAAGCAATCCACCCAAACCAAAAAACCAAGCCCACTGTGTCCAGGAGATTCTGACTCACAGCGACCACACAGGACAGAGTAGAACGGTCCCATAGGGTTTCCAAGGCTGTACTCTTTACGGGAGCAGATTTCCACATCTTTCCCCCACTGAGCAGCTGGTGAGTCAGAATCACTGACCTTTCGGTTAGCAGGTGAGCACTTAACCACTGCGCCATCAGGGCTCCTTAAAGGGATCTATAGGCTGTGCTAAAGGTAATCTTCCTTAACAGTGGGGATTATGGGGTCATATTTACTTGTTAATGATTAAAGAACCAGTCGGGAGGTCCTTTGAGCAGGCACTGCAAGGAGACTAGCGCCCCATTTGTCTCTGGGATAATCCTTTCTCCTGCAAAGAGGAGATACCCTGGAGCGTCATCCTGAAGTTTTTAAATTTCAAACAATTGTGGAAGCCAGTGATACTCTTCCTGTTTTCAACCTAGTTGATTTGTATTTGTTCTTGGTGTCTACATAGTGGCTACCCACCCACTTTAAGGACCCAGTGAATTCCTTGGAATTTATGGTCCTGTTCCAATACAACCTCGTGTAACGAGCTCAAGAGTTTTGTTTCTTAACAGAGTACAGGTCAAATTCCATTACGATGACTTCTGCCGGCTTATCCAAAACGTCTGCTTTTCTAGAATTTAGCTGCGTATGATATGACTTGAAGCATGATAACGATTCGGAATTAAGGTTTTTTTCTAATAGGAAATTAAACTTTATTTATTTATTTTTGCTATTATAATTGGATATAGGCTGTGATCACAGATCTAAAACCTTCTTGAAGTAACTCTCTAATCCCAAAATAAATCTCATCTGCTGATTCCGCGCGCCTGTGGGGAATCGATGTTAGTTTCCGTTGGTCTTAAGGATTATTTCTTTGATTGCCTAGCCTAACCTCCCAGAGCCTGCTCCAAACCTTGCTGATCCTGCGCTATCAGTGCCTTGTTGTTACCATTGTGTCAATTCTGACTCATGGTGACCCCACGTGTATCAGAATAGAACTGCTCCACAGGGCTCTCAAGGCTGTGACCTTCTGGAAGATTTCCAGGCCTTTGTTCCAAAGCATCTCTGAGTAGGCTCTAACTGCCGAACCTTTTGGCTAGTAGTCAAGCACTTAGCCATCTGCACTACCCGGGACTCCAGTTCCTACGTCTTATGATATCCTTTAAGTGAATTCTATTCTTCATATCACATTCATGTACAGGCAGACATGCAACAAAAAGTTAACAAAATCATCAAAGCAAATTGTATAAAAGTACCCTGTCATTACTGATCCCCATCAGTATACTTATTGTAAACAGTCTTTCATAACAATGTGTCTATTTTTTTTCAGTTATTTCACACAAACTTTTCTATACTATTTTATCAGCAAATAATATTCTATTGTTATGAGCTATTATCATTTGTTTAATTATATCCCCAAATGTTAGGTACTGGTTTGGAGTTTTTAGCTTTTCACTATTATACAGAATATTGTTCTCACAAGAATTTTTTTTCTTCTTTGATTTCTTTTTCCTCAGAAAAGAGAGACTACCAGATCAAAGGGTATGTTCAGTGAAATGGCTTTTTGTAAAATGTTGCTGGAACCCTTCAGAAAGTCTGCATCGATTTGAATGCTATTAATAATACAAGAATATTTCTAAGTCTACACACCAACATCAATAATGGAATTTATCATTTTTATAGTTTTAACCTCAGTTACCTCAGGCTGAATTTCCTTTATCATTACTGATGATGATGTTTTCACATACATTGTGCCTTCTTGTGCTTTTGGTCACTTACTCAAATTATGTTTCACTTACTCTTGCATAAAATAATGGTAGCTAGCTTTTGGTGGCCAATCCAAATAAAGACTAGTTGTTAAATCACTATATATTTGCTACATATATTCTAGCTACTAACACACACACATATCAATATTGTCGTTTCATTGCTTTTTTTAAGAATCTTAGTTTTATTGATTATAATATAATTTTTAATGTAATTGAACTGAACAAACAATTAACTTATTTAAGACTTTGAGCACCACATCCTAGGTTGCACCCAATCATATGAATTACTTGCTGCCACCAGCATTCCATTTCTTTAACAAGTAAATGTTAGTTTTGCTTTCTTCAAAAAATCCAAGATTCACCCTTTTTCAAAAGGGAAGCACGCTGCCCTCTTCATCCACGTTGTAAAAAAAAAAAAAAAAAAAACTAAGCCCACTGCCACTGAGTCGATTCCAGGTCATCGCAATCCCACAGGGTTTCCAAGGCTATAAATCTCTACAGAAGCAGACCGCCACATGTCTGTCCTTCGGAGCTACTGGTGGTTTTGAACCGCCAATCTTTACCTTAGCAGTCGATCACTTTAACCATGCTGTAGATGTGTTTAAACTCCAGAGCTCAGATCGGACTTTAGCAAAGGGCCTGTACATGCCCTGAGCCCCTGGAGATGGAGGAGGAGAATTATTCTTTGGTGAGGGCTGTTAGATACAGATTGAATTGTGTTCCCCCCAAATATATGTTGAAATCCTAACCCCTGAACCTGTGCGTGTGATCCTGTTTGGGAATTCATTTTTCTTTCTCTATACTAATGAGGCCTTACCAGTGGAGGGTGGGTCCTAAACCTAATCACTTCTGAGTCATAAAAAGAGCAGAATACACAAAAGAACAAATATCATATGACCTCACAAGAAAAGGCAAATATATAGAGACCAAAGCTTATCAGTGGTTATCAGGGGTGGGAAGGTGGGGGAAAAGGGGAGTTTAGGCATTGCTTAAGGGTAGGGTTGCACACCTGATTATTGTAATTGTTGTCAATAAGTTGTACACCTATAAAAAGTCAAATTGGCAAAAGCCGTGCTATTTATAACAACAACAAAAAAGAATAGCTGCTAAGGCTGTTTATGTACAGTTAAATACCTCAGGAGATCTGGATTCTTGATTTGGAGGTTTAGGATCATGGTTTTATGGGACATGCCAGTTAATTGGCCTAATAATGTGTTCAGTGCTTCTGTTCTAGCTCCTAGTCTGTTGTGTAGTGCCTGGGGTCTTAAAAGCTTGCGAGAGGCCAACCAAGGCACAACAGTTGTTCCCTAGCAAGCTGGAGCAAAAAAGGAAGAAGGAGAATTAAGAATAGGAGGAGGAAACAGAATGTGTGGCTAACTGCCTCCATAAACAACTGCCTCCTTTGCCGCGAGACCAGAAGAACTGGATGGTGCCTGGCTACCATTACTGAACATTTTGATCAAAGAGTTCATAGACGTATCCTGATCAAAAGGGGAAAAATGCAGAACAGAATTCCAAATTCTCATGGACTCTAGGCTTTCTGGAGCCACAGAAGTGGATGAATCCCTGAAACTATTGCCCTGAGATAATCTTGAAACCCTAAACCAAAAACATCCCCTGAAGTATCTTAAAACCAAACAAGTCTATCTAAACTAGTCAGAACGGTCTGCCTTGGGCATTATGTTTTTTTAAGAACTATCTATATGGGATCAAATTGACAGCAACTCAAAAGATTAGACGGGAACCTTGGGGGCAGTGGTTTTATGTTAATGGGGAGGAACAACTCAGAAAAGGGTGAGAATGGTAGCACAACTTGAAGAATGTAGTCAAGATCACTGAATTGTACATGTAGAAACTGCTGGATTGGTGTTGATTTTCCTGTGTATCTTCTCAACAACAAAACAAAAAATAACGAAAAGAGCAGAACAGACACACATACACACGGGGAAATCAGACCCATCTGAGGAGCAGCTGGAAGGAAAGGAACACCAAGGAACGCCCAGGGCTACCAAAAAGGAAGGAATCAACACAGCCAAGACCCTGAATTCAGGCTTCTAGCCCTAACTGTGAGAAAATACATTTCTGTTCTTTAAAGCCACCCATGAGTGGTGTGGGACCTGCCACAGTGGATGTCACACCCCTGCCTCAGATCTGCTTGCCCAGGAGCTAAAAAGGTGGCTGCCCAGGGCCCAAACTCCCTCTCCAATTCCTATAAAATAAATTCTTTAATGTGTACGAGGCTTTTGTTCTAGCGACCTCAAAGACCATCATTTCATTTGACCCGGTAACAAGCGTCTGAACTAGAACTCATACCTGTTGCTGACGAGTCAAATTTGATTCATAGGGACCCTATAGGACAGAGTAGAACTGCCCCACAGTGTTTCCAAGGCTGTAATCTTTATGGAAGCAGGTTACCGCATCTTTCTCTGGCGGAGCAGCTGGTGGGTTGAAACTGTCGACCTTTCGGTTAGCAGCCGAGAGCTTAACCACTGTGCCACCAGGGCTCCTTCTGAACCGAACAATTAGATGCTCATTCCACAGATGAGTGAAAAAAAGGTACAAAGAAGGTAAGTCACTTGGCCAGAGGTCACAACTTATCCTCATTGTACAATTGAGGAAAGCATGCTCCAGGAGGCAAAGCCAAGTTTCCTGAGAGTGAGGGCTGGCCAGGATTTGAACCTAGGTCACCTGGTCCAGGGACTGGGCTCTTCCCCGACATCAAATTTCAGTGTAAGTGCCATGAGGCCAAGTGACGTGTTTATGTTGGTCTTTATTGTTCAGTTTGCTGGAGGATATTCAGCTAAGGCCCCTAATTGTGTCATTTTCTATCATCAGAAGAGCAAGGATACTCACAATTGCTCCCCTCGGACCAGTGTTCCCACTGCCCCCAGAGTCAGTCTGTGCAAACATAAGCAAATGTCTCTTAAAAACACAAGATGTTCAGCCCATTGAAACCAACAGATAAATTCAGCTTTCAATAAGCCATGGCAGATACAGGAGAGCTGCCAAAGGGTATATTCTCTTCTGCTGAAATTTTAAAACAGTGAGAATGACAAATGACAGACTGAAACTCTGCAGTGGTTTTATGGACCTTTTGGCTAATTCAATTCCTTTCTTTTCTTTTTTTTAGCGAGCTACAGAACATTCTAGCTACAAACCCATCTTAAGCAGGCACTTGTGGTTTAGTTCAAGGTACATCAACTGATATATGCCCTTTTAAAATTCTGAGTTGTCTACCTTTTTATTTAACTCTTCTAAAGGAGAATAAAAACATCAATAAAAAGTAGTAGGACCCTGAAAAATGTTGAATTGGCAAATGTTGTCTTACATGTATTTTTGCAATAAGAAAATTCTCAAAAAACAAGTCTTGTGAGTAGTGAGTGGAGGCCAGGCACTGGACCTGCTGGGCTGGGTGGGGAAGAGAAAGCAAGAAGAACGAGGTCCCCACTGTCAGGGTTCTAGTCTGTGTGGGGAGATAAGCTAAGGACAAATGAAAAGGGAGCCCCGAGGGAAAGCTCTAAAGGCATCTTGAGGACAAGAAGGCCAAAAAGGATGCATATGTGAGAAAGCACTTCTGGGGGAGTGTGATCAGTGAGTCAGAGGTTTTCAGAAGACTGGGATGTATGCAGCATAATGAAAATCTAATGCCACATCTTTAAATAGAGAAGACAACGGAAGAAGGTTCAGGGGAGAAAATGGAGAAGCCAAGGTATGGAGAAGGAGCCCTGGTGGCACAATGGTTAAGCACTTGGCCGCTAACTGAAAGGTCAACAGAAGCCAACAGCCACTCTGTGGAAGAAAGATGTGGCAGTCTGCTTCTGTAATGATTTACAGCCTCAGAAACCCTATGGGGAAGTTCTACTCTGTCCTATCTGGATGCTATAAGTCGGAATCGACTCGATGGCAGTGGGTTTGGGTTTGGTTAAGGTAAGGAGAAATGAAATTGCAAATTAAGGTCAGGTAATAATGTTGGTTCTCAGCCATCTATTCTTCTTATTCTGCAAACCTTTGCAAGAAATCTTATTTAATCCATGGCTTTGCTCATTCCCCAGAGACCAAGGACCATAACACTGTGTCCCCACCATGAACCTCTCTCCTTACATCCACCTATATACAACTTCCTTCTAGACCCTCCACCTGGAGGTCCTACAGATACCTCATCCACCTGTGGCTTTAATCACTGCCCAGAGACCAAGGATCATAACATCGTGTCTCCATCATCCACTTCTCTCCTTATATCCACTCATATACAACTTCCTCCTAGATCCTCCACCTGGAGGTATCTCAATCTCATCCACCCCGGTGGCTTCAACCACTCCCCAGAGACCAATGACCATAACACAGCCAGTGTCTCCACCAGGAACCTCTCTCCTTATAGCCACATTCCATCTGGATATCCCACAGGTATCTCAAATATATGTCCAAAACTGGACTCATTGTCACAGCCCTACCACCTCTACCACTACAAATACGCTGCCTCTTCTGGGTGTTCCCTCGCTGTCGAGTATCACTCCCCAATCTCCCTAACCACTCAAACCAAAATCCAGAGAGTGGTCTTCTACTTCCCCTGTTACCTCAAAATTCATAGCTGATTGGCCATCAACTCCTTTAACTCTTCATTCTAAATCTCAAACCCGCTCCCTCTTCCCCACCCTTGCTACCTTAATGCAAGCCCTCATTGTCTCTCTTGTAACTGGTTCCCCGTCTCATTTCTTTCCCTCCTAATTCACCTCCCAAACTATAGCCGCCCATGCTGCTAACCTAAAATATAATTTCAGGTCATCCCTTGCCTATGAGAATCCTCTGGTTGACACCTCATTGCCCATAGAAGAAAGTTCAAACTCCTTTAGCACAGCTGACAAGATGCCCATGGCCTGACCTCCACGCTCCTTCCCAATCCTGTCTCCTACCACCTATGCCCACCCTAATTATTTTCACGTTATATGGCTCCAAAGCACTCGAAGTGGCTTTATGACTTCATGTCCTCCCATGTATTGTGCCTGGCCCACAGTAGGAGTTAAGAACTGGTAGTTGTTGTCACGATGATGACAGTGACAACAACGATGATGACGATGACCATTGACAGTCAACTCTGTTCCAGGATCTGAGGACACAGGAATGAAGAAAACAAAGTCCTTGCCCTTAGGAAGTTTTGTTCCAGGGAAGGAGGTGGAGAGATGAAGAAACAAAAATGTAATGTCAGGGGTGCTGATGGTCATCTCTGAAGTCACCAGGGATTACAGGCTGAATTGTCACCACTACCCCTCCTCCCCCCAAAAAGTGTTGAATTTCTAACCCCTATAAATACAACCCTGTTTGGAAATAGGGGCTTTTCTTTTGTTACACTGCTGAGGTCATACTAGTATAAGGTGGGTCCTAAACCTCATCACCTCTGAGTTATAAAAAGAGCAGAGTAGACACAGAGACACCCCCGTTCCAACACACACAAAACATCCAACCCATTGCCTTTGAGTTGATCCCATAGGACAGAGTAGAACTGTTCCATAGGGTTCCCAAGGCCATAAATCTTTACGAAGCAAACTGCTACATCTTTCTCCCTCGGAGCAGCTGGTGGATTCAAACCCCTGACCTTTTGCTTAGTAGGCAAGTGTTGAACCACTGAGCCACCAGGGGTCCTTAAGACGAAGACAGATGACAGAAAAAGATGCACTTAGAAGCCCAGCAATGCCAAGGACTGCTGGCAGCTACTAGAAGCAGAAATGGACAAAGAAGGACCTCCCTAGAGCTGCGTCCTGAATTCTGACTTAGAATCTCCTGACTCAACTGTGAGAAGATACATTTCTGGTCTTTAAAGCCACCTGCTAGTGGTATTCTCGTTACGGCAGCACTCGGTAACAAAGACACCAGGCGCACGTGCGGGATACTTACCGGTCACTTCTAAAGTGCTTCCAGAGGTCTTCTGACACACGTGGAAGATGACGGTTCCTGACCTCATGTTTGCACAAAATGAAATGCTGCATCGGGTTCACGTTATGAATTGCCACAGAGGGGAAGGGGTTTCTGAGAAACTGCAAAATTACATAACGGAGCACAAACGTACCCAAGCCTTAAAAGCCGAATTTCCATTCTGTTTTCCATAACCAAAAGTCATGTTTTGCTCTTAACCCTTAGCATGAGGGACTTTCTGATTTCTCGCTTGCTTTATTTTCCATAAATCTTCACCACTCTGTCTAAAATAAATGCCTTTGGAAATACAGTAAAAGGGCATTGCTTAAATATAACTTGCCAAAACAGTGACGCCATTGCTTTTCTGTTTCCCTAGTATGAGTCCACAGCCTAAAAGGCTGGTTCTTATCACTCCTTAAAAATAAACTTAAGTTTCCATTATTCACCTGAATTATTTTATTGTGGGTGTTAAAGTTTTCCTACCATCTGTCTGTCAGTTTGTCGTACTGCAGTGGCTTGTACGTTGCTGAGATGCTGAAAGCTATGCCACCAGTGTTTCAAATACTAGCAGGGTCATCCACGATGGACAGGTTTTAACAGACCTTTCAGATTAAAACAGACTAGGAAGAAAGGCCTGGTGATCTACTTCTGAAAACTAACCAATGAAAACCTTTTAGATCACAACTGAACATTGCCAGGTATAGTGCTGGAAGGCGAGGCCCGACTCTGGAAGGCACTACGCTAGAGTCACAACAACGGACTCAAACAAAACAATGACTGTGAAGATGGCATAGGACCAGACAGTGTTTTAGTCTGTTATACATGGGGTTGCTATAAGTTGGAGCAGACTCGACAGCAACTAATAACGACAGCAACATTACAATTTTCCAGTGGATGCTTACAATAGCAAAAAGATGGAAGCAACCAAAGTGCCCATCAACGGATGAATGGATAAATGAATTATGGTATATTCACACAATGGAATAGTACACATCGATAAAGAACAATGATGAAACCGTGAATCATTTCATAACATGGACGAGCCTGGAAGGCATTGTGCTGAGTAAAATTAGTTGCAAAAGGACAAATGTTGTATAAGACTACTATTATAAGAACTCGAGAAACAGTTTAAACAGAGAAGAAAATATTCTTTGATGGTTACGAGAGGGGGGAGAGAGGGAGAGGAGTATTCACTAATTAGATAGTAGATAAAAACTATTTTAGGTGAAGGGAAAGACAACACACAATACAGGAGAGATCGGCACAACTGGACTAAACCAAAAGCTGTTTCCTGAATAAACTGAACGCTTCAAAGGCCAGCGTAGCAGTGGCAGGGGTTTGGGAACCACAGTTTCAGGGGACCTCTAAGTCAACTGGCATAATAAAATCTATTTAAAAAAACATTCTGCATCCCACTTTGAAGAGTGGCGTCTGGGGTCTTAAACGCTAGCAAGCGGCCATCTAAAATGCATTAATTGGTCTCAACCCTCCTGGAGCAAATGAGAATGAAGAACACCAAAGACACAAGGTAATTATGAGCCCAAGAGGCACAAAGGGCCACATAAACCAGAGACTACATCAGCCAGAGACCAGAAGAACTAGATGGTGCCTGGCTATAACCGATGACTGCCCTGACAGGGAACACAACAGAGAACCCCTGAGGGAGCAGGAGAGCAGTGGGATGCAGACACTAAATTCTTATCAAAAGACCAGACTTAATGGTCTGACTGAGATTAGAAGGACCTGGGTGGTCATGGTCCCCAGACCTTCTGTTAGCCCAAGACAGGAATTATTCCCAAAGGGAACTCTCCAGGCAGGGATTGGACTGGACAATGGGATAGAAAATGATACTGGTGAAGAATAAGCTTCTTGGATCAAGTAGACACATGGGACTATGTCGGCATCTCCTGTCTGGAGGGGAGATGAGAAGGCAGGGGGGGCCAGAAGCTGGCCAAATGGACACGAAAAGAGAGAGTAGAGGGAAAGAGTGTGTTGTCTCACTAGGGGGAGAGCAATTAGGAGTATATAGCAAGGTGGATAACAATTTTTACATGAGAGACTGACTTGATTTGTAGACTTTCACTTAAAGCACAATAAAAAAAATTTTTTTTTAAGTTTTATAGATAAAAAAAAATTTTTCCAGTGGAATATGTAACAACAACAGTAAAGTTTTCCAATGGAAGATGGAAATCTGGAAGGTTGGGGGAAATTTTCTACGTAATTTCTCCAATAAAAGGAGAAACACCTTTGCTAATCTAGAACTCTAAAGACAGCGAAAATGAAACTGTGCCCAAACTATCCATAAACTACCACTCTACTTTTAAGTTAAATGAAAACGTCTATGAAAGCATGTTCGTGGCCATGACGCAGTAAACACATCACCAATGCTTGAGAAGAAAGCAAAAAGAAACCCTGGCACATTTCAGCCTAAGAGGGCAGCATCTTATTCTTCTGAAGAGCCCAAAAACAGGACATAAGAAAAACATATTCTTTATTGTCCAATAAATTAAATGAACTAAAAGAAACAAAAGCTTGATTGCTTTACACACAACTGTTGGAGCTCGCCCCCATAAACTGCTTTTTTCTCATTTTTAAAATTTCAAATGTAGTGAATAATGTAAGTCTCTTTGGGAAACGCAATCCTGACAATACGGGTGTTATCTGGTTGCCAAGATCACAACAGACTCCCAATAGCAAACAATGAGGCAAAGCGGCTGTCATTGCTGAAAGCCACGGAAACAGGGCCCCCCACCAAAAAAATAAATAAATAAACAAACAAATTAATAAAGGCAGGCAAGATTTTCAAAAATAGCAAAGTGGGGCCATTTGGTACAGGGGCAGAGAACCTTATATCCCCGAAGAGATCCTGAAGCTCTCACTTTATTATGCTGTTGTCGTTAGGTGCCATCGAGTTGATTTCGACTCATAGCAACCCCGTGTGAGAGAATAGAGCTGCCTCATTGGGTTTTCTTGGCTGTAATCTCTATGAGAGCAGATCGCCAGGTCTTTTCCTGCAAAGCCACTGGGTGGGTTGGAACTGCTGCCCTTTCGATCAGCAGCCAAGCACTTAACCAGGTGCACTACCCGGGTTCCTTCCCTTTATTGTAACAGAGCACAGTCCTAGAGCAAAGATGGCAAGACTTTGTCTCACACACTTTGGATGTGCTATCAGGAGGGACCAGTCCCTGGAGAAGGATATCACGCTTGGTAAAGTAGAAGGTCAGCGAAAAAGAGGAAGACCCTCAATGAGATGGATTGACACAGCGGCTTCAACAACGGGCTCAAGCATAACAACAATTGTGCGGAGGGCACAGGACCCGGCAGTGTTTTGTTCTGTTGTACGTAGGGTCGCTATGACGGCACCTGACAACAACACAATCCTGAAAATGAAAATCTTATATCATTAAAAAAAAAAAAAAAGATACATCCTATATAACCTTTTTTAAGAATCAGAGAAAGAGGACAATTTGGGGGAAATTTTCTATCCAGAAATTGGCTTTAACACATTTCAGTGCTTACAGAAGCTAGCAAGCCCTCAGCCATCAGGAAATGTATTACAGGAGAAAAACACGCAGCTCAAAGGTTCTAGATAACCTAAGGCTTCCTGTTTTGAGCCCCTTTCGTTTTGAGCTTGAATGGCCAGTTCAAATGGGCACCTTGAGGTCTCAATGAATTTCAGAAGAAAAAAAAATACCTTGTCAAATTCTTTTTGAGGTACTTTTTAAAAAGTGAATTTTTTTCCCCCTTACAGTACTTAAGTTCTCATTAAAATGAATTGGTATGAAGTTTAGGGTAAGCAATATGTGAAAAAATATAGACAGCTCCCAGTTTAAAGTTCATGTTTTAAAGTTGTGGTTTATCTATCCTACACCACAGATAAGGCAGCCTTCTGAGTCACTCTTTCCCAACTCCAAGTTCCATCAGATGCCTACCCTTCAAGTTTCACGATGTCTCCGGACAAAAATTAAAACTTTTTTTGTGAGGAAACCGGGGGACTCAGCAATTGTCATCGCATCGATTCCGACTCATGGTGGCCCAATGCGTGTCAGAGTAGAACTGTTGCTCCATAGGGCTATCAACAGCTGACTTTTCAGAAGTAAATCATCGGGACTTTCCTTCAAAGCACCTGTGGGTGGGTTCGAATCACCAACCTTTCCAATCTTACGCCATCTTCACGATTGTTGGTAGGCTTGAGTCCACTGTTTTGGCCTCTGTGTATTTTGAGTGCCTTCCAACCTAGGGGGTTTCCAACCTAGGGGGCTTCCAACCTAGGGGGCTCATCTTTGAGCACTCTAGCAAACAATGTTCTGTTGTGATCCATAGGGTTTCCACTGGCCAATTTTCAGAAGTAGATCACCTGGCTTTTCTTCCTAGTGCATCTTAGTTTGGAAACTCTGCTAAACCCTGTCGGCCATGGGTGACCCTGCTGGTATTTGAAAAAATGGCGTCATAACTTCCATCATCACCCACCCAGCATCACAGCAGCACGTAATCACTACAGTATTCACCAGACCGCCAAACTACAGTATGACAAACTGATAGACACGTAGTGGCGTTTGAGGGTAAGTAACAGAAAAACAAGTGGAGTAAATAAATATATAAGTATCCATTGGGATAACGGAAGAAAATACATGGAGAAAGGATCTATTAGGTTAGATGATCAGGGAAGGCCCCAAGAGGAGGTGACATTTAAGTCGATTAACTTAGATCAACTTAAAGTCCCTTCTCGTCTATGTGCCCCAAGAAAAACTCGCCACTCAGCCACCCCAGGTGCTTTAAAAAAAAGTTTATCTGATTCTTTTAAAGAAGAACAGAATACCACATTTTATATTTAGATTACTCTAAGGAAAAAAAATTTCTAAGCGTGCTTGTTAAAAAAGTTTGATAGTCTGGTGCATAAATGCCATTTGTGATTTAAAAAAAATTTATGTAGGACCACCATAAACGATTGCAATCAGTATCTACCAGCTTGCCTGCTGTGTTTCTAAAACGGTTTGGAAAATAACAGTACCATTAGAATAATTATAAAATGTCCAAAACCTTTGAAGAATGGTACTCATTTGGATGCAAAAATTGTTCGATACATATTTGTTAAACCCCCGCCATTTGCCAGGCATTCTGCTAAATTCCAGGAATAAAAAGGTAAATAAAGCATGTTGCCTAGCCTTCTTCATTAACAAGTACGACATCTGTGAAGTGCTTACCACACCCTCACGGAGGTCAGACTGCCTTCTTTTCAATTGTTGCTGTTTTTGTCATTTTACTTTATTTCCAAATGTCACAGACCCAGAGGATGGTGGACAGAGTTTGGGGGGGGGGGCGGGGAATGAAAGGAAAGGGTGCATTAATTTTTTTTAAAAACCCACACCCCAACATGTGGACTCTATCGCATTTCTTGTGCCAGTCTGTCTATGGAGTAAAGAAATACGTTTTGAGTGGCTGGTGGCTATAAAGTTACCGTCCTTCCAATAACCCTTTGCTCAGAAGGACTGGAAGGCAAAGGTGTAAATATCACCTTTTTCTTACAAAAACCGATGAACTTCCTAGTGTTGTCTTTGAAACTTCAGTTGCAATTCCAGGTACTTATACTCCTTATTTATTTATTTTTTTTATACTCCTACAGTGATTGCAGCTGCAAGCCTTGCCTGAACCGACAAAGGAACACACACACACACTTACATGTTTTTAAAGTGGCAGCAATACCAAACACTCAAGGCTTTATATGTCATTGCAATTTCACAACAGAGCGCCTAAAAGTGCAAGAGAAAACAAGTCTCAAGAACTTACAGCTCACCCATCATGTCAACTCGCAAGAACAGACTGCAATGCTGCTGTTTACTCAGCCCGGTGAGCAATACACAAGTCTTGCTACAAAAAGGAACCCAAAAACGAAGGGTTTTTTTTGTTTTGTTTTTAACTTAAAGTGATAACATCAAGACACTATAACCATGTCCTAATTACTATGTTTCAAATCTTCCCAAGAGTAACCTAATCTGGATAGTACTCCAATGTTTTCTTGTGTCCTCACCTTCCTTAAATGCTTCTGATGAAGTTATACAGAAGTAGATAGCAACTGAGAATAGAATACACAAAATCAAGCCTGTTTTCCCAGGCCTTATATTTATATTCCACCTCTCATCTGTCGGAAACCCTGGTGGTGTAGTGGTTAAGTGCTACGGCTGCTAAGAGTTCAGCAGTTTGAATCCACCAGGCCCTCCTTGGAAACGCTATGGGGCAGTTCTACTCTGTTCTATAAGGTCACTATGAGTCGGAATTGACCCGACGGCAGTGGGTTTGGTTTTGGGTTTTGGGCTCATCTGTCACTTTGTCATACTGTGGTGGCTTGTGTGTTGTTGGGATGCTGGAAGCTATGCCACCAGTATTTCAACTACCAGCAGGGCCACCTATAGTGGGCAGATTTTAGCTAAACTTCCAGAATAAGACAGACTAGGAAGAAAGGCCTGGTGATCTCCTTCCAAAAACTACCCAATGAAAATGTTATGGATCACAGTAGAATAGTATTCAACTCACTTGCTTTGAACACATCATCAGGAGGGATCAATTGCTATATAAGGACATTATGTTTGGTGAAGTAGAGGCCAACAAGGGCCTGGGAGACTCTTGGAGAGATAGATTGGCAAAATAGCCCCTACAGTGAACTTGAACATGCTGGCAATCACCAGGAAGATCCAGGACTGGGCAACGTCCTGGATGGTAGCTATCTATCTACCTGTCAACCAACCTGTCTATCTATCTCTCTATCATCTATCTATCTCTCTAATGTTTACATTGAAAGGAGCCTGACTGAGTAAAACCCTTTCTAAAAGGCTGTCAATTGTTTACAAAACAGCACTTTAAAAATTTCACTGATAGATTATGTTAAGTGTAAAGACTATTTGAAAAAAGAAAAACGCTTACTAAAACAAAAGGCTAGGTTACTCCCCCTCCTCCTCCTCGACTTCCCTAGTATTCAGAAGAAAATAACAGCCTGCTCTGCAGATAAGTCCACATCCGCACAGCTGAGCTACAAAATGTACAGTTCTAACTGGGCAGCTTTTAAAAAACACAAGGACTCCTTCCAACCTCACTCAATGCGCTTGCTACAAAGGGAACACGTTTCTGCAATAAATACATTTAGGACTTGATGTTTTACGGAGGAACTCTCAAGAAGGCTTCAGCCATAGGGGAAAAAAAAATTTTTTCCAGGATATTAAATGTCTGACTCAACACTTAACAGAAGTCACAAGGAAAATGAGAATGCAAATTAAATGTATACATATTCATGACTTTACCAGCTGTTTGACAGGGCCACCTTTGCCTTCTGGTTTTTTTACCAGGAAGAAAGCTTGGAAAATCAGCATACGCCTGTGTTTCTATTCAAACAGTTCCATCCCTTCATGCACTGATTGGAGGCAAGCGTTACTTTGAGTCGAGTGATGTACGTAAACCAAGGGAATCGCAGTGAATAGATGAAAATGAACGTTTTCTCCTTATGGTATCTGCTTGGACAAGAGAATCTACAAGTATAAATCCAGAAACCAAAGATTCTTAGTGGTTACCAGGGGTGGCAGGGAGGGGGAATGGAGAGGTTTCTGCTTAGGTAAGGGCACCGAGCTTATGTTAAAGGTGGTGGAACGGTTTGGAAAAGGAGAGCAAGACAGTTACACAACCTTAACCCAATTATACATGTAGCAACTGTTGATACGGCGTATGTTTTGTTATCTATATGGTCACCACAATAAAAAAGCATGAATGCTAAACGATTTTAAAATGTGCCACCTCTCTAACAATTACTAGCCAACAGAAGTTTTCTGTAAACCTCTATGGTTTCTAAAACCCAAAAAGTGCACTTTTACCACAGAAATTCTACAGAGCCTTGAACCTTCTTAAGAAGTCCGTATCAGTCCCGGCCCCCGGCCCTGTAAGTAACCTTCTGTGTGACCTCAAGCAAGTTACTTCACCTCTCTTGGTTTTCTCATCCACAGAAGGTGTGAGTCTCTAAACTAGTTAATATTGGAATTCTTCATAAGGAAAAAATACACCTTAATCCCGAACATAAACAGCTGGATCTGTTAATGAGATTTAAGGCATATTGTCATTCTTTGAGATTATTCTTCTAAAACTGAAAACACGACTTTTCTGTATACAGGAAGGAAGGGTGGAAAGAGAAGAAGGCTTCCTAGAGGGAACAGAAACTAGGTCGGCTTGGTTAATTAGGTTGCCCCTCCGCAACCATGAGCCAATATTAGCATATGCTAAAATTTACTCAACACCCTATAAAAAAAGACAACTGAGTAGTTGGCTTCACCATCTCAAAACATACACCCTTTCCTAAAATGATACAGTCAATTTCTAGGACTGTATCTTTTAGCCAGCTACCTATTACTGACAATTAAAGGGGAGAGGGGAAGGACCCTGGCGGTACAACGGTTAACCACTCAGCTGCTAACCAAAAGGTTGATGGTTCGAACCCACCCAGCAGCCCCATGGGAGAAAAACCTGGCAATCTGCTTCCACAAAGATTACAGCCAAGAAAAACCAATAGGGCAGCTCTACTCTGTCCCATGGAGTCTCTGTGAGTCGGCATTGACTTGATGACACCCAAGAACAACAAGAGGGGTAGCGGGAGGAAACAAAAAAGTATGACCGACGTAGATGACATGAGTCTGTTGTGGGAGAGAAAACCCTTCTCTACATGATGTATCCAGGGAGGAGCGCAGTGGGCCACTGCAGCCACCAGCTTCAAGAGACACACCTCCTGCAGGTGAACCATCTCGTGTGTCTGCGGATGCTGGGAACGTAGGTCGCAAGATGCCTTCTGTGTTTTACGGCGTGTGTTTTCAACATGAGCAATTTCATTCACCTCCTTCATTCATTCAGAAGTTATTTACTGAGCACTTCCTATAAGCAAGGGGCCCCTGGGTGGTGCAAATGGTTAAGAACTCAGCTACTAACCAAAAAGCTGGAGGTTCAAATCTACCCAGAGGTGCCTCAGAAGAAAGGCCTGGCAATTTACTTCCAAAAGATCACAGCCTTTGAAAACCCAATGGAGCGCAGTCCTACTCTGATGCACACGGAGTCACCATGAATCAGAATTGATGCCACGGTGACGATTTCTGGTTTTTTGCTTGGTTTTTAACTATATGCAAATTACCATACTAAAAACAAACAAGCAAGTAAGCAATGACTGTCTAATATCCCAACAAACCCTGACATGTATCCTCGAGTACTCAGTTGCCATCGAGTCGATTCTGACTCACAGCAACCCTATAGGACAGAGTAGAACTGCCCCATAGAATTTCCAAGGAGCGGCTGGTGGATTTGAACTGCTGACCTTCTGGTTAGGAACCGAGCTCTTAACCACTGCGCCACTACGGCTCCAGAGTACTTAAGCCCCTCAGAATATTTCTAAGACAAATAGTAACCCTAAATAATACAGATGCTAAACTACAGCGCACTTGGAATTTTCTTTCCCTTCCTGAAGTGGTATAGATGAAGGTGGAATAGGTAACTAGCTGAATCCCTTAGATGACTTAAGTTAAAAAGTTTTCTTTCCCCTAGAGAAAATAACACTGGGTTACAAACACACTGGCAAACATTAGAGAATGCTAAAGCTGGACCAGACAGAGATTGAATATGAATCCCTTGACTTATATCTGGGAGACTTGGGGCTCCGATATGTTACGATTTGGCCCAGATCACACAGCCAAATGCCATAATGCCAGAACTAGGACCCAACACACCTGCCAGCCCACCTAACGGTTCCCAGCATAATCCAGTGTCCATGATATGTTGCTATCAGAAGTGGAACAATGGCATACTAAACAAAGCAATGGACTAGACATCAGGAGAGTTCTAGTCTTATAAACTCCACTACCACCATCCATCAGCCAGCGTGCTGTACTGTGGCTGGCATGTTGCTACGATGATAGAAGCTATGTCACTAGTATTTCAAATACTAGCAGGATCACCCATGGTGGACAGGTTTCAATGGAGCTTCCAGACTAAGACTGACTAGGAAGAAACGTATGGCAACCTACTTCCAAAAATTAGCTGATGAAAACCCTACGTGGCGCAACAGAATATTGTCCGATAAAGTGCTGGAAGATGAGCCCTCTAGGTTAGAAGGCACTAAAAATACACATTGCCCACAACAACGGACTTGACCATACCAACCACCATGAAGATGGTGCAGAACCGGCCAACGTTTCATCTTGTTGTCCGTAAGGTAGCCGTGAGTCGGAGCTGACTTCAGTGGCAACTTAATAACAACAAACTCCACTGAATTAGATACGATACCATGGGAAACGCTTATCACTTGTCTGAACCTCGGTTTCCTCACCTGTAAGCTGTGTGCGGTATTTCACAGTGAGGCTGTGCAGACCACGATAAATGCAGAAGCAGTCTGGTCATCTGAAAAGCACTGAACAAACGCAGAATGGCATTGGGTTATGCCGGAGAACCTGGCTGATGACCTATCTCCAGCCACCCCTTACCTTGAGAAGTCACCAAAACTGCGGGTTTCAGGTTCCTCTGTGGAATCTGTGGTTGTTAACTCTTCCCTGCCTCCTTCAGAAGCGGTCAGGATTCAAAGAGCAACATTTTACAAATTGGAGGGCATTGATGCAAATATAAGGTATTCTTACCTAACCTCTGTAGTCTCTGCAATTTGGACAAAAATGTTAAGCGATTGTATCATTCAGGGCTTGCCGCTTTTCCTTCTCCAGTCAGACGTCTTAACACATCAGTCTGACTTGCCAGCTTTCTCCTCAGTTCTTCTAAGTCTCCAGGCACATTACTGTACACAGAGCGCACTGCTTCCCTCAGCTCAGGGTCACACGCCATGCGTACCCAACATTCCACTGACTGGGATTCCCCTGGGACAGGTTTGTTCCAGGGTCTCCTGTCAGCTGGGAAACCCTCTGAGGACAGCTGCCAGGAACAGGGCTCTACTTCATCACGCTGGAGTTGCGAGGAACCAGCCTTTTGGATTTCCTCCACCCCAACAACTGCAGAACACTTCCGCTCTTCTCAGAATGAGGGAGAAGTCTCTGGGGGGACGCTCTCCACCAGAGGGACAGCGGTCCCTCTCAAACGGAAGCTCAGGAGTTCTGATTACTGGATAGCTTCTCCCTGAACCCGGTTAACACGTTCTGAGGTCCTTCCCTCGAGGGTCATTGACCTCCAGCTGGCGAAGCATGTCACTAAGCCAAGGGTGAGGGAGTTTTTGTATTTTGGGTCTGCAACCCTCTGCCTTCAAAGCACCTGAGTAACTGGCATTTCCATATTCTGAGCCCTGACTTCAGCAGATGAGGTGCAAGAATGCATCAGCCTATCCAAATAACTTCTCTAGAACAGATTTCTACCAGCCAAGGGCACCGGGGACCAGAGGGCAGGGGGATCAGAATGACAGCATGCTTGTCTGCATAGGTGAGAGATGAACAGGCATTTGCTGTCTTCTGTTTGAGCGATTCCTGGTATTGGCATGGCATACCAAACCCGGGCACTCTCCCTCCCGACTGCCCCCCACGCGCCCACCCCTCGCACCAGATGTTGAAGCATCACATTGACCCGGCTTGGGGAGAGAGGCAGGGGAGACGCACAAGTCTGTCGCTGCATTAGGCTGGAACCATACCGCACCTGTTCAATCCAGCTCCAGCGCCAGAAACGACCAGAACAGCGTCTCGCAAGCCCCTCTGGAGAGCCCAGGGCCGCCGACAAGTTCGCCGCTGTTAGTGCCCAGGGAAGGTGGCGGGGAGCCCTCCCTCTCTGCTGACCAACTCTGCAGATCCCCCTGCGAAGGTGAAGGGGCTCTGACTTAAGTGATCCCAGAGTAATCCCAGAATGTCACTGCGGCCCCGGGGATTGGGGCGGCGAGCGGGTGGGTGCCCGCGGGGAGCGCGCAGCCGTGGCCCCCACGGATCACAGTTCCCGCTTCGGTAGCCACGTACGCCCCCTGCATCCCACTTCCAGAACGACGCGGACAAGCAAGGTGGGAGGGTGGCGAGAGGGCCAGGAGGCACCAGGGTCGCAGGACCCCGAGGCCACCCGCGGGTCGAGGGAGGAGGGCCGGGGGCGCGCAGGAAACTTACCTCCCTGGCAGCCTGCGGGCGCCTCCGCTACGAGACCAGTTGCGCCACAGTCTGCAAGTTGCCGGGATGTCGCTGCGTCCCCGGGGCGAAGAGAGAGCCGGGCGGGCAGGTGACGGGCCCGAGCAGCGGGCCAAACTCGCCGGGCGCGCCTGCCGGCGGGGGCGCGCAGAGTGCGTGTGCACTGCGCGTCGCGGCGAGCGTGGCCCCGCGTCCCCGTCCTCCGCGTCCTCCGGCCGCCCGAGCAGCGAGCGCCACCGAGCCCACGCCGCTCTCCACGCCGGCGCGGCCTGGCTGGGCGCGGGGCCGGGGTCGGGGCAGCGGCGGGCAGGCGGGCGGGCGGGGCGCAGGCCGGGCGCAGTGCGCGCCCAGGACAGCCAGGCGCAGAGAGCGGCGCGGCGCGGCCCCCGCTCAGGCCCCGCCCGCTGCCGGCTCGGCCCTCTCTCCGCCCCCGCCCGGCCCGCGCCCGCGGGGAGGCCCGGCCAGTTTGCAGCAGCGGCGGGAGCTCGGCTGAAGGCGGCCTGGGCGCCGGCGTCGCTGCAGGGGAACACGGCGCCCTATCTCGCAGCCGCGGGCCCGGGACGCCGAGCGGGGAGGGGCTGGGTTGTGCAAGACTCCAGGGCTGGCCAAGGCCCCCAGCCGTCCTCGGTCTTGAATGCCCCCGGAGCAGGGCTGTGTTTGGATAGGATTTCCCCTTCCACTGGCCACAGAACTCGGCCACGCCTGGTCGCTGCCGGCTGGACTCTGCTTGCGGGAGAAACCCGCATAGACGCCCACTTTCGCCAGGAAGGGACAGGCCAGGATTCCAAGGCAACGGTTTCTCCCCTTTCCGGGACAGCAGGTGTTCCCAGGAAGTAAGACCTACCCAACAGGTAGGGGTAGTCCGGGCAGAGGGAGTCTTAAGGGAGAGAAGGATAGGGGGCTTCAAGTGGACTGTGATGGGAGCGGGGGCCAAGTCCATCTGCTGGCACTGAGTGGGTTGGGGCACGCTTGTTACCTCACAGGGGATCAGGGTAAGATGCTGGCTGGGTGGGTGCGGACCAGATCTGTAGGATTCCTTTGGGAAAAGCTGTCATGGAGGTTTTGACCAAATTTACTTAATAGAAACCGAAAAGATAAGGTAAGAGATCTCTCCCTGCTGAATAGAAGCAAGCTGCCTCATCAGCCTCATCACTTCCTTCCACCTTACCCTCATCTTTAAAAAGCAAATGCTGATGGAAAGCATGGGATATTTTCTACCCAAGGAGGGCCAGCATTTCCTGGCTCTTATCCTCAGATATCCCTGGATGGCATAAATGGTTTGCATTGTACTTGAAGATTGGTGGTTGGAACCCACTCACTGGCACCTCGGAAGAAAGGCCGGGCAGTCTTCCATAAAGATTCCAAAACCAAACCCATTGCCGTTGAGTGTATTCCAATTCATAGCAACCCTGTAGGACCAAGCGGAACTGCCCCGCAGTGTTTACAGTGCTGTAATCTTTATGGGAGCAGACCGCCACATCTCTCTCCAGCAGAGTGGCTGGTGGGTTTGAACTGCAAACCTTTCGGTTAGCAGCCAAGCACTTCACCACTGCACCAGCAGGGCTCTTTCCATAAAGATTACAACAAAGAAAACCCTATGGAGTACAGTTCCACTCTGTCCCATAGGGGTGCCATGAGTCAGAGTCAACTCGACTACAACGTGACTTTGTTTATCTTACTCATATATCTCTGACTTGGTGAGCCAAAATGAATTTCTCATTTCTCTGCAAATAAACACCTCCTCTAAGTTTTGAAAGCTCTTTGTACCTCCCCTCACCCCCACTGTCCCACCTTATGTGAGTTTGTGATAGTTTAATGTGGAATATTAAATGGAATTAAAACAAAAAACCCATCGCCGTCGAGTCGATTCCGACTCATAGCGACCCTATAGGCTGGAATACACCACCCACCCAACGCTGTCAATAGCCTGGAATAGAGCTCGGTAACTCCTTGGTAATACAAATATCAACTATTCTTTATCTTCTTCCCCAGCCTACTTCTTCCAGACGTGTCTGGCCATGTCTTGGAGTTTGAGGTCATCACTCGTTGAGGACCCTGTGACTTGCCTCTGGTTTTGTCCTGACATCTTAGGCTCAGAGCTGGAATACACAGCTGGCCCAGCTTGCTCAGTTTACAGATGAGAAGCTTCAGACGCGAAGATGTTAAGTGGCCCAAGGACCAGAACCCAAATTCCTCGACTCCCAATTCCTGAGCAATAAATGATGGATTTATTGCTGGATTAACACGGTTCAAGAATGAAGTTGGGGTGGATAGAGGAATGGTGGAGGGAGGAGGAGCAGATCAGAGAACCTGCTTCTGCCTTGTGAAACATCATCCAGGGGGCAGCATTGCACCACGGGAAGTGGTGGGCAGATGGGCTCTGGGGTGGTGATCCCTGTTTCCTCAGATTCCTGCCCTTAAATCCAAGAAGTGGAAACAGCCTGCTTTCCAGGGAATCAGTGTTAAGTGAGAGCCCTGGTGGCACAAAGGCTAAGTGCAAAGGTTGGTGGTTCAAACCCACCCAGCAGAGCTGCGGGAGAAAGACCTGGTGATCTGCTCCTGTAAAGATTACAGCCTAGGAAAGCCATTGGGGCAGGCAGTTCTACTCTGTCACACAGGTCGCTTGGCTGCACCCAACAACAACAAAAGTGGTAAGTGAAAATGCAAAGTCAGTGCTCATATGTTCTGGTAGCCCAAAACCAAACCAGACCTGTTGCCGTTGAGTCGGTTCCGACTCATAGCAGCCCTGTAGGCAGAGTAGAAGTGCCCCATAAGATTTCCAAGGCTGTAATCTTTACAGGAGAAGAGCACAGATGATCCTTTCCTCTCTCAGAGAAGCTGGTGGGTTCAAACCACTGACATTTCAGTTGGCAGCCAAGCGCTTAACCACGTACCATGAGGGCTCCTTTCTGGTAATAGAGGGGAGGTGAAAACAGAGAAAACCCAACTCAGATGGAATCACAAGAGACCAGAAGTGGCCACCCACATTCCATATAAATAAACGCCCTTCCCATTACGAGATTGGTACTGATGCCTTTCTGTAAAATACAAAGCAAACAGCCTCAGCTTTCTACCGGGAAGTCACAAAGCTGACTGCCCCCTGGCTAGTTAGAGAACTAACTCCGCTCAACAGGAATGTAAGGAACTCTACTGAGAGCTTTAAGATTGCCTCACGGTTGTTGCTAGCTGTTGTCAAGTCACCCTTGATCCGTGGCTACCCCCACGCACAACAGGATTAGACCGCTGTAATCCACGGGGTTTTCCTGGGCTGATTTTTGGAAGCAGGTCACCAGACCTTCCTTCCTAGTCCACCTAAGTCTCGAAGCTCCGCTGAAACCTGTTCAGCATCACAGCAACACACAAGCCTCTGAGGACAGACAGGTGGTACCTGCATGTGAGGTACACTGGCCAGGAATCGAACCCAGATGTGTCATTTCTGTGAATTAATTAATGGAACCAGAGACCTGATTTCTCTGCCAATCCTCTTTCTAAATCTATCAGCAGGAATTTGAGAAAGTCGTCCTCTATTGGAAATAAAACATTAATATCCCCAACAATAGTGACTTGGCCAAAGAACCCGGAAACCTATTTAAAAATCAGAAAACACACATCTAATTATTTTACTTAATTTCAAATGCAGTTTCTCCAACTGACTCCCGATTTGAGAGCAGAATCTTAATACCCCCCTTCTGGGGTTTGCTGAGAAAGGAGTCACTGCATGATGCAAACGGCTGAATGCACTTGGCTGCTAACCAAAAGGCTGGAAGTTCAAGTCCCCCCAGAGGTGCCCTAAAAGAAGAGCCTGGTGATCTACTTCTCAGCCATTGAAAACCCTCTGGAGCATGGTTCTACTCTGACACACGTGGGGTCGCCAAAGTTCGAGTCAACTCGATGGCACCTTTTTTTGTTTGTTTGTTTATTGTGAGAAACAAGCATACGTTCCTTGTGGTAGATGTGTAGTACTAATGGCTCCAAATAATGGCCTCCCTTTCTCCAAATTTTTTCCTCTAACTTTGTGGTCCCCTCCCTCCCTGACTCTGGGCTCAACTGTACAATTTATTCTCTCAGTGGAACAATTGCAAACTGGATGCAAATGAAGTCTTAAAAAATTGTGTGCGTTTCTTCTTCTTCTGCTCTTGGAATTTGCCATTGCCAAGAGAACAAGTCTGCTGGACTATGAAAGCTCTTGCAGAGCAGAGCAGAGCCGAGTCGAGCCGAGTCATCACAGCCTGGCCATCCTTGACCAGCCAGCCCTGGATTGACTACAGACACACAAGCAAATCTAGCTGAGACCGGCCATGCGTGGTCCTGATCTGCAGAATCGCCCAGCTGGCCCATGGGCTTGTGAGAAATAATAAATGGTACTTGATTTAAGCCATAGCTTCAGTTACCTGCTGTTGCATAACTCAGTATCTTCTTAGTTACCTAATGCTGCCGTTACACAAATTCCATAAGTGGGTGACTTTAAAGACCAGGAATTTACTTCTTCACAGTTCAGGAAGCTAGAAGTCCAAATTCAGGACATCACTCTAGGGGGCAGGGCTTTCCTTGTCTATTTGAACTTCTAGTAGCTGCCAGCAATCCTTGGCGTTCCTAGGCTTGTAAACATACCTGTCTCTTTCGTCTGTCTTCCCCTTCTGCTGTGAGTGTCTCTGTGTCTATTCTGTTCTTTTTATAACTCAGAAGGGATTAGGTTTAGGACTTATCCTGCTCAGGTATGATCTTATTAACATAATGAAAGAAAACTGTTATTTCCAAACACAGTTATATTTATAGGTGGTGTTGTTAGGTGCCGTCAAGTCACTTCCAACTCATAGTGACCCCATGTACAAGAGAACGAAGCACTGTCCAGTCCTGTGCTATCCCCATAATAGTTGCTATGCTTGTCAATCCATCTGTGTCAATCCATCTCGTTGAGAGTCTTCCTCTTTTTTGCTGACCCTCTACTTTACCAAGCATACATGGGTTAAAATTTCAACATACTTATTTTGGGGGAAGTAGTTTAATCCCTTATAGTAGCCAAAAGCAGTAACCATTTGCTATTTCTTATCATTCTGTGACCGTTGGGCTGCTTCAGCTGGCCGTTGGGCTGGGCTAGGGCTGGAAGGTGGGGCTGGAAGTCCAAGAAGGTCTCACTCACGTGCCTGGCACCTCAGTCTTCTTCCACGTGACCACTCTCTCCTCATGGCTAGTGGTCACAGGGAAGTCAGACTTCTAGCATGGTAGCTGGCTCCCAAGAGGGAGAAACTGGAAACAGCCAGTGATCTTAAGGACTGAACTTGGGAGTTCCAGAATGTTCTTCAGCTTCATTCCACAGGTCAAAGCAAGTCACAAGGCCAACCAGATTCAAGGAGGGGGGAATAGGCTCCACCTTTTGATTTGAGGAGCCCCGGTGGTACAGTGGTTAAGCACTCGTCTGCTAACCGAAAGTTCAGCTGTTTGAACCTACCAGCCACCCTGTGGGAGAAAGATGTGGGAGGCTGCTTCTGTAAAGATTAAAACAAAAAACCAAACCCATTGCCGTTGGGTTGATTATGACTTATAGTGACCCTATAGAACAGAGTAGAAATGCCCCATAGGGTTTCCAAGGCTGTAATCTTTATGCAAGCAGACTACCATATCTCTCGCCCTTGGAGCTGCTAGTGGGTTCGAACTGCCAACCTTGTGGTTAGCAGCCAAACGCTTAACCACTGTGCCACCAGGGCTCCTCTCTGTAGAGGTTACAGCCCTGGAAACCGTATGGGGCAGTTCTACTCTGCTCTGTAGGGTTGCTATGAGTTAGAATCAACTCGATGGCAACGGATTTGGTTTTCTTTTCTTTTTTCGGTATGTATGCCCTGGTTGCACAACGGTTGAACACTCAGCTGTTAACCAAAAGTTTGGTTGTTCAAACCCATCCAAGTGTCTCCACTGGAGAAAGACCTGGCAATCTGCTTCTTAAAGATTACAACCTAGAAAACTCTATGGGGACAGTTCTACTCTGTAACACATGGGGTTGCTATGAGTCAGAATAGACTCCATGGCACCTAACAACAACAACATGTATGTACAGGAATGGAAGGGCTTGATGGCCACCATCTTGGGGAACTATCTCATCCACTAAGTTTTAGGATAGTTGTTACACCACATGAAATCACTGATACATTCTTTAGCGTGGGACTTTGGGTTGGTTACAAATCCTTTCTGGGCCTTTCTATGAAATGAAGGAGCTTGAGTTTCTCTAAAGTTGCTAATACTTATTTAGCTTTTTCTTTAGTGATATCTTGGGAGCAAACTGAAGTCCAGTGAGTATTCAGAAGGAGCTCTTTGAGGGAATTTGTGGAGCGTTGGCAGCTATGGGTATTTCCACCAGTTCATCTGCCATTTCTTCTCCAACTAGAAAAAAATCCCTCGTGATCCAGATGAGAGGCAGACATTGCTTCCATAGACATGGACAAACCTCCGAATTGTGGGAAAGTAAAGGCAGCAGCATTTGCAGTTCCTACAGGATCGCCTTTCTGTCACATTGCCTTCTCTTTCTAGAAACTTCTCTTCTAAGCATATAGAAAACACTGCCTAGCTGAGTCCGATACATAACTTGAAGTGCTAATTTCGGAAGACCAGCATACCCTGGAGACCATATGTTCTGAAGTTTGGTCTTAAGGTTAGCAAAGGCTTGAAAACCCCATCCCCTCCTCCCTTCTGTCTTAGTTAACTAGTGCTGCTATAACAGAAATACCACAAGTGGATGGCTTTAACACAGAAATTTATTCTCTCACAGTCTAGGAGGCTAGAAGTTCAAATTCAAGGGGCCAGCTCCTGGGGAATGCTTTCTCTCTCTGTCAGTTCTGGGGGAAGGTCCTTGTCATCAATCTTCCCATGGTCTAGGAGCTTCGCAGAGCAGGGGCCTTGGGTCCAAAGGATGCACTTTCTTCCTGGTTTTCATTCTTGGTGGCATGTGGGCCTCATGTCTCTCTGCTCACCTTTCTCTTTTACATCTCAAAAGAGATTGACTCTAGATACAACCCAGTCTTGTAGATTGAGTCCTGCCTCATTAACATAACTGCCTCTAATCCTGCCTCATTAACATCATAAAAGTAGGATTTACAACACATAGGATAATCACATCAGATCACAAAATGGTGGACAATCACACAATACTGGGAATCATGGCCTAGCCAAGTTGGCACACATTTTGGGGGGACACAATTCAACCTGTGACCCCTTCCTTCTCTTCTTTCTCCACTCCACCCTCTTCTCTTTCCTCTAGCTTTGCTTTTGTTTCCTTTTGCCTCCTTTCTTTCTTAATTCTACCCATCTCCTTGTTCCTTCTTCCTTCAGGATTGGAAGGAATGTTGGAGTGGAATGATGAGGGCTGGTTTCTCCTCTCAGCTCTGCTCCTGCAGCAGTCAGTCTGCTTTCTTTCTAAGCCTCAGATTCCTGGTCTACGTCATGGAGGGTGAGGGGGTGAGATGAGATGCTTTGAAAGCCTCCTCAGGAGCCTAGCATCCTATGATACACAGGTGCCTTCTTGTAACACATTCAGTGACGAGACTCAGAACCCTCTAGGAAATGTGCGCATGGACCTTAGCCCCTCCCAATCTATTCCCAATATCTGAGAACTTTTCTTCCTAAACTTTTTTAACATTTGAGAACATGCAACTCTACCAGCTACAAGCCCTAATGCCGTTGCTGCTATGTGCCGTTGAGTCAATTCCGACACTTACCGACCCTACAGAAAGAACAGAGTAGAACTGCCCCATAGGGTTTCTAAGGAGCAGCTGGTGGATTTGAATTGCTGACCTTTTGGTTAGCAGCCCAGCTCTTATCCATTGTGTCACAAGCCCTATCAGGCTCATTATCCTATGGCCAGAGGTGGATATTACCCTGACTCTCCTCAAGATTAGCTGATGTGTAACTGATGTCACTGAACAGCTTGTGTAGAAATTGTTGAACGGGAACCTAAACTGCTGTGTAAACCTTCACTGAAAACACAATACAATATTATTAAAAAAAAAAAAAAAAAGGATTAGCAGATGTGTACATTCTTCAGCTGGAAACAATATGAAAAGTAGAGACCCGGTGATGGCAGGCATATAGGTCTAACCTGGTAATTCATTTTAGGAACATGGAAAAACACTAAGAAAGGTTTCCCTAACAAATTTAGACCCAAATACAAAATTATATGCCCTGAGATTATAATTGCTATCAAACTGACAACAACTCATGGTGACCCCATGTATAACAGGATCGTTGGTATGCCGAGTCCGTCGTTGCGGCCATTGTGTATTCTGAGTGCCTTTCAACCTAGGGGTCTCGTCTTCCAGCTGTCTATGTCCGACAATATTCTGTTGTGATCCATAAGGTTTTCACTGGCTTATTTTCAGAAGTAGGTTGTCAGGTCTTTCTTCCTAGTCTTAGTCTGGGAGCTCCACTGAAACCTGTTCACTGTGGGTGACCCTGCTGGTATTTGAAATACTGATGGTGCATCTTCCAGCTTCATAGCAAAACACAAGCCACCACAGTAGGACAAACTGACAGACGGGTGGTGGCTATTAAGTTCGGCTACTCCTCTCCCCTTCCATATCTTTTCTTGTTACAAATGGACTCACACATATACCTTTTCTAGGTGAATTTTCACTCTGCCCAGAAGTCACAAAAGCGATGTAAACCTCAGTGCGATTTAAAAAAACGAACAAGGCGTGAGAGAACATCAGAATGGAGGGGAGAAGCAGGGTGAAAAAAGCGGAGAAAGGCTAAGATAGCACAGAGAACCAAGCTAAATTCCGGAAAGCATCCGGAAGGCATGAAAAATTCCTACACACATTGTCCACGTCAAGTGTGAATTTGGGCTTTAAGGGATCTGAAAGTCAAGTCCTATAAAGGGAAAAAGGAATCTTTTTTTTTTTTTTTTTTGGCTAGAGGGGTTGGATGAAAAGCTTGAGGCAGGGGAATGAGGCAGAAAGGAGACAGCTGTGTTCCTCAAGCCGCTTCACAAAACCTGTTGCAATGGTGTTGAAACAATATACCTGACATTACAAAAATCCTCTGTGGAAGCAGGAATAAAACCCAGGGCTGCTGTCAGTCCCCGGAGCAGGAGGTAATAGTGGCAGGAGGTACCCTGGAGTCTCCATGATTTTTCATGCCAAAACCTTCTCTGGTGTACTATGTGAATGTTTCTATCCCTTTGAAACATTAACAATTTCCCATCGATAGTGAACACACGTGGTATCAAATGGATCGAAATACAAGGGTGACAGGTCCAGAAAAAATACCAAGAAATAATGGTATCTATCGGGAAGCTGAAAAAGAAGGGAAGGCAATGAATGCAGAAAAGAAACTTGAACTTCCTAAATGGAGGCAATGTGCTGACCACCCGTGATGTCACATGCCTGGCACCTTTCTGTGGCCATTTCCGGAAGGATTCAGGGGCTTGAGGCTGGCTCCCACCTTGGATGGAGGGGAAGCTTCCATGACCAAGACTTGGAGCTTCTCAGCTTTGTTTTCTGAAGGAAGATGGTAGGTCTGATGCTAAAAGCACAACAAATACTTACTGAGCAAAAGTGAAGATTAACTTTTGTCAACCAGGGGAAGCTGTGACACCTTGCCATGTGAATCCACTAGGAAGATAACTTTGGTTTTTGCTTTTATTTCTCAAAAATTTTAGCCACTCTCCTGACATGAAACCATTTAGGCAGCAAGCGTCTCCTCTTGGCAATATTAGAATTTGAATACTTTGCCAGCCAAGTGGAGTCTCTTGTTCTGACACCACTTTAAAGACATCGTCAAGAAGCTGTGCCAGCAACTTAAAACATTTTTCTGGGATGGAAGATAGAAAAAGGAACTTTATCAATCAGGCTCTGAAAACTGCCCTAACACGCAACCTATGGACCTCAGGGCCTGATACAACGAAGGTTCATTCTTTGTTCACATCTTCGTTCAGTGGTTGGGTGGGAAGTAGACTGGTTGGTTTCATGCAGTCATTCAAGGACCCTGGCTCCTTCCATCTTGTGGCACCATTATCTTCAGCAAGCAGCCTCCAAGATCCCTGCTGAACCAGACGAGAGTGAAAAGTTTAAGATGCCAGGTACGGAAGTGGTAAATATCACGTCTACCCACATTCCACTGGCCAGAACTCCTCCCATGGCCTCACCTCGTGTGAAAAGCCTGGAACAATGTGATCCAGCACTGAACCCAAGAGAAAGAGGAGAACAAGGGCAATGGTGACCACCACATCTCTGTTCCATGGGCTGCATTAAAACACCAGTGTAGAAACGTCTAGGGGGCGGTGTCTGACCTCCTCCAAGTCCACAAGGGGGAAGGGGAACCCAAGATCAACAGCCCAAGGCTGATTCCTATGAGGTGGAGGTCAGTCAGGCCTCCACCCTTCACCATCTTTACCAATTCTGACCCCAACTATCCCTCACACAGCACTATTTCTCTGCTGGGTTCAGTAGTTCATTGCTATGGTCACATAGAACTCAAAGACCATACTCATGATTATGGGGTTTATTATAAGGGAAGTAACAGTTACAATTCAGGCTCCAGAACACTCAGGACACAGTTCTTCCATCAGAATAGCCTCTCCTCAGCTGTGCTTGCAGGCATGCGTCTCCCTGGCCCTCGGCTTTCTCTCTCTGTGGGCCAGGAAGCCCACCACACCATCTCCTGCTGCCCGGTCTCTCCTTCCTTGGCGATGGTGGGCTCCTCCTTTCTGCTCTGGAATTGGCTCTCTCTTAAGGCAAAACTGACCAATCCCCTTGGTGAGCCACAATTACCGTATCACAGTCCTACCCAGTCACCTGGGTGGGAGTTACAAGACCAAGGCTAGAAAGGCCACACGTAAAATAATTAACTGCGCCACAACCACCCATGCCATATGACCTAGACATCGCCATCCTAGGTATATACCCGGGAGAAGTGAAAGTAGGGATGCAAACAGAAGCCTGTATACCAGTGTTCGTTGCCGCACTTTGCACAACAGCCAAGAGGTGGAAACAACTGAAATGTCTTCCAGGAGATGCGTGGATAAACGGAATGTAGCACACACATGCCAGGGACTGTTACTCAACCATAAAGAGAAGTGAAGTCCCGATGCGTGTCGCAACACGGCTGAGCCTAGAAAACATTACGCCGAACAAAACGAGTCATCACAAAAAGGCAGGTGCTGTATGGTCTGGCTTAGATAAAACCAGAAAATACACAGAAAACTAAGATTATTAGTGGTTACCAGGGGGAAGGGGGAGTGTTTGCTTAGGGCCATTGAGTTTACGGTAATTATGTTCCACATTATGTGGGAATAATTTGGAAAAAGACAGCGACAAAGGTGGCACAACATGAAGCATGTAAACGATGTCACTAGATTGTACGCGCAGAAAGTGGTGAATTGGTGAAGGTTTCTTGGTATATTTTCACCGTCATTTTTAGAAGATTACCAACATTTCTAAATAAAAAGCGGCAGCGGAATCATTCACCTTAAGTTCTTTCTTGCACAGCTATGATTGGTGGCTTAGGAGGGAGAGTTTACAGCAGTCGGGGTTATTCTCCTGGGCTTGCATCCTGATGTTTCCAGGACGTTTGGATTGGAAGCAGCCTCCCATGTGTGCAGGTTTGCATGGTGAGGCTGTCTTGCAAGCGTTTGTGGACAGACGTTGGAGCACACTGAGTCAACCGCCTATGTTGTTTATAGAAAACGGGGCACTTGAAGCGAGTGTAAAGAGAAGCGTCTTCTAGAGCCCTTGCCACAAGGAAAAGTGCTATTGATTCTATTACGAAGGGAGAAAATGGAATCTGGGCAATCACTTCTGAGCTGCTGCAGCTGAGGGCTCTAGAGCCTTTGGGAAGATGAAAAGAAGGGTTAAGTCCTGGCTGTATCTGCAACCCGCCTGTCTGAATGGCTCAGGTGATTTGGGGAGAATGGGGGTTCTGAGGGAAAGAGAAATAGAGTGGGGCCAGTCAGAGGAATGCCATTGTTTTCTAGCACAATCCCCTTTAAAGAAAAAATATGGAGCTGGTAGTGGTGTGGGGATTTGCAAATACTTGAAACCAAGCTGCAATTGCAAAGCCAAACTGTGAAGATATAAGTTCAAAAGGGTTGGAGAGTTGCCTAGCTTCTTCATACTGCTTAAAACTCCTCTCTCTCTTGTCTTTTTTTTTTTTTTTTCCTGTATGAAGAGGAGGGAAGAACACCAGACTGCAGTAAAGGACCAAGCTGAGTCCTCCCCAGGGTCTGCTATCTCCTTGGTGTATGTTTTCCACGGGCTGGAGAAGTGCATGTGGGTGCGTGTGTTGCACGTGTGTGTATGTGTGCCTTACATTTTTTTTCCTCTTAATTTTAAAGTAATGGGTGTAAGCAAGAAGGCTTCTTTCATGATTGTTCAGCATACCAAGAAATATGGTAGCGTTTTCTCCAGAGGCTTTCAGAAGAAATGACGAGAGAACTGGTTTATTTAAAATTTATTATTTATAATTTATTTGTTGTAACAGGGACTTGTTATACTATCACGATAAGAAAAAAAAAAAAAAAAGGCATTCTTTGAACTTGCGCATAAAACACAACCTCAAAAAAGAAAGCCCAGAAAAAGTCCTGGTAAGAAATCTAGCAAAATGTTAACCATTGTTGCCTTTGAGCTAATATCGTATCTACTTCTTTATACTTTTATGTGCTACTTTTAAAATCAGAAAAAGGTAAAGAAATTCTAGAAAAATATTACTAACATTTGAAGATGACAAAAAGTTTGTATTTTTTTTTTAAATAGAAAAATTCAGAAATGCAAAAAAGAAATCCTTCATTTTCTTCACTAAGAAACCATCATCGCCAGTATTTGGTGTTGGCTTACTATGCTTTCAAACATTTTATACTTTTTTGAGGGGTGAGGAGGAGAATTAAGTAACATGTTCACAGGGCAAAGGGTCTGAATAGATACTTATCCAAAGAAGATACACAGATGGCCACTATGCACATGAAAAGATGCTCAATGCTACTAGCCTTTAGGGAAGTGCAAATCAAAAGCACTATACTATACCCCTTCGTACCTACTAGGATGGCTATAATCAGAGAAATGGATAATAACAAGTGATGGCAAGGATGTGGAGAAATTGACACTCTCGTACACTGCAAGTGGGAAAGTAAAATGGTGCAGTCACTTTGGAAAACCAGCTGGTAGTTCTTCAAAAGATTAAACATAGAGTTACCGTATGACCCTCCTAGGTATATACACTCTTAGCACTTCTGCTCCTTCACTCAAGAGGAATGAAGACCAGTGTTCACACAAAAACTTGCATGTGAATATTTGTGACAGCATTATTCATAAAATCAAAAAAGTGAAAACAACCCAAATATCCACCAACTGTTAAATGGATAAACAAAATTTGGTGTATCCATACATGGAATATTATTTGGCAATAAAAAGAAACGAAGCACTGATAGATACTGCAACATGGATGAACTTTGGAAACAAGCTAAGTGAATGAAGCCAGTCACAAAGGACCACATATTGTATGATTCTGTTTATGTGAAATGTCTAGAATAGGCAAATCCATATAGACAGAAAGTAGGTTAGCAGCTGCCTAGGGCTAGAAAGAGGAGGATTTGGGAGGAAATAGAAAATGACTGCTAATGAATACAGGATTTTGGGGAGTGGTTAATGAAAATGTTATAAAATCGATAGGAGTGATGGTTGCACAAATCCATTTGGGGAATATATTCTAAGTTTATATACTAAAAACATTGAATTGTATACTTTAATCAGGTGAATTTATGGTGAATTATATCTCAATAAGGCTGTTTTTAAAAAGGAAAAAAGTAACATACGCACAGAGCAAAAATTTCAAACCATATAACCCATTGCTGTCGAGTCGATTCCAACTCACAGCAATCCTATGACTAGAGGAATGGCCCCACTGGGTTTCCAAGGCTGTAATCTTTATGGGAGCAGACTGCCACATCTTTCTCCCATGGAGCTGCTAGTGGATTTGAACTACCAGCCTTTTAGTTAGTAGCCAAGTGCTTTAACCATTGCACTACCAGGGCTCCTTTCAAGCCATTTAAACAAACTTGTCATCGAATCAAATTCTGGCTCATAGCAACCCTATAGGACAGAGTAGAAGTGCTCCATGAGATTTCCAGGGAGTAGCTGGTAGATTCAAATGACCAACCTTTTAGTTAGCAGCCTGAGCTCTTAACCACTGTGCCACCAGGGCTCCTTCAAACCATATGGAAGGGTCCAAAATTTAAGTAAAATTTCCTTCTGACATCTAGTTCTAATCTCCAGCGAAGACCACTTTTAGTATTTCTGTTTTTGTGTTCTTCACCTGTTCAAACAGTTATCATTTGAAGATTAAATACTATAAAAAATAGTTATATTAAAAAAAAAAAATCAAAACCCGTTCCCATTGGGTTGATTCCAACTCATAGTGACCCTACAGGACAGAGCAGAGCTGCCCATAGAGTTTCCAAGGAGCAGCTGGTGGATTTGAGTCGCCAGCCTTTTCGTTAGCAGCCGAGCTGTTAACTACTGTGCCATCAGGGCTCTGGCAATATAGTTATAGTTCTCTTCATTTGTCCATCATTTTTAGAAAGCATCTTTGATAGTCCATTCTGAAAGATAAGAAAATAAACACACTTTTATTATCTCCTATATCCTCTCCCCATTTCTGCCTCCCAATTTTTGTGAGTATTTTTTTACTTTTACAATAGCTAATACTTTTATACTTTTTTTGCTTTTACAATACCTAATACTTTTATAACTTCAAATAGTATACTCAAACCTATTTCTTGACTTATCAATTTAAGACTATGAGAAAGAGACAGATCTTAGATACTCGTGGCAAAAAACTACATGGGAGAAGTACAATTTAGTAAAATACTGAGTCCTACCTACTCTGTTAATTATGACGTTATAAATATAATAAAATATTTCTCAAAGATGTTTCAAGATTTGGCTAAGTGATAATACAGTTAACTGAGAGTTGACTCTAGCAGATAAGAGTGCGGACTTTGTTTGGCTAGGAGACAAGAAAAAAAGAAGCCAAATTCTAGCTTCGCACTAAATTCTTCATAGTATTTGCCCAATCGGTATTACATAATGAGTATTAAAAAGAGGCCACTTCTGCTGAGGAGACACCAGCAGGCACTCCTTGAAAAGTTGAACAAATAATCCGTTATGCTTCCTTTTGGCTTGGAGAGTCTGGTTCTGGGGCTCTGGGTGTGTGAGGGGGAGGCTCCAGTCCCCTCTGTTGTCCTGTACCTCAAGTTTTGCTGCTGAGATGAGGAGGGTGACAATGATGATGGTGATGGTGGTGAGGATGATGATGATGGTGATATTGATGATTATGATGTTGGTGATGGTGGTGATGATGATGATGGTGTTGGTGATATTGATGATGTTAATGATGTTGGTGATGGTGGTGACGATGATGATAATAATGTTGATTATGGTGATGATGATATTGATGATGATGATGATGTTGGTGATGGTGATGACGATAATGATGATGTTGGTGATGATGATGTTGATGATGATATTGATGATTATGATGATGATGTTGGTGTTGATAATGTTGGTGATGGTGGTGACGATGATGTTGATTATGATGATGATATTGATGATGATGATGATGGTGATGGTGGTGATGATGATAATGATGTTGATTATGATGATGATGTTGATAATGATGATGATGATGTTGGTGTTGATGTTGGTGATAATGATGATGATGTTGGTGATGATGATGAGGAGGAGGAAGAGGAGGATGATAGTGATGAGGAGGAGGGTGAGAGTGATGATGCCGAAGATGTCGATGGCAGCGAGAACAGGTAAGCCTAGTCCAAGATTAGGGAACCTGTGGGGCAGAGGAGATGGAAAAGAGCAGGAAGGGACAGTGGCTTTAAAGCACGCGGCGGGTATTCCAGCAGTAAATCGTCCTCTGAAATAAACACGTAGCCTAAGCAGTAATAAAGGGAACGTGTGAAGTGAAATCACCCTAAGGGACCTCTGTCGTTGGTAGCCGCCATGGAGTCGGCTCTGAGTCATGGCGGCCCTATGTATAAGGGAACGAAACACCCTCCTCGCAGTCGTTGACATGTTTGAAACCATTGTCGCAGCCACTGTGTCGCTGACCCTCTGTTTTACCAAGCATGATGTCCTTTTCCAGCAGTTGGTCTTCCCTGTGAGGAAGTAAGGAAGATGAAGTCTCACCGTCATTGCTTCTAAGGGGCATCCTCGCTGTGCCTCCTCCAGGACAGACTTGTCCGTTCTGCTGGTAGTCCACAGCGTACTCAATATTCCTCACCAAGACCTTCAGTCTTCTCTCACTGTACAGCTTCACATACTCACGAGGCGACTGAAAAGACCATGGCTTGGATCAGGCGCACCTTAGTCATCAGAGTGACATCTCTCCTACACCTCTTGAGGGGCAGGGAACAAACAGTGGCTGAGTCTGTGCCCTGGGCCAGGTGCCATGCTCGGTGCTCTGCCTGCCCTATCTCATTCAACCCTCACGACAAGCCGGAAAAGTCAGTCTTATGATTACCCACACTCACAATGAAGCAGTTGAGGCTTAAAGAGCCTAAATAAGGTCCCAAAGCTGACAGAGTTGAGATTCTCCCTGGCTCCAGTGCCTTAAACTCCCGAAGGCTAAATAATTATTCAAAATCCAACGTTGAGGGGGCTGTAGGGAAACAGATACACCAGATGGATATTGGCGTAATACCTATGGCCCAGTCTTCCCACCTTGGGAAATACATTCTAAAAAAAGAATATACCCCCCCCAAAAAATCGTTGCATTAATATTTTTGATAATGACAAGAAATAAACCCAAAAGCCAATAATTGAGAACTGATTGCCGACCTTTTGGTTAACAGCCAAGCTCTCAACCACTGAGCCATCAGGGCTCCGCATTTAAATATAAACATATGCATAGCATTAATGTGTCATATTTACATTGCTCACAAGTGAATTCAGACTTTTATGTTAGCTGGACTATGTTTCCATAAAGTTAAGTATGTAATAATGTATTGATGTAAAATTCCAAAAAAGTATTATGTACTCCATTTTGTCCCTGGTTTTCTGGAGCTGGGATAAATTTGAGGGTTTGAGGAGTGCTTTGATACAAGGGAAGGACCGTGACACACTCCAAACGCATAGAAGCAAGGCCCTGGAAATCTCTGGTGCTGGTTCCCAAAGACTTTTCCTGCTGGAAAGAGACAACCTCTCCTGTGATCTTGATAATAATCCCCGAGACCAGGGGGAAATCAAGGGTGTCTTTCCCTGCCCCGGAACGGATTTATTTATTTATTGTTATTGTTAGTATTACAAAGTCAGCTCCGACTCATGGTGACCCCATGTGCAACAGAGTGAGACGCTGCCCGGCCCTGTGCCATCGTCACCATCATTGGTATGTTCAAGTCCATTGTTGCGACTTCTGTGTATTTTGAGTGCCTTCCAACCTAGGGTGCTCATCTTCCAGCACTATATCAGACAATATTCATTGTGATCTATAGAGTTTTCATTAGCTAATTTTCTGAAGTAGATCTCCAGGCCTTTCTTCCTAGTCTGTCTTAGTCTAGAAGCTCTACTAAAACCTGTTCACCACGGGTGTCCCTGCTGACATTTGAAATACCAGTGACATAGCTTCCAACATTATAGCAACATGAAAGCCACTACAGTGTGACACACTGACAGACAGGTAGTGGATCTGTTTAAAGACACACCCATAAATATTGTTCAAGAGGAATGCGGGTTGAAAGTCCATACCCACAGAAAGGATGTTAATGAACCCCCCTCCTAAGGCTAATGGATTCCCTGTCTTGGCACTGGCCTTGCCCATCCCTACCCTAAGCCCTCTTACAAGCCTTTCCTCCTGCCTGGAATGATCCTTCTATCCATATCCTACACATCCTTCAAAACCCAGTTGCCTTGGAGTCAACAGGACTCAGGCAACCCCATGTGTGTCGGAGTAGAACTGTGCTCCGTAGGGTTCTCAATGCCTGAATTTTCTGAAGTAAGTCACCAGGCCTTTCTTCTGAGGCACCCCTGGGTGGACTCCAACCACCAACCTTTCTGTTCACAGTGAGCATGTTAACCGTTTGCACCAACTCCCCCTCCCCCGAACTCCTCCTGCTTCCAAGGAGCCTAAACAGGAAGCTGCTGCCAGCTCTCAGAATTCCTGCAGCACTCAAGAGGCCCACTTAGAACCCACTTACTTGTTCTGCCAACATCTCGCAGACACACGTCTTCACCTTTCATCCAAATGTCAAGCTCCATGTGGTGAGAGGCCTCGGGATTTGCCCAACATTATACAGGTTCTTAGCAGAGCACTTTGAAATACAGTACAGCATGTTCCATACGTATTTGTGAAGTTGTCACCTACATCCTCCAAAAGAGAGCCTTCAGTTAGGGTATGTTTCAAGTTCAGTACTGCAGACACACAATCTGGGGGCAAATGTCCCCCTCACATCTTTCTTGCGACTTTAGGTAAGTTTCTTAACTTCCCCAAGTCCCTTTCTTCCTGCATTCAATAGGGATACAAGGCATCTCACATTGCTGTTGAGTCGATTCCATCTCATATTGACCCTATAAGACAGAGTAGAACTGCCCCATAGGGGTTCCTAGGCTGTAACTGTAACCTGACCCTACAAATGCCAGGAAATTTCCACTAGGCTTTAAACTAGCCCAAGCCAGATTTAGGCCACAGAGCTCCCATCATAGGCATATAGTAAGGATGAGCAACTCATTCTTTGGGTCTCAGCCAAGTATTACTTTGTCCAGGTTTCATTTTCTGATACCTTCCTTACCTCCAAGTCTGGAGGAGGGGGTCTCTCCTCTGCGCTTCCAAGGCACCCTACACCAGTGCTGTCTAATAGAACTTTCTTCAATGATAATGTTCTTTAAGCCTGCGCTGCCCAGTAGGTAGCCATTGGCCATATGTCCACCATCTGTCTGCCACTGTGTTGTAGTATGGCGGCTTGCATGTTCCTGTGATGCTGGAAGCTATTCCACTGCTATTCAAATCCCAGCAGGGTCACCCACAGTGGACAGGTTTCAGTAGAGCTTCCAGACTAAGACAGGCTAGGAAGAAAGGCCAGACAATTTACTTCTGAAAATTAGCCAGTGAAAACCCTATGGATCACAACAGAGCATTGTCCAATAGGGTGCTGGAAGATGAGCACCCTTGGTTGGAAGGCACTCAGAATAGACAGTGGCCACAGCAATGGGCTTGAGCATACCAATGATTGTGAAGATGGAGCAGGAATGGGCACCATTTCTTTCCCTTGCACATGGGGTCATCATGAGTCAGGGGCTGACTCAAAAGCATTTAAGAACCACCACCTAGAATAAATCCTTGCACACAGTAGGTGTTCAGTAACCATTGTTGACAGAAAAAAAAGTACGACACAGATAAAAAGACTAAAAGATAACGACCAATAACTCTGGGTAGTGGGATTCTTGGGAGTTTTTTTTTTTTTTACTTTTTTTTTTATTACGCTTTAAGTGAAAGTTTACAATTCGAGTCAGTTTCTCATACAAAAACTTATACACACGTTGTTATGTGACCCTAGTTGCTCTCCCTACAATGTGACTGTACACTCCTCCTCTCCACCCTGTATTTCCTGTGTCCATTCAACCAGCTTCTGTCCCCCTCTGCCTTCTCATCCCGCCTCTGGACGTGAGCTACCCATGTAGTCTCATGTATCTACTTGAGCCAAGAAGCACACTCTTCACCAGTATCGTTTTATGTCTTATAGTCCAGTCTGATCTTTGTCTGAAGAGTTGGCTTTGGGAGCGGTTTTAGTGCTGGGCTAACACAAGAGTCGAGAGGTCGTGACCTCTGGGGTCCTTCTAGTCTCAGACCATTAAGTCTGGTCTTTTCACTAGAATTTGAGGTCTCCATCTCACTTTTCTCCTGCTCCATCAGGGATTCTCTGCTGTGTTCCCTGCCAGAGCAGGCATTGGGGGTAGCCGGACACCATCTAATTCTTCTGGTCTCAGGCCGATGGAGCCTCTGGTTTAAGTGGCCCTTTTTGTCGCTTGGGCTAATATTTTCCTTGTGTCTTTGGTGTTCTTCATTCTCCTTTGCCTCAGGTGGGTTGGAACAAATTGATGCATCCCAGATGGTTACTTGCTAGCTTTTATTAAGACCCCAGACACCACTCACCAAAGTGGGATGCCGAACATTTTCTTAATAAACTTTGTTATGCCAATTGATCTAGATGTCCCCTGAAACCATGGTCCCCAGACCTTCACCCTGCTACTCTATCCCTCGAAGTGTTTGATTGTATTCAGGAAAATTCTCAGCTTTTGGTTTAGTCCAGTTGTTCCGACTTTCATGTATTGTGTGTTGTCCTCCCCTTCACCTAAGATAACTCTTGTCTACTATCTAGCTAGTGAATGCTCCTCTCCCTCCTTCCCCACCCTCATAACCATCAAAGAATGTTTTCGCCTGTGTTTAAACCTTTTCTTGAGTCTCATACAATATTTGTCCTTTTGTGACTAATTTCACTCAGCATAATGCCTTCCAGATTCATCCATGTTATGAGAAGTTTTGCAGATTCATCATGGTTCTTTATTGTTGCGTAGTATTCCATTGTGTGAATATGCCATTATTTGTTTATCTATTCACACGTTGACGGGCACCTAGGTTGTTTCCATCTTTTTGCTAATGTGAACAGTGCGGCAGAGAACATGGGTGTGCATATATCTATTCGTGTGAGGGCTCTTATTTCAAGAGGATATATTCCAAGGAGTGGGATTGCTGGATCATGTGGTACTTCTATTTCTAGCTTTTTAAGGAAAAGCCAAATCAATTTCCAAACTGTACCATTTTACGTTCCCACCAGCACTGTATAAGTGTTCCAGTCCCTCCACAACCTCTTCTTGGGAGATTTTTTATGTCTTCTTTCCAGCTTTTAGTATACTTGTGAGTTTCTTGTAAAAGGTTGTGTATCATCTTTAACCATAAAAAAAATAACAATTTTTTTTTGCAAAAAGACTTATGCTGGCAAGCTGTACAAAATGTCAATTGACCAATCTCTCCAGGCAGAGGCAAACTAACCAGTGGAATTGTACACTACAGGTTACAGTAGTCCCTCCTTATCCGAGGCGGGATACGTTTCCAAGACCCCCCACGGATGCCTGAAAGGGCAGAGTCCTGAGCCCTATATATACTATGTGTTTTGACCCATACTTACCTACCTAGGATAAAGTTTAATTTATAAATTAGGCACAGTAAGAGATTAACAACAATAACTAACAATAAAATAGAACAGTTATAACAATATACTCTAATAAAATTTAACATGAATGTGGTCCCCGGGCTGGGCAGTGCAGGGAGGCTTGAGATTTCATCAGGTTGCTCATTTAATATTTTTGGGTTGAGGTTGACCTCGGGTAACTGAAACCGAAGAAAGTAAAACCACAGATAAGGGGTCGGGCGGGGGGGGGGGTGCGGTTGGGTACTGCCTTAAATCAGCAAAATTAAGCCCGTGTGTAGCTTGCTGGGTAATTTGCCCCCGTCTGCAGGCGTACTGCAGATTACAACCTCTGGGTCTGGATTTAACCAGCTCTTAAAAGAAGAAGCCCCAGACAGTTTCAGGAAGAGCTCTGCGTGCGGGGAAACCCCTGCCCCTCAGCATGGGAACACATTCAGGTCCCGTGAAAGGCCCCGGGAGGTCTGTGAGGTTTCCTTCTACCAGTGGCCACGTGCCACGTGACCAGCCACCGCCTCTTTATCTCTGGCTCTTTAAGTCATGAGTTCCATGTGGCAGCAGGACCTTGGCATGGTGGAGGTCAGCCAAGGTCAGGGCTGGGTAAGATTGACTCACCTTGCACAGCGCCCTCTGCTGGGCAAGGGCTGGAGCCTGTACTGCTAGTCCATCTGCTTCTAGCTCCCCAGATTGTGCGGCCTCTTCTACTTCTCTGCCCATTTCTCTCCCGGAGTTTTAGGGGAGGACTCAGGAGGGAGCAATTAAGTGCATGTATCCAATCTGCCATCTTCACCCAGGAACCACTATTTTTACATTTTTATAAAGTATCAACCGAGATCATATACGAAATCCAAATAGGACCAGCTGTTAAAGGCAGTCTCTATTTCGTTTGTATTTAAGGAATTGTTTCAAAGGGGTGGGGTCGGGCCTGCGCCCTCGCTCGATTTGTACTTGGTATGGTTAGAAGACAGGACAAGTGTAGTTCCCAGGCTGAGTGCCCTTGACCTACACTGGCCTCAGAGCCGTTCCTCTGGAAAGAAATAAGCTTTTCGAACACCTCAACTACTAGCCAAAAAGTTGGCCGTTCAAACCCACCCAGAAGAGCCTCGGAAGTAAGGCCTGGTGATCTGCTTCTGAAAGTTCACACCCTTGAAAACCCTGTGGAGCAGTTCTATTCTGCACACATGAGGTTGCCATGAGTCAGAGCTGACCTGGTGGCAGGTGACAACTACAACAACTAAGTCACACGCAGGCGAGAGCCAGGGAACAAGAAAGAACCCACCACCTTATCTAGAGGCAGAAACTGTATACGGAAGGAAGTAGGATTTGGAGATATTGAAATATTTGCCATACATTTCTGGGCCTTTACAGATTTAGAGGTCCCTGGGTGGTGCGAACAAACGATTTGTGCTCATCTACTAACCTAAAGATTGGGGTTCAAATCCACCCAGCAGTGCCATGGAAGAAAGGCCTGGCAATCTGCTTCTGTGAAGATTACTGCCAAGACATCCGTATGGAACAGTCCGACTCTGTAACACGTGGGGTCCCCGTGAGTCGGATTCGCTGAGACTGCAACAGGTTCGTTTTTATGTATTTTACAGATTTAGCATCACCCTATTAGTTATGTATATTAATATGACATATTATGTCCAACTCCGTTTACTGATAGCATGACCATTTGGGGGTCTTTTTATGAAAGTACGAGCTCAGAAATAAACATCCCCCTACTTCTCTTTCTTATAAATTTAGAGAGGAAAGTAAGAAATTTCTCAAAAATGATTTTTCTCTGAAGTTTTTATGTTCTTGCTTCAGCCCCTGTGTCTCCATTCCCATTTTAAAGATAAAAGAAATCTGTTTGCTGGTGAGTGGCAACTTTCTCTCCGCAAAGAAATAATAACACACAGAGAACCACTTTGTAGCACCCCAGGGATCCTGAAATGGAGAAGAAAATGGGGCTCCCTGCTAGCACCGCTGTCTAGGGGACCCCTTTCCTGGATGGCTTGTCTTGCACTTCACTCATGAGCTAAATGATCCAAGATATCAGCGCCACCAGTCGCCACGGAGTCGATTCTGACTCGTGGTGCCCCCGTGTGTCTCAGAGTAGAACCGCGCTCCGTAGGGTTTTCAAGGGCTGATTTTCAGAAGTTGGTCATCAGACCTTTCTTCCGAGGCTCCCCTGGGTGAGTTGAACTGCCAGCCTTTCAGTTAGTAGCCCAGCACTTATCCATTGAGCCATTCGGCAAAACCTTTCTGTTTTTATAAACCGTTAAGTGCCATTTCTTAAGCTCCACGTCTTAGGTTCCATATGTTTCCAAACTTTGAAAGGAAATGTTCTTTTTAAAGCCAGACTTTTCCTGCAAAAGGGACAGGTAAAGAAAAAATTTGGAAATAAATTTTTCAGCAGGGACTTAGAGCATCAGGCCTTAATTGTGAGCAGGTGAGAGGCATCGAATCCATTTACTGCTCACTTCTCTGACGAACCAAGGGTGTAACTCACCGACTCCTGCTTCCCAGCAGACCTAGGAATGCCTCTATTTCCCCAAAGGGCGGATTGGAATTAACCAGTAAACCACGTTTACAGCAAGCAAGGTATGCAAGGGTTTAATGGTGTTTACTTACACTAATCTGTAGCACACAATTTCACATGGCTTTCACCACATCTTTAGATCAAACGTGATGAAAAACAGGTGAAATTATGCACCACAAACTAGTGAATGTGCACAAATAAACCCGTGTGTGCCTTGCTTATCGGGTAATCTGTCCCTGCCCAGAAGCGACATATTGTTTTCCCCTGTAACTCTGGGCTCTGACACATGGCTTTACGAGGAAGGATCTGAAAAATAGCTGAAGGATTAGACTCTACACAGAGTGTCATTGAACCTGAAAATGCCTTAGGCAACCAGAAGCCTCCCGCAGCACCTTTGGTCAATACGATGAGGAATGAGGCTGTAGGGGGTTTGCTTCATTGTTTCCAGTCAAGACTTACATGCTGGCCCTCAACATTATTGTTGTTAGCTGCTCCAAGTCGGCCCCTGGCTCATGGCAATCTCATGCACAACAGAACGAAACGCCGCCTGGTCTTGCGCCATCCCATCATCGGTTGCAGATAGGAGCGTTGTGATCCACAGGGTTTTCATTGGCTGATTTTCAGAAGTAGATCTTCAGGCCTTTCTTCCTAGTGAGTATCAGTCTGGAAGCTCCTCTGAAGCCTGTGCGGCATCCATCCGAGCAACATGCAAGCCTCCACTGACACGGCGATGCTGCACGTGAGATGCATTGGCTGGGAATCAAACCCAGGTCTCCTGCACGGGAGGCTACTCTTCTACCGCTGAACCATGCATGCAACATACTGCCTCACAAGTATCAGCTGAGCTTGAAAGAGAAGAAGGCACAGGAAGAAGGAAAGGGGGATTCTAAGCAGCAGGCAGGTGTCAAACCATCTGGCTCTTCCGGAAAACTACCAGGAAAGTTGGGGGATCTGAAGGACAGGGGCAGGACCGCAGTTGGAGCCTTGGGTGGACAGGGCTTGGCAGGAGGTGAGTGAAACCACCCAGGCCAGGAGACGAATGACCAGCTGGCAGCAGGAGGGGCAGGATGAAACCCCAGCTGGGTGACTTAGGAGATACAGGAGAGCCGAAGGCTCCAGGTAAGGAGCCTCTGATGACGATCATAAAAAGAGCTACCCAATTATCTTAACGAGATGGATTGACGCAGTGGCTGCAACAATGCGCTCAAACATGACAACGGTCATGAGGATGGCGCAGGACCAGTCAGTGTTTCGTTCTGTTGTACATAGTGTTGCTATGAGTTGGAACCAACTTAAGGGCACCTAACAACAACAACAACCCAATTATCAATGCTCATTTGTGTGCCAGATGCTTCATTATCTCCTGTCTTCACTCCAGCCTCCCAGAGTAACATCACTGTTCTCCTGTTGCATATGCAAAGCAGAGGCTCCCAGCATCCCAGGGTGGCAGGGGCTGGCTGCCTCTGAGGTCCAGCTGCCTCCATTACACCAGGCCACCTCCCCGTCCATGCCAAGCTCATCCACTCATTCAGCAGCACCGACTAACCGCCACAATGGGTGGAAGTGGTCCCTGGACCAGCAGCCTCAGCATCACCTGGGAGCTTGTTAGAAACGCGGACTCTCAAGTCCCACCCCAGAGCTGCTGAATCAGACCTGCATCTTAACAGATCCCAGGTGATTTTGTGAGCATCAAGTTTGAGAGGCCCTGGTGTAGAAATTCCTCTAGAATCTGGAAAAGCAAACCTCCAGAGACATATAACTCCCAGAGGAGTCGACTAGGAGCCTCTACGACGGGGCCCAGCTCATGGAGAAGCATAGAAAAAACACAAGTGATGATGAGGGAAGAGATGAAGGAGGAAGACCAGAGAGAAGAGAGGGCTGATACCCACTCAAGGCACACACTGGCCGAGGTGATATATGGGAAAAGTAAATTTTTTCGTACCTACCGTTATCTCAAAGTGCCCTCGTGGTGCAGTGGTTAAAGCGCTTAGCTGCAAACCAAAAGGTAGGTGATTCGAACCTACCAGCCACTCTGTGGAAGAGAGGTGGGGCAGTCTGCTTTCTTAAAGATGTACCAACTTGGAAACCCTGTGGGGCACTTCTGCCCTGTCATACAGGGTCACTATGAGTCGGAATTGACTCAGCAGCAGCCATCACCTCAGCTTCTAACCTAAAGGCTGGTGGTTTGAACCCACTCAGTGGCATCATGGAAGATAGGCCTGGCAATCTGCTTTTGCAAAGATTACAGCCAAGAAAAGCCTATGGAGCTCAGTTCTACTGTGTAACCTACGGGATCGCCATGAGTTGGAATCAGCTTGGAGGCAGTGGTTTTTTTTTGTTTGTTGTTGTTTTGGCATTATCTGGATTCCACCTGGAACTGTTGTTTTGTTTCTGATAATCGACTGACTGCTCTTATCCTTCCAGACATTGCTGACATAATCAAAGGGTTCCACGTGTTCCCAGACTTAGAGGGGAAATTTTCTTTTTAAGGACAAACTGCTTCCACAAAAGGGACACATAAAGAAAATTATTTGGAAATAATATTTTCAGCAGGGACCCAGTTTTTCCAAAATCATGACTTAAGTCAGGGATGTGCACGCTTATAATGGCTTTTCTTCTGAAACCAGACTCAGTCCAACTGCCTTTTCAACGTCTCCCTGGGTATGTGAGCAGCGTGTCCCCACAGACCCCACGGGCACTGTGTCTCTCTGTGGACAGCATCACTATTCCTCCAATTAATCAAGACAGTCCTGGGAGCCACTCTGTATTCCTTGCTTCTTCCCTTTCTGCCCTCCTCCACATCTACTTCATCAATAAGTCCTGTCAGCTCCAGCTCCCGAATATATCTGTAAGCCACTGTCTTCTCTATATTCCCATTGGCACCAACTCAGTCTCAGCCACCATGATCTCCTGCCTCGACTCCTGCAACAGGCTCCTAATTGACCTACCTTCTGCCATCATTATTATTATTCCCCTTCTCCTTCTCTTTCTCCTCCTTCTTCTCCTTCTCTTCCTTCTTCTTGTGTTAAATACATGTAACAAAACGTTTGCCAATTCAACATTTTTCACACGTAAAATCAGTGACATTAATTACTTTCACTGTGTTGTACAACCATCACCGTTGTTGTTGTGTTGTTATGTGCCGTCAAGTCGGTTCGGACTCATAGCGACCCTACGCACAACAGAACGAAACACTGCCTGGTCCTGCGCCATCCTTACAATCATTGTTATGCTTGAGCTCACTGTTGCAGCCACTGTGTCAATCCACCTCGTTGAGAGTCTTCCTCTTTTCCACTGACCCTGTACTCTGCCAAGCATGATGTGCTTACCCAGAGACTGATTGATCCCTCCTGACAACAGGTCCAAAGTATGTAAGATGGAGTCTCGCTACCCTTGCTTCTAAGGAGCATTCTGGTTGTACTTCTTCCAAGACAGATTTGTTCGTTCTTCTGGCAGTCCATGGTATATTCAACATTCTTCGCGAACACCACAATTCAAAGGCATCAGTTCTTCTTCGGTCTTCCTTATTCATTGTCCAGCTTTCACATGCATATGATGCGATTGAAAATACCATGGCTTGGGTCAGGTGCACCTTAGTCTTCAAGGTGACATCATTGCTTTTCAACACTTTAAAGAGGTCCTTTGCAGCAGGTTTGCCAGATGCAATACGTTGTTCGATTTCTTGACTGCTGCTTCCATAGGTGTTGATTGTGGATCCAAGTGAAATGAAATCCTTGACAACTTCAATCTTTTCTCCGTTTATCATGATGTTGCTTGTTGGTCCAGTTGTGAGGATTTTTGTTTTCTTTATGTTGAGGTGTGATCCATACTGAAAACTGTGGTCTTTGGTATTCATTAGTAAGTGCTTCAAGTCCTCTTCACTTTCAGCAAGCAAGGTTGTGGTATCTGCATAATGAGCCTTCCTCCAATCCTGATGCCTCCTTCTTCTTCATATAGTCCAGCTTCTCAGATTATTTGCTCAGCATACAGATTAAATAGGTATGGTGAAAGAATGCAACCCTGCCGCACACCTTTTCTGACTTTAAACGATGCAGTATCCCCTTGTTGTCCAAACAACTGCCTCTTTATCTACGTAAAGGTTCCTTATGAGCACAATAAAGTGTTCTGGAATTCCCATTCTTTGCAGTGTTATCCATAATTTGTTATGATCCACACAGCTGAATGTCTTTGCATAGTCAATAAAACACAGGTAAATGTCCTTCTGGTATTCGCTGCTTTCAGCCAGGATCCATCTGACATCAGCAATGATATCCCTGGTTCCACGTCCTCTTCTGAAACCAGCCTGAATTTCTGGCAGTTCCCTGTCGATATACTGCTGCTGCCATTTTTGAATGATCTTCAGCAAAATTTTGCTTGCATGTGGTATTAATGATATCGTTCTATAATTTCCACATTCGGTTGGACCACCTTTCTTGGGAATAGGCATAAATATGGATCTCTTCCAGTCAGTTGGCCAGGAAGCTGTCTTCCATATTTCTTGGCATAGATGAGTGAGCACCTCCAGCGCTGCATCCGTTTGTTGAAACATCTCAATTGATATTCCATCAATTCCTGGAGCCTTGTTTTTCGTCAATGCCTTCAGAGCAGCTTGGACTTCTTCCTTCAGTACCATCGGTTCCTGATCACATGCTACCTCTTGAAATGGTTGAACATCGACTAATTCTTTTTGGTATAATGACTCTGTGTATTCCGTCCATCTTCTTTTGATGCTTCCTGCGCCATTTAATATTTTCCCCATGGAATCCTTCACTATTGCAACTCAAGGCTTGAATATTTTCTTCAGTGCTTTCAGCTTGAGAAACGCCAAGCGTGTTCTTCCCTTTTGGTTTTCCATTTCCAGCTCTCTGCACATGTCATTATAATACTTTGTCCTCTCGAGCCGCCCTTTGAAATCTTCTATTCAGTTCTTTTACTTCATCAATTCTTCCTTTTGCTTTAGCTGCTCAACGTTCGAGAGCAAGTTTCAGAGTCTCCTCTCACATCCATCTTGGTCTTTTCTTTCCTTTCTGTCTTTTCAGTGACCTCTTGCTTTCTTTGTTTATGATGTCCTTGATGTCATTCCACAACTTGTCCGGTCTTCGGTCACCAGTGTTCAGTGCATCAAATCTATTGTTCAGATGGTCTCTAAATTCAGGTGGGATATGCTCGAGGTCATATTTTGGCTTTCGTGGACTTTTTCTGATTTTCTTCAGTTTCAGCTTGAACTTGCATATGAGCAATTGATGGTCTGTTCCACAGTCGGCCCCTGGGCTTGTTCTGACTGATGATATTGAGCTTTTCCATTGTCTCTTTCCACAGATGTAATCAATTTGATTTCTGCGTGTACCATCTGGCGAGTCTATGTGTATAAAAATAGTTGCCGTTTATGTTGGTGAAAGAAGGTATTTGCAATGAAGAAGTCGTTGGTCTTACAAAATTCTATCATTCAATCTCCGGCATTGTTTCTATCACCAAGGTCATATTTTCCAACTACCAATCCTTCTTCTTTGTTTTTGACTTTCCCATTCCAATCACCAGTCATTATCAATGCATCTTGATTGCATGTTCGATCAATTTCAGACTGTAGCAGCTGATAAAAATCTTCTATTTCTTCATCTTTGGCTCTAGCGGTTGGTGCGTAAATTTGAATAATAGTCGTATTAACTGGTCTTCCTTGTAGGTGTATGGATATTATCCTATCACTGACAGTGTTGTACTTCAGGATAGATCTTGAAACGTTCTTTTTGACGATGAATGCAACACCATTCCTCTTCGAGCTGTCATTCCCAGCATAGTAGACTATATGATTGTCCAATTCAAAATGGCCCATGCCAGTCCATTTCAGCTCACTAATGCCTAGGATATTGATGTTTATGCGTTCCATTTCATTTTTGAGGATTTCCAATTTTCCTAGATTCACACTTCGTACATTCCAGGTTCTGATTATTAATGGATGTTTGCAGCTGTTTCTTCTCATTTTGAGTTGTGCCACATCAGCAAATGAAGGTCCTGAAAGCTTTACTCCATCCACGTCATTAAGGTTGACTCTACTTTGAGGCAGATCTTCCCCAGTTGTATACTGAGTGCCTTCCAACCTGGGGGGTTCATCTTCCAGCACTGCATCAGACAATGTTCTGCTGCTATTCATAAGGTTTTCACTGGCTAATGCTTTTCAGAAGTAGACTGCCGGGTCCTTCTTCCTAGTCTGTCTTAGTCTGGAAGCTCAGCTGAAACTTGTCTTCCATGGGTGACCCTGCTGGTATCTGAATGCCGATGGCATAGCTTCCAGCATCACAGCAATACACAAGTCCCCACAGTACGAAAAACTGACAGACATGTGGGGGCCATCACCATTATCTATTTCCAATTTTTTCCAGCACCCTTGACAGAAGCTCAGTGTCCCCTAGGTGATGAGCCCTCCTGTCCCCCTCCTGCCCAGCCCTGGTAACCACTAATAAACTTAGGTCTCTTACATATTTGTCTATTCTAGATATTCTATATAAGTGGAATTATACACTACTTGTCTTCTTGTGATTGACTTATTTACTCAGTATAATGTTTTCAAGGTTCATCCATGTTGTAGCCTGTATCAGGACTTCACTTCTCTTTATGGCTGAATAATATCCCATTGTATGGATAGACCACACTGTGTTTAACCATTCACCTGTTGATGGGCATATGGGTTGTTTCCATATTTTGGCTACTGTGACTAATGCTACAGTGAACATTGATGTACATGTATCTGTTTGTGTTCCTGTTTTCAATTCTTTTGGGTATCTACCTAGGAGTGGAATTGCTGGATCATGTGATAATTTTATGTTTAAATTTTTGAGGAACCACCAGACTGTTTTAGACAGTGGTTGTACCATTTTACAGCCCACCAGCAATGGATGGAGGTTGCTATTTCTCCATATCCTTGCCAACACCTGTTGTTTTCCATTTTTTTAATCATAGCCATCTTAGTGGGCTAGATGTGATAACTCATTTGATTTGCATTTTTTTTTTTTTATGACCAATGAGGAGACCCTGGTGGCGTAGTGATTTAGTGCTACGGCTGCTAACCAAAAGGTCAGCAGTTTGAATCCACCAGGCGCTCCTTGGAAACTCTATGGGGCAGTTCTACTCTGTCCTGTAGGGTTGCTATGAGTCGGAATTGACTCGACAGAAACAGGTTTGCTTTTTTTAGTTTTTATGACTAATGAAGGAAACCCTGGTGGCGTAGTGGTTAAGAGTTTGGCTGCTAACCAAAAGGCAGCAGTTGGAATCCACCAGGAGCTCCTTGGAAGCTCTGTGGGGCAGTACTACTCTGTCCTGTAGGGTTGCTATGAGCTGGAATTGACTCGACGTCAACGGGTTGGGCTTGGTTTTTTATGAGTAATGACGTTGACTTCACTCCAATCCGTTCTCCTCTGAGAAGTAATTACAAACTTTTTCAGGCATTAAGCCACATCCCTCTCCACTTAAACTCTCCCCACTGCACTTAGGGAGACCTCCAAAATCTTTACCATGGTCCTTCTTGAAGCCCTCCCTGTCCCCTCTCCCCCTCTTTCTCTTCCTTGGTTGCCAAGCAGACTTTTAGCATGCACTTTTACTGCTTCTTAGAATGCTATTCCTCACTTTCCCCAAAGTTACCAAAAACCAAACCCATTGTTGTTGAGTTGATTCTAACTCGTGGCGACCCCATGTTTTACAGAGTAGAACTGAGCTCCATAGGGTTTTCCTGGTGTAGTATTTACAGATGCAGACTACCAGGTTTTTCTTCCACAAGGCCACTGGTGGGTTTGAACCATATACCTTTAGGTTAGCAGTTGAGTGTCAGCCATTTACGCCGCCCTTCCCAAGGTTAGATCTTTCTTATATTTATGTCCCAGTTTGAATGCCACTTCCCGAGAGGGACCCTACTTCAACCATTCCAAGTAGGTATTCTCCATCATCCTCCTGCTTGGCGCTTCATTTCTGTCACAGCATTTATTGCAAATTAAAAATATTTTTGCTTATTTTCCTGTTTGTTGCATAAGTGTTTGCCTTTGCACCAATGTGAGCTTTGTGATGACATGAGGGTGCCCTACTTACCTTACCAGTTGTCGTTGAGTAGATTCCAGCTCATGGCAACCCCATTACAGAGTAGGACTGCTCCTAGGGTTTTCTTGGCTGTATTCTTTACAAAAGCAGACAGCCAGGCCTTTCTTCTATGGTGCTACTGGATGGGTTTGAACTGCCGACCTTTAGGTTAGGAGTTGAGACATGGGAGTATCTGTCTTAAATGCCATGGTGTGCCCAGGACCCTGTATAGTGCCTGGAGTGGCAGTTAAATTCATATATGATGAATAAATGAAAGTCAGAATTACAAAGAGGTTCACGCTGTGTGTTCCAAAACAGATTTTTTTCCCCATCTTTATGTGTATATATATATATATATATATATATATATATATATATAGTGCTTTAGGTGAAAGCTTACAGCCCAAGTCAATTTCTCATATAAAAAGTTATACACATACCATTATGTGACCCTAGTTGCAATCCCTATAATATGACACCACACTCCTCTTTTCTACCCCAGGTTTCCCATGTCCATTCAACCAGCTCCTGTCCCTTCCTGCCTTCTCATCCTGCCACAGGACAGGGGCTACCCAGTTAGCCTTGTGTATCTACTTGAACTAAGAAGCACACCTCTCACAAGTATTATTTTATGTCTTATAGTCCAGTCCAATCTTTGTCCAGAGAGTTGGCTTGGGAGTGGTCTCAGCCCTGAGTTAATAGAGAGTCCATGGGCCATGTCTTTGGGGGTTCCTCCAGTCTCAGTCAGACCATTAAATCTGGTCTTTTTATGTGAACTTGAGTTCTGCACCACACTTTTCTGCTCCGTCAGGCACTCTCTGTGTTAGGGCCATCATTGGTGGTAGCCAGGCACCATTCAGTTCTTCTGATCACAGGTTGATGGAGTCTCTGGTTTATGTGGGCCTTTTGTGTTCTGGGGTAATATTTTCCTTGTGTCTTTGGTGCTCTTAATTCTCCTTTGCTCCAGGTGGGTTGGGACCAATTGATGCATCTTAGACAGCCACTTACTAGCTTTTAAGACCCCAGATGCCACTCACCAAAGTGGGATACAGAACATTTGACCTATACCAACTGACCTAGATATCCCCTGAAACCATAGTCCACAGAGCACCGGCCCTGCTACTCTGTCCCTCACAGTGTTTGGTTGTATTCAGGAAACTTTTTAGCTCTGGGTTTAGTCCAGTCATGCTGACTTCCCCTGTATCATGTGTTGTCCTTCCTTCTCCTGAGGAGATTCTTGTCTACTATCTAGTTAGTGAATACCCCCTCCCTCCTTCCCCACCCTTGTAGCCATTAAAGAATGTTTTCTTCTGTGTTTAAACCTTTTCTTGAGTTCTTATAATAGTGGTCTCATACAATATTTGTCCTTTTGTGACTAATTTCACTCAGCATAATGCCTTCCAGATTCATCCACATCGTGAGATGTTCCACAGATTCATCATTGTTCTTTGTTATGTAGTATTCCATTGTGTGTTTACACCATAATTTGTTTATCCATTCATCTGTTGGTGGGCACCTAGGTTCTTTCCACCTTTTTGCTATTGTGAACAGTGCGGCAATGCACCTGGGTGTGCATATGTCTAACAAATTTGGATTTCTTAAAACCTTAGCATTCTGGGTAGGTGCATTTCTATGTGGAAGATTTATGAAGCTGCCTTCTGCTGAGCCCTCAATGGCATAATTACTAATTATGTGAGTTCTATAGAATAATACTGATTCTTTATGCACAAGCATGACTTATGGATAATTTTTTATGTGCACTCAGCTAGGTATTGGTTCAAAGGAATCACACTGAGGAATTTGCTCTGAATAATCCCAAACAACCAAAAAGGCCAACCGAAGAATCGCTTGGCTCTTCCCCATCACTGCTACAATTGCCCCACTGAAGGTTGAATCCCTGTAGGTGTTTCCACCCTTGATTTAACAATGAGCATTTGTTAGAAAACTGGATCACCTGCAGCCTGCTTCCTGAATTGGAAAACAAAAGCATTGCATCTGTCCTATCATAGTTCCGCCTTGCTTCTGGGAAATAAACTCTCCACGCAAATTGGTACAAAGCTGCAGCCTGGAAAAACTGAGGCTGGACTCCACACAAAACAGGCTGCAGACAAGTAAGAATTTCCATAAAATTTGAAATTGGGAGCGGCTGCTGTGGCACAGCATGTTACCAGGCATCTCTTGTTCGTGCCATTGCTAAGCAACAGGTGGCTTCGTCCGTTCTTTAATTTCTCTTGCTGTGATTCTCTTCTTGGTCCCCCTGTGCTGTCTTGCTCAGCATCTTTCTCTGGGGCCTCTTTCTCCAGCCACCGCTTTGGTTTCATTGTTCCCCAGAACTCTGGGCTGTTTCCTGGGCCACGTACTCCGTGTTTCATTCCCACCTACATGCACGTGGGGCCACACCTCCATCTTCAGCCTGGGAGCTCTCCTCAGCCCCGCTCTGCATTTCCAACCATCTGCTGAGTAAGGTTACGTCTCCATTGGCTGACTTTCAGAAGTAGATTGCCAGGCCTTTCTTCCTAGTCTGTCTTAGTCTGGAAGCTCTGTTGAAACCTGGTTTAAACCATGGGTTTAAAGCAAGGATGGTGAGACTTTGGCTCACTTACTTTGGACATATCATCAGGAAAAAACAATTACTAGAAAAGGATATCATGTTTGATAAAATAGAGGGTCTGTGAAAAAGAGGGAAACCCTCAGTGAGATGAGCTGACACAATGGTCGCAACATAACAAGAAGCTTCTTGGGTGTGGTGACACCTAGGAGTGAAGGGTGGGTAAAACCAGCTGTCTCTGAGGCCACCGCGACTCACAGCAACCCCACGTATGTCAGAGCGGAACTCTGCTCCACAGGATTTCCAATGGCCGATTTTGGGGGAATAGGCCACCGGGCCTTTCTCCTGAGGCACCTCTGGGTGGACTCGAATCTCTGACCTTTTGGTTAGCTGAATGTGTTAACCATTTGTACCACCCAGGGATTCCAAAGGAGGGTAGGGCATGTAAAATTCCAGAGAACAAGGAGAGCACCAGCTTTGCTGAGCTCCAAATTAACATGATTTTGCCAAACAGGTAAGCAAGAGGCAGAAGACGAAGGGCTTCATATGCCGTGCTAAGAAGTTTGGCTTCAGCCTAAAAGCCGTAGGGAGTTAGTGAAGGGGTTTAGAGCAGGCAGTGACACAACTGATATACATCTTTAGAAAAATCACTGTGGCAGCGGGAAGCAGGGAGACAAGAAGCTGTTCTCTAATTTATGCAGCGATACTGACAGCAGAGAAAGAGGAGGAGATAAATTAGTGGGGTGGAATCAACACAACCCAGTGACTGACTGAGCCTGGAAAGGGAGCTTAGAGAGAGAAGAGGGGTGTCAAGTATGGCCGCAGAGTGCAGGATGTGGAGCGGGGATGGCGGAGCCATTCCCTGAGGTATGGACGAAGAGAGGGGTCCAGATCTGGGGAATGAGGAGCTCAGGTTTGGGAAGTTTGCGTTGCAGTGCCAGTATTCTGTTCAAGTGGAGATGTCCATTTGAATCAATTAGAAGCTTAGGGAGGAAAAGGCACTGAGTTGGAGATGTTGTCATTGGTAGTTGCTGTCATGTGTGCAAAGTACAATGCTCTATAGGGTTCTCAAGGCTGTGGCTTTTCAGAAGCAGATCACCAGGCCTGTCTTCTGAGGTGCCTCTGGGTGGACTCGAACTTCCAGCCTTACGGTTAGCAGCTGAGCGTGTTCACCATTGCACCACCCAGGGACTCCACAAAGCTCCTATATACATAGATGTTGTACTCATCATAGCCTTCAAATGTACGCTAAAGCCATACAAAAGCAGGGTTTCCTATACACCCACCACTAGACCTGGGGCTTCTTGATAGCCAGGAGCAGGCTATTGCATTCATGAATGAAAAACATGATTAAAAAAAAAAAAAATCTCTGCTATAAACTCAGACAGATTAAATGCTATTGAGGGATAATATGAACACAAGTATGACTAGTAACCATTATCCCTCACAGCAAACTGTTCTTGAATATTCTCCCTAATGTGCTAGTATTTATTTGATTTTGTCTAAGTCCGGGCATACATATTTTGAGATTTCCTTTTGGGTGGGAGGCCTCCACTGTAGCCCATGAAACTCATTAATCACTCCCTAGTCCTAGCATTTCATTTTTTTTTTTCCCCCTAAAAGAGAAAGAGCATAAACGAGGAGTGAAAGCCTTTTTTAAAGGCCTCTTTGGCAGTCTTCTGCAGCAATTCCTCCGTGCTGGTGGGTAGAAATGTTTGTCTGTGTATTTATGTAATGTGGAGCCCCACAGTATCCAAGCACCTGGAAAATCTAATTTGCCTGCTCTTGACTGACTGTGTGCAGAATAACACCACAGTCCCCAGTCTGTTCTTCGCCTCCTACAGGGATGGGGCTTACTGATATGAAAACGAAAACACAGCCAATCTCCATGAGCAGCTGCCTCACAGGCTTCTGGTGGTATCTTGTTTGTACAGAATAATTGTCCATAAATAAGGAGGTCTGTCCACCAATCAGGGACTGGAAAGTAGGCTTTGCCCAAGGAGAAGTCACAGCAGTAGGTTTTTTGACTATAACCCAGTTACACCATTAAAAACCCATTGCCACTGAGTTGATTCCAGCTCATAGCGACCATGTAGGACAGCGTAGAACTGCTCCACAGAGTATCCAAGGAGCACCTGGTGGATTCGAACTGCTAACCTGTTGGTTAGCAGCCATAGCTTTTAACCACTATGCCATCAGGGTTACCCCATTAGCAGCGGGCATTTCCCAGCTCTTGCCGAGGGCAGTCTGCCAGCACGCCACACTGCACAGCCAGGGACTGCAGTGAAAACATCAGGGAGAGGGACTGAAGACATGTTTTGTTTCGGTTTACCATCATTTAGTAAAATGTTGCCATCCTGTGAGGGCACTGGCCTTGGAAGTCTACAAAATCCATCCTGTGCGAATGTCTCAACAACCCTGAGCAGGCATTGGGAGCACTTTATTGGGACATTGATTGGTGGGCCCCAGCAGATGCTGGTTTACCATGAAGTTAAATGAGTCCCTGGGTGGTGCAAATGGTTGAGCTCTTGGCTACTAACCCAAAGGTTGGTGGTTCAAATCCACCCAGAGGTACCTCAGAAGAAAGGCCTGGCAGTCAACTTCTGAAAGATCCCCCAAACCCAAACTCATTGCCGTCGAGTTGATTCGGACTCATAGCAACTGTGTAGGACAGAGTATAACTGCCTCACAGGGTTTCCAAGGATCGGCTGGTAGATTTGAACTGCCGACTTCTTGGTTAGCAGCCGAGCTCTTAACCATTGTGACACCAGGGCTCCCCTGAAAGGTGTGAGCCCTTGAAAACCCTTTGGAGCAGTTCTATTCTGAAACACATAAGGTCACCACGAGTTGAAATCAACTTGATGGCAACAGTTTGCTTTTTGTGTGTGTTTGTGTATTTTTTTTTTTTTAATGAAACTTAAACTTTTGGCCCCTCACTAACATGGCCCCCTTCCAAAATCCTGTTTTCATAATTTTGTGTTTATCCATTAGCATTCTTTACCTCAAAGACCTCTTTAAAGTGTTAAAAAGCAAAGCTGTCACTGTGAGGATTAAGGTATGCCTGCCTGACCCAAATCATGGTATTTTCAGTCAACTCATATTTATGCAAAAGCTGTGCAATGAGTAAGGAAGACTGAGGAAGAATTGATGCCTTTGAATTATGGTGTTGGTGCAGGATATTGAATATACCATGGACTGCCAGAAGAATGAACAGACCTGTCTTGGAAAAAGCACAGCTAGAATGCTCCTTAGAAGCAAGGATGGCAAGACTTCATCTTATGTATTTTGGACATGTTGTCAGTAGGGACCAGTCCCTGGAGAAGGACATCATGCTTGGTAGGGGGTCAGAGAAAAAGAGGAAGACCCTCAACGAGATGGATTGACACAGTGGCTGCAACAATGGGCTCAAGCATAACAAGGATTGTAATGACGACGCAGGACCAGGCAGCGTCTCATTCTGTCTCTATGAGTAGGAACTGACTCGATGGCACCTAACTACAACATCCTAAAGGGGACCCCAAGAATTGCATAAGCTTTGTTGTCATTGCTAGTCACTGTCGAGTTGGCTTTCATTCATGGCCACTTCGTGTACAACAGAATGAAACGTTGCTCGGCCCTGCACCATCTTCATGGGCCTTGGTATGTTAAAGTCCATTGCAGCAGCTCTGTATTTTGAGTGACTTCTAACCTAGGGGGCTCATCTATATTTGATGACTATATTTGACAATATTTTGTTGTGATCCATAGGGTTTTTCATAGGCTAATTTTTGGAAGTAGATCTCCAGGCCTTTCTTCCTAGTCTATCTTACTCTGGAAGCTCTGCTGAAATCTGTCCACCATTGGTGACCCTGCCGGTATTTGAAACACCAGTGGCATAGCTTCCAGCATCACAGCAACACACAAGCCCCCACAGTACAACACTGACGGACAGCTGGTGGTTAATAGCTTTACTAGCACTGGTACTGGTTGTTGTTGACAACCCCACGTGTGTCAGAGTACACTTGTGCTTCAAAGTTTTCAATGGCAGATTTTTCGAAAGTAGATCTTCAGACCTTTCTTTCAGGTGCCTGTGGGTGAACTCGAACTGCCAACCTTTTGATTATTATAGTAGACAAGCGCTTCACCATTTGCATCACCCAGAGACTTCTGCATAAGCTTTAAAACCAAACCAAATCAAACCCACTGCCAGTGAGTCAATTCTGACTCACAGTGACTTTATAGGACAGAGTACAACTGCCCCGTAGGGTTTCCAAGGAGCCGCCGGTGCGTTCAAACTATGTTCTGCAAAATACGGATCTGCCCTGGGCTTGGGCCAAAAGTTGTTCCCTGTGGCAGGGCTCCCTGTCTGTTCCATGGGGTCCATCCTTCCCTCATTCCTTTTAATGGTCCAACAACCTCCCCCTACCCTACATTTTAGACAGGACGCGGCGCCCATCTAGGAACTTAATTTCCCGGTCTCTTTGGAATCAAGGTGGGGTCATGAGAGTAAGGTTTTGTCAGTAGGCAGAAAGCCGGGGAAGTGTGAGCAGTTTCTGGGCTTTGCCTTGTCTGAGGTTGTACACTCTTTCCGCCAGCTGGGAGAGGCATTAGCTGGAGCAGCCACTTTGGACCCAGAGATGGAAGCCATGTGTTGATGTTAGAGGACTGTCTTGGGAGTCCTACACTACTCACCTCTAGGAGGTTACTTGAGAGTGACAAAAGCTCTTGTTTATATGAGCTCCTGTATTTTGGGGTCTTTGTTACCGTGGCTAAGCCTGCACAAGAACTTCACTCCCAAAGGGCCCACTGAGTCAGGACTTCAAGGCAGTGTGACATGGAGAGAGTCAGCAGAATAAGCCTGAGTCACAGCCTTTGAAGGGCACTAAAGAATGAGAAGCCAAGGAGACAGATACCAACACCAAGTGGCAAAGGGTGGAATCACGATTAAGTGAGGATTTGGAGTCAGCGAGCAAGGTAGGGGCATTGTCACAGGTCCAGGAGCTTTGTCTCTGGGTGCTCAGGTCTGAAACTGGAGCTTGGGGTATGTGGTGGTTAATTTTGTGTGTGAACTTGGCTAAACTGTGGTTTTCAGCTGTTTGACTAAACGCTAGTTACTGTGTCATAATGTAATGTAATGTAAATGGTAATATAATTCCCTTCTATAATGTAATCTAATGTAATGTAATCAACCTTAAAAAGGGAGTTTCCCTAGGGTGTGGTCTGTCTCCAGAACATAGATATTTTGGCAGAACTTTACATTTTTATTGACCTATGGACCTTTTTATGGACCTTGGGAGGCAAGCCTGCAAGAGTCTCCAGCCTGTCTGCTGACCTATGGATTTGGGACTTGCCAGTTCTCACAATCACGTGAGCCAACCCCTCGAAGTAAATCAATCTTTCTTTCTGTAAACCAAATCAACCCCGTTGCCATCAAGTCAATTCCAACTCTTGGTGACCCTATAAGACAGAGTAGAACTGCCTCCATAGGGTTTCCAAGGAGTGGCTGGTGAATTTGAACTTCCGACCTTTTGGTTAGCAGCCAAGATCTCAACCACTGAGCCACCAGGGCTCCTGTCTGTCTGTTGGTGTGTATATATAAGATAGACACTGGTTCTGGTTCTCTAGAGAGACAGAGTAAGAAAGAGAACCCTGACAGTTAGGAATTGAATTGTGTACCCCCAAAATATGTGTTGTAAATCCTAATCTCTAGACCATTTGGGAATGGGATTTCTTTGTTATGTTATTGTCAGTATTAATGTAGGACGTATCTTATATCAATCTCTTTTGAGATATAAAAGAGCAGATTAAGTAAGCAAGCAGAGATGGAGGAAGATAGGTGCCATGCCCCATGAGGTCTCCAAGGAGCCAAGGAATAGAGACAAGGACTTTCCCTCAGAGCCAACAGAGAGAGAAAGCCTTCTCCTAGAGCCAGCACCCTGAATTAGGGCTTCTAGCCTCCGAGGTTTCTGTTCATTAAAGACACCCACATGTGGTATTTCTGTTATAGCAGCACTAGGTACCTAAGGCACTAAGAGAGTGTGTTGAGGTGGGTCACAGAGAGGAGTGTAGGAGGATAGCTGTCGAATCATGAGCCTTTCTACTACTGACTCCCATGTCCCAGCCTCAGCTGACTGAACCAAGGATCACAACTGACCCTACACTGTCACCTGTGGACCCTCTACCCAGAAGTCCTGCCCTGTTTTCCCACAGGTATGTTCTACTCTTTATGAGACCATCTTCATTTCTTAAAAAAAAAATTTGTTGTCAAAAATATACACAGCAAAACATACACCAATTCAACAATTTCTCCATGTACAATTCAGAGACATTGATTATATTCTACGAGCTGTGCAACCATTCTCACTCTCCTTTTCTGAGTTGTTCCTCCCCATTAACATAAACTCACTGCCCCCTAAGCTTCCTATATAACCTTTCAAGTTGCTGTTGTCAATTTGATCTCATGTAGATAGTTCTTTAAAAGAGCACGATGCTCAAGGCAGACATTCTTTCCTAGTTAACCTATTGTTTGGTTTAAAGAAGGCTTCAAGGGGTATTTTTGGTTTAAGGCTTAAAGATTATCTCAGTTTTGGGGATTCATCTAGTTTCAATGGCTCCAGAAAGTCTAGATTCCATGGCAATTCGAAATTCTATTCCATATCCCCCCCTACCCCCCACCCCATTAAACAGGATTATTCTATAGAATCTTTGATTAAAACATTCAGAAATGGTTGCTGGGCACCATCCAGTTCTTCTGATCTCATGGCAAAGGAGGCAGTTGTTCATGGAAGCTGTTAGCCGTACTTTCCATCCCCTCCTTCTGTTCCTCACTCTTCTTCTTCTTCTGTTGTTCTAGGTGAGTAGAGACCAGTTGTTGCACCTTGAATAGCTCTTTGCAAGCTTTTAAGATCCTCATCTTAATCACATTCTTTATCATAAGGGGTTTGAACAAGAGATCAAGAAAGAAAGAGTCAGCAGCTGGCAGGGGGGGTAGAAGTGAAAAGACAATAAGAAAGAAACCAACAAGTCAAAGCCAACGGACAAAGTCAACAGAGAGAAGAGCGGGGTTGGGAGGAAGCAGGTGGCCGGAGTTGCTGAGTCAGGAGTATGTCTTGCAGGCTTGTAGGTCCCCAGGACTTTGGTTAGGGCTACTGCTGTCCCCTACATTTCATTAGTTCTTCATGAGATTGCCTGGCTTTGCAGCTCCTGAGAAGGAGTCTTGACCACTCTGTCCCTAAACCCCTTTGAGGTAAACTGAGCTGATTTAATGACACAACACTGCCGTAGCCAGAAAAGCTCATGTTGCCTCTCCTCTGAACATTCTCCTTCTCAACTGGGATTCACTCTCTTCATGTCACTCTCTTCATGTCACAGCCACCAAATAAAAGGAGAATAAAGCGAAGTCAGGGTTGTTTCACGGTCATGGAGGAACGATGTTGAAGTTGGTAAGTCCAGAAGGTGATGGAGTGTGCCTACCCACTCTTTGCAGGTACTTCACCCCAGTGAACCTCCCAGCAGAGTGACACCGTGTCATTGTTTCTGCGTGCAGCAGAACAGATTTAGAAGTGTTGCCGTGTATCTATTTAGCCTCGCTGCTGGAAGACCGGCTAGAACATTACATGCTATTCTGGTTCCTCCTGTGAATGTCAGCTCTGCTGGAGATGGGCCGGGGGACAGGTTTTACACTGTGTTCCGGAGACTCTACTGGAGGGAGCGATTTTTCTGAAAAGGAACAATGAGAGCGTCATTAATGCCTGGCAGGCAAATATGGAGATCACAGCTGTTTGTACCTTATTTGATTTGTCCTCACAACAGCTCAGAGGGGAACATTCTTTCCTCTTTAGGAAGCCAGGGTCTGTAGCATTCCTGCCTTACCTGTCGCCTTTCTTCTAGACCCCTCCTCATCTCCAGCCCAATCGGCCTTATTGACATCTGTGTGTGCTTCGGGGTGCCACACCTTGCACCTCCATCTCTGCATGTGAAGGCCCACCCTCTGTCACTGAGGCTCAGCTTCAGTCCCAGGTCCTTCCTGGGTTAGGGTGGCCACTAGATAGCTCTGGCATTTACCACACCTGCAGAGATCACGTGCCCCAACTAGGTGTCAGGCACCCAGAGCAGGAGTCGGCAAACGCTAGCCTGTGGGCCAGATCCAAGCTGCCGCCTAGCTTTGGTAAATGAGAAGTTATTGGAATACCACCACGCCTATTCATTTATGCCTACCGCTGCTTTGGTGCTCAATAGCAGGGCTGGGTAGTTGCCTACTGTGATGGTTAATGTCATGTGTCAACTTGGCCAGGCCAGGATTCTCGGTGGTTTGGCAGACTTTATGTAATCATCCTCCATTGTGTGATCTGATGTGAGCAGCCAATCAGTTGGAAGGGGTATTTCCTTGGGAGTGTGGCCTGCCTCCAATATATATGAATGTTCTGGCAAAGCTCACACTCTGAATTCTTCCTTCGGTCTTCCATTCCATTTGCCTCATCATCCTCAGATCTCCGGTTCTTGGGATGTGAGCCAGCAGCCTGCTGCCTGACCTGCCGGTTTTGGGTCCATCAGCCCCTGCTACCGCGTGAGTCAGGAGGAGCCTCCAGCCTGTTGCCTGTGCCGTGGATTTGGGGTTTGCCAGCCTCCGCAATTGCATAAGCCATTTCCTTGAAATAAATCTATATATATACTTGGAGCCCGGGTAGTGCAGTGGTGAAGAGCTCGGCTGCTAACCAAAAGGTCGGCAGTTTGAATCCACCAGCCACTCCTTGGAAACCCTATGGGGCAGTCCTACTCCGTATTAGAGGGTCTCTATGAGTCAGAATTGACTCGACGGCAGTGGGCTGCTCCTTTAGAAAATCCAGCCTAACACACACACCTACAAAGCCTAAATTATGTGCTTCCTGAACTTTCACGGAATAAATTTGCTGATTCCTGACAGATGCGTGGTGGACTTAGCAATTATAGACAAACACCATATTGTGCAGAATATACTTTTTTTTAATTATCATAAACATGAAAAAACAACACTAAAATATTCTTATTGAGAAGGTATGACCCTCCAACAATCTGTAGATGCCCAGGGGGTCATGGAGCACAGTTTGAGAAACTTTTGCTCTAAAGCTCTTTGCCTGCGGTATCTACTGGCTCTCTTATCTTCCCTTCCTTCCTGGCTGATTCCAGCCTTCAGGTTCTGCTGCTTTTCTACTGACCTCCAACCCTTGCTTCTCACCACACTCCGACTGTTTTCTCTTCACTCTGTCACTTCCTGTAGTGTTTCCAAGAGCAGCTTTCCCAACCCAACCCAGCCTTCTTCCTCCTGAGTTGTCTCGGCATTTACCCAGGAGGCCGCACAATGGTGACCGTTTTCCTCAATTCAAGAGAAACTTAGGCACAAACACATCAAGTGATTTTCTGGAAGTCATTCCTTGGGCCTGAGTCCAAGGCCACACCTCTCACCTCCTTGTATGTCTTCCACCCTGTAGACTTTGCTAGGTCTCTGAAGTCATTACCATACACCGTGAGCACCAGTTCTTGATAAAAGATAGAATCAGCATGGTGGATCATAGTTCCGTCTGCTTTATTTTTTTATGGTGGTAACAAAGCATATGCGATTTCAACAGTCTTCACAAGGACAGTTCAGTGGCACTAAATTTATATTCATTATGTTGTTCATCCATCACTCTTAACCATTCCCAAATTCTCCCATCATCCGTAACAGAAGCCCAAACAAACAAAAAAAATACCAAACCTATTGCCATCGAGTTGATTCCTACTCATTGCAACCCTATAGGACAGAGTAGAACTGCCCCGTAGAGTTTCCCAGCTTGTAATCTTTATGGAAGCAGACATCTTTCTCCCGTGGAGCAGCTGGTGGGTTCGAACCGCCGACCTTTCAGTTTGCAGCCAAGCACTTTAACCACTGTACAACCAGGGTCTTTTAATAGAAGCCCAGTGTCCCTAAGACTTGTGTCTTCCCTTCCCCCTGCCTTCTCCTTTGGACATAAAATAAAACACACACACACACAAACACACATACACATACACACATCTAATTAGCCTTAGACAAGTGGCAGCCTTGGAATAGCGCTGGGGCTGCCTGTCAGACCCCTCTTGTCCTGGCTTCCCACGCCCAGGCCCCGATCTCTGCCATTCTGTCTCCTGTCATGCTGACCTGTCAACAATTCAAATGTTGGCTCTATTCCTCTTGGTTTCCCAGGCTGAAAGAGATTAGATTAGACCTGACAGAAATAACATTGTCCTCTGTGAAGTAAAGAGGCTGCACTGGCTCCGTGGTTCCTACACCCTTTTTTGGATTTTGGGTAAAAACTTTTGAGGACCTCATGAAAGCTTTGTTATCCTCTCCCAGAAAAAAACGCCCAAACACATACACTTTTCGCACATATTTCCAGAAGCTCCTAAACTCTGATTTAACTTAACCAACAACAGTAACCAGCTGCTCCGGAGTTGACTCTGACCCCACGTATGTCAGAGGATAACTGTGCTCTATAGGGTTTTCAATGGCTGCTTTTTTGGAAGTAGGTCACCAGGCCCTTCTTCTGAGGTGCCTCAGGGTGGTTTTGAAACTCCAAGCTTTTGGTTTGAAGCTGAGAGTGTTAACATTTGCACCACCCAGGGACTCCTTATTTGTCATGAGGGAAATGCAGGTCAAAATCACCATGAGATACCACACCACCTCCACCAGAATGACTACTATTTTAATAACAAGAGTTGAATTCTGATTCCTACACCAATGTGCTTTCGAACTGCCTATGCCAGCTTTGAAATGACTCTTTGGAATCTGAGTGCCTGTCAGAAAAGGATGGTATTAACATGTTCTAAAGGGATTAGATCTCTAACAATGGTCTTTTCAGCTGCCTCTCACCACTTCGAAAGTAACGCCTGGTGCTTCACTTTCACCCCCAAATCGTGGGCAATGCCGCCTTTGGCCAAGTTTAACCCAGAAACATATACGCAGGGGATTCTGGGAAACATTCTCAGTGTAAAACCAAGTCGACAATAGAACCCAATACGGTGGGCCACTTCCCATATTAAACTCCATGTCAGCCCTTCTTTCTCTTGAAAGTAGATGACATGGAGCACCATTTTATTTTCTTATACATACTGCTAGCAGCACAGGACAAAAGAGGTAGTGAGCATTTTGGGTTTTTTAAAATAATATGTGTGGTTTGGCTTTTTTTAAGAGACTCAAAAACCTTCATAGACACCTAGAATCATCATCGGCTTTTTCAGAACTCAGTGTAGACATCTGAGATCTCTTTGAGGTCAGCTTGCAACATAGAACAACTTGTATCACTAAGAGGCATTTGAAATATGCAGTGTTGAACTGTAATGTATAATGATAGATTCCATCTCTGAGCCCCATTTTAAGAGAAAACAAGTGAGAATTATTAGAAAACAGCTCTCAAGAATTTTTCAGACATGCTTATTTTAACTTCAAGTCAAGCAATGCATTCTCTTCTGGCGAGTCTCAAGGGTGGATAAGAAAAGCCAAACCAATTGCTGTCCAGTCGCTTCTGACTCACGGCGACTCCATGTGTGCACAGTTGAACTGCTCCATAGGGTTCTCGAGGCTGTGACCTTTCAGAATCAGATCACCAGGTCTTTCTTCCGAGGTGCCTCAGGGTCAGTTTGAGCCATTAACCTTTCAGTTTGCAGCCAAGCACATAATCGTGTATACCCTGAGAGAATTAAGTCAGATCCAGGCACAGACATTTATTTTCAACTAGCTTTTAGTGTGATAATATCTTAGGTAGTAGAGGTATCTTCAGGCCTTCCTTAGACATCCTTTTCTGCTAAACGGTAAGAAAAGCATAGTCTTTGAAATTTAAAGGGACATGATAGAAATCCTGCTTAAGAACTTAGGCTGCTAATCAAAAGGCTGGCTGTTCGAATCTACCAGCCACTCCTTGGAAACCCTATGGGGCAGTCCTACTCTGTCCTATAGGGCCTCTATGAGTTGGAATTGACTCGATGGCAATGGGTTTTGTTTTTGGTTTGATAGAAATCCTACATCTGCCACTTCCTAGCTTTGGGACTCGGAACAGCTTAGCACAGCAGAACCTCCACGTGTTGGTTCCTTTTCTCCATCTCTCCTTGGATGAACTGTTTCATCTTTTCCTTCTTTTTAGGTGCCGTCGAGTCGGTTCTGATGCATAGTGACCCTGTGCACGACAGAACGAAACACTGCCCGGTCCTGTGCCATCCTTACAATTGTTGCTGTGCTTGAGCCTGCTGTTGGAGCCGCTGTGTTAATCCATCTCATTGAGGGTCTTCCTCTTTTTCAGTGACCCTCTACCTTACTAAACATGACGCCCTTCTCCAGGACCTAGTCCCTCCTGATAACACGTCCAAAGCATGAGAGCCGAAGCCTCAACATGCTTGCTTCTAAAGAGTATGTTTATTTTGCCAGCTTTCTATGAAATATTAATTCAGATTAAGGTGTAAATGACTCCGTAGGTAAATTTTGACCTTTAGGAAAAGAAAGCCTTCTTCATCCCCTTCTTCTCTCCCCATTTTATTCCACCCCAAGGAGAAGATGTCCTCATCTATTTCTGTCAGCTTCCCGGATAATGACTGGGTGAACTTTTTAGGGTGGCCAGGCCCCTGGATGGGCTATAGGATGCTACATGGAATGGTACAGCTCTCCTTTACAACCTTCCTTCCACCTGGGATGGTAAAATTGCTTGGGGCTGCTGGAAAGAGCACCAGCCTTTTATTTCTCTCTTCTTTAGATGTTTCTTCTTCTATTACAGCAGGTAGACGTGAGATGGTTGGTCAAAAAGAGACAGGAGGCATCTCTACGCATTCCTAATTTCTCTTTCCTCTGGCATTGGCATGTGCGGCTTTTAATTTGAATAACGGGTTCTAAGGTTCCTATCTGGACACGTTGGGTGGGTGTCAGATAGAGACTTCTCTGATGCCCTGACTGGTACTTAATCAAAAGCATCGCTCTTCCTGCTCTGTCTTCTCTTGACGTCTATTTCCTTTGAGATGGAGGGAGGGAGGTGGCAACAGGTCCAAGAAAGATGTTATGGATTGAATTATGTCCCCCCAAATTATGTGTCATAAATCCTAACCTCTATGTCTGTGCTTATAATCCCATTTGGGAACGGGTTTTCTTTGTTATGTTCATGAGGCAGGATTACTGAAAAGTGTGTCTTGAGTCAATGTCTTTTAAGATACAAAAGAGATTAAACAAGCAAGCTAGCAGGCAGAGATGGGGGAAGAGAGATGCCAAGCCACACAAAGATCTCTCCCAAGATTGCCTAGAGCCAGCACCCTGAATTCGAACTTCTAGCCTCCTAAACTGTGAGAAAATAAATTTCTTTTTGTTAAAGCCATCCACTTGTGGTATTTCTCTTATAGCAGTACTAGATAATAGGACCCCCACGTGTCTGTCAGTTTGTCGTACTGTGGGGACTTGTGTATTGCTGTGATGCTGGAAGCTATGCCACCGGTATTCAGATACCAGCAGGGTCACCCACGGAGGACAGGTTTCAGCTGAGCTTCCAGACTAAGACAGACTAGGAAGAAGGACCTGGCAGTCTACTTCTGGAAAGCATTAGCCAGTGAAAACCTTATGAATAGTAGCGGAACATTCTCTGATATAGTGCTTGAAGATGAGCCCCTCAGGTTGGAACGCACTCAAAAGATGACTGGGGAAGAGCTGCCTCCTCAAACTAGAGTCAACCTTAATGACGTGGATGGAGTAAAGCTTTCAGGACCTTCATTTGCTGATGTGGCACAACTCAAAATGAGAAGAAACAGCTGCAAACATCCATTAATAATCAGAACCTAGAATGTACAAAGTATGAATCTAGGAAAATTAGAAATCATCAAAAATGAAATGGAACTCATAAACATTGATATCCTAGGCATTAGTGAGCTGAAATGGACTGGTATTGGCCATTTTGAATCGGACAATCATATAGTCTACTATGCTGGGAATGACAACTCGAAGAGGAATGGTGTTGCATTCATCATCAAAAAGAATGTTTCGAGATCCATCCTGAAGTACAACACTGTCAGTGATAGGATAATATCCATACACCTACAAGGAAGACCAGTTAATACGACTATTATTCAAATTTACGCACCAACCACTAGGACCAAAGATGAAGAAATAGAAGATTTTTTTCAGCTGCTACAGTCTGAAATTGATCGAACATGCAATCAAGATGCATTGGTAATGACTGGTGATTGGAATGCGAAAGTTGGAAACAAAGAAGAAGGATCGGTAGTTGGAAAATATGACCTTGGTGATAGAAACAATGCTGGAGATTGAAAGAGTTTTGCAAGACCAACAACTTCTTCATTGCAAATACCTTCTTTCACCAACATAAACGGTGACTATACACATGGACCTCGCCAGATGGAACATGCAGAAATCAAATTGACTACATCTGTGGAAAGAGGAGATGGAAAAGCTCAATATCATCAGTCAGAACAAGCCCAGGGGCCGACTGTGGAACAGACCATCAATTGCTCATATGCAAGCTCAAGCTGAAACTGAAGAAAATCAGAACAAGTCCACGAGAGCCAAAATATGACCTTGAGTATATCGCACCTGAATTTAGAGACCATCTGAACAATAGATTTGACGCACTGTACACTGGTGACCGAAGACTGGACAAGTTGTGGAATGACATGAAGGACATCATAAACGAAGAAAGCAAGAGGTCACTGAAAACACAGGAAAGAAAGAAAAGACCAAGATGGATGTAGGAGGAAACTCTGAAACTTGCTCTCGAACATCGAGCAGCTAAAGCAAAAGGAAGAATTGATGAAGTAAAAGAACTGAATAGAAGATTTCAAAGGGCGGCTCGAGAAGACAAAGTATTATAATGACATGTGCAAAGAGCTGGAGATGGAAAACCAAAAGGGAAGAACATGCTCGGTGTTTCTCAAGCTGAAAGAACTGAAGAAAATATTCAAGCCTCCAGTTGCAATAGTGAAGGATTCTATGGGGAAAATATTAAACGACACAGGAAGCATCAAAAGAAGATGGAAGGAATACACAGAGTCATTATACCAAAAAGAATTAGTCGATGTTCAACCATTTGAAGAGGTGGCATATGATCAGGAACAGATGGTACTGAAGGAAGAAGTCCAAGCTGCTCTGAAGGCATTGGTGAAAAACAAGGCTCCAGGAATTGATGGAATATCAATTGAGATGTTTCAACAAACAGATGCAGCGCTGGAGGTGCTCACTTATCTATGCCAAGAAATATGGAAGACAGCTTCCTGGCCAACTGACTGGAAGAGATCCATATTTATGCCTATTCCCAAGAAAGGTGATCCAACCGAATGTGGATATTATAGAATATCATTAATACCACACGCAAGCAAAATTTTGCTGAGGATCATTCAAAAACGGCTGCAGCAGTATATCGACAGGGAATTGCCAGAAATTCAGGCTGGTTTCAGAAGAGGACGTGGAACCGGGGATATCATTGCTGATGTCAGATGGATCCTGGCTGAAAGCAGAGAATACCAGAAGGATGTTTACCTGTGTTTTATTGACTATACAAAGGCATTTGACTGTGTGGATCATAACAAACTATGGATAACACTGCAAAGAATGGGAATTCCAGAACACTTAATTGTGCTCATGAGGAACCTTTACATAGATCAAGAGGCAGTTGTTCAGACAGAACAAGGGGATACTGATTGGTTTAAAGTCAGGAAAGGTGTGTGTCAGGGTTGTATCCTTTCATCATACCTATTCAATCTGTATGCTGAGCATATAATCCGAGAAGCTGGACTATATGAAGAAGAATGGGGCATCGGGATTGGAGGAAGATTCTTTAACAACCTGCGTTATGCAGATGACACAACCTTGCTTGCTGAAAGTGAAGAGGACTTGAAGCACTTACTAATGAAGATCAAAGACCACAGCCTTCAGTATGGATTACACCTCAACATAAAGAAAACAAAAATCCTCACAACTGGACCAATGAGCAACATGATGATAAACGGAGAAAAGATTGAAGTTGTCAAGGATTTCATTTTACTTGGATCCACAATCAACAGCCATGGAAGCAGCAGTCAAGAAATCAAAAGACGCATTGCATCGGGTAAACCTGCTGCAAAGGACCTCTTCAAAGTGTTGAAGAGCAAAGATGTCACCCTGAAGACTAAGGTGTGCCTGACCCAAGCCATGGTAGTTTCGATCACATCATATGCATGTGAAAGCTGGACAATGAATAAGGAAGACCGAAGGAGGATTCATGCCTTCAAATTGTGGTGTTGGGGAAGAATATTGAATATACCATGGACTGCCAAAAGAACAAACAAATCTGTCTTGGAAGAAGTGAGGCCAGAATGCTCCTTAGAAGCAAGGATGGCGAGACTGCGTCTTACATACTTTGGACAAGTCAGGAGGGATCAGTCCCCAGAGAAGGACTTCATGCTTGGCAGAGTACAGGGTCAGCGGAAAAGAGGAAGACCCTTAACGAGGTGGATTGACACAGTGGCTGTAACAGTGAGCTCAAGCATAACAACGATTGTAAGGATGGTGCAGGACCGGGCAGTGTTTCATTCTGTTGTGCATAGGGTTGCTATGAGTTGGAATCAAGTAGACGGCACCTAATAACAACCGATATTAGGATTCAGTAACCCCCTTGCCAAATGCCATCTTAATATCATCTTGGTGTGTCATGCATTTTAGTTAGGTCCACAGTCTTACCCCTCCAGGATGTTGACATTTAGCGCGGGGAGGCCTTAAGCCCAAGAAATGGAACTCTGCAAAAGCGAGCTACAGAAAGCAGGAAAAACATTCCCGCAAAGAGATATGAAGCCTTCAGAATCACCTAGAAAGCCCATCTCTGATGGTGCCCAGAGTGGGCAATGTAGACAACTGGTCAACCTCAGAGAGCTGATGGGCCACATGCTGCCTGGATGTAAATGAGCAGCTAGACAAGAGCAAGGTCATGACACAGTCCTTAATCAGAGACTTCTTACAACCTGCCCTTTATCCCCTAGTTCATGACTCTGGGAAATTAAAGGAAGAGAACACTGATGAGACTTTGTAACAATACTCCAACACCCCACAGGCAGGTCAATAGCAGATAGAAAGCTTCTGGATATGACTTCTCACGGGCATTGTTTTCGGAACCTTTAGGGTTCTATGGCCGCATCAATGGTGGGTTCGAACCGATGAGCTTTTGGTTAGTAACAAAGTGCTTAACCACTGTGCTGCCAGGGCTCCTTCAAAAACCCTAAGCAGGAGAAATTGAATCTTTTTCCACCCACCAGCTCAGTGCATGAAATAACCCTGGGTGAGTGTGTCTGTGTCTTCCCAACAGTGGGCAGTTCCAAGGTGTCCAGAAGGAGGGCGGGCAGGAGGATTAGCAAGCTCTCACTCTAGACCACATCCTCCAGCATATTAAGCGTTCATGAAGGTGCTCGTTAGACTCCATGTCTTCCAGTCAATCTCTCAGTGGGCTCAGAGTTTGGCGGAGATTGGGGATACCATTTATTTGGCTCTCTTGAACCTCGACGATATCTCTGTTTACAATTTCATTCATTTCTGCTCTTATTTCTGTCCTGTTGTCCCTTCTGTTTCCTTTGGATTACTCCCTCCTGTCCACCCCCAACTTCTGAGTTGGATTCAGCTCATCTTTGTGGCCTTTTTTCTTCTTTTTTGTTATAAGATTGTATGAGTACATATGGCCCCCTGAGTTTCTTTTTAGCTCCACCCTACAAGTTTTATATGTAGTCATTTTATTCAATTCTAAGTATGTTCTAATTTCCATTAGTATTTCTTCTTTGACCCATGAATTATTACAAGTCTGTTTTAAGATTATTTTAAAATTTTATTTCTGAACAGTGGCAAATCATGAGGATGAGTTTTTGATGAATATATATATATCAAGCCTTTGATTCCAAAAAGAAGATCTTTACAAGAGCTGAGCCAAAATATCCTACCACCTAAATCAAATCTGCCTTGGAAAAAGTACAGCCAGGCTGCTCCTTAGAAGTAAGGATGGCGAGACTTCGTCTCACATACTCTGGGCACATCATCAGGAAGGACCAGTCCTTGGAGAAGGACATTATTCTTGGTAAAGTAGAGGGTCACCGGAAAAGAGGGAGACCCTCAACAAGATGGACTGACACAGTGGTTGCAACAATGGGCTCAAGCATAACAACGATTGTGAGGATGGCCCGGGCAGTGTTTCATTCTGTTGTACATTGGGTCACTATGAGTCAGAACTGACTTGGTGGCACCTAATGATAGTCTCTAATGTATGGAAATCTCTTAGTTAATGAAGGCCAATTTTCACACTTTAAAATTTTCTCCTATATGGTTTTTCTAATAGTTGTATACCTACTATTGCTTGCTGGCTACTGCTGAAATATGAGTAAGTGAGTAGGAAACATACATTAACAGAAAAACGCATACACTTAATTTGTTAAGGGTACCATATGTATTCTTATCTGAGAAGATGGTAAAACCTGCACATAGTTGATGTGATGAAATCTTTCCTTCCAGAAATAAACTTTTCTGTGAGCCTCAGTGTCTCTGTCTCTTCAACGTATTTCCCAGGTCTCAAATTCATCTCTTTCCAGCCCCACTGACAACTCTGTCAAAGTTATTCTATGAGGGAAATAGACATATCAGTGTTTCGTGCCATTCTGCAGAGCGCCATAATTTCTAGGTGTTCAGAAATTTTTTAAAAATGTAAGAACCATTATCCCAGAACAAAGTTTTTCAAAATTTGTTGTCACCAGCATGTTACATTGCAAACAAATAACTAAAACCTGAAGAATTTCAATAAAGTTATCATGTTTTAAATATACGCATGAATGTTTAACAGCTTTCCACCCACATGGTCAAGTTTCAAAGCAGTCTTGCCGTCAAAAACACCCAGGCTGACATCCAAAAAGTCATTCAAGACTAACCATAAAGAAGAAGGAGAAGCTGGAAACAACATGAACATCTTGGTGGGAGAAAGCTTTAAGGTGTGTACATATTAAGATGGCCAAGGACATTTGTCATAGATTGAATTGTGTCCCCCAAATACATGTGTTGGAATCCTAACCCCTATACCTGTGGATGAAAACCCTGGCGGCATAGTGGTTAAGGACTACAGCTGCTAACCAAAAAGTCAGCAGTTCGAATCCACCAGGTACTCCTTGGAAACCCTTTGGGGCAGTTCTACTGTGTCCTATAGGGTTGCTATGAGTTGGAATCGACTCAATCACAACGGGTTTTGGTTACACCTGTGGCGGAGTCCCTGCATAGCGCTTGACTTCGAACTGAAAGGTTGATCATTTGAACTCACCCAGAGACACCTTGGAAGAAAGGCCTGGTGATCTACTTCCATAAGGTCACAGCCTTAAAACCCCACAGAGCAGTTCTACTCTGACACACACGGGGTCACCAGGAGTTGGAGGGGACTCCAGGGCAACTGGTTACCAGCACACCTATAGATGTGATCCCATTTGGGAATAGGTTCTCCCTGTTATGTCAATGAGGCAATGTCAGTGTAGGGTTTGTCCTACATCTACTCACTCTTGAGTTAGATTTTGTCTCAGACAAAACCAAAAACCAAACCCATTGCAGTCAAGTCAATTTGACTCATAGTGACCCTATGGGACAGAGTAGAACTGCCCCACAGGGTTTCCAAGGAGCAGCTGGTGGGTTCAAACTGCCGACCTTTTGGTTAGCAGCCGAGCTCTTAACCACTGTGCCACCAGGGTTCCAGAACCAGACTAGGAAGGAGATAAATCTACTTCAAGAGCTATCGGTAGGCTTAAAGTGGAATCAGAGGCACCCTGCTTTCTTCATGCCATTTGTATTTAGAGGAACTGTACCTGTCAACCTGGGCTGGTGGAGCTGCTGAACAAAAACTGAAACACAGACTCTCCACCAGCAAACAACACTGCTGCCATCACCCACAGCCTGAGGTAAGGGCAGGTTCAAGAGGCTGAGCAGGCCACACGGCAGCCCAGGACTTTCCACCAGTCAGGTGGCCTTCCTTCTACGTCGCCTGCGGGGGGGATATGTGAAGGCTCAGTGCTGCTCAGAAAAGTCACAACTACTGTTCTTTCCTAGGCGAACTGGAAATTTTACCCAATCTGACGTGCTCTGCCGGGCCCGTGTTAAAAATGCAGAGCAGCAAATGTATCCACAGCTGGGTGCCTGGAAAAAACAGGTCCTTTTTCTTTGAGGAGCCATGGAAACAGTGGTTCTCAAAGCTTTCCTGAAGCAGCTACATCAGCACCAGCTGGGGGCTTGTTAGAAGTGCAAACTCCCTGCCCTGCTCTAAACTTGTGAGTCAGAAACTGTGGGGATGCGGCCCAGAAACTTGGGTTCCCCACCCAGCCCAGTGATTCTAGACCACGCTCAGGTTTGAGAGCTGCTGTGCTATCGACTCGACAGCACTGGGTGTTTTGGGTGCTAAGAGATGTGGGAGTCCCAGTGTGGTGCAAATAGTTAAGTGCTGGACTACTAACTGAAGGGATGGCAGTTCAAACCCACCCAGAGGCACCTTGGAAGTAAGGCCTGGCTATCTTCTTCCAAAAAGTCACAGCCTTGAAAACCCTGTGGAACAGTTCTTTTCTACAACATGAGGTCACCATGAGCCAGTCGATCTGACAGCAACTAACAACAACAACTAAGTTACAAGGGAATGGGGGGTGGTGGTTAAGATCTACAGATGCTAACCAAAAAGGTCGGCAGTTCGAATCCACCAGGTGCTCCTTGAAAACCCTAGGGGGCAGTTCTACCCTGACCTATAGGGTCTTAATGAGCCAGAATCAACTCGACGGCAGAAAGTTTTTTTTTTTTTAACCAAGGACCATGCTGGTAAAGTGAATAAAATATTGAACAAAAATAGGTATGATTCATGTTTCCATGAAAGGAGCCCTGGTGATACAGTGGTTAAGCACTCAGCTGCTAACCTAAAGTTCAGCAGTTTGAACCCACCAGCTGCTCCATGGGAGAAAGATATGCAGTCTGTTCCATGAAGATTACAGCTTAGGAAACCCTATGGGGCAGTTCTTCTCTGTCCTATACGGTCCCTGTGAGTTGGACTCGCCTTGATGGCAATGGGTTTGTTTTGTGTTTATGCTTTCATGAAGTTTAAATCTAACAGGGAGGCAGATTTTTATTCAAAATTTCAGAAATGAATGTCTAATTACTAAACCTTTGAAAAGTATACTGAATCAAAAGAATTTAGTTCCAGGAAGGCACAGAAGGAAGGAACTTTTTCTAAATTCATGGTGGGAAGGGAATGAAGAGGAAAGACTTACCTAAGGAAGTTCTTCTCCACCTGAAGCCGGAAGGATACATACAGGTCAGTTAGGTTGAGATGGAGGAGGAGGGACCAGAAAGGAAAGTCCTGTAAACAGAGAACCAGAGCCAAGTCAATTCCGACTCATGGTGATTCCATGTGTTGCAGAGTAGGACTCCATAGAGTTATCTTGGCTGTAATTTTACAGAAACATATTGCCAAATCTTTCTCTCATGGTGCCACTGGGTGAGTTCAAACCGCCAACTTTTCCCTTACTAGTTGAGTGCAAACTGTTTGCACCACCCAAGAACCTTAGCTGGAAGAGCATGCCAACATGCTGGGTGGGAAGGGAGTGTGGTGGATCTGAACCACTGAAAGCAGAGAGAGGGCAGTGACAGGGACAGGGAGACCTGCCAGACATCCATTTATATACTGGAGGCAGGCCACATCCTGAAGGAAACTCCCCTTTAAACTGATTGGCTGCTTACATCAGCTCACATCATGGGAAGTGATTATATTACATTATAATTATAGAAGATGAACCAGTCCAGTGTCTGCCAAACCACTGAGAACCATAGCCTAGCTAAGTTGACACACAACATTAACTATCACAACAACCAAGAGGTATCTGTTTTACACTGGATCTGGGCAGCTTCCTTAGAACAAAATGGCTGCCCACATGTTTTTTCCAAGGGGCGGGTCTTCAGCCATTTTAAATCAAACTTTGGCCTTTGGCTACAAGTTACCAGGATGAGCTCATGAATTTACTTCCTCTTCTTCAAGCTCCAGTGACTCCCCAGCTAAAGGGGTGATGAATAAATGACGTCTGACAGGGGCTCCCTGGGAAACCCCCAAGCACTGTTTTTCTGAAGAGAATGGAAGATTCTGGTGGGGATTTTCCATCATGACTTCTGGAAATCCAAGAAATGATTTTTAGTCTTCCTTCTTTCCGCTCCCTCCAAAGGAAAATCTTTCCCCAAACCTATAAACCATGAAGTTATTTAAAGAGGTAAACAGCTATTTTGCGGCTCTGTCACTGGGCATATATTTATTATTGTTATGTCTTCTGGGTGAATTGACCCTTTAATCATTATATAATGCCCTTCTTTGCCTCTTATAATGAATTTTGACTAAAAGTCTATTTTATCAGAAATTATTATTGCCACTCGTGCTCTCTTTTGGTTACCGTTTGCTTGATATATTTTTTTCATCTTCTGATATCTAAACTATTTATATCTTAATGTCTAAGGAGTGTCTCCTGTCAGCAACATACTGAGGGGCCATGTTTTTTTAATCCATTCTGCCACTCTGCCCCTTGGCTGGTGCATTTAATCCATTTACATTCAATCTGATTTTTATGCATTCACTGCTGCTATTTTGCTAGACTTTTTTTTTTTTTTTATGACAGTATCTTTATTCTTAATTTTCTGTGCTGAGTTCATTTTGTATATGGATTTTCTGTTCTTATATTCATTGTTCCACTGCTATTCATAAGGTTTTCACTGACTTTTTTCTTTTTTTTTTTTCAGAAGTAGACTGCCAAGTCCTCCTTCCAAGCCTGTCTTAGAAGCTCAGCTGAAACCTGTCCACCATGGGTGACTGCTGGTATTTGAATAATGGTGGCATAGCTTCCAGCACCACAACAACACGCAAGCCCTCACAGTACAACAAACTGGCAGATCGAGGGGAGGCTGAAACTGATCAAACATGCAATCTAGATACATTGATAATTACTGGCAATTATAATACGAAAGATGGAAACCAAGAAGAAGGATTGGGAATTGGAAAATATGGCCTTGGTGATACAAAAAAACACTGGAGATTGCATGACAGAATTTTGCAAGACCAATGACTTTTTCTTTGCAAATACCTTTTTTCAACAACATAAACAATTTTATACACGTGGACCTCACCAAACAGAATGCACAGTAATCAAATCGTCTACACCTGTGGAAAGAGATGATGGAAAACCTCAATATCATCAGTCAGAAAAAGGCCAAGGGCCAACCGTGGAACAGACCATCAGTTGCTCACATGCAAGTTCAAGTTAAAAAATTATAACAAGTCCACAAAAGCCAAAATATGACCTCAAGTATATCCCACCTCATAAATCAAGAGGCAGTTGTTCGGACAGAACAACGGGATACTGAGTGGTGTAAAGTCAGGAAAGGTGTGCGTCAGAGTTGCATCCTTTTACCATACCTATTCAATCTGTACGCTGAGCCAATAATCCAAGAAGCTGGACTATATGAAGAAGAACGGGGAATCAGGATTGGAGGAAGACTCATTAACAACCTGTGTTATGCAGACACAATGTTGACTGCTGAAAGTGGAGAGGACTTGAAGCACTTAATGATGAAGATCAAAGACCACAGCCTTCAATATAGATTACATCTCAACATAAAGAAAACAAATCACAACTGGACCAATAAGCAACATCATGATGAATGGAGAAAGGATTGATGTCAAGGATTTCATTTTACCTGGATCCACAATCAACACACATGGAAGCAGCAGTGAAGAAATCAAACAACGTATTGCATTGGGCAAATCTGCTGCAAAGGACCTCTTTAAAGAGTTGAAAAGCAACGATGTCACCTTGAAGACTAAGGTGCGCCTGACCCAAGCCGTGGTATTTTCAATTGAATCATATGCATGTGAAAGCTGGACAATGAATAAGACCAAAGAATTGGCACCTCTTAATTGTGTCGGTGAAGAATGTTGACTATACCATGGACTGCCAAAAGAATGAAAAAATCTGTCTTGGAAGAAGTACAACGAGAACGCTTCATAGAAGCAAGGATGGCGAGACTGCATCTAACATATTTTAGACATGTTGTCAGGAGGGATCAGTCCCTGGAGAAGGACATCATGCTTGGCAGAGTACAGGGTCAGCAGAAAAAAGGAAGACCCTCAACGAGATGGATTGACACAGTGGCTGCAACAATGGACTCAAGCATAACAATGATTGAAGGATGGTTCCAGACCGAGCGCTGTTTCATTTTGCGGTACGTAGGGTCGCTATGAGTGAGAACGAACTCGATGTAACCTAACAATAACAACTACATATCCCACCTGAATTTAGAAACTATCCCAAGAATAGATTTGACATATTGAACACTAATGACAAAAGACCAGACAAGTTGTGGAATGACATCAGGGACATCATACATGAAGAAAGCAAGGAGTCATTAAGAAGAGAGGAAAGAAAAAAAAGACCAAAATGGATGTCAGAAGAAACTCTGAAATTTGCTCTTGAACATACAATAGCTAAAGCAAAAGGAAGAAATGATGAAGTAAAAGAGTTGAACAGAAGATTTCAAAGGCTGGCTTGAGAAGACAAAGTAACGTAATGAAATGTGCAAAGACCTGAAGATGGAAAACCAAAAGGGAAGAATATGATTGACATTTCTCAAACTGAAAGAACTGAAGAAAAAATTAAGCCTCAAGGTGCAATGTTGAAGGATTCTATGGGAAAAAACTAAATGATGCACGAAGCATCATAAGAAGATGGAAGGAATACACAGAGTCACTGTACCGAAAAGAACTGGTCAACATTCAATCATTTCAGGAGGTAGCATACGATCAAGAACCAACGATAATGAAGGAAGAGGTCCAAGCTGCACTGAAAACATTGGCAAAAAACAAGGTTCCAGGAACTGACGGAATATCAACTGAGATGTTTCAACAAATGAACGCAGCACTGGAAGTGCTCACTTCTGTGCTAAGAAATTTGGAAGACAGTTACCTGGCAAACCAACTGGAAGAGATCCATATTTGTAACCCATTCCAAAGAAAAGTGATTTGACAGAATGTGGAAATTATCTAACAATATCATTAATATCACGCGCAAGTAAAATTTTGCTGAAGATCATTCAAAAGCAGTTGCAGCAGTACATTGACAGGGAACTTCCAGAAATTCAAGCTGGATTCAGAAGAGGGTGTGGAATGAGGGATATCATTGCTGATGTCAGGTGGATCATTGCTGAGAGGCATTCAACTGTGTGGATTATAACAAATTATGGATAACGTTGCAAAGAATGAGAATTCCAGAACACTTAGTTGTGCTCATGAGGAACCTGTACTTAAGACCAAGAGGCAGTCGTTTGAACAGAACAAGGGGATACGGCGTGGTTTAAAGTCAGGAAAGGTGTGTGTCAGGGTTGTATCCTTTCACCATACTTATTCAATCTGTATGCTGAGCAAATAATCTGAGAAGCTTGACTATATGAAGAAGAACATGACATCAGGATAGGAGGAAGACTAACAACCTGCAATATGCAGATGACACAACCTTGCTTGCAGAAAGTGAAGTGGACTTGAAGCACTTACTGATGAAGACCAAAGACTACAGCCTTCAGTATGAATTACACCTTAACGTAAAGAAAACAAAAGTCTTCACAACTGGACCAATAAGCAACATCATGATAAATGGAGAAAAGATTGAAGTTGTCAAGGATTTCATGCTACTTGTATCCACAATCTACACCCATGGAAGCAGCACTCAAGAAATTAAACAACGCATTGCATTGGGCAAATCTGCTGAAAAATACCTCTTTAAAGTTTTGAAAAGCAACGATGTCACCTTGAAGACTAAGGTGCACCTGGCTCAAGCTATGGTGTTTTCAGTCACCTCATATGCATGTGAAAGGTGGACAGTGAATAAGTAAGACCAAAGAAGAATTGACACCTTTGAGTTATGGTATTGGCAAAGAATACTGAATATACCATGGACTGCCAGAAGAACGAACAAATCTGTCTTGGAAGAAGTACAACCAGAATGCTCCTAGAAGCAAGGATGGTGAGGCTACATCTCACATACTTTGGACATGTTATCAGGAGGGACCAGTCCCTGGAGAAGGACATTGTGCTTAGTAGAGGGTCAGTGAAAAAAGAGGAAGACCCTCAATGAGATAGATCGACACAGTGGCTGCATAACAACGATTGTGAGCAAGGCGCAGGACCAGGCAGTGTTTTGTTCTATTGTACATAGGGTCGCTATGAGTTGGAACCAACTCAATGACACCTGACAACAACTTTTTCCCCAGCCACTAGACTAAGCTCCTTACATGAATTATCTCATTTAAGTATCTACAGTAGTCGTGTACCAACTAGCAGTGGAGTTGACCCAACTCAGGGCAATCCCATGTGTGTCAGAGCAGAACTGTGCTCCATATAGTGTTCAATGGCTGATTTTTTGGAATTAGATTGCCAGGCCTTTCTTCTGTGGCACCTCTGGGTGGATTCAAACCTATGTCCTTTTGGTTAGCAGCCAGGCATGTTAAATGTTTACACCTCCCAGTGACTCCAATAACTCTGTAAGGTGGATACTATTATCATTTGTTTTTTCTGCTGAAGAAACTGAGGCTTAGAGTGGAGGAGAAATTTGTCCTAACAGAAGGAACTCCAATCCTGACCACTAGGCTACCAGCCTCCAGGGAGTGTCATTCCTGAGGGGTGGAGAGGCAAGCAGAGGAGGAAGCTGGCAAAGCTCACAGGGAGAGAAGGAGTGAGGCTGTTTTCACTGAACAAGGAGACCCTTGAACACAAAGTTAAACAGAATTTTGTATCCCATTCTTCACCTCCAAGCTTTCAGACATGATTATGATCCACCATAAAATGAGAACTGACCAGGTTAAGGCTCCTAGGATTCAATAGAGTCCGTAGCTTCCTTCATCTTCCAAGAAGTCATCCCTGGGCACCCAGCCCTCTGAGATATCCCCTCCCAATTTTCCATAGCACTTCGGAGAAGTGAAGCTCATTCAGCAAGTGTCTTACGTGTGCATAACCCCTGCCGACACCTTGTAGAGTAGGTCACGACATGCCTTAGATTCTCGTTTTTATTATTTGTATTGATTGGAGCCCTGGTGGCACAGTGGTTAAGAGCTCAGCTGCTAATCTAAAGGTCGGCAGTTCGAATCCACCAGCTGCTCCTTGGAAACCCTAAGGGGCAGTTCCACTCTGTTCTATTGGGTCGCTATGAGTCAGAATCGAATAGACAGCAGTGGGTTTGGTTTGGGGTTCCACCTATAGGTGAGCAGATTGAGTTCCAAGGGCCCTGTCTTAGTTTCTTAGTGCTAAGAAATACTACAAAAGTGGATGGCTTTAGGAAACATAGATTTACTTTCTCACTGTTTAGGAGGCTAGAAATCCAAATTCTCTCTCTGTCCTCTCTAGGAGAAAATCTCTGTCTCTTTAGCTTCCCTTCCTGGATTCCTCGGTGATCTGCAGGCAGCATCAATCTTCCCCATTTGTGCTCACTTTTGTGCCTAAATGGCTCCTTCTATATCTCAAATGTGATTGATGTAAGACACACCCTGTGCTGACATAGCCTCATTAACATAACAAAGAAAACCCTATTACATTCACATGCATAAGGGCTAGGATTTGCAACACATATTTTTTGGGGACACAATTTAACCCATAACGGGCACTGAGCTAGTTTAGGGCAGGACTGAGAACGTAACTCATGACTTTGGCCCTACAATCTGATTTGTTTTATGACCTCTGTCCCCCGCTTCAGTGTGTGTTGCTGATCACTCCGGGCCTCCTAAGTGTAGGCCTCTGAGCAAAGCACCCAGGATGGCAGGCAGAGGTGGTCTCCATCTGCACAAGGATTAGCATTTTCTTTGGGTGATGGCCCTGCTGAGAATTTGCATTTCTACCCCAGATATACTGAATCAGAATCTACATTTGAACAAGACCCCCAGATAATTCTTACTATGATAAATTTTGAGAACTGATTCTTAGAATTGGTCCCTAGGCAGCAGCATTAGCATCACCTGGGAACTTGTTAGAAATGCAAATTCTTATGATAGCCAAACCAAACCCAACCCACTGCCCTCGAGTCGATTCCAAATCATAGCAACCCTATAGGACAGGGTAGAACTGCCCCATAGAGTTTCCAAGGAACGCCTGGCAGATGTGAACTGCCAACATCTTGGTTAGCAGCCATAGCACTTGACCACTATGCCACTAGGGTTTGCTCAGTGTTAACTTTCGTGAAAGGTAAGAGTACACAATACTGGGGAAGCCAGCACAACTTGTACAAGGCAAGGTCACGGAAGCGTCATAGACACACCCAAACTCCCTGAGGGACTGAATTACTGGGCTGAGGGCTGGGGGACCATGGTCTCCGGGGACATCTAGCTCAATTGGCATAACACAGTTTACAAAGAAAATGTTCTACATCCTACTTTGGTGAGTTGTGTCTGGGGTCTTAAAAGCTTGGGAGTGGCCACCTAAGATCCTCCACTGATCTCACCCTGTGTGGAGCAAGGGAGAATGAAGAGCACAAAAGGCGCAAAGAAAAGATTAGTCCAAATGACTAAAGGACCACAAGTACTACAGCTTCCACCAGACTGAGACCAGCATGACTAGATGGTGCCCGGCTACCGCCACTGATTGTTCTGACAGGGATCACAATAGAGGGTCCCAAACAGGGCTGGAAAAAATGTAGAACAAAATTCTAACTCACAAAAAAAGACCAGACTTACTGGTCTGACAGAGACTGGAGAAACCCCAAGAGTATAGCCCCCCAGACACACTTTTAACTCAGTAATGAAGTCACTCCTGAGGTTCACCCATCAGCCAAAGATTAGACATGCCCATAAAACAAAATGAGACTAAATGGGTGCACCAGCCCTGGGGCAAGGATGAGAAGGCAGGAGGGGTCAGAAAAGCTGCTAATGGGGAGCCCAAGATCGGGAAGGGGAGAATGTTGACATGTCATGGGGTTGCCAACCAATGTCACAAAACAATATGTATTAATTGTTTAAAGAGAAACTAATTTGCTCTGTAAAACTTCATCTAAAGTACAAGAAAAAAGAAATGTAAACTCTCAGCAGGGGTTCAAACCGGAATGAACCGGTTCGAAGCCCTGATTTAAGTGTGCTTCTGTTTTTTTCTGTTGAGCCTGTAACCACAGGTGGTTCTCTCTCATCTTCATGCAGGAGAGGAAGACGATCACATTCAAAACCATAATCCAACAGAGTGCAACTTAGTGCTGTCGCTCCCCCAGCTGCAGGGTTGCGTGTTAATAGGCTCGGTCTGGGACCATCTTGGCAGGTGTCCAGCTCACCCTCCACCAGGTTCACCAAAAACACAAGTGAAATTTGGAACAGGAGCCTTGGAACCTGAACCCCTTGTCGCTGTTTTTGGCACTCTGGTCCTAAATGCCATTGCTGGGGGGCTTCATGTTAGTGTTCTGGGTCTTTCCAACAGGACCAGGAAGCAGTAGAAACCTTGTCAATGCCTATTCAGAGAACTCACGAAGCTCCTATGGTAAAGCACGTTGTTGTTGGTGCTGTCCAGTTGGCTCCGACTCATGGCGACCGGACGCGTAGCAAAATCCTGCACCATCTTCACGATCGTTGGCATGTTTGAGTCCATCATTGTGGCTATTGTGTCAGCCCTCTTGGAGGGTTTCCCTCATTTTTGCTAACCCTGCACTTTACTAAAAGGAGCCCTGGCGATGCAATGGTTTAGTGCTTGGCTGCTAACCAAACAGTTGGTGGTTTGAACCTACCAGCAGCTCTGTAGGAGAAAAGACCTGGAGATCTGCTCTCATAAAGGTTAAAAAAAGCACAGAAACCCAATGGGGCAGTTCTACTTTGTCCTATAGGGTTGCTATGAGTTGAAGTCAACTCGACAGCACCCAACAGCACTTTATCAAACGTGATGTCATTTTCTAGCGATTGGTCTTTCCTGATGACGTGTCCAAAGTAAGCAAGCCAATGTCTAGTCATCCTTGCTTCTAAGGAACATTCTGGTTGTATTTCTTTAATAAGACTGATTTGTGCATTCTTCTGGCAGTCCACGGTATATTCAATATTCTTCCTCATCACCACAGTTGGAACGTATCAATTCTTCTTCTGTCTTCCTGTCTCGTTGTCCAACTTTTGCACTGTAGGAAGCAATTGAAAGCCACAGTAATGTGTACTGGAGGCATTTCCCAAAGTGCTGGCTCCTCCTCTCCTTAGTGCCAACTTTCACAGCGGCTCCCGTGCTGCTGGTCCACAAGATGCCTCTGAGGCCCGACCATCCCAGCACAGGAATAACAAATCTGTCTCCTTTGTTTTCCCCAAAGCAGTCTCAGATAAAAGGAAATGTTGCCTGTGTTGACGTGACGACCCTGCTGAAGAAACTACAACACAGTTCCACTGCTGCTCAGCTTACTCAACCCTGAACCCTCCGCATATGGAACACACAGCAACAAAACTCCTCAGGTTACTACTTGGAACTCTATCAGTTAATGTGTCTCCAGTTTACCCATTGTCTTAGTCATCTAGTGCTGCCGTAACAGAAATACCACAAGTAGATGGCTTTAACAAAGAGAAATGTATTTTCTCATAGTCTAGTAGGCTACAAGTCCAAATTCAGGGTGTCAGCTCCAGGGGAAGGCTTTCTCTGTTGGCTCTGGAGGAAAGTCCTTGTCATCAGTCTTCCCTTGGTGTAGGAGCTCCTCAGGCACAGGAACCCCAGGTCCAAAGGACCCGCTCTGTTCCTAGTGCTGCTTTCTTGGTGGTATGAGGTCCCCCTGTCTCTCTGCTTACTTCTCTCTTTTGTATCTCAAAAGAGATGGGCTTAAGACACTATCTAATCTTGCAGATCTCATCAATATAACTGCTGCTAATCCCTCTCATTACATCACAGTGATGGAATTTACATACGAAAATCACATCAGATGGCAAAATGGTGGACAATCACACAATACTGGGAATCTTGGCCGAGCCAAACTGATACACATATTTTTGGGGGACACAATTCTACCCATGACGCCCATCTTGTAATTGAAGTTGTTCTGTTGTTAGCTGCCATCGAGTCAGCCCGATGCACAACAGAACAAAACTCCACCCAGTCCTGTGCTATCTCCATGATGGTAGCAGATCAGACTGTTGTGATCCTTTTCATTGGCTGATTTTCAGAAGAAGATTGCCAGACCTTTCTTCCTAGTCCATCTTGGTCTGAAAGCTCTGCAGAGACCTGTTCAGCATCGTAGCAACATGTAAGCCTTCATCGACAAATGAGTGGTGGCTGTGCATGAGACACACTGGCTGAGAATGGGGCCTGGGCGTCTCACAGGGAAGGTGAGAGTTCTATCACTGACCCACCATTGACCCACCACTGCCCTTTGTGATTCAGGTAGGAGAGAGAAATAAGTGGTCTTGACTTCCATTGTCACCTCCTTACTGGGACTGACCAGGCCAAGAAACAAGCTCCTCCCATTTCTCCATCTTTTTCTCCCTCTCCCCAGCCCACCGTGCTTGGCTGAAGCTCCACCGGATAGAGACTAGCATGGAGAGAAGTGTCTGTTTTCAATTGTTTGCTGTGTACTTAGCACAAAATACCTGAAAAACAACTTTGCAGCAGCTAGGGCTGTACCTGGAGTAGGTCCGGGTGCACCTCTTGAATATAGGACCCTTGTTCCAGACTGGCAACTGGGCAATTGCTTTGCTCATTTCTGAACCAACCTGAAGCTAACACTGAGCCCCTAGAATATGCCTGCCTTGGCATTGAGGGCTACGTGCATTATCTCATTTAAACCTGGCCAGAAATAAGAACAACGACAACAAAAAACAGTTGCCTTGGAGTTAATTCTGACTCATGGTGGCCCCATGTGTGTCAGAGTAGAACGGTGCTCCACAGGGCTTTAAATGGCTAGTTTTTTTGGAAGTAGATTGCCAGGCCTTTCTCCCAAGGCATCTCTGGGTGGTGTCGCACCTCCAACCTTTTGTTTAGTGGCCAAGTGCATTAACCACCCAGGGACTCCAAACCTGGCAGAGAACTCATGAAGTAGGTACTCCTATTATGTCCATCTTACTATCAATTGGAACACCAACTGAGATGCTTCAACAAACAGATGCAACGCTGGAAACGCTAATTCGTCTATGTCAAGAAATGTGGAAGACAGCTACCTGGCCAACCAACTGGAAAAGATCCATATTTGTACACATTCCAAAGAGAGGCAATCAAACAGAATGCAGAAATTATCTAACAATATCATTAATATCACATGCTAGCAAAATTTTGCTGAAGATACGGTAAGTCCCAGGGCTGTGAACGTCCAACTTACAGACAACTCCTACCGGTCCTTTAATGTTATATAAATTTGCCTGCACTTTCAAACAACTGAACCAATGCCTGCTGGCAACAAAGTCATCTCCATCACCTTCCCTTGCTGCATGTGCTGCTTCTAAATCATTGAAAAGGCTTGGAGCCATTTCTTGCGCTAAAGTAAGGCTAAATAAGAACCATATGTACCTGTTCTGACTTACTTACAAATCCTTTTAAAGAACACTTAGGAACTGATCTCCCTAATAACCTAGGGACTGCCTGTAATTCAAAAACGCCTGCAACCATACGTCGACAAGGAACGGCCAGAAGTTCAAGCTGGATTCAAAAGAGGGATGTCATTGCTGGTGTCAGATGGATCCTGGCTGAAAGCAGAGAATATCAAAAAGGTGTTTGCCTGTGTTTTATCAGCTACACGAAGGCATTTGACTCTATGGAGCATAAAAAATTATGGATAACATTGCCAAGAATGGGAATTCCAGAACACTTAATTGAGCTCATATGGAACCTGTACAGTCGACCACAGCAACTGCTTTATAGATGACAAAACTCTTAGCCCACGAGTTACTGCTTAGCCCACGAGTTACTGCTGCCTAAGTCACGAAAATTCTCAGAGCCCTGGTTTCCTCATTTGTCAAATATCCATAAAAACACCTACGCTGGAGAGTGAAAACCAGTTGGCACCCAGTCAGTTCCGACTCGTGGCAACCCCATGTGTGTCAGAGTAGAACTGTGCTCTGTAGGGTTTTTGTTTTGGTTTCTGTAGGGTTTTCAGTAGCTGATTTTTTGGAAGTAAATTGCCAGGCCTTTCTTCTGAGGCACTCTGGGTGGACTCAAACCTCCAGCCTTTTGGTTAGCAGCTAAGTGCCTTAACCATTTGCACCCCGCAGGCACTCCGTGTTGGAGAGTAACCAGAAGTACCGCGGTAATAGAAGTAAAGGATCTAGCCCATCCTTAGCCATAGTGGGTGTTCAACGGTGGTGCCATTTTTCGTTTTCATCATTCAAGTACACATTGAATGTTTCCATTGGCTTTGTCTTATATCGTGACTTTATGGTTTTTTCATGAGAATTTGTAAGTATTTGGTAAACTGGGAGGACTCTTACGTATCTTAACCTCCATGAAGCCAAAAATAAAAAAAAAAAAATTGAGACTCAATTCCTTAACTTTTTAGCTCCCCTCTTTATCCTGATCTTTTTCCCTTCTGCACAGCTTTACAGACCTTACTGGAGGTGGAACTAGGACAGTACTTTGTGCACAGGTGAGTCTATGGGTAATGACAGGTAGAACAAGGCTCTATTGTCCTTGGGTGGGGGTGGGGAACCCAGCATCCTCAGGTCAGGCAGTAAGTACTGTTCTGCTGAATATTCACACCGGCAGGTGTGTGAGCAGGTGGGGCGGCCCTGGGGCAGATACTGACTGAGGCACAGGAGAGGCTAGCGGTATAATTACACCTTCATAAAAAGGAATGCTGGACTCTCTCCCCTGCTGTGTCTTAGCTCCAGAGGTAAATATTTTAATTCATCGGAGCTTCCGAAAGAGTCTTAGCAGCCAGACTTCTTAGTCTACCTCCTACTAGGAGAACGCTTTCGAATTCCACCAACCAGCCACAAATCTCTCCCAGACAAAAACAAAAGCCAATCACATTTCTGATTAACCCAGTGAGCAGCTGCTTAGAGAGGAGCTCCTCTGGGCAGTTGGCAGGCAGGCGTGACACAGCTCGGGCAGAACGGGCAAAAGCGGAACCTCCGGGTCTCTCATTTAGTGTGAGCTGTAGAATGACAGTCCATACAACAGAGCTTAGTGAATCCGGCCCTACCCAAGAGTGGCACCGTGGCCAGCCGCCATGATGTCAGGATGGACCTGATCTGGGCAGAGGGTCAGAACATTTGGTAGATTTTTCTTCCTTATTAACTCACTGGTGTGGAAAGATGTTCAAAGTAAATTGCTAAGTGAAATAAAGTAGATTATAAAATAGGTGCATGTTCTGATTACGTTCCATTAGAAGAATGAGAGACTAGATGTTAGTTGTGCTTGTTAAGTCCCCTGGAGTCAGCTCCAACTCACAGCAGCCCTGTGCACAACAGGACGAAACACCGCCGGGTCCTGCGCCGTCCTCACAATTGTTGCTATGCTTGAGCCCCTTGTTGCGGCCACGGTGTCAATCCATCCCGTTGAGGGTCTTCCTCTTTTCCGCTGACCCTCTACCAAGCATGAGGTCCTTCTCCAGGGACTGGTCCCGCCTGATAACACGTCCAAAGTACATGAGACGAAGTCTCACTATCCTTGCTTCTAAGGAGCATCGTGGCTGTACTTCTTCAGAGACCGATTTGTTCGTTCTTCTGGCAGTCCACAGTGCATTCAACACTCTCTGCCAACACAACTCAAAGGTGTCAGTTCTTCTTTGGTCTTCCTTATTCATTATCCAGCTTTCGCATGCATAGGAGGTGATTGAAAACACCAGAGCTTGGGTCAGGCGCACCTTAGTCCTTAAAGTGGCATCTACCTAAAATAACCTAGAAGGCATCAATTAGAATTCTTTGCAGCCACAGAAATTCACTCTGGCTAACAATAAAGGAAGGAACCCTGGTGGTACAGCAGTTAAGTGCTGGGTTGCTATCTGAAAGGTTTGTGGTTTGAACCCACCCAGGGGCTCCGTGGGAGAAAAGACCTGGCAATCCGCTCCTGTAAACATTAAAAATCCTAGGAAACACTATGGGGCAGTTCTACTCTGTCATATAGTTTCACTATGAGTTAGAATTGACAGCACACAAGAAAAAGAAAAGGATTCATTGGAAGGATGTAGAAGTTTACAGAATTATCAGTCAGTTACTGCTACATAATAAACCAGGTGCTGCCTAGCCGACTCGACTCATGGCGACCCTGTGTGTGTCAGAGTAGAGCTGTGCTCCACAGGGTTTTCAGTGGCTGTTTTTTTGGGAAGTAGATTGCTAGGCCTCTCTTCTGAGGCGCCTCTGGGCGGACTCAAACCTTCGAATTTTGGTTAGTTGCTCACTGGGTTAACCATTACATCTGGAGTACATTTCTACATCATTTTCTCCTGTAATGTGGTGAGACAATCCAGGAGGAAATGATAGAGAAAAGGACCTCAATCGTGTGCCCCAGATCGACCCTCATGTAAACTAAGGAATGGGGAGAACCAGGAATGGCAGGTGGTTTCTCCCCCAGTGATTGTACCTTTGAACAATATTCAGATAAAAAAAAAAAAAGCAGCTGTTTAATGCGTCCACACCCTCCTGGTACTAATGAGGTGGGTCTATCTTTGCCTTTACTGACCAGGAGGAAATGGAAGGCCAGCAGCTGTCCAGAGCACCAGTCTATGAAAGAACAGTTACCTCTGTGTTTGGAACAGGTGAGAAGCTTCAGCTGAGAGTCCTGCTCTTTGGTTGTGTCTTAAATAGAGCCTGTCTAATCTTCAAATCTGCCAAGCAGAGCCCCTCACCCACCACACACCTCTCGTTTATATTCTTCCCTCTGACCATCTCAGTCAGAACCATGAGATCAAGGTCAAGTGACCTCATTTACGTTTTGTTTATCAAATGCTTATACAGCCCATCTTACATGCCAGGCACTGTTTTCAGATAACCTGTTTAAACCTCCTATCAACCAGATGGAGCCCTGGTGGTACAGTGCTGACCAAAAGATCGGCAGTTTGAATCCACCAACCATTCCTTGGAAACCCTATGGGACAGTTCTACTCTGTCCAATAGGGTCGCTATGCATCAGAATTGACTCAACGGCAACAGGTTTGCTTTTAGAGTTTTTATTAAATGTATGAGGCAGGGACCACTCTCATTCCCATTTTGCAGATGGGAAAACTGAGGCATAGAAGGGTTAAGAACCCTGCCCAAGTCACAGGGCTAGTAAGCTGCAGCACCTGTGTTCTGACCACTCTGCTCTGTGCTCCTGTCTCACTTCTGTGCTGACGTAGCATACATCTCTTTTCTCATTTTGGGGGGAACAAATTTTGGGGGAGGCGTAGGAGAGCTGGGGATGGGATTTCAAGGCAATGCTTATCACTGAGTCATGCAGGAAAGCCACAACGTACCATGGCAGCTCTGCTAACGTTAGGACATGGTTGGCATCAGCTGTCTGAAGGAAATCTAGTTCCCAGCTTCCCAGTAGGAGGCTTGGGGGCTGCCATCTCCAAGACGGTTATGCAGCTGCAGGAGGGAAAACCCCCTTCACGGCCGCGTCTCATCCTTCGATGTTTGGCATCTCTGGGTCTGAAATGTTCAGAAATGCTCTGGATTTATCAGGAGCCAGGGGTCAACGTCTCTTTTATTGTAGTAAAATACATCCAAGAAAATATTTGTCATTTCAACCACTTTTACGTGCACTATTCAGTGACATTGATTACATTCACCATGCTGTACAACCGTCACCACTGTCCCTTTCCAAATTCTCCATCACCCCAAACAAGCTCGGTGCCTCCTGAGCAACGACTCCCTCCTCCTCCCGCCGACCCCGATCGCCACTAATACGCTTTGGTCTCTATACACTTGCCTGTTCTAGATACTTCACATAAGTGGGCTCAGACAATATTTGTCCTTCTGTGTCTCGCTTCACTCAGCATCGTGTTTCCAAGATTCACCCATGTGTCAGGACTCCGTTTCTCTTTATGGCCGGATAGTGTTCCACTGTGTGTAAGTGCTTTACATTTTGCTTATCCATTCCTCTGTCGATGAACCCTTGAGTTGTTTCCACCTTTCGGTGATTCTAGAGCCTGTACAGGCAACATTGGTATACGAAACCAAACCAAACCCATTGCTGTCCTGTTGATTCTGACCCATAGCAGCCCTATAAGACAGAGTAGAACTGCTCCATAGGGTTTCCAAGGCTGTAATCTTTACGGAAGCAGACTGCCACATCTTTCTCCTGAGGCGTGGCTGCTGGGTTCGGACCGCTGACCTTTTGGTTAGCAGCCAAGTGCTTTGACCACTGCACCACCAGGGCTCCTTGGACATTGGTGTACAAGTGGTAATCTCTTTTTAAGGCTAACGACATTTCTGCAGGTAAGGGATGTGTTGTTATTGAGTGTGATAAATCGGGTAACCGTGTACCTCATCATCTGCACCAGGGCTCCTTTAAGAGTGAAACCAAAACCCACTGCTCTGGAGTTGATTCCGACTCACAGTGACCCCAAAGGGTTTCAAGGCTGTAAATCCCGACGGAAGCAGACTGCCACATCTTTCTCATACAGAGCCACTGGTGGTTTTGAAACCACTGACCTTGCAGTTAGCAGTCGTCACTTTAACCACTGCACCGCCAGGGCTCCTTTAAGAGTGAACCAAAAAAGAGAAAAAAAAAAACCCACACCTGTTGCCGCTGAATCAATTCCTACTCATAGGAACCCTGTCGGGAAAACTAGAACTACCCCATAGGGTTTCCAAGGAGCAGCTGGTAGATTGGAATGTACCAACTTTTTGGTTAGCAGCCAAGCTCTTGACCACTGTGCCACCAAAGGGAGCCTTATTAATAATTATGCAAAGGACAGCTGGCATTAAGCCAAGACTCAGCTGGGAAAACCAAGGGATATGGTCACCCTAATGATCACTAAAGATAGAGCTGGCATCTTAGGGCTATGACGTAGGTTTTATTCTGCACAAACCCAATCAATGTATCACGTGACACTCTTGCTATTCTAGTCCTGGCTGCCATCGATAAGGCAGCCAGGTGCTGTGAGAGTCTGCAGAGGCCTTGTGTGGCGCACAGGGTTAACTGTACCCGGCTGCTACCCAAAAGGCTGGAGTCCACTGAGGGGCCTTGGAATAAAGGCCTTGTAATTTACTTGTGAAAAACCAGCCACTGAAAACTCTGTGATGCACAGCTCTACTCTGACACCCATGGGGTCTCCGTGAGTCAGAGCCAACTCCAAGGCAACTGGTTTTTTTGTTTTTTTTTTTTTGTGAGAGCTGATGGTGGTATTCCGGTAAGAATACATACTCATAGATATTATATGCACACACAAACACAGCATCTGCAGGGACACTCACATATGTTACATGCACACAAACACATCTGCATGGATACTCACGTATGTTACATGCACACACAAACAGTATCTGGATACTCATGTATGTTATATGCACACACAAACACAGTATCTGCATAGATAATCATGTATCTTACATGCGTACGGACCTTTTTTCTTAATATTGTTTTATTTTAAAAATACAGCCATGCTATGAGCCTATCTAGAAGTCCCTGAATGGCACAGTTAAGCACTCTACTGCCAACTAAAAGGTTGGTGGTTCAAACCCTCCGGACAGCTCCACAGGAGGAAGACCTGGCAGTCTGCTCCCGTAAAGATTACACACACACACACACACACACACACACACTGCTGTTGAGTCAATTCCCACTCACAGCAACCCTATAGGATAGAGTAGAACTCCCCCATAGGGTTTCCAAGGAGCAGCTGGTGGATTCAAACTGCTGGCCTTTTCAGCAGCCAAGCTCTTAACCACGGTGCCCCCAGGGCTTCTAGGAAACTCTATGGGGCATTTCTACTCTGTTAGATGAGGCCACTATGAGTTGGAATTGACTCCATAGCACCCAACAACAACAAGGTGGACTATCTAGGAATCGGTGGGTGGCACAAACAGTTAATGTATTTGGCTACTAACTGAAAGGTTGGAGGTTCGAGTTCACCCAGAGGTGCCTTGGAAGAAAGGCCTGGTGATCTACTTCTGAAGAATCAGCTACTGAAAACTCTACAGAGCACAGCTCTGCTCTGCCACACATGGGGTTGCCATGAGCCAGAACTGACTTGGCAGCATTTTTTTTTTTTTAATGGGCATATATTTCAGGGAGGTGATGAACAAGAAGGACCCTCAAATGTCAATCTCTCGTTGTTTTCGAATGATACCCGGCTGGGGACTCTGAAGTAAAGACAGCCACGTATGACTTTAATTGCTGACGAAATATTCAACGTGTTCCATAATTTTAGTTGACCTGTTTTGGCATTTTCTCTTTTAAAAAAAAAATGTTTAACTAGGCGTCTCGAAAAACGGGAACAGACACTTTGTTCTGGTACCTGTTCTTAAAAGAAAGAGTGCTCGAACGATCTAAGCAGTTTAGAAATGGATGGCAGCTCTGGCAGTTGTAGCCACTGGCTGCCTTCGTAGAGAGAGAGGCGTGGTGGATGGCACGCCTGGGACACCGCAGGCTGCAGAGGTAATTAAAGCCGCAGGTGGGAGGCGAGGGCCGGAGGTCGGACTTGGTGCCTTCCGGATCCAGCTCAGCACCCCGACTCCCTGACTTCCTGCACGGTGCTCACCTGTGCAGTAGGAACATCCCCTGGGGTGCCCTACAAACAGGAGCATCCAAACGGCTCCCCGCCCCCATATGTGCACACACCTGCCCGGTTCCACCGGTGACTGACACGTAGACAGGTGAACCTGCAGGTGCTGTTCTTGTTCCAGCGGCTCCCGGAAATTCTCACTCTGGACCTTGAGAGCTTTCAGCTTTGTGCCTGGATTTAAGAGTCAACAAACTCCCCTCTAAACACTGCAGGTTTTAAATGGACAGCAAATACTGTGCATGCTGGAGAGCCTGCTAAGACAGGAGATGACTCCTTCCCTGGTTGCCTAGGTTGACATTCCACCAGGATGGAATTTGGTGGCTAGAAAAGATATTTGACCTTAAAAAAGGTTAGATTCCACGACCTTCCAAATTCCCTCTGAGTGTGAAGGTTTGGGTGGATACATTTCTATTCTTTTTGTCTTGGGGGGAAAAAAACGGAAAAGTTGCAAAAAGAGTACTTTGAACACCTGTATACTCTTCACCTACATTCACTGTCATTGACATTTGGCCATGGTTACTTCATCTTCATACAGGCATATTTAAGGAGCCTTGGTGGCAAGGTGGTTAAGCACTCAGCTGATAACGAAAAGGTCAGCAGTTGGAACCCACCAGCCACTCTGAGGGAGAAAGATGTGACTATCTGTTTCCATAAAGATTACAGACTTGGGAACCCCACGGGCCAGTTCTATTCTGTCCTAGGATCACTGTGAGTCAAACTTGATGGCCATGGGTTTGGTTTTGTGGTTTGGTTGCACAGTGGTTAAGTGCTTGGCTGCTAACCAAAAGGTTGATGGCTAAAAACCCCCTAGGAGCTCCACAGAAGAAACGACCTGGTGATCTGCTCCCATAAAGAGTACAGCCTTGGAAACCCTATGGGGCAGTTCTACTTTGTCCTATAGGTTTGCTAGGAGTCAGAATTGACTCCATGGCACCCAACAACAACATATGCATATTTAATTATTATTGTTGTTCAAAAATACTTGAGGGCAAGTTGCAGACATCATGACCTTTCACACCCAAACATGCCACCAAGTGTCTACTAAGAACAAGGCCACAGTACAGTGATCACATTTAGGAAATTTAACACTGATGTAATACTACAAGGGAACACAGTCATATTCATACTCTGCCACTTTTCCCAATAATGTCCTTTATTGCATCTTTTCCCAAGCCCAGTCTGCACATTGCACTCCACTGACATGTTTCTGTAAAGCCCCAAAAAACCCATTGCCATCTAATCAATTCCAACTCATAGCACCCCTACGAGACAGAGTAGAACTGCCCCATAGATTTTCCAAGGCTGTAATCTTTATGGAAGAAGACTGCCGCATCTTTCTCCTGCTGAGCGGCTGGTGGGTTCGAACCACTGATCTTTCCGTTAGCAGCTGAGCAGTTAACCACCATGCCATCAGGGCTAGGGGCTAGATTACCCAATAAGCAAGGTACACATGGGCCCAATGGTGCCTTCCCACCAATCTGCAGTGCACAATTTCACCTGTCCCCCACCAAGTCAGAGATATAGTGAAACCCATGTGAAATTGTTCACCATAGATTAGCAAGTAAATACAGTGAAGCCCGTGTGCACCTTGCTCAATGCAAGCTGATGCATACCATCGTTACTGGTTAACCCACCCCTGCCAGGGCTCCTCATGTTTCTTTAGTCTCCTTCATTTCAGAATAGTTCCTCAACCTGTGTCTTTTGTGACATTGACATTTTTGAAGAGTACAGTAATGTCCCATTACTGGTGACGTTAACTTTGATCACTTGGTTAAAGTGGTATCTACATGGTTTCTCCACTATAGGGGAACCATTCCCCCTTTATACTCAGTAAATATCTATGGGAGGTACTGGTGGGGTCACCCAGACCTCCTCACTCTAAAGGTAACCTTTCCCTTCTGTTGTGATAAATAATCTGCAGGGTGATCCTTTCAGACTAGGTAAATAGCTTGTTTACAGACTGGTGTTAGCGCCATCGATGATTCTTGCCTGAGTCAGTTACAATATTACTAAGGTGGACAGAGACTTTTGTAAAAAAATTGGAATATTGAGGTTTTCTCCATGACCCCCCTTATGGCTCTCCTAACACCAAGTGGGGTACCCCAGCAAAGCCGTTTGGGCTAATATATGCCAGCTACCACAGGGTTGCTATGAGTTGGAATTGACTCAACAGCAATGGGTTTGGGTTTGATTTATAGGTCCCTGACAACACCCTCTCCCCCACCGTCCCAAAGCTTGAATGTCTGAAGAGGGAGGCTGCTGTTGTGGAGCAGAAAGAGCCCTGGACCAAATGTCAGAAGAAATGATGACCTGGCATCTCCACCTGGACATGCCTTGAGCTCAACAAGTCCTAAGCTGAACTCCTTGCTGACTCTCCCAAACACACACCTCCCCCCAGAATTCCTGTCTCAGCGAATGCCATCTACCCAGGTGCCCAAGCCAATGACCTGGGCAGCATTCTCTACTCCCTCTTCTTACCCTCCCCCCATCTAATCAACAACCCAGTCCTCTGTGAGGCTATCTTCCAGATACCTCCCAGAATCCACCCTCTTCTCTGCATCTCCATCAGCACCACCGTGGACCAGGCTACCACCATCTCGCTCCTGGTCTTCTGTGATAGCCTTCTGATGGCCCTGCTGCCTCCGAGTTTTTGCTTACTGACATCCATTCTTCTCACTTCAGCCACAGTGACCTTTCTCAAGTATATGGATCTGTGTCCTCCCCTCACTTAAAACCCTTCAGTAGCTCCCTAACAAGCTGTACAAGGCCCTCCCAGCCTGGGGTTGGCCACCTCCCCAGAGACATTTTCCATCACGGCGTCACACTGCTTACTCTCATTTCTGGCCCGGCAGGTCACCTCAGGTACAGGGTCACGTGCATGTGGAATGTGTTCTTGATAAAACACTAGCAGTTCCACAATGTACACATCCGAAGCAATCTCCCCTCATGAAATCATGGAAATAACCTTAACTTGGTCGTTTCCAGGACTCTGGCTGTAGAAATAACGTGATTGGCTACCAAACAAAAGGTTGGAGGTTAGAGTCCACCCAGAGGTGCCTCAGGAGAAAGGTCTGTCTGGTGAACTACTTCCAAAAAATCAGACACTGAAACCCCGTGGGGCACAGTTCTCCTCTGACACACATGAGGTCATGACAAGTCAGAGTCTGCGGTAGAAAGCTACCCCACACTGAAGCTTCTCCTTCTTAGTTGAAATTGTGACTAGTTAAGCCATTTAAAAAGATCGGCCACCAGAGGGCGCACCGTGACCCTGCAACTCAGCCTTGAGGAGGGATGGGTTTCACATTGATCTTATCTTGAAATGAAGGCTATTGGAAGCATGTTGGATATATTTGTTTATTCTGTCACTATCACGTGCATACTAAATCCCAGGGCAACCGTGTTCCTTTATTTTTATGCTGTATCCATGGTTTCAAGACAAACATGCTAAGAAAATCCTTTCCCATCATTAAATGGAAAAGGAAATATAAAAACTCAGGCTATTTTTTTTTCCCCCTCCAAAAAGTCAGACTATATTTTAAATAGTCTCTCCTTAGGGAAGAATTACTGATTCTTTGAACACACTTCTAAAATCCCGCATGGTACATTACTCATAAATACTAGAAGGGTCTCAAGAAGATTGAGGACCGGGCAAAATGATCAAGTATGATTAATGGCTACTTTTTATTGAACATTTACTATGTTTTAGATGCTGTAAGAGCTTATGTATATTATAAGTAAATATAAACATATTTAATTTACTTTATAAGCTTTGAAGTTGAGTATTATTGTCACCATGTTGCAAACGAGAGCATTGAGGCTCAGAGAACTCCAGCAACTTGGCTAGGATCACGAAATTATGAACGCGGGACAGTCTGATGCTAAAGCCCACGTTGCTATACACTGTGCTGGATTTTGGTAACATCTCACCCTTCCCTTAGAAGCCCACTTCTTCCATTTCAGAGCTTCCTCCTTTCCTTCTTTCCATCCCACGAGGACACTTTCACTGCTAAGCAGGATCCCGGCAGCCTTCTATCATATTCTAGATCCCAAATCTAGATCCCACTGTTTTCTAGATACCTTCTACTCCCAATCCAAAGTGGCCTATCCTGTCTCATTCTTCCAGGGTCATGTTTCTTGCTTGAGTCCCTTCAAGGAACCCTGGTGGCACAGTGGTTAAGCTCTCAGCTGCTAACCAAAAGGTTCCGCAGTTCAAACCCACCATCAATTCTGCAGGAGAAAAGACCTGGTGATCTGCTCCCATTACAGCCTAGGAAACCCTGTGGGGTAGTTCTCCTCTGTCATGTAGGGTCACTATGAATCTGAATTGACTCGACGGCACACAACACCAACAGTCAGCCAGTCAACAAATACTTGTTGGACACGCACTATGTGCCAGACGCTGTGCTAGACAATACGATCCCACCTGCGTTGCGCTCCATAGATACTTGGTGAACCAACGAATGGAAGACAGCAGGGTTTCCGCTAATATGTAGTCAGTGCCAACAGAGGAAGTTTTGGATAGAGGAAAGAACGAACCACAGATAAATTCCTAAATACTTACATAAAGCCCTGAGTTCCAGTCCCAACTCAGCCACCAGGTTTATGACCCTGGGTCAATCCTTTCATCTCTCTGGGTCTCAGTTTCCCCATCTGCAAGCAGGAGGTTTGAACATTATACCTCTGAAATCTCAAGAGCACTGTTATAAAAATTCAAACTTACAAAATACCTTGAAAGAGACTGCCCCTATTTTCACAAACATGTTTTTCTTAGATAAAATGCTAACACAACACAAAACATTTTATGTTAAAAAAGGGGGTGGGCTATAAATGTTCTAAGGTCCCTGGGTGACATAAATGGTTTGCACTCGACTACTGTTCTAAAGCTTTGGTGGTTTGAACACACCCAGCGATGCCATGAAAGAAAGGCCTGGCAATCTGCTACTATAAAGATTACAGCCAAGAAAACCCAATGGAGCAACGCCGCTCTGTGACACAGGGGGTCACGGTGAGTCAGGGTTGATGGCAGCAGGTTTGGTTTGGTGTGGCGTATAAAAGCTCAGGCATACTGGCCACCTCTTATTTTCAATAATCTGGCAAGCTTTGTCAAAGGTACACTTTCAGCCTGTGCCATGTGGATGAGTAAATACGACCTTGAGCCTTCCTGTCTTCACATGCTCCGTTTCTCCTCAAGACAGTTTCAATCGTAATTGAACTTGAACTTCAGTATCCAGAGAAGCAACTAGGGAATAATATTCCCACTAACGAGCCCTCTGTGTCCGTGGAAGGAAAAAGAGGTCTTGCGTGAAACTAATTAAGCACCTGGAGATTCCAGAAATTTTCATCAGAGGGAATTCGTTCTTCACCTCACCTCAGTGTCCCATGAGCTGTGGCCCCAGCTGTGCTAACCCCGAGACAGGAGCCACAAAGAGCTCAGCGTTTCCAAAGGGAAGAGTTTCCAAGTCATAGCTACTCCCAGACAGAGGGGCACCCAGCTTCTGCTTCCGCTGCTTTTTCTTTCTTTCTCCTCTGGCTGGTCCGCCTACACGGTTCCTCACAGAGGGACATGCTGTGCCTCTTATTTAACCTCCTGTCTCCCCTTGGCCCTCAGGTGGGATTTGTTCTCCTCTGGAGCCAGCATGCAGGTCCCCAGCACCAGGTAGTCAGCTGTGCACAGGTGAAGTTAGCTGGGTGTAATTTTAAAGGAACCATTTGTTTTCCGGCAAGCGTAAGCCCTGGCGATCAGCCTCCATTAAACTCTTGACTCAGAAAAGTGAAGCAGGCTGGGCCGGGCTGGAGGAGGGCAGCACAGAGGTTTGAGGCCGAACGTGGCCTGCCTTTGCTTCGGCTGCAGAAATGTCTTCCCTCAGTTTTGCTCAACTTTGGCCCATTTAACATTGGAGGGAGGGAGATGTTTTAGAACACAAATTTTATTATCTGTACTTCTTGGGCAGAGAGAACATGGAGCCGGAACCGCCACCATCGATGGGGTCAACTTAAGGTCTCGTGAATATTGACGGTATCACAAAAATTAGGTGCCTCTTTCCTTTCTCAGGAGCCCTGGTAGCACAATGGCGAAGTGCTTGGGTGTTAACTGAAAACTCAGTGGTTCGAACTCACCAGTGGCCCTGCAGGAGAAAAGACCTGGCCACCTGCTCCCATAAAGATTACAGCCTAGAAAACCCTGTGGGGCAGTTCTACTCTGTCGCATGGGGTCACCATGACTTAGAACTGAGTCAACAGCACCCAACAACCGTAACGACTTTCTAAGTTCAGCATTTTCATTCTTTACAGACTCCATTTCTATCTAACATGTCTATCCATACCTTCCAGGGGTTTTTGTCTTCTAAAGCAGAATTGATTTTTCTCAAATAATACGCCAACGCACGCTGCCCCAAGGCACACGTAAAGACCGTCCTTCAGGTGTAGCCCCAGGAGGAGAAAACAGAACTGCACTCGTGGCGGGGTGGTGGGGGGGGGGAGGTTCCACTTAGAACATTGCAGACATGAGGACTGCATCACAGGGGGCAAAAGTAGAGTAGCATTCGAGCTATGAAAATACACAGTGGTATACAAAAATGTGTTATAGTGCTTGAACAGGTTATCTTATTTGGTTCAAACCCACCCAAATGTGTCTCCCAAGAAAGGCCTGACAATCTACTTCCAAAAGTTCACAGCCTCAGTAGCCCGTGCAGCACAGTTCTGCTCTGCAACCCATGGGGCTGCCATGAGTCGGAATCAGCTCAACGGTAGCTGATGTCTCGTTGTTGTTTTGTTGTGTTTATTTAGTTCTCACAAAGTCCCTAGGGAGGAATTATTCTTTTCCGCATTTTCCGGACAAGGAAACTGAGGCTCAGGGAAAATAAATAATTGGCCAAGGCATTCAGCTAGCTGGAGGCAGAATTAAGAGCAAAACCCAGTTCCTCTGGCTCCAGCTTCAACCCTCTTTTGTTATATTGCAGCTGGGATGAAATGGTCTCCCTCTTCTCGAGGTCTTTCAGAAAATCAATGGGCCCAGGACTGCAAACTGCACCAGAGACAGGGAGATGGGAGATGGGACGTTAAAGGGAATCACCCTTACCCCTTCCTCAGGGCATGAGATCAGCCTCATAGAACACCAGCCACTACATCCAGAGAAATTCTCTCTACGTTCTCCGACTTCCTCTTACCCCATAAAACCCTCCTTATGAACTACAGGTGAACAGTCAGGTAAGAAAATGGCCAAAACTGCTTTTCAGCCCCTTGGCTTAGGTGGCCCCAGGATTTCAATTCAGAATGTGAAAGTGGTTGGAAGCTATTGGGTCTCAGCCCAAACTGAGAATGAAGACATCCAGTATAATAACCTGGTTCAGCTTCTACCCATCTGTCAGTCCATCACACTGTGGTAGCTTGTATGTTGCTGTGATGCTGGAAGCTATGCCACTGATATTTCAAATACCAGCAGGGTCATCCATGGTGGACGGGTCTCAGCAAAGCTTCCAGGCTAAGACAGACTAGGAAGAAAGGCCTGGTGATCTCCTTCTGAAAATAAGCTGGTGAAAACCCTGTGGATCACAGAATATTATCTGAGACTTCAACTCACTTCCAACGGACACATCCACAGGAGGGACCAATTACTGGAAAAGGACGTCATGTTTGGTAAAGCAGAGGGCCAATGAAAGCAAGGGAAACCCTCAATGAGATGGACTGACCCGATGGTGGGAACAATGGGCTCAAGCAGACCATCAATAACCATGACAGCACAGGAATGGGCAAAGTTTTGTTCTCTCGTACATGGGGTCACCGTGAGTGGGCACAGACTCCATGGCAACAGAAACAACAACAGCTGGATACAGACTCCCTGAACTCCCGGCTGTAGACCTGCCTAGTCGATCACATGGAGACTTCAGCCCCCTGTGGAAGTTGACACCCATTTTCTCAGCCTTCCCTCGGCCTCTCTCCTTCCAGGTGCCTCCATCTTTACCTGCAACTTAGGGCAGTGTTTCTCAAAGTGTGGTCCCCGGACCTGCAGCCTCAGCAACACGTGGGAGCTTGTCAGACATGGAGATTCTCTGCATTTCTCACTCAGGGCATAGTGAACCCGAAACTCTGGGGTGGGAGCCAGCAGTCTAGCCTTCTCCACGATTTAGATGCTGAAGTTTAAGAACTACTGACTTTGGGGTTGTTGGTCTACTCCACTTATCTCAGAAGGCGTTGTTGGGTTCCTAAACTCAGGATTCTGTTAGCCTGTTAAAAAATCAGAGTCGGTATAGGTGTTTGAAAAACAAAGTATTTCTGCTTTTTTCTTGAGATGCCGTGGAGGGCTGTCAAATCCATTTCTAGCAGAAAACTACACAGCACATTCTTGCCAAATAATCCCAAACTATTTTTAATCTCTCACTGTTAACTTTAACCTTTCCCATCCCGATTCCAACTTATTTACAGAATGGCTAATTGCTCCTCCAACATCTCCAGATATCCCTCCCTTTGCCCAAGCTGTACATTGTTGGTGGCTGCAAGCGAGGCTGCCACAGCCAATCCCTTCCTCCCGGTCCCCTCCCCTACCAGTACCGACTGGATCCTGCAAACACGACATGCCTAGACCCCAAAGCTCATTTAAAAGACTGCAAGTTGCAATAAAATCTAAAGTGATTTCTATAATTGGGCACCCGGATCCGTAATGTCTTCTTTGGTATTTACTCCACTATGTGGCTCCTTGCTTCCATAAAGATTACAAGCCAAGAAAACCCTATGGGGTGGTTCTACTCTGTAAGGAGCCCTGGTAGTGCAATGATTAAGTGCTTGGCTGCTAACTGAAAGGTGGGTGGTTTGGTTCTGAAAGCAAAAGGGACCAAGTACAACATCACGTAGAAGCAGAGGTTCCAGCTGCCCAGTTCTTTATTGAGCCTGGGGATCCAGAGTGAGAACCAAACCCTTGGCGGTCAAGTCAATCCCGACTCATAGCGACCCCATAGGACAGAGTGGAACTGACCCATAGGGTTTCCAAGGAGCGCCTGGTGGATTCAAACTGGTGACCCTTTGGTTAGCAGCCACTGGGCCACCAGGGTTCCAGAGTGAGAACAGGCAGGCGAAAACAATGGGAAAATCCTATCTAGAAAAGATCAGAAAAAAGATCAGAAGGCTCTACAAAAACCAACTCTCAAAATGCAAAAGACAGAAAGTGCCTGTTCTGTTAAACTTCTTAAAAATTTGCACATAGAATACATGGTTGAGCAGAAAAATTTGAAAAGAAAAAAATATATATCACTTATAATTCTACTGTCTAGAGATATTTTGTCTATGTCGTTCAGACTTTTTTTCACTTCTATAGTTTTTTTTTTATACGAATATAAATTACAGAAATGGGCTCATAAACTGCTTTAAAACTACTTTAAAAAAACATTAACAATATGTTGTGACTGGCTTTCCATATCAATAGATCTCCTTCTCGGCATCATTTTAAATGGCTGTTTGTTATTCCAGGCTGGAGAACACCCTAAACTTTCTCTAACCTCCCACCGCCACTTGTGTGTTAACCTCAAGAACCCATTCAAAAGATGTGTTCTTAGCCACATGGAAAAAGAGAGTACTTGAAAAATAGATCCCAGGGTAATCATTACTGTCATTACATTAATAACTGCAGGGCTATTTTTAATGTACAACCCTGGTAGGGCAGGCTGTGGTTTTCCTAGAAGCGTCTTTAGGTGGCGCTATTAGATGATGTAGGAAACCCCGGTGGCGCAGTGATTAAGCGCTATGGCTGATAACCAAAAGGTTGGCAGTTCAAATCTGCCAGATTCTTCTTGGAAACCCAGTGGGGCCATTCTACTCTTTCCTATAGGGTCGCTATGAGTTGGAATTGACTTGACGCCAGTGGGGTTTTTTTGTTTTTTGGGTGGGCTCCTTCCACCTGGACTTGACCCCTCCTGCTGCCTTCGTTCAGAGTCCCTGGTGGTGCAAATGATTAAGCATTAGACTGCTCACTCCAAAGTTGGAGGTTCAAGTCCACCCCGAGGTGCTTCAGAAGAAAGGCTTGGTGGCCTACGCCGAAAAGCAGCCACTGAAAGCCTTCCCACCACAGCTCTGCTCTGACGCACGTGGAGTCACCGCGGTCAGGGCTGACGGCAACGGTTATGGCTCGGTTGCCTTTGCATATTCTCCATTAACTCCACTCCCTCAAAAACAAATGACAAGAATCAGAGTTTTTGTTTTTTTTTTTAAGTTAGTGATCAGTGTACATTCTTGAAACAGAGCAAATTTTAATGGGCTTACTATGTCCGGCAAAAATTCACAAGTAGACGGAGCCTTTTCTGCTAGGTGGGCTTTACCTGGGGCCTCCCACAAGGGCACCTGCAGATATCAGATAGTCCCTGGAGAGATGGAAACGCTGAGCTGAAGTGTGGCCCGTCCTGAATTCAAGTGCTCACGGTCCTCTGGAGCATCCACCCAGTATAAAGCATGTCTCCTAGATGAAAAAAAAACAAAAGCAAACCCAGTGCCATTGAGTCGATTCCAACTCACAGCAACCCTCCTAGATGAAAGCATCTACATAATGATGACGTTACAAACACGGTCTAAATCTCACAAAGAACGGAGCATAAGGGCCTCCCTGGTTCGCTCTAGTGGCTGTGCTGTGTTTTGTCTGGTGGTTTGCGTGCTGCCAGGGTGCTGAACAGGTTTCAGTGGAGCTTCTAGACTAAGACAGACTAGGAAGAAAGGCCTGGCAATCTACTTCTGAAAATCAGTCATTGAAAACCCTATGGATCACAACAGTGTCATCTGCAACTGATCGTGGCGATGGTGCAGGACTGGGGGGCATTTCGTCCCCTTGAGCATGAGGTCAGCATGGGTCAGGAACAGCTAACAACTCCACAGCTAGTTGGCTCCTGTTTTGGGAAACCCAGAGCCCCCTTGTAGAGGGCAGGAAAAAGCTCTAGATTTCTGAAATGGCAGAGACTGAGGAATGCAGAGAAGCAAGCAGAAGCCCATAAAGACAAACTAGACCTGAGTCTATGGCTTTTTTCTCCTTCAGACATTTTTTAAATGCAGAATTGAATCAGTGCTCTTTCCTTTAGGATGGCTTAATTGTATGTCTTTTTTATTAAATACCCTTTCTTATTGTTCTATTTATCCTGTTACATTAGAATGTGTTCTCTCAAGAGTTAGCCAGTTTAAGAAATACAATGTTGCCCCATTTATCAGACATGGTCTAGGGATAAGGGGAATTTTCCCAGAAAGCCGATGGTGTAACCCTTGAGCCACTAAAATTTTTGTTAGGTTTTGCTGGTAGAAGGTAGTGATCAAAGGCTTGAGCTGGGAACAGATATTGTTGCCGTTGTTAGCTGCCGTCCAGTCAGCCCCTGACTCCATGTGCAATGGTGACCCCACACACGACGGTGAGAAATGCTACCTGGTCCAGTGCCGTTCCCACAATCGGTTGTTGATCAGACTGTTGTGATGCAAAGGGTTTTCACTGGCTGATTTTCAGAAGGAGATTGCCAGGCCTTTCTTCCTAGTCTGTCTTAGTCTAGAAGCTCCACTAAAACCTGTTCAGCATCCTAGCAACACGTAAGCCTCCACTGACAGTCAGGTCGTGGTTGCTCATGAGGTGCACTGGCCAGGAATTGAACCCAGGTCACCTGCGTGGAAGGTGAGAATTCTACCACTGGACCACTGCTGCCCCTTCTGGTCAGACCAAAAAAAAAAAAAAAAAAAACCTGTTGCCATCAATTCCGACTTATAGCCACCCTACAGGGCAGAGTAGAACTGCCCCACAGGGTTCCCAAGAGCAGCTGGTGGTCTGATCAGACAGACCTAGTTTAACACTGGTCCTGCCACATGTTAGCAGTGTGGACAGACAGCTGCCTGGCTTCACCTCGCCAAGCCTCACCTTCCTTTCCTATAATGAGGTTAACCATAGTTTCTACCTCATAGGGTTACAGTGAGGATTAAAGGAGAATATGGGAGGTGTTTATCACAGTGCAGCAAATGTTAGCTATTATTATTTAGCCATGAAGGTGGGCACTTCTTTTTTATTGTGCTTTAAGTGAAAGTTTACAAATCAAGTCAGTCTCACACAAAAACTTTACACACTCCTTGCTACATAACCCTAGCCGCTATCCCCCTAAAGTGACAGCGCACTCCTCCTCTCCACCCTGTATTCTGCCATCCTTTCACCCAACTCCTGTTCCCCTCTGCCTTTTCATCTTGCCTCCAGACAGGAGCTCCTCACATAGTCTCATGTGTCTACCTGAACCAAGAAGCTCACTGCTCACCAGCATCATTTTCTGTCTTATAGTCCAGTCCAATCCCTGTTTGAAGAGTTGGCTTTGGGAATGGTTCCAGTCTTGGGATAATAGAGGGTCTGGGGGCCATGACTTCCGGGGTCCCCCCAGTCTCAGTCAGACCATTAAGTCTGGTCTTTTTATGAGAATTTGAGGTCTGCGTCCCACTGCTCTCCTTCTCCGTCAGGGATTCTCTGTTTTGTTCCCTGTCAGGACAGTCATCAGTAGCCAGGCACCATCTAGTTCTTCTGGTCTCAGGCTGATGTAGTCTCTGGTTTATGTGGTCCTTTCTGCCTCTTGGGGTTATATTTACCTCATGTCTTTGGTTTTCTTCATTATCCTTTGCTCCAGGTGGGTTGAGACCAATTGATGCTTAGATGGCCACTTGCTAGTGTTTAAGACCCCAGACGAAGGTGGACATTTTTAAAACAAGCATTACATTCTCTTCTGCCTTCCTAAACAGAATACAACGATCAGCATTCACCCCATTGTCTCAGAGACTCACACTTTCCCTTTTACCAATCTCCCTGGCCATGTATGAGAGCAATACAGTGTGAGGGGCTGTTGAGGTCCAGGAGCGCAGTTCTGCTGTTTTCACTGCAACGTTGATGGTCTCTACATGAGCTGTCCACAGCCTGCCGTGCTGAGCTCTTGTTTCTACTTCCACTTTCACCTTTTCCCTGGGTGTCTTACTGCCTGTCTCCATCGCCACTCCTACCTGCCTTCTCTCTATTCTCAGAGACAAGAAAGCATAGTTGGTCAGAATTCGGCCGCATCCCATGGATTAGACACACAGCAGTGGAGCGCCTGAACTGTTCTCCATGCAAAATATATCATCTCTTCTCCAAATACATACATGACTTCTGTTGTTGTTGTGGGTAGCTGCCATTGAGTCACGGCCACCCCGTGGACAACAGAAGGAAACCTTGCCCGGTCCTGCGCCATCTTCATGATTGTTTGTATGCTAGGGTCCATTATTGCAACACCTGTGTATTTTGAGTTCCTTTGAGTCTAAGTGGCTTATTTTCCAGCACTATATCAGACAATACTCTTTTTTTATTATTATTATTTTGTATTGTACTTCAGATGATGTTTTACAGAACGAACTAGTTTCTCATTAAACACTTAGTACACATACTGCTTTATGACATCACTTAACAAGCCCTTGACACGTGCACACTCTCCCTTCTCAACCTTGGGTTCCCTATTACCACCTTTCCTATTCCCTCCTGCCTTCTCCTCCTTGCCCCAGGGCTGGTGTGCCCCTTTAGTCTCGTTTTGTTTTATGGGCCTGTTTGATCCTTAGCTGAAGGTAAACCTCAGGAGTGACCTCATTACTGAGCTGAAAGGGTGTGGGGCCCATACTCTCAGGGCTTCTCCAGTCTCTGTCAGGCTGGCAAGTCTGGTCTTTCTTTTTGAATTAGAATCCTGTTCTACCTTTTCCCCCAGCTCTGTCCGGGACCCCCGATTGTGATCCCTGTCAGAGCAGTCAGTGGTGGTAGCCGGGCAGCATCTAGTTGTGCTGGACTCAGCCTGGCAGAGGCCGTGGTAGTTGTGGTCCATTAGTCCTTTGGAGGAGAACCTGAGCCAGAGCCACGGTGGGAGCAAAGCCCACAGTGGGGAAAATGGGGATCTGCTCTGGAAGGCGACATGGGTTGTAACTGATAGTACAGAGAGGTGAAAAAGGTGGGAGACGAGGGTGATACCTGGAGAGGATTAAGGCCAGTGATTCAGGACAAGGGCGGTGGATGCTAAATAGATTAAAACACACACACACAACCTTTGCTGTCACTTCGACTCTGACTCATGGCAACCATATGTATGTCATGGTAGAACTGTGCTCCCGACGGTTTTCGATGGCTGGTTTTTCAGAAATAGATCACCAGGCCTTTCTTTCAAGGCACCTCTAGGTAGACTCGGACCTCCAACCTTTAGGTTAGCAGTTGAACACATTAACTGTTTGCACGACCCAGACGCTCCTCCTTCAATACCAAAAAAAACTCCAAGCCAAACCCACTACCACTGAGTCAATTCCAACTCATAGCGACCCTGTAGGACAGAGTAGAACTGGCCCATAAGGTTTCCAATGCTGTAAATCTGTAAGGAAGCAGGCTGACACATCTTTCTCCCATGGAGCAGCTGATAGGTTCGAACTGCCAACCTTTTGGTTAGCAGCCAAGTGCTTAACCACTTGCAGTGTGATCGATTACATTTATGTGGTCTTTCTAGCCATGGTCTTGTAACTCCCACCAGGGTGATTGTGTGATAGGGTAATTGTGGCCTATCAAGAGTTGCAATACTGAAGGGTTCCACAGGGAAAATACTAAATGATGCAAGAAGCATCAAAAGAAGATGGAAGGAATCCACAGTCTCTATACCAAAAAGAATTGGTCAACATTAAGCCATTTCAGCAGGTAGCATATGATCAGGAACCGATGGTCCTGAAGGAAGAAGTCCAAGCTGCACTGAAGGCACTGGCAAAAACCAAGGCTCTAGGAACTGACAGAATACCAATTAAGATGTTTCGACAAATGGATGCAGCACTGGAAGTGCTCACTTGTCTATGCCAGGAAATTTGGAAGACAGCTACCTAGCCAACCGACTGGAAGAGATCCATATTTATGCCTATTTCCAAGAAAGGTGATCCAACCAAATGGGGACATTATCAAACAATACCATTAATATCACATGCAAGCAAAATTTTGCTGAGGATCATTCAAGAGCAGCTGCAGCAGTACCTGACAAGGAACTGCCAGAAATTCAGGCCAGATTCAGAAGAGGACTTGAAACCAGGGATATCATTGCTAACGTCAGACGGATTCTGGCTGAAAGCAGGGAATACCAGAAGAATGTTTACCTGCATTTTATTGACTATGCTGTGTGGATCATAACAAATTATGGATAACACTGTGGAGAATGGGAATTCCAGAACACTTAACTGTGCTCATGAGAAATCTGTACATAAACCAAGAGGCAGTCATTTGAACAGAACAAGGGGATACTGCATGGTTTAAAGTCAGGAGAGGTGTGCATCAGGCTTGTATTCTTTCATCATACCATTCAATCTGTATGCTGAGCAGATAGAAGCTGGACTATATGAAGAAGAATGGGGCATCAGAATTGGAGGAAGACTCATTAAGAACCTGCGTTATGCAGATGACACAACCTTGCTTGCTGAAAGTGAAGAGGACTTGAAATACTGATGAAGATCAAAGACCACAGCCTGAGTATGTATTACGTCTGAACATAAAACAAAAATCCTCACAACTAGATCAGTAAGCAACATCATGATAAACTGAGAAAACATTGAAGTTGTCAAGGATTTCATTTTACTTGTTTCCACAATCAACACCCGTGGAAGCAGCAGTCAAGAAATTAAAAGATGCATTGCATCAAGCAAATCAGCTGCAAAAGACCTCTTTAAAGTGTTGAAAAGCAAAGATGTCACCTTGGGGACTAAGGTGTGCCTGACCCAAGCCATGGTATTTTCAATTGCCTCATATGCATGTGAAAGCTGGACAATGAATAAGGAAGACCGAAGAAGAATTGACACCTTTGAATTGTGGTGTTGGAGAAGAATATTGAATATACCATAGACTGCCAAAAGAACAAATGAATCTGTCTTGGAAAAAGTACAACCAGAATGCTCCTTAGAAGCAAGGATGGCGAGACTGCATCTTACATACTTGGGACATGTTATTGGTAGGGACCTCATACGACCAAGAAAGCAGCACCAGGAGCAGAGTGCGTCCTTTGGACCTGGAGTCACTGAGCCTGAGAAGCTTCTTGGCCGGGGGAAGATTGAGGACAAAGACTTTCCTCCAGAGCCGACTAAGAGAGAAAGCCTTCCCCTGGAGATGACGCCCTAAATTTGGACTAGTAACCTCCTAGACTGTGAGAGAATAAATTTCTTTTTATTAAAGCCATCCATTTGTAGTATTTCTGTTATAGCAGCACTAGATGACTAAGACACCCACTATTTTAGGCTAGGTTCACTAAAAAAAAAAACTAAGTGTGTGTGTGTGTGCATAAGTATAGAGAGAAAGAGAGAGGTTTGTCTTAAGAAAATGCCTCGCACAGTTGTAGAGACTAGACAATCCCAAGACCACGGATGAGGTGTTAGGCTGGAGGCTTCTCCTGCCTCACGTAGCTGCAGGGGCTGATGAACCCAAGATCAGCAGGTCAGACAGCAGCCTGCTGACTCACAGGCTGGAGAGGCTGACGAATCCCAAGATCGATAGATGATACAGCAGGCCACTGGCTCAAGTTCCAAGAACTGAAGGTTAGATGATGACAAGCTGGGTATAGAATCCAGAATGAGTAAAAGCCAGCAAGCTTTGCCAGAAAGTCCACATACCTGGGATGCAGGCCCATCCCCGAGGACGCTCCCTGATGGGCTACTCATAGCAGATCTCATCACGGAGGTGATTACATCATTATACAACTGCCAAACTACATCTTAACTGCCCAACTGCTAAGAATCATGGCCCAGCCAAGTTGACACACAACCGGAGACATCACAACCACTATTCCAGGAGAGGTGGTAAATGAAGACAGAGTGGCCTCCATTTTTGACGTTTATTTTAGTTGAAATGTGTAAAGTTATTTAGAAGAAATTTTATGTTTGCCTGTAGTAAGAGTTATGCTCAAATAAAGACAGTTTTCTTTCTTGTGGCCTCGTTGTTATTGTTAGCTGCCGTTGTGTCAGCTCCCGACTCATGGCAACCCCATGCCCAATGGAACAAAATGCTGCCCAGTCCCGCTCCACTCCCTCCATCGGTTACAGATCAGACCGTTGTGATCCATGGGTATTTTATTGGCTGATTTTCAGACGTAGATCACCAGGCCTTTCTTCCTAGTCCATTTTAGTCTGGAAGCTCTGCTGAAACCTGTTCAGCACCACAGCAACCTGCAAGCCTCCACAGACAGATGGGTGGTGACTGTGTGTGAGGTGTGTTGGCTGGAAATCAAACCAGGATCTCCCATGTGGAAGGCAAGAATTCTCCCACTAAACCACCACTGCCTTGTGAACTTGTTTAAAAAAAAACAAAACCCAAAGCTGCTGCCTTCAAGTCAATTCCGACTCATAGAGACCCTATTAGACAGAGTAGAACTGCCCCATAAGGTTTCTAAGCAGTGGCTGATGGATTTGAAATGCTGACCTTTTGGTTAGCAGCTGTAGGTCTTAATCACTGTGCCACCAGGGCTCCTGTACTTGTTAAAAAAAATTTTTTTTTTTTTAACTTGTTAGCACCCCCAAATATGGGTTGTTATGTAGTAGAAATATTTGAATCTGAGGGATAACTACACATTGCTCCAAAAATTGGACAGAAATTATTATAGAAATCATATCCCAAAATAAAATCCTGGTATACAGATAATTTGCTACCAAAATTTTAAGTGTTTTAGTGTATTATTAAAAACAAAGAAGGTAACAAAAAATACTACATCCTGATTTTCCAATATGTTGCCAGTCATTTCGAGTACAGAATAAATTAGCTCTGGAAATTCAGGTGCTACAGTGCCTAATGCTACAGAAGAGAACCAGCCCATTTCCTGTCCGCCATATTGGAATCCAGAAGGTCTGTACACTGTCGTGTGTCCATTTCACTGGACAAGACGCACGCTGATTTAAGGGATTAAGACAAGGACTGACCTGACCCTTGACACACCCTCAAAAGGAAGCAGAAATAGAAGCTATGGCCACAAACTTGGGCAGTTTTTTGTGGTTTGAAAATATACAGTTAATCCAGACTATTATTACATCTGTGCTTTAACCGCAAGTAATAATGTGTTATCACCGGGGGAGTTCTGAGATTTTATATCCCAACCTGTAAGTATAAAAATTAGAATTGACAACAGCTTAATCCATTAACCATTTATTAAGTTCTATTTTTATGACGTACCTTTTTTTTTTTTTTTTGCCTTGGGGGACGACAATGCCGGGGGAAAGGGCAGCAGATTGAAATACGTGTGATGAAATCTCTGGTTCCAAGAAAATGATGGGTTAGTAGAACCATTCTTTGTGTTGAAAGGTCGAGAGAAAAGTGTTAGTAGTTTTCTAGAAAGATTTTCTACACGTTCGGAAATATTGAACTATGTAGGAAAACCCAGATATTTGAGTCCATCCTCTCCTTCTAATGGTCTGCATGTGAGTGAATTCCCTACCTCAGGTCTAGGGGAGTATTTTCCATTGTCAACATGCCATGCAAGGTAAAGATTGCAGTAACAACACTTTTAGAGGTCATGATCAAGCCCAGCTCACTTTTTGGCCAAGCCCGTCTCACAGTCATGGTCAAGCCCGCCTCATGGTCATAGTCAAGCCCATCTTATAGCACAAACCAAAGGGTCCAAAGAGACTGAGTTCAGAGCTTTGGCCCTCTCTTCCATCAACCCCTACCACCATGGTCCAATTATGTTCTTAAAATTGACCTATTCTGTGAAAGCTGGACAATAAGAAAGGATGACACAATAAGAACTGATATATTCAAGCTAGAGTGTTAATTAAAATTAAGTATACAGTGGACTACCAGAAGAATGAACAAATCAGTGTTAGAAGAAATACTACTAGAATGCTCCTTAGAAGCAAGGATGGTGAGACTTCGGCTCACTTATTTGGCCACGTCATCAGGAAAGACCACTCACTAGAAAAAGGCATCACATGTGGCAGAGGAGAAGGTCAGCGAAAATGAGGGAAATCATCAATGAGGTGGACTGACACAACAGTGGTTTCAACCATACCAGTGATCATGAAGATGGCACAGGACCAGGCAAGGCTTCCTTCTGTTATACATGGGATCACCATGAGTTGGAGCCAACAGCAACTAACAACAACAACGAGAGCTTCTCCTCCTTGGGGGTGGTCTATCGTGTAATTGGGACTGGAGCCCCACTCTAGCCACTGTCTTCCACAAAAAATAGTTGTTGCTAGCGGTGGGAACTCAAAGGAGGGAGAAATCACAATTTCAGGTAAATTATCTTTTTTTTTTTTTTATCTGCAGGTTTCTGATTACCCCCTTGACCACCACCCTACCACCACCTCCACTACTCAACCAGCATTATTCTTCACTATGAAAGGCGACTAACTGGCTGTGTATATACTTGTCTCTTTGCTAACGACCATTCAAAAGCAGTTGCAGTAGTACATGAACAGGGAACTGCCAAAAATTCAAGCCAGAATCAGAAAGAGGATGTGGAATGAGGGATATCATTGCTGATGTCAGATGGATCTTGGCTGAAAGCAGAGAATACCAGAGAGATGTTTACCTGTATTTTACCTACTATGCAAAGGCATTTGACTGTGTGGATCATAGCCAGTCATAGATAACATTGAGAAAAATGGGAATTCCAGAACACTTCATTGTGCTCATGAAGAACCCGTATATAGACCAGGAGGAAGTTGTTCGAACAGATCAAGGGGATACTGCTTGGTTTAAAGTCAGAAAAGTTTTGTGACAGGGTTGAATCCTTTCACCATAATTATTCAATCTGTATGCTGAGCAAATAATCTGAGAGGCTGGACTCGATGAAGAAGAATGTGGCATCAGGATTGGAGGAAGACTCATTAACAACCTGCGTTATATAGATGATACAACCTTGCTTGCTGAAAGTAAAGAGGACTTGAAGTACTTACTGATGAAATCAAAGACTACACCCTTCTGCATGGATTAAGCCTCAACGTAAAGAAAACAAAAATCCTCACAGCTGGACCAATGAGCAACATCATGATAAACAGAAAAGATCGAAGTTGTCAAGGATTTCATTTTACTTGGATCCACAATCAATGTTCATGGAAGCAGCAGTCAAGAAATCAAATGACGCATTGCATTAGGCAAATATGCTGCAAAAAAAAAAAAAAAAAACCTCTTTAAAGTGTTAAAAAGCAAAGATGTTACTTTGGGGACTAAAGTGTGCCTGACCCAAGCCATGGTATTTTCAATCACCACATATTCATGTGAAAGCTGGACAATGGATAAGGAAGGCCGAAGAAGAATGATGTCATTCAATTGCGGTATTGGCAAAAAATGAATCTACCAAGGACTGCCAGAAGAACGAAAAAATCTGTCTTGGAAGAAGTTTGGCCAGCATGTTCACTGGAAGTGAGAAAGACGAAACTTCATCTCACATACTTTGGACATGTTATCAGGAGGGACCAGTCCCCAGAGAAGGACATCATGCTTGGTAAAGTAGAGGGTCAGCGAAAAAGAGGAAGACCTTCAACAAGATGGATTGAGAGCGTGGCTGCAACAATGTGAGCTGAAGCATAACAGTGATTGTGAGGATGACACAGGACCGGGCAGTGTTTCATTGGGTTGTACATAGGGTCGCTATGAGTCAGAACTGACTCAACAGCACTTAACAACAAAGGTGTCTCAGCAGACCAGGAACCTCGACACTAAACACCTGCAAAAGTCATGGGGATAATAGAAATTCCAAATGCCTTATGATAAGACATTCCAACTCTTTTTTTTTTTTTTTGCTTGTTTTTCATTTTAACATCGTGCTGTCTACACAAAATATATCCTGTCTGAATTCTATCCACAGGCTGCCAGTTTGCAACCTGTGTTGTAGAACATTCTTTCTCTTCTTGGGCAGCTTTTAAAGTAAATTTAAAGTGTTTATGTCCTAGAGCAGTGATTCTCAGCCTCAGTGGCACATTAGAAATACCTGTGGAGTTTTAATAATACACCCATAAATGGGTTCTGAGTTCCACCGCAGACCAATTAATTCAGACTCTCTGGGGTAAGGCCTGGGCATCAGCATTTTTTAGACCCTTCCTTGATGAGCCTATTGTATAGCAAGAGGTGAGAATCATCATCTTTAAGCTGACTTGTTGCTGCTCTCTTAAATCTGTACATCCAAGGAAAGGTAGAAGTAGAGGCAGCATAGAGAACCACGCCAGCAGGACGTGTCCCCAGTACACTTGCCTGAAGCCCCATTTGGAGACAATACTTTCAGGGGTGTTACTGGTGGGCCTTCCAGTTCCTTGAGACTCCTACAAACCAAAAGCCAGTTGCCATCAAGTTGATTTCCACTCCTGGCGACTCCAGGTGTTGTAGAGTAGAACTGCTCCATAGGGTTTTCTTGGCTGTAATCTTCACAAAAGCAGATCACCAGGCAACCTGGACTGTATTTCTAGACCTGGCTGGTGCCTTGAGATCTATTCCTAGATGCTTCTTTCCCAACAAGCTTTTTCCTCCTTCCAACCACCCATCCCCCAGCAACGCCATCTACCACAATGATCAGAAGTAGAACTTGACTTCCAGCAAGGCAGGAATCTACCTTACTCACCCCTCCTGAGGACAGGGTTGAAAACCAGGGTGGTTGGGTTGAGTAAACCAAGGGAATGGAGCTAGAAGAAATGACATATAAGGAAAGGTTGAAAGGACATGATACTTGGCTAAGTAGCAGCTAAGGACCTAGCCCGACCGCAGTTTTCACTCAGGCTCTGAAAGCCCTGGCTTGGTTGCATCCAACCACAGCAGCTGTGCCATGTATATTAGTGTCATTCTATCTATGCTACCCAGTCAAGAAAAAAAACCTGTTACCAACTTGGGGCTCAAAGTTAGCTGCTTCTTAAATGGTGTATCTAGGGTCCTTTCTTGTTGGACTCACAAGAGGTGACAGAGAAACGAATGTGTAATAGAAAAAGTCCCCCAGTGCCTTGAAAAGAATTAGGGCCAGAATTTCAATTTAAGGCCGGAAGGAATAATATTCTAACTTCCGTCTTTCAGGTGGGAGGACATTGGGGCTGGGAAGGTGAAATGACTTGTGTAAGATCATGCAACCAGACTGTGGCAAAGCCCAAAGTGGTATTAGGATCCACAATTGAATACTTACCTTAGCTGGTACAAAATTCAATGATGATTCTTTTATGTTACGGTCAACCCTGGAAAAACTAAGCTAAACTTCCGAATTCTTTCCAACTTCTTTTATGAAAAAATAACAAGTGTTTAAAACAGTGTTTCTCAAGTGTTCTTCCATAGGACAGTTGTCCTCTAACTTTAGTCAACATCAGAATCACCTAGAGGGCTTTTAAAACAGAAACGACCTGACCTCGTCCCCAGAGCTTCTGTCTGACTCAGCAGGTCTAGGGTGGGAACCAAGAATTTACGTTTCTCCCAAGTTTGTGGATGATGCTGATTCCCAGGGACCACACTTTGAGAATCATTAAAAACCCTGGATAGATAGACAGACAGATAATGACAAAGCGAATGTAGCAAAATGTTAATAATTGGTGAATCTGGGAATTATTTTTATTCTTGGTATAACTTCTATAAGCTTGAAACTATTTCGAAATAAAAAAAAATTTATTCCACGAAATTGCCATCATTTGATACTTAATGAAATTTAAAAAAGAGAAAAAATACAGCATGAATAAAGTCTCCTTGGGCATTTATTCAAGTTTGCATCACATCTGATGTGTAACAGTTAACTTCTTTCCTTCCTTCTTGGTTCATCACTGTCCGTCCATACGAGACTCACAGAGTCTGAGCGCACAAATGGATTTCTGAAGCAGATACTCGTGCAGTGATTAGAACGTGGGCTTTGGAGACACGGTCCTGGGTATAAATCCTGAATCTGCCATCTTCCAGGAACGCTTGGTTGCGTCAAAAGGTTGGCGATTCCAACCCACCAGTGATGTGAGGGAGAAAGATATGGCAGCCTGCTTCTGTAAAGATTACAGCCTTGGAAACCCTATGGTCCTGTAGGGTCACTATGAATTGGAATTGTCTCAACTGCAATAAGTTTGGTTTGGGTTTAGTGAAACTGGGAGCCACGTTTAACCCAGCACTGCTGCAACGGGCTCCAGGGGGCGCCATTGACCGAGAACAATGTGAACAAAGCTCCCTCTAGTTGTGCAAGGCTGTGGCCCTGCCTCAACCATCCTGAACCTCAGTTTCCATGTCTGCAGGATGGGGAGAAAAATTGCTAGGGTGGTTATGGAGAGTAAATGCCAATGATTTCTTTTATATGCCAAAGGTAAATCCATGATTTTTCCATTCCATAAATAAAACGTGTCTTCTATAAGGTGAGTGACAAGCAGTACCATTTCTTGGAGGTAGCAAGACACAGCATCTCCATGATAGGTCTCTGCTGGGTTTATTTCTCCCAGGAAATAGCACACTGGGAATTTTTAGGAAATGGATGTTTACCTAGTGTTCTACCTGAAGAACAAACAGGCTGTTGTTGGAAAAACCATGTGAAGCAGCAAAGCCAATTGGCCAGGTGGGAAAAAACCCAGAGAAGCGAGAAGTCAGGAGAGCAGAGAATGAAGTTCAGGATCGGGTAGGAAGAGGTGTTCGTGACTCTGTCTTTGAGTGGCAGGTGTGCCCTAGAGTTACAATTCCAGACAAGACATTCCAAGAGGAGAGGAGATTGGACAGTCGGGGAGCCTGTCTCACCTTAACTTCACTTCTGAGTATCTTTGAGGCCTTACACATCACTGAACCTTCTGGAGCTTATGTCCTCATCTACAAAATGGGAGTCCCTGGGTAGTGCAAAAAATTATGCTTGGCTGCTAAAGGAAAGGGTGGAGGTTTGAGTCCACCCACAGGTGCCTCAGAAGAAAGGCCTCGTGATCTACTACCAAAATATCAGCCACTGAAACCCTATGGGGCAGTTCTACTCGGACACACGAGTCGGAATTGACTCGACGGCAGCTGGGTTTTTTTCATCTACAAAATGAGAGTAAGGCTCCCTGGCCGAGGGTGGGGGCGGGGGGGAGGGGAGACAAAAACAGTTAAGCGCTACTAGCTGAAACGTTGCCGGTTCGAACCCGCACATAGGCACCTTGGAAGCCAGGCCTGGCAATCAGCTTCCAAAAGGTCACAGCCTTGAAAACCCTATGGAGCAGCTCTGCTCTGCAGGTATGGGGTTGCCATGAGTTGGAATGGACTCGACGACACCCAACAGCAGCCACCATGGCGGAAGGAGTAAAGGAGAAATAAACTGATTACATCAGATCACTTCAGTGATTACCAAGCTATTTTACATCAGTGGGTTATCGAGATATTTTAAAGCTAGGCAATCCTTTCTTAAAATCAGTTTCAAGACTTCCCTAAAGAAAATCAGACAAACACAGACGTGCTCTGTGGAGTCAGGCTGGTGGCTCCGGAGACTCACGAGACCTGCCTCTGATCTCTGGCAGCTCCAGATGGAAATGGGCAGTGATCCGGTGGCCCCTCAGGACAGCGACTGAAAACCACTGCACTGAGTGCTTCCCAACTCCAGCATCTCAGCCTCTTGCTTTGATCTGTTTCCTCAGAGGAATGACCATATTTGACAATCATGTCAAGTTCTATTCCTCAAAACCCTTCATAGGCTCTTTTATCTTCTAGCAGCTCTGCATGAAAGCCATTATTAAGCTGGCTTTGTTCTTGGGCAACTTTTTAATCTATTTGCCCCAGCCTTTTTTGAGGTTTACAAGACAGAGCCAAGATATGAAAACGTAATCCTTGCCTCTGCTAGTCTTGATGTAAAAGACTAGCTTTCACACTTGTTTCAGCAGTTAGTGCTGCAATTCATGTTGATTTTCTTTGATTCATAGCTTTTTGAGGTTGTTTAATCTTAATCTTCCAAATAACTGGGTTTCTAGAGTCAGTAACCACAGGTGGTGAACCAGGCATTGAAAATCTCACAGAATTTTATTTATTAGCTGCGGAGAAATTGCTGGAAAGCCAGGAGGGAAAGCAGATGGTTGAAAATATATATTCTGTCTTGGTGAATTTGGGATCATTTCCTCCGAGACATTACGGATCATGAGTTTCCTTGTTGGACCTTCAGCGAGACAGATGGTGCCAGACCAGCAACGGGAATTCTAGAGTTTCCATGACAATTGCTGGAATGCTATGGTCTATTCGTAATGACCCAAGTGCAGCATTTAGGGCGAAGGCGAGATTCTAGGAAGCCATTCTGCAACATGGACTGATCTTTGTTTTGTTTCATTTTGTTTCTTTGCAAGTGTTCATACCAATACTAGTCTTTACGGTTTTAAATGTATATACGGTATAACATTTGGTATTTTAACATCCTTCACACAGACAGTTCAGCGCTACTAATTATGTTTGTCATGTTATTCAGCCATCACCCTTTTCTGTGCCCAGATTTTTCCATCACCCTTAACAGAAACTCGGTGTCCCCTAAGCAATGACTCTTCCTTTCCACCTCAGGCACTGAAAGTTGTTTTTTTGTTTAAGTTTATTTTCTTGTGCTTTAGGTGAGTGTTTACAGAGGAAATTAGTTTCTCATTAAACAATACACATATCATTTTGTGACATTGGTTACCAACCGGGAGTCAACACTCTCCCTTCCTTGACCTTGGGCTTCCCATTTCCATCCATCCAGCTTTCCTACCCCCTCCTGCCCTCCAACATGGACTGATTTTGAGCCATTTGAATAACATTTGTTGAGCACTTTGTCTAAAATGCAACTCACAGTTATTGGGAGAAGGGAGAATGCCAAGGACACGAAGCATTGGCTCTCCCGGAAGTTTATGGTATTGAGTGAAATATGCATGGATAAATATAAGAACCCTAAGGAAGCCAGTGTTGCGTCATTCACGTAGAATTTTCTCTAAACAGTGCTGTCCAATTAAGCAGTGGCAAGAATACAACTCTTGTAAGCCAGGTTAATGATCAGCTTCTTTATTTATATTCCCTGTAAGAGACATTACAGCCCTGTGGCTGAGAGTAGGGGTTCTGAGCCAGACTGTCTGTGTTCAAATCCCAGCTCTGCTATTTATTGGCTGGGTGACACCCTCACACAAGTTATTTAGTTTTTCTATTTCTCAGTTTCCTCATCGTATTACATAACTTACCTAACATGAGTTAATGCACGCAAAGGGATTGGAAAAGGGTAGGTGCTTAATACATGTTAAGTGTTATCAAGAGGTAGAAGCCCTCAATGTAATTGTATTGCCTAATTTTTGAAAGATGAAACTCACCTGACATGAAGCAGAGAAAGTGCAGAGTGATTAAGAGGATACTGTTGTCTAATTCTATCATCTGTTACAAGTAACCCAATCTCTCCGAGTCTCAGTTTCCTCGTCTGTAAACTACAGAATACTATACCCACCTACTGTGGCCACTTCAGAGAGGTGGGAGGGACCCTCACCCAAAATTTGGTTTAGAGGTTGAGAGAGCCACATCCTCAACTGATAACTCCTCACAGACAGCAAGAGGGATAAAGAGGTTTAAAACTCAATGACGATGCTTTCTGGGGAGAAAAAGGCAGGTATCCAAGCAGGTCCAAGAATGCTTTAAGAGAGCAAGGAAAAGAGACTGGCTGGGGGGTTTTATGGTGGCCTTTTTAGGAAACCCTGGTGGCGTAGTAGTTAAGTGCTATGGCTGCTAACCAAAAGGTCAGTAGTTGGAATCCACCAGAGGCTCCTTGGAGACTCTACGGGTCAATGGCAACGGGTTTTAGGGAGCCCTGGGTGGTGCAAATGCTTAAGCAGTTCAAACCCACCCAGAAGCGCCTTGGAAGAAAAGCCTGGTGATTAGCTTCCGAAAGGTCACAGCCCTGAAAACCCTATGAAGCAGCCGTACTCTGCATTCATAGGGACACCATAAATCAGAATTGACTTGGTGGCAACTAACATCAACGAGTTTCTGAGTGGTGCAAACAGTTAAGCACTGAACTACTAGCTGAAAATTTGGCAGTTCAAATCCACCCGGAGGCACCTTGGCAGAAAGTCTTGGCTATTTGCTTCCAAAAGATCACAGCCTTAAAAACCCTACGGAGCAGTTCTACTCTGCACACAGGGGGTCACAACTGGTTTGGTTTTGGTTTTGAAGGGGTGAGCTGGGGTGTGGCTCCCTCTGGCTGGCACTTGCATGGTTTGAAATTTCTGCTGGTGTCAAAGAGGGGAGGAAGCCTCCAGGGTTTTTTCTTGGCATGCCCAGAAGTGGGGCAGAAGGCACAGGGAATGGTGAAACTTGAAAGCTGTCCTCAGCCAAGCATCAAAAATGGAGCCAGAATTTTCAGACTTCACTTTAGAGGGTTCGTGTGAGGGTTACACAAGATTGCAAACACAGAGCCTTAGCTCGGTGGCTAGTAAAAGTTCAATAAATATTACCCTTAAAAAAACTGTTTTTGAAAAAAACTCTTTAAAATTCACCAAGAAAAAAAAAATTCAAGAAACAGTGTTTGCTTTTTCTTGTTCTATTTGTTTATATTAGAGGTTTTTGTTTTGTTTTTGTTTTCCAAAATCTTGGCTTAATCTGTATATGTGCAGAAATAATTTCCAACAGGCCTCCAGCAATGAAAGGCTGTGGTCTAAGCATCTCATTTTAAATTGATTGTCACTTGGGTCACTTTTCCCATAGAAAGAATGTTATGAATAGTGTTCAGTTCCCAGAGGGACCCACAAATTCCTCCTAAACTATAAAAAAACAAAAACACGAACCAGCTGTCAGGCAGGCCGCTCTGGGTCCTGTGGCCCCACGTGTGTCCGAGTGAAACTGCACTTCACAGGGTTTTTAGTAACTGATTTTTTTAGAAGTAGATCATCAGCTCTTTCCTCTGAGGCACCGCTGGGCGCCTTTCAGTTTGTAGCTGAGCACTTAACTGTGACACCCCCAAAACCCCAAACCATATCTGTTACTGTCAAGTCAATTCTGACTCGTAGCTACCCTGAAGGACAGAGTAGAACTGCCCCGTAGGGTTTCCGAGGAGCAGCTGGTGGATTTGAGCTGCTGACACTTTGGTTAACAGCCAAAAGCTTAACCACCGTGCCACCAGGGCTCAGGACTCCTATAGCACTTATTATGTGTTCCCCAAAATATATATTGACCTTCTAATCCCTGACCTGTGAGAGTGACCCTATCTGAGAAAAGGGTTTTCCTTTTGCTACGGCAGTGAAGTCATACCAGAGTAGGGTGGATCCTAAATTTAATCAAAACCAGACCCACTGGACCTCAACCAGACCTACTGGACCGCTTGAGACTGGAGAACTCCTGGAGACTATCATTCTAAGATACTCTTTAAACCTTGAACCAAAACTAACCCCTGAGGCCACCTTTTAACTAAATAACAGAGAGGCTCACAAAATAAAGAATATCACCAATGAGCACTGTGCTTCTATAAAAAATCATCTATATGAGACCAAATGGTCAACAATTACTTTAAAGCAAAAAAGAGAACATAAGGGAGCAGGGAAACTAGATTAATGAGGATATTCGTGCATTCTGAAAAATGTAACCAGTATCACCGAACAGCTCGAATGGAAACCTAAACTGCTCTGTAAATCTTCACTGAAAATACAAAAAAATGGCATTTTATTTATCAGAGGGGTTTGCATAGCTGGGAACCAGAGGCCCATCTGCGGCTCCTGCGCCTCCTTCATGCACGTTGAGTCCACCACTTCCTCTCTAAAACCAAAAACCAAACCCACGGCCGTCAGGTTGATTCTGACTCACAGCAACCCTAAAGGACAGAGCAGAACCGCCCCATAGTGTTCCCAGTGCTGTGGTCATTAGGGAGGCAGACGGCGACACCCCTCTCCTGCTAAGCGGCTGGTGAGTTTGAACCACTGACCTTCCAGTTAGTAGCCAATCACTCAGCCACTGCCCCTCCAGGGCTGCTCTTCTTCTTTGGTGACACCTATGTGTGTCTCCCACCCACCCTCCTTTGCTCCACCGGGGGACACTGCACCTCACAGGGCTTAAAGTCTTCTGCCTCCTAAAGCCTGTCCCTGTCACCCTTGGCCAGTAAGACAAAACCAAACCCAAACCCGTTGCCATCAAGCTGACTCTGACTCAGGGCACCCCCATGCGTGTCCACGTAGAACTGTGCCCTGTACAGTTTTCAGTGGCTGATTTTTCAGAAGTAGATTGCCAGGACTTTCTTCTAAGTCAGCTCTGGGTAGACTCGAACTTCCCACCTTTGGGCTAGTAACCAAGCACTTAACCATTTGCACCACCCAGGGACTCCAGAATATGAAACTAGGAATAGCTTTTACCGATTAAGCTAGCAAATACTCAAGGTTTAAAACGTTAGATGGCCTTGGTTGTCTTGCTTGTCCAGCCTGCCTTTCCACAGAAGGCACAGAGGAATTAGATGAAAACCTTTTCTAAATGCCACAATTTGCATAATAACGACACTAGCACTTATAGCTTGCTGTGTGCAGGTACTGCTTTACGTCCTTGACAAAGCTCAACCCGTGTAATCCTCACAAAACCCTTGTAAGATAGGTGTTCTCCTTCTCCTGAGGAAGCTGAGGCCCAGAGAGGTTAGGAAACCTTAGGCAAGGTTACGTTGTTGTTGTTGTTGTTAGATGCCATTGAGTCCGTTCCGACTCCTAGCAACCCTATGCAGGACAGAACAAAACACTGCCCCGTCCTGCGCCATCCTTACAATCGTTGTTAAATACTTGAGCTCGTTGTTGCAGCCACAGTGTCAATCGGCCTCGTTGAGGCTTTTCCTCTTTTCCGCTGACCCTCTACCAAGTATGATGTCCTTCTCCAGGGACGGACCCGTCCTTGCTTCTAAGGAGCATTCTGGGCAAGGTCATACCTTCATGGTATTTGCCGTAGCCAAGTACCACTTCGGCTATTAGGCACTTGCTTTTCTTTTAGCTTGACTCAGTTATTTTTTTTTTCTCAGCTTTATTTTGAAAGGGAACTTTATGATACCTCTCCCGTAAATGGAAAATCAGTGTCTGCTGCCATAAATAGAAGGTAACTATGAAAATGAGGGCCGCGAATGCAGAACAGTGCTGTTAAAGCGTAGCTTGAGTCCTTGTTTGCCAAAATCTGAAGTTCACTCTTTGTTAAGAGAGAGGGAGGGAAGGAGAGAGAGAGAGAGAAAGGAGGAGGAGGAGGAAGGAGGAGGAGGAGGGAGAAAAGGGAGGGAAGAGGGAGGGGGAGAAAAGAAGCATACGTTACAGAGGTGTTAAAAATATATTAAAACCAAACGTGTAAAGAACAAACAAAAGAAAAAGGAAAGACACAACCAAAAATAAAGAAGTGAATAAAAACTACATATTAATACCAGAGTGAGACTTTCTCCTTAACACAGTCATAAGGATTGAAAGATTTTTCGACATAACAGCTTTCTCATTGTGTGATCTGATTTCCAAATCCTATTGTGTCCCTTCCTTGCCCCTTGCCACCTAACTGACCTGAGCCTAGTTTTTCTGTCTGAAAACGAGAGCCACCTCAGAAGTGTAGATGTGACCCATAGATGGAGCTCAGGGCACAGTAGGCGCTCAGCAGGTCATCGTTATCACTGCCTCTTCTTGAGGGCAGAGAACAGGCGTACCAGGCACCTCAGCTCCGTGCTTTGTCTCTGGTCTCCCACAGGTTCTCGCTTCACTCTAGAAGATCAACAGAGCAGGACTGAGTGACAGTGGTGACAACTCGCGCTCCACAGTGACCAGGTGGAGGTGCTTGGACACCGTCGATGTAAGGAGTCAGCTAATACCCAAGTATCCTACTAGGTGGTAAAAAGGAGACTGCAAATCTAGTTACCTTAAAACGGTAGGACAGGGGCTGTGGTGGGTCAGTGGTAGAATCCTCGCCTTCCATGTGGGAGACCTGGGTTTGATTCCCGGCCGATGCACCTCATGCATAGCCGCTACCCCACGGATTACAATGATCCAATCTGCAGCTGGCCATGGGCATGGTGCAGGACTGGGCAGTGTTTACTTTCATTCCATTGGGCATGGGGTGCCATGAGTCGGGGACTACTCACCAGCTACCAACAAGCAAACTGAAGAAGGAAAATGAGGGAGATACCAGAACACAGCCTCCTGGCTATCAGGCGAGGACACTGGGCCATGGCCCATAACCAGTGACTGTCAGCCAGGCTTAGGACCCAAGAGCCTTCCCCCCGCCCCTCCAACCACCATGCTCTGCCCACCCTCTGCTTCATCCACCCCGCTGTCCTAAACCAGCCCATTCCAGGCTCTGGAAGTTGGAAGGCCTGGAGACCTATGACCCAAATTCCCAGGGTCTGGGCCCTGGGATCTTAACTTACAAAACAATATTGGCTTCAGCGCTATCTGTTAATTTGCTAAAATGTTTATAGCCTTTCTTAGGAAAACAGAAAAATGTGGCTTTCTTGCCAAGCCCTGATTACATCAATCCTCTAGTAAACACACCCACAGAAAGGGAAAACAGCTCCACTTGGGGCCTCCGTCTGTCTCAAGGGAACTTCGGTTCCGTGAGACAGCACTTGTGGAGCTTCGTGTTGTGGAAAATGAGCTGGCCTCTGCAGGCCGGCCTCGCCAAAGGGGCGCGTCATGAGGGTGAAAACAAAGCTTGAGGAACAGGTCAGGAACCCAGTGCTGAGTTCACCGACGCAACCGAGGTCCGGACAGATCAGGACGGCGAGCGAAGGCCCTTGGCCTCGCGTCTGGGTGTGGGCGCCTGCAGACTGGACAAGAAGCCAGAAGGAGGAGGAATTTTAGTCCTAGTAGAAACAGCATCGGGGGCAGTGATGTCCAGTGGTAGAGTTCTCGACTTCCTTGCTGGAGACCCAGGATCAAGTCCCAGCCAATGCACCTCACACGCAGCCACCACCTGTCTGTCAGTGGAGGCTTGCACGTTGCTGTGATGCTGAACAGGTTTCAGCAGAGCTTCCAGGCTCAAACAGACTAGGAAGAAAGGCTTGGCAATCTGCTTCTGAAAATCAGCCGGTGAAAACCCTAGGGATCACAACAGTCTTATCCTGTTCTGTCTGGGGTCCCCACGAGTCAGGGCTTGACAGCAGCCAATAGCAACAACCGAAGCAACATCATGAGGTTGTATTAGCCATCATCACATTGTGACATTAAACCCCATGCTCATTTCTTTTGGGAGAAACAGGTTTTCGGTGCCCAGCTCAGCTCAGAAGGAGAGCCAGGTGTTCCAGCTCCTCACCTGAAGCGGGACTGAATCTACACTTCCCTTATCTACTGCACTGATTGGTACAGAAGACAGACCTGCTGAGGTTTGGTCTTTGTAGGTTCTCCAGGAGGTAGCTCAAGAGCCTCCGTGGCCTATCCCAAGATCACTCTTTTGGGAACATGAAATTGCCTTGTTGTGTGTATGTGGTGAATAAATTTATGTTTAGAATTAGCTGGCTGGATTCAGGTTGTTGTTGTTGTTAGGTGCCATAGACTCGGTTCCAACTCATAATGACCCACCATCCTCACATTACTATGTTTGTTTGAGCCCATCGTTGCAGCCACTGGGTCAATCCGTCTCATTGAGGGTCTTCCTCTTTTTGGCTGACCCTCTACTTTACCAAGTACGATGCCCTTCTCCAGGGACTGATCTCTCCTGATAACATGTCCAAAGTATATGAGATGAAGTCTCGCCATTCTCACTCCTAAGGAGCATTCTGGTTGTACTTCTTCCAAGACAGGCTTGTTCGTTCTTCAGGCAGTCCATGATATATTCAATATTCTTCGCCCACACCATAATTCAAATGTGCCAATTCTTCTTTGGTCTTCCTTACTCATTGCCCAACTTTTGCCTGCAGATGAGGTGATTGAAAACACCCTGGCTTGGGTCAGGTGCACCTTAGCCCTCAAGGTGACCTCTCTGTTTTTTAACGCTTTAAAAAAATCTTCTGCAGCAGGTTTACCCAATGCAATATGTTGTTTGATTTCTTGACTGCTGCTTCCCTGGGCATTGATTGTGGATCCAAGTAAAATGAAATCCTCGACAACTTTAATCTTCTCTCCATTTATCACGACTCAGTTTAGATGATCTCACTTTTGTTGGCAACATCCAAAGCCATCTATAGTCAGGAGCCAGCTGAACGTATATCTTCTTCTCTCCATCAGGTCTGATCAGGTGTTGACCTTGGCAAAGTTCCTGTCATACAGCTCCTTCACAGCCTGTTTGATTGGGGTTTGTTGGCCTCGACACCCACCCACAATGAACATGAGTGTGTTGTTGTCTTTGTTTTCTTCATGGCCAACTCACTGGTCACGGTGAACTTGATGAAGACATATTGGTCAAGCCTGTTTCTCCTGGGGGTGCTCTTCTGAGGATATTCGGGCTGCCTTCAGGGATGTCTTGGGCCTCCAGACAAGCTGGTGACTTGTGGGCCTTGTTTTTTGTTTTTGTGGCTGTGGACACCTTCTAGCACTGCCTTCTTGGCCTTCAAAACCTTCACTTTGGCTTCCGTTTTGGGAGGGGCCGATGCTTCCTTCTTCGCCTTTGGTGCCAACTTTGTGGGGGGGAAAAAAAAAAAAAAGCCCTGAAGTTGCTTTTTTTAATTAAAGTATAACACATCCCTTTCCTTGCCACTGCCCTCCACAGCTCACCCGCGACTGTCTGGTCAGCAGGATGGTCAACACAAGTCAGAATCACGTCAAAGGGTGGATGTGGGGAGACAGGGGTCAACCACATTGTAATATTTAACTATGTTACTTAAAAGCAACTGAAGAAACCGATTTTAATTTTCAACTTCAAAGAGAGGCCAAGATGAAGGGGATAATTGTGGCACCCCCTGGAGACACACTGAGGAATAACATGTTAAAGGGCAAGAAAAATAAAACTCTCTCATGAGGCCTATCTATTAGCAGGAGTCAGCAGCCTTGTTGGCTCCTGGCTGATTATGGGCTTGCCGTTGGCAGGGACCAGAAGAAACAGAAAAACAACAAATGGCGGTGGAAGGGCTGGAAAGGACCCCACTACTTTGTGTGCCACTAAGTGGCTTAGTTAGTGCCGCTGTAACAAAAACAACAACAAAAAAAACATGATGAGTGGGAGCTTTGAAAGAACAGAAATGTATTCTCTCAGTTCTCAGAGAAGATCCTAGTGTCTTCAGCTTCCATAGCCCGAGACGTTTCTTGACGTTTCTTGGCTGCTTGTAGCTATAACTTCACACGGCGTCTGTCTTTCCCTGTGCGTGTCTGTACCTATTCTGCCCTTTTTATAAGACACCACCGAGAAGAGATTATGTTTAGGACCCACCCTACTCTGGTGTGGCCTCATTAGCCTAACTAAACAAAACCCCTATTTCTAAACAGGGCCGTATTTACTAGTACAAGGGTTAGAACTTCAGCATAACTTTCTGGAGGGCACAATTCAGTCTGTAAGGCTGAGTCACATCTATAATGAATATCAAAAATAATATAGAGAAGTCAGGTTGGGAGATAACCGTTGTACGGGCCTGATTCGGGAGGATGGTACTGACAGATGAGGGCAAAGTCAGGCTCCCAGTGAGCGTGTGAGGGTTTGTTAAACACACGAGCTACAGCTGGAGGTCCGTCCTTATTTGGTCTGTTTAATAAGTCTAAACCTCCCAGAATATTTCAAGTGGTAACATTTCATTTCCAGGCAATCAGGTGGTTTTTTTTTTTTCTTATTAATAACATTTTATTGTGTTTTCAGTGAAGGTTTACACAGTAGTTTAGGTTCCTGTTCAACAATTTCTACACAAGTTGTTCAGTGACATTGATTACATTCTTCACAATGTGCCAGCATTCTTATTATTTCCATTCCGGTTGTTGCATTTCCATTTGTTTCGCTGTCCACTTACATTCTCGTCTTTGTTTTAAACTAATTGTTGACTGTTCGGTAATCAGGTGTTCTTTTTAAAGATATAAAATCACAATTGGCCACGACAGCTATTTAAAAAAAGGGCTTATACACAGATTCTTCCATTTATCTATTCGAAAAATACTGATTGTGTCATGACTGTGTAGCAGACCCTGGGCTTGGTGGGCTGGGTACCATGGTGACAGATGCGGTCCCTCCCTTGATAGAGCTTCTTGTCTCTTGGGGAATCTGGATCTTAGAGTAACTAAGTGATAACAATTGCATTGTATGTCAGGCTAGAAGGACTTAATCTTATTCAGGAGCCAAAAGACCTCCTTAAGGAGGTAAAAGCCTTCGGAGACTTCAGAGAACAAGGGAGAGTCGAATACTTGATGAGATGGTGGGGAAGAGAGTTCATGGAAAGAAAAGACTCTGCAAAGACCCAAATCTGAGAAAGTGTTGTTGTTGTTAGGGGTTGTCGAGTCAGTTCCAACTCATAGTGACCCCATGTACAACAGAACGAAACACTGCCTGGTCCTGTGTCATGCTCACAATCATTGTTACACTTGAGCCCATTGTTGCAGTCACTGTGTCAGTCCATCTCACTGAGCGTCTTCCTGTCTTTTGCTGACCCTCTCCCTAGCATGTTCCCCTACTTCAGGAACTGGTTCCTTCTAATAACATGTCCAATGTATATGAGACAAAGTCTCACCATCCTCATTTCTAAGGAGCTTTGTGGCTGTACTTCTTCCAAGACAGATTTATTTGTTCTTCTGGCCACCTGTGATACGTGCAGTATTCTTTGTCAACACCATAATTCAAAGGCATCAATTCTTCCATCTTCCTTATTCATCATCCAGCTTTTGCATGCATATGAGGCACTTGAAAATACCACACTTGGATCGGGTGAACCTTAGTCCTCAAGCTGACATCTTTGCTTTGTAACATTTTAAAGTGGTCTTTTGCAGCAGATTTGCCCAACACAATGAGAAAGTGTGGCACATACGAAAAGCTGAGAGCAGACCCAGATGAGAAGCCATGAGGGGTAGGCAGGAGAGATGGTCAGGACCAGTTAAAGAAGGCCTTCCAAGCCACATATAGGTTTGTGGTTTACAGGTAGGGAAGTGATATGGCCAGCAGACCCCACCATGGGCAGAGAGAATGGATTAAAAAGGCACAAAAGACAACTTGGAGAGGTGAGTTAGGAGTGAATCCCCTTGGCCGAGAGAGAGATGAGAGCAGCTTGGATCAGGATGGTAGCACGTAATGGAGAGACATGGGCTTATCTGAAAGTACTTAGGGGTGAAATAAAAAAAGAAGATTTGGAGACAGAGGATGTTGGGTGTGAAGGAGAGGGAAAGACCAAGAACGACTTCAGGGCTCCAGTTCGACTAGCTGGGGAAGTAGTGGTGTCTTTCCTAATTCAAGAAATACAGATGGAGGACAAGGCTTGGGGTAGGCAGCAGGGGGAGGGTTGGACAGCCCTGAAAGTTGCAGTGGTGAATCCTGGTTTGATTGTTAATTGCTCCAAGATTTTTGAGTGTGCACATCAAGTAGGCTGTTGAAGATATGAGTCTGTTGAAAGATTTGAGAGTCAAAGCAATAAATAAGACCACATGTGTCTGTGTGTGTCTGTGTGATGTAAAATACACTTATTATTGTAGATTCTCATCTATAAATTGAGAGCAGGAACACATGTTACCCAAAACAGTCCTTACCCTCATCATGTGTGATTTCTATGATACAATGTTTTTCTTCCAGCACTGGCTACAACCCTCAACGTTGATTTAATGATCCATCATTGAGTTGCTACCCATAGTTGGAAAAAGTCTAGTTTGGCAAACGCAGAATGAGAATAAGAAAGGATCCAAAAATAGAGCCCTGAGGAATTCCATTATTTAGGAGTCAACTAAGGAGGTGGTTCGTACAATGAAGACAAAAGAACTGATGGAGAGGTAGACAGAAAGGACCCACCTCTCACGATCACACCTTCACCATATAACCTCCAAAGCCAGAAGGGGCAGGTATCCACCTTGGGTACCTTTTTAAGAGCAAAGAACTTCCTAACAACCCCAGTAGCCTTCCCTTTTGTCTCAGTGAAAGACTGGTTACCAACCGCGGTCAAAGCAATCACTAGTAAAAAGGGTAGAATTATCATCGTTGGTTTAGGCTAGTTAGCATTCTCACTCTATGGGGCTGGAAAGGGGTTACTCTCCCTGAGCATGGGGTAGGATGAATGCCTGAACATTGGTACGAAGGAAAGCTGCAAGGAAAAGGCTAAGAGAAGCTGTTGCCTGGACTCCTTGCTACTCGAAGTGTGGACCAGGGACCAGCAGCACGGGCACCACTTGGGAGACTGTTGAAGATGCAGAATTTCAAGCTCCACCCAGACCTGCTGAATCAGAATTTGCAGGTACATGATTGATCCTCAGGTGATTCACATGGACGTTCAGTTTGAGAAGTGTCCGCCATATTGCCTTACCTTGCCCTTCTCTTTGTCATTTCCTTTTCTCACCTGTTCCTCTGTCTCCAATCCCAGAGTGTCACACCCTCTTTGCTGACTGGTCCTCTTTTCATTTTCTGCAGGAGGAGGCTGCAGTGCAATTACTTCTGTGTGTGGGCTTTCTAGCCATGGTCTTGTAACTCCCACCCAGATGAGTGTGTGATAGGGTAATTGTGGCCTACCAAGTGGACTGGTCAGTTCTCCCTTAAAAAAGAGCCAATTCCAGAGCAGAGAGGAGGAGCCCACCACCACCACCAAGGATGGAGAGACCCAGCTGCAGGAGGCAGTGCGATGGGTTCCCCAGCACACGGAGAGAGAAAGCTGACTGCCTCTGGGCAGAGACTAAGAGTCAGGGAGAGGCGTGCCTGCGAGCACAGCTGGGGAGAGGCTATCCTGAGGAAAGGACTGTATCCTGAGTGTTCTTGAGCCTGAATTGTAACTGTTACTTCCATTATAATAAACCCCATAATGAAAAGTTCTGGGTGGTCACTGCAATGAATTATCGAACCCAGCAGAGAAGTAGAGAGTGCCATGGGAGGGACTGCTGGTGTCAGAATTGGTGAAGATGGTGGACAGAGGAGGCATGCCTGACCCCTGCCTCATAGGAATCAGCCTTGGGCTGTTGATCTTGATTCTCCTTCCCTCTTGTGAAGTTAGAGGAGGTCAGACCTCACCCCGAAGTGGTTTTTACAGAGGCAGAACAGGGCTTTGGTATAGACTTAGCAATCTTCTGGCTGTGACCAGCCAAGCCATTAGTATTGTTCCTTCAGATCACCCCGTTCCTATGAGGTGTGAAATTCTAGCTCTGGGTTGATTTAATGTCGCTTGGCTGCTAGAAAGTTTTGTATCCTTTAATGGTTCTGGGTGGCATCTTAGGATTTATTTTATCAACTTGTCTTTTGTTTGTTTAGTGTAACCCTTTTTACAGACTTTATAACAGAATTTGTACACACAGGGACTGTGAGATTACCCACCCTACCCCTAATTTGGCCCAGCAAATATTAAGCTTTGGGACAAGCTCTCATGCAGTGAGTTCTGTCCAGTGTTTGAGGCTCTGAGCCTGTATGAGACACATGGAAGGTCTAAGAAACATTTCAGAGAAGAACAGCAAATTTGGGTAAAACGCTGGGGAACCAAACCTAAGAGAAAATGTTAAAGGAGTCAAAATACTTCTCAGAAGAACCAGCTAGGTGTAGGTTTGCAAACTGACTCTTGGGGATGCCACTGATGCTTTCTGAATCGGCATCCTCAAACCTCCATTGAAGATTATACTTACCTTACCATATTGTCATATTTTCATCTTTGATGAAAAGGGCCTGGCACGTGGTGGCCCTCAATAAATTATTATAATTGTTTTAGATGTATTTTTCCACCTTGGACCATGTGAGATACAAGAAACATGAGAAACTAAACCAATTTCAATTTAAACCAAGGTATTCATTGCCATTGTTATTAGGTACCATTGAGTTGGTTCCATCTCTATGTGCAACGGAATGAAACACTGCCTGGTCCTGCACCATCCTCACAATCATCGCTATGCTTGAGCCCATCGTTGTAGCCACCGTGTCAATCCATCTCATTGGGGGTCTTCTTTTTTGCTGACCCTCTCCCAAGCATGATGTCCTTCTCCAGGGACTGGACCCTCCTGACGACATGTCCAAAGTATGTGAGACCAAGTCTTGTTATTCTTGATTCCAAGGAGCATTTTGACTGTACGTCTTCCAAGACAGATTTGTTCGTTCTTCCAGCAGTCAGTGGTATATCCGGTATTCTTCGCCGACACCATAATTCAAAGGTATCAATTCTTCTTTGGTCTTCTTTATTCATTGTCCAGCTTTCACTTGCATATGAGGTGATGGAAAACACCATGGTTTTTCTCTGTATATCAACAGCCACTTGTTCCCTCTATTCTTCTTTCACCCCCCTTTCAAAGGAAATAATAAACCTGAGCATTATCTATTTTTTTAAAAATCTTATGCAATTACTATATGTGAAAATAGTAACCTATATTTAAATCCCCCTTTCTCATCCTAAGAAATGAATACTTTTAATGAATTCTTCAATTTTCCCCTGTGCTAGATACCAGTGACTCACATTCAATAAACAGATTGAAAAGAGGAAAAAGAAAAAAAAACAAAAAAACAGGACTCGGGATTTGTTTTCCAAATTTTGTGGGTCGAAAGTGAGAATTACATGCTTTTGAGCCTCTCAATTATATTTATAGATATATACATATTTTTTTTTAATGACTCTGGGTTTGAAAAGTTTTAGAGGCTGGTAAACCTTCTATGTGGCTTTAATGTCTCTTGTCTTCTTGTTTCAATTTCAGGTGCTGGTTCAAGCACAGGGAATTATTCTTCCCAACACTCCTAATAAACACCTCGATCCCATGATGGTTTAGAGTTACTGTCGCGGCATGTTCGAGCATGTGGTTCCACTCTGGCTTTGCGGAGACAAAGCTTCAATTTCTCACCATAAACAGAGAAAGTGACTCATTCCTTTGATGCAGTAAATAGCAGCTTGGGTAAATCAGCACCATCTTTAAACTTCTTAATACACCTATAACTTAGAAAACACATCCCCGTGGAAATATTTCACACACACTGTGCTATGTGCTGGAAGGCTCATTGTGTTCCAGGGACAGGTTTTGTTTCTAGGGCCTTAGAAGAGAGAGGACAATCTCCACATCCGTTTCCCCAACCCAGCTAAGGCTCTACTTCTCTAACAGCAGCAAAGAAGCTGTTGTTGTTGGGTGCCGTCAAGTCAATTTCAACTCATAGCAACCCCATGTGACAGAATAGGACTGCCCCCAAGGGTTGTCTAGGCTGTGATCTTTACAGGAACAGATTGCCAGGCCTTTCTCCTGTGCCGCCATTGGGTGGGTTCAAACTGCCAACATTTAGGTTAGTGTTGTTGTTGTTATTAATTGCTGTAAGTCAGTTCCAACTCATGGCAAACCCATGTATGCAGAGTAGAACTGTTCCCCATAAAGCTTTCTAGGCTGTAACAGTTACAGAAGCAGATTGCCAGGCCTTTCTTATGTGTAGCCACTGGGTAGGCTGGAACACCAACCATAAGGTTAGTTGTTATTGTTGTTGGTGTTAGGAGCCATCGAATGGATTCCGACCCATAGTGACCCCATAGAGTTGCCCCATAGGGTTTTCTAGATTGTAATCTTTATGGAAGTAGATTGTCAGGTCTTTCTTCCATGGAGCTGATGAGGGGTTCAAACTGCCAACCTTTCAGTTGGTAGCCAAGTGTTTAACCATTGGCCCCACCAGGGCTCCTTTAGCAAAAAAGTAGAAGTGGGTAAATCTAATCAGTAGACACAAATGTATATATATAGTCTTCTCCTCTCCCCAGCCCAACCTTCTCCCTATGTCACTCTCTTTTCCACTCTAAGTCTCTGCCTTGGACTTCACCTGAAAGAAAAAAAAAAAAAATCAGAATGAATCAGGAACACTATAGAGCTACTACATGTGGGTATTTCAACTGGTCTTAAGGATCTAAAAAACTGAATTCTTTCTGTCCTCAAGAACCTTACTATCTAGTAGGGAAGAAATTAAAAACATTAACAATTATATTCCAGCATAATGAACATTGGAATTCCTGGGTGGCCCAAGTGGTTAGGAGTTTGGCTACTAACTGATAGACTAGTGGTTGAAGTCTACCCAGAGGCACTTTAAAAAAAAAGTCCTGGCGATCTATGCCCCCCAAATCAGTCACTGAAAAAACCCTGAAACACATAGGATTGCTGTGAGTCTGAATCAACTCGGGAGCAACTGGTTTTGTTGTTGTCATTATGATGGAAACCCTGGTGGCGTAGTGGTTAAGTGCTATGGCTGCTAAGCAAAAAGGTCGGCAGTTTGAATCCACCAGACACTCCTTGGAAACTCTGTGGAGCAGTTCTACTCTGTCCTACAGGGTCGCTATGAGTCGGAATCGGCTCGACGACAGTGGGTTTGGTTTTTGGTTTTATCATTAAAAACAGTACTTTCTAAAAACACTTGTTGAACTAGTGGACAAAGTAAAACATGCATCGCGCATACAGTGTGACCCTACTTTTGTAAATAATACCCACTCAGACCCTCACACACTCAGAAAAACATTGAGGATCAAATTGGGTGACTGAGCACACCTGTCTACTTCCCTTCCCTCGCAAAATTCAATTGCAACGCCAAACAAGAAAGATTACAGTCAGATCAGAAATTTTGAAAATGTCCTGGAATACAGAACAAAGATAAAACTGGAACGGCAGAGAAATAAAAGCAGGAAGAAAAGAAAAAGGCTAGGAGAAGTCCACTTCAAGGGTGAGAGCAGGTTTGTAGATGACAGTTGCAGAGGTACTTCAAGTTCAGTGTTAACCAGTACGGTGTACGGAGATTGTTGTCGTCAGGTACCATCAGGTCAGGTCCACCTCAGAGTGACCCCATGCACAACAGAACAAACGCCGCCCAGTCCTGCGCCATTCTCACAATCGTTGCTGTGCTCGAGCACTTCGTTGCAGCCACTGTGTCAATCCAGCTCATTGAAGGTCTTCCTCTTTTTTGCTGACCCCCTACTTTACCAAACATGATGTCCTTTTCCAGGGACTGGTTCCTCCTGATAATATGTCCAAAGTATGTGAGATGAAGTCTCGCCATCCTTGCTTCTAAGGAACATTCTGGTTGTACTACTTCCAAGACAGATTTGTTCCTTCTTCTGGCAGCCCATGGTATATTCAATACTCTTCGCCAACGCCATAATTCAAAGGCATCAATTCTTCTTCAGTCTTCCTTATTCATTGTCCAGTTTTTGCATGCATATGAGGCGATTGAAAACACCATGGCTTGGGTCAGGCACACCTTAGTCCTCAAGGTGACATCTTTGCTTTTCAACACTTTAAAGAGGTCTTCTGCAGCAGATTTGCTCAGTGTGGTACATGGTTTGATTTCTTGACTGCTGCTTCCATGGGCATTGATTGTGGACCCAAGTAAAAGGAAATCCTTGACAACTTCAGTATTTTCTCTCTTTATCATGATGTTGCTTATTGGTCCAGTTGTGAAGATTTTTGTTTTCTTTCCGTTGAGGTATAATCCATTCTGAAGACTGTGGTCTTTGATCTTCATCAGTAAGTGCTTCAGATCATCTTCACTTTCAGCAAACAAGGTTGTGTCATCTGCATGCTGCAGGTTGTTAATGAGTCTTCTTTAGTAATTAATAACCACCCAGTTAATAGATTAAGGGGTTGCATTATGAACTGCGAGGGCAGTCATGATCCTCACGTCTCCCTTCCTTCCAGAAATTCGACAGGGTGGTGTTTCTCTCATTAAAGCCTCAAGAACAGCCTAAAGCGGTGAATCTGGGAGGTCTCCTACCAGAAGCAGTGGGGTCACTAGGCGGTTGCCAGGGGGTTCATACCACACTGGATGACAATGTCAGAGGGGGTGACACCAAAAGACTGTCTATAAATTTTTTGTGCAGTGTTTCAGCAGAAATTTATTATTTTTTATAAAAATATCCCTGTAGTGAGTCATAACAACAAAAACATTTTTCATAAGCCCGGCTTACATGCATCAATACACTGACGAAGCTAAAGCTAAAGCTCTGTGCTAATTTACTTTTTGAACCTTGTAATGCGATCCGCTCAGAACTGTCATTATTATCCAGTTCCGACACTTTGAATAACGGGGCTTCATCCTCACGCGTTGTTGTTCTCATTGCTGCCACTGTTTTTAATAGCCGCTGATTTTGTCCAATTTTCTGGCATTTTAGCTACAAAATTGTGGTAATCAGTATTTATGAACCTGTATCAATGACTTTTTTGAGAATGAAGTAGTAATTAAAGGAAAATAAAAATAAAGTCTTTTGCTCAGTGACCGATGTCACCAATAATGTTGTAATTCAATGTGAAGGATTTTACAAACCTCTTTTGTTGTTAATATTCAAATAACCTAAGAAAGATTACATTTAAGCAATTTATAACTATATCACATTTATTCTACGATTAAAATTGATAATAAGCATTACTAAGGATTCTGTGCTTGACAATGAATAAGGAAGACCAAAGGAGGATTGCTGCCTTTGAATTACGGTGTTGGTGAAGAGTATTGGATATACCATGGACTGCCAAAAGAGCGAACAAATCTGTCTTGGAAGAAGTACAACCAGAATGCTACTCAGAAGCAGGGATGGTGAGATTTTGTCTCACAAAGTTTGGACATGCTATCAGGAGGGATCAATCCCTGGAGAAGGACATCATGTCTAGTGTCTTAGTTATCTAGTGCTGCCATAACAGAAATACCACAAGTGTGTGACTTTAACAAAGAGAAATTTATTTTGTCACAGTCTAGTAGGTTAAAAGTCCAAATTCAGGATGTCAGCTCCAGGGGAAGGCTTTTTCTTTCTGTCGGCTCTGGAAGAAGGTCCTTGTCCTCAATCTTCCCCTATTTCAGGAGTTCCTCGGGCACAGGGACCCTGTGTCCAAAGGATACACTCTGCTCCTGGTACTGCTTTCTTAGTGGTATGAGGTCCCCAACTCTGTGCTCATTTCCCTTTCCTTTTATCTCTTAAGGGATAAAAGGTGGTGCAGGCCACGCCCCAGGGAAACTCCCTTTACCTTGGGTCAGGGAGGTGACCTGAGTAAGGGTGGTGTTACAATCCCACCCTAATCGTCTCAACATAAAATTACAATCACAAAATGGAGGACGACCACACAATACTGGGAATCATGACCTAATCAAGTTGGCACATACTTTTTGGGGGACACAATTCAATCCATGACACCTGGGAAGGTAGAGGGTCAGCAAAAAAAGAAGAATGCCCTCAACAAGATGGATTGACACAATGGGCTGCAACAATGGGCTCAAACACAGCAAGAATTGTGAGGATGGTGCAGGACCGGGCAGTGTTTCGTTCTGTTGTACGTAGGGTCGTGATGAGTTGGAACTGACTTGACGGCATCTAACAACAACAACAGAGCCACTCACCTGTGGTATTTCTGTTACAGCGGTACTAGGAAACTACTCAGCATGATGTCCTTCTCCAGGGATTTGTCCCTTCTGTTAAAATGTCCAAAGTAAGCAAGATGTGGTTACTCTCACTTACTTTAGTTTTAAATTTGTTTATTATCTTGCCATTCTGGAGGCTAAAGTCCAAATCAGGAACTTGATTGTATCAATTCCTTCCTTGTTAGTGGCTCCAGGCATTCCTTGTCCCTTAGTGATCTTCACATGGCATCTGTCTTCTCAGTATGTGCCTATTTCTCTCTGTGTCTACGCCATCCTTTATGTTACTCAGAAGTGATTAGATTTAGGACCCACCCCACACTGGTATGACCTCAACTGATCGACTGATCACATTACATTAGATTGCATTATGGAAGGTGGCTACATCACATCATTGTACACTTATTAAAATAATTAAAAGACTTATCTGAAGTAACGTGTGCTCATCGGATACCATTGCTGTCTAGTCAATGCCGACTCCTGCCGTCCCTCTGTGTTACAGAGCGGAGCTTTGCTTCACTGGGTTTTCAAGGCTGGGATCTTCCAGAGGCAGATCACCAGGTCTTTCTTCCAAGGCACTTCTGGATGACTTCAAACCACCCACCTTTCAGTCAGCAGCCAAAAGTTTAACATTCGTGCCACCCAGGGACTCCTTCCACAGGTATAGGGGTTAGGTTTCCACCACGTATTTTGGGGGGACACAATTCGATCCATAATAGCAAACCCCATTGCCCCGAGGGCACAGATGAAAATTCACTGTGGCTAGGGAAAGAAGGGAGGTGGGGTAGGGGAAGTTCCCAAAGCAAAGAAAACAAGAAAGAGAAGGAGGAGGAAGTGGTCAGTGCTCAATGAACCCTAAGTGTGAAAGACTAACCCAGAAGTCACTCAGGAATCACCACCATGAAATCAGCCCGGGTTGGCATCTCTTGTTATGCATATAATCACCTTCCCCACCTCCCATAAAGCCTCACTTCCTCAACCAAAGTGACCTTCTGGAATCTGGCCACCCTGCCTCAGCGCTTGGCCCCATCCCCTCCTATGCACCAGCTTCTACACACCATTACCTTCCTTCCAAAGTCCCCGTCTCCTCATTCACAGCAATATGCTCTTCCTGTTTTTAAGAGAAGGCGACTGGCCCGTGACCCCAGTAAACAAAAACTCAAGTCCATTGACCTGGCACAGGAGAGTTTGCAAGAAGGGGTGAGGTTCTGGGGGCCCTGACACGAACGGAAAGGCAGAGCCATGCTTGGAACGCCCCTGCACTCAATGTTCCGAACAGCCTCCATGGGCCCGTTACGCTCAAAGGAACAGAGTGTTGAAAGACAGACTACGTTTTAAGATAGTTTGGCTGTCGACCAAAAAAGGTGTTACTGCCTACTGCCAAGTCAGACACTCTTGTGATTGGTGAATTTTTCAGAATAAAATTATTTAAAAGTCAGTCATTATTTCCAAAAGAAATGGATTGTGCCTGGCTACGTTATGCACATGACACACCTTGCTTGCTGAAAGTGAAAAGGATTCGAAGCACTTATTAATGAAGATCAAAGACCACAGCCTTCAGTATGGATTGCAGCTCAACATAAAGGAAAAAAAAATCCTCACAACTGAACCAATGAGCTACATCATGATAAAGGGGGAAAAGATTGAAGTTGTCAAGGATTTCATTTTACTTGGATCCACAATCAACAGCCATGGAAGCAGCAGTCAAGAAATCGAAAGACATATTGCATTGGGTAAATCTGCTGCAAAAGACCTCTATAAAGTGTTGAAGAGCAAAGATGTCACCTTGAAGACTAAAGTGCGCCTGACCCAAGCCATGGTATTTTCGATTGCATCATATGCATGTGAAGGCTGGACAATGAATAAGGAAGACTTAAGAATTGATGCGCCTTTGAATTGTGGTGTTGGTGAAGAATATTGAATATACCATGGACTGCCAAAAGAACAAAAAAATCTGTTTTAGAAGTACAACCAGAATGCTCCTTAGAAGCAAGGATGGCGAGACTTCATCTTACATACTTTGGACATGTTGTCAGGAAGGATCAGTCCCTGGAGAAGGACATCATGCTTGGCAAAGTACAGGGTCAGCGGAAAAGAGGAAGACCCTCAACAAGGTGGATTGACACAGTGGCTGCAACAATGAGCTCAAGGATAACAATGATTGTAAGAATGGCGCAGGACCGGGCAGTGTTTTGATCTGTTGTGCGTAGAGTATCTATGCGTCGGAACCGACTCAACAGCACCTAACAACATTAACAACCTTTACAGAATGTTTTGACCAAGGACCCAATAAATGGATCCTGATCAAAACAAGGAAAAGTGTGGAAGAGATCATTAAATTCCTCTGGAAACCATACTCACTAGATCCATTGAGACATACTCACTAGATCCATTGAGGAAACCCCAAATCTAATGCCCAGAAATAGTCTTTAAGCCCTGAACCAAAATTATCCCATGAAGTCATCACTAAACTAAGTAACAATTTAGCCCAATTAATAAAGAATGTTTGCCTCGACCATAGCACTGTTATAAAGAATTCTCTCTATGAGTGTAAACTGACAACAGTCAACCTAAAGCACAGATGAGAACTTTAGGGGCAAAAGGCTAAAATAATGGTGATGGAACAATACAGGTAGAGGTGGTGAGACGGGTGACACAATGTGAAGAATGTAACCAATGTCATGGACCTATTCATGTAGAAATTGTGAATGGATGTATGTTTGGTTGTACATACTGACACCAAAAAGAAATAAAACATAAAAATAAATAAATAAACAAAAGCCAGGCACAATTTCTTAGGGGATCTCTTGTGGAGGGGATGGGTATTGGGACAGGAGACTTTTGGCTTGGCTTCTACTTGGTCCCAGAACTTCGCAGAAGGGTGGGCCTCTGTCTGTCCTCCTCCCAGGGTGTCTATTTTCCCACAAGACCTATCCTGCCTGTCTGAATTTAGGTAATCATCAAGCTTCCTCTCCTTTCCAGCTGCCAACTTTAAGTGGAGTGGTGTGGGAGTGCTAGGCAGTGGCAAGGTGGTCAAGTATAGGTGAGTTGGCCTGGGAGGACAGGTAGACTCAGAAGGTAGGGTTAAGTCTAAGAAAGCCCAGCCTAAGGTTAACAGGTCTCCTAAAATCGACTCTTGAAGGCCACTTCCTGGTGTTTGGGTTTTCATTAGTTCCCTTTTTGCTATTCCCCAGCTCTGAGGATCTGGCCTACTTCAGGGTCCCTCACTGGTTATAATTGAGGTGTTGGTCGGGGTGTGATCACCTCAAGGAGCAACTGGGAAAGGCTCAGACTCTAAGTTCATGTGGCTCTTGGCAGGATCCAGTTCCTCGAGGGTTGATGGACTGAAACCTTCAGTTCTTCACTGTCTGTTGACCAGAGGCCACCCTCAGTTCCTGGCCACATGGGCCTCTCCAATATTGGTAGTTTGCTTCTTCAAAGCATGCAAACCAAGAAGGCAAGAAAGAGGGTCTACTAGCAAAATGGAAGTCACAGCCTCTTGTAACCTAATCATGGAAATGACATCCCATCACTTTTGCTGAATTTCATTGTTTATCCACCAGGTCCTACACACACCCAAGAGGAGGGGATTACACAAGGGCATGAACACCAGTAGGTGGGGATTGTTGGGGGCTGTTGGAAATCCACCTACCACAAAGCCCAGTTGGGAAAAGAGGGAGAAAAGGCTGCTTTAAGATGAAAATGGTACATACCTATTGCTGTCGAGCTGATTCCAATTCACAGCGACTCTATAGAACAGAATAGACGTGCCCCATAGGGTTTCCAAGGCTGTAAATCTTGTGAAAGCAGACTACCACGTCTTTCTCCCAGCTGATGGGAGTGGCTGACAGGTTCGAACTGCCAACTTTTCAGTCAGCAGCCAAGCACTTTGGCCACTGTGCCACTACGGCTCCTTGAATAAAATGGTATGGGGTCTTAAACGCTTGTAAGTGACCATATAAGATATAACTATTAGTCTCTTACGGAGCAAAAGAGAAAGAAAGGGAAGCAAAGACTCAAGGAAGAAATGAGTCTACAGGACAAATATCTACACGAAGCAAGGTCTCATGTACTCTGAGATCAGAAGAACTAGATGGTGCCTGGCTACTATTACTGACTACTCTAATCAGGGCCTCTATGAAGGTACCTTGATAGAATGGGAGAAAAATACAGAACAGAACCTCAAATTCCTAAAAAAAAAAAAAAAAAAATTCATACCTACTGGACTGGTTGAGACTGGAGGACTTCCAGGGACTATTGCCCTGAGATATTGATTCTTCAAAGCTTGAACAAAAACTAACGCCTGAGGTCACATTGTAGCAAAATAACAAACAGGTTCAAAAAATAATATCACCAGTCAGTACTGCGCTCCTTTAGAAAATCACCTATATAAGACCAAACAGTCAAAAATTACTTTAAAACAAAAATGAGAAGGTAAAGCGGCTGGGCAATTAAAAAAAAAAAAATGGAAATTCAACAACCAGAACAGAAATGATGAGAATGTTCACGCATTGTGAAGAATGTAACCAATGTCACTGAACAACTTGTGTAGAAACTGCAGAAGAAGGCTAGACTGCTGGGTAAGCCTTCACTGAAAACACACTATAAAATATTTTTTAAGGAAAAAATTAAAAGTGTAATATGAAGACTAGAAGAAGGAAGTAGCTCAGAGTAGGGACCCGAAAAAAATCAAACCCACTGCTGTTGAGTCAATTCCTACTCATAGCGACACTATAGGACATAGTAGAACTAGCCCATAGAGTTACCAAGGAGCACCTGCTGGATCCGAACTGCCGACCTCTTGGTTAGCAGCAGTAGCACTTAACCACTACACCACCAGGGTTTCCAAAGTAGGGACAGGAGGTAGTTAAGGAGGGGCTTGGAGGGTAGAATGAGGAAGTGCCTGATGTCTTTTTTGGTCTGTGGTTACTTCCTCTCCTAGCCCACAACATTAAGGTAGAGTTGAGGAGATGCTGGGTGTGAGACTAATGGGTATATGTGGAACTGACAGGAACTGCACAAAGAATTGATTTCCCCATTGGAAAGTAAATGGAAGATCATGGCAATGGAGTTATGGGTCCCGGGGGTAGCAAAGGGGAACTGAAGACCACCTCTCTGGGCAAAAGCAACCCAGAGTCTCTCTGAGCAAGGGACAGTTGTTAGAGACATGCCAAAACATCAAATAAAGCAGGCAGTAGCCAGGCCATGAACCAGATCTGGAATGAAGTGCCTGCAACTGAGGACACTCAAGATGGAACAAATTCCTGACAGAAAAGAGGAGGCTGGTTCTGGAAAGATTCCTTGAGTCAATGCTACACAGAGCAATGATATGGGGAGCGGACAGGGAACATTTTTAGCAGCATATGATGAGATCTCTGGGGGGTGCAAACAGTTAACACACTCAACTGCTAACCGAAAGGTTGGAGGTTCGAGTCCACCCAGAGGCACTTTGGAAGAAAGGCCTGGCAATCTACTTCCAAAAAAAATCATCCATTGAAAACCCTATGGGGCACAGTTTTACTCTGACACACATGAGCTCTCCATGAGTTGGACTCGACTCAATGGCAACTGGTTTGGTTACATATGTTATGAGGGGGGAAAGGTTGCAGGACTTATCAGAGCCATTAATATGCTCATGTGTTCTGTAAAGCCCTAAGGTGTGTGTGAGCAAGGGTGGGAACTTAACAGGCAGCCCTTCTCAGATGCATTTGTTTTGCCTGGAGGTGTTAACATGCTACACGCTTCGGGGAATGCTCATTTATCAAAAGAACGTGGCCTTGCTGTGGGCAGGAAGGAGGTGACATGGTCCCAAAGTTTCTAGTGAGCCAGAAATGGGGGCCAGTGGTTGAGCAATAAGCAGATAATGTTTATCAATCAGCTATGTGTTAACTACAAGAGATCCTGGGGTCTCGACGTTTGGGAGACAGTGGGAGAGATTCGAAACCAGAATCAGGGCAGGGGCAACCTGGACTACCATCTTTTACCAGAAATCCCCCCAAATCCCCAAGCCGCCATCTCTTACAGCTGCTCTGTCCAATGCATTCCTTCCCCCCGTGCTGAAGTTCACCTTCTTGTCAACAGAGAAGAAGGAATTGGGGGGTTCACCCTGGCTTTTCCCTTGGAATTTTTCCAATACTGTGTTGTTGTTGTTGTTCTCATTAGTTGCCGTCAGTTCCAACTCATAGCCACCCCATGAGTTACAGCGTAGAAGAGCCCCGTAGGACTTCCCTGGTTGTGGCGCCATGGTTAAGTGCTTGGCTGCTAACCAAAAGGTCAGTGGTTCAAACCTACCCAATGGCCCGCAGGAGAAACATGTGGCAGTCTGCTTCTGTAAAGATTTATGGCCTTGGAAACCTTATGGGGCAGTTCTCTTCTGCCCTGTTGCTGTTAAAAAAAAAAAAAAAAGTGCTATTAAGTTGGTTCTGACTCATAGCTACCCCATGTACAATAGAACAAAACACTGCCTGGTCCTGCGCCATCCTCACAATCATTGCTATGTTTGAGCCCACTGTTGTAGCCACTGTGTCAATCCATCTCATTGAGGGTCTTCCTCTTTTCCCCTGACCCTGTAGTTTACTAAGCATGATGTCCTTCTCCAGGGGCTAGTCCCTCCTGACAACATGTCCAAAGTATGTGAGAAGTAGCCTCGCCATCCTTGCTTCTCAGGAGCATTCTGGTTGTACTTCCTCCAAGACAGAATTGGGTCACTATGTGTCGGAACTGACTTGACAGCAACAGGTTTGGTTTTTGGTTAAACTTTACGGAGGCAGATCACCAGGCCTTTTCTTTCACGGCACTGCTGGGTGAATTTGAATCACCGCCTTTAGGTAAGCAATGAGCACAAACCATTTGGTCCACCCAGGAACATGTCCATCACCACAGTGTGGGGCAATGAAGGGAGGTTCACTGAGGGAAGCAAGATACAAACGCTAAAAAGCCTTAAAGAAATGCCTTATTAGTACAGAAAAATAAAGAAGAAAGAAGCAAAGGACCCTTCGCCAAACATAAAGCAGATAACCGATCAAGGAATACTAATTTCTCGAGTTTCTAGGGTGGTTATTATCCGCCACGGCGATTAAGAGACCAGTGTCTTTCCGACCAAAGGATGGGAGGCTTCCCCTCAAATCCCTGGGATCAGCTGAGGGTCCTTCCCAGCTCCGAAGAGCACAACGGCTAGGAGAAGCCACTCCTTCATGCAACACCCATGCTATGTTTTTAGATTAATCCTCTAAGGCTATTATAGTTACTTCCGCCGGTTAATAAATAGCTTCCAAGTGCCTGCTTCATATAATTGTCCAAAGGCCAGTTGGTGCCCGAGCAAGCATATAAAGCTGTGAGCCGGCTAATGAGAGCATTCTGTCCAAGCTCACAGGGAGGAGGGGAGTGGCGGGGTCAGGGCACTGGGTCCCAGAGGAGCAGGGATGTGGCACAGGACCAGTCTGGTTCCCTGTGCCCTCACGATCCTCACAGGCTTCCTGGTCATCTGCCTGGGGGCCTTCTTCATCTCTTCAGGCTCCTCATTCAACTGCCGAGGGAACCTGATTATGGCCTATCTGCTCCTGCCTTTGGGCTTTGTGATCCTGCTGAGTGGAATTTTCTGGAGCATCTACCGCCAGGCAAGAAAAAGCACAAGGATGCTCAGACAACACCTTGCTCAGGGGCACCTGGCCCTGGCCACGGTGGACAGGTAAGTGCTGAGAAGACACAGAGAAAAGAAGGGTTGAGTGTGGGGTTGAGTTGTGGAAAAGCTGAGTGACTTCTAATCCCACTATGGCGCAATTTTCATGTCCCATGGCGCTGTATGTTGTGTGCCGTTGAAGCAATTTGGACTCATTGTGACCCTATACTACAGAGTACAACTGCCCCGTAGGGTTTCCTAGCTGTAATCTTTATGGGAGCAGATTGCCAGGTCTTTTCTCCTGCAGAGCTGCAGGTAGGTTTGAGCCACCAACCTTTCATTTAGCAGCCAAGTGCTTAACCATTGCACCACCAGGGCTCCTATGCTGTCTGTCTAGAACACAAGTTTCGTTATTGACGAATCACTCAGGGGTTCGTCATTAGAAAGAATGGTGTTGCCTTTTGGGAAAGCCAGGAAGTTAAGGGAATTTACGAGACCGGGTAGCACAAGTGGTTTGCGATAGGTTGCTGAACCCGCCCAGTGACTCCATGGAAGAATGGCCTGGAGAACTGCTTCCATAAAGATCACAGCCAAGAAAACCCTATGGGGCAGTTCTACTCTGGCACATGGGGTCTCCATGAGTCAGAGGCTGACTCGATGGCAGCTAACTGCAAGAGAGGGAATTTACCTTAGAGAAATCATTATGCCTCCTGGGCGAAATCCCTCCTAAGCCAATATAAGAGGCCCGACTCTCAGGTTCTTTGTTATATCATGGAAGCTGTCATTAGTTAGAGGTAGGTGATGCTTAGTTATCCTCTATAACCTGACCACCAGATTGTAAGGAAAGCAAGTCACCGACCAAATTCCGCCATCTGTAACAAATCAGCCAGCAGGCATAAAATCAGTTGTGCAATCTCTTTGTAAGCTTATTGTCCTTTAAGGTGTTCTGATCACACCGTGAAGGAAAGATTCATTGGCAACAAGGTAAGGACATTCCAGAGGTAAGATTCAGCTAATTATATGGTCAGTATCAGACAGCCAACCGACTGTCGTTGAGTTGACTTCAACGTGTCGCCACCCCATGTGTGTCAGAGTAGAACTGGGCTCCATAGAGTTTTCAATGGCTGATTTTTCAGCAGTTGATCTCCAGGCCTTTCTTCTGAGTCATTTCTGGGTAGACTCGGCACTCCAGCTTTTCAGTTAGCAGCCAAGCGCGTTAATCATTTGCACCACCCCGGGACTCTATCAGGCAACCAGAAACCTCCTAGTTCTTGGCTGAACATGGGACCACTTAGGGCTAAAACCTCAGGCAACCTCCTTAAGGTACAAGACTTCACAAATGCTTTTGCCTTCTTTGTGCAAGTATAGAGAATCTCTAAAACATGTCAGCAACTCCACGTATCTTGAATACAAGTAATTTACCAAAGACAGTCCACTTTTTACATCCATTATGCTGATTAAAAAGATGTGAACTACAACAACAAAAACCCATTTCCAGTGTTTATTGTACTAACTAGTAAGGCCTCTGGAAACGCTGGTGGCGTAGTGGTTAAGAGCTATGGCTGCTAACCAAAAGGTTGGCAGTTCAATCTACCAGGTGCTCCTTGGGAACTCTATGGGGCAGTTCTACTCTGTCCTATGGGGTGGCTATGAGTCGGAATCAACTCAAAGGCAGAGGGGCTTTATATCTATAGTCCCTACATGGTGCAAATGATTTACGCTGTACTGCCAACCGCAGCGGGGCTACAGAAGCAATGCCCAGAGATCTGCCTCTGTAAAAGGATTACAGCCAAGAAATCTCTAGGGAGCTCAGTTCTACTCCGTAACACACGACGTCGCAATTAGTCAGAATCGACTCAGTGGCAACAGCTTTGGTTTGGTTTTATTTGTGTTCAAAATGTGTACCCAGGTTGAGACATCCAAACAAATAAATGTCTAATGGTAGATTTAGGACCCTGGGGATGTGAATGGCAGTGGCAGGAGGAGGGAGGGCATTGGGCAAGGGGAACAGGGTTTTGGAGCAGACAACAGTCACCCCAGAGCCTCTCAAATCACTCCAGCAGGAGCCTACCTTTCCACCTGCAACACCTTTACTCACTGCCAGGTGATGCAGCCTCGGCTATCCTGGTGAAGGCTGAGATTTACTGCCGAGAGTAGACAGCTCCTCCAGCTGTTTGGCTTTGGGCCTGGTGACATTAGGAGTGGAGCTGTGGCTACAATGGCAGGCAGCCCCTGTTTTGTTGTGGTTGCCCACCGTAAACACTCCCCGAAGGCAATGGCAGCACTCGCTCTATAAACACACAACTTAACCGAGCTCACCCCCACCCTCTTCCTCACTTCCACCCCACCCCCAACCCTGTTCATGATAGAGAAGCCAGAGGATTCAGCAGTGAGCAACGTTGGCCAAGGTTACCAATGAGGACATCAGCTTTGGCGTGAATGGCCCCTCCGCCATCGGCCTATTGGCATAGCAAAGGCTGCAAGTGAAATCTATCTACATAAAGCAGCCCATTGCAATGGTTTGGGAAGTGAGTATGGTTGTGTGTTTTCTTTGAAACGAGCTGCTGAGACTGGAAAGAGTGGTGGGAATGGGAAGCAGCTGGTATAGTTCAGGGACCTGCTTGCAGGTGGCTTTCATTCATCCTTTCATTGGATGGGAGGGGCCCAGACAGCGAGTGCAGTTGCGTAGAAGATGACTTGCTCAATGGAGATGAGGGTGAGGACGGACTAAATAACTGGGTAGACAGAAGTTCTAAAGTCATGGCCCTTATATCTGCTAACCCTGATAAGGACCTCACGCTGGTTCCGTGAGTGGGCAAGACAGGAAATAGCCTGGAACTAGGAATTTGTTATCCTTCTCAGTTGGTGAGATAGCTGACTCGTGGTGACCCCATCCATGCACAAGAGAACAGAGCGTTGCTTGGTCCTGCACTGTATTCACAATCGTTGATATGCTTGAGTCCATTGTTGCATCCGCTATATGTATTTTGAGTACTTTCAACCTAGGGGCTTGTCTTACAGCACTGTATCAGACAGTATTCTGTTGTGACCCATAGAGTTTTCATTGGCTTAGTGCTTCAGGTGCTCCGTTGCTAACCGAAAGCTTGGTGGTTTGAACCCACCAGCCACTCCGCTGGAGAAAGATGTGGCAGTCTGCTTCTGTAAAGTTACAGCCTTGGAGACCCTATGGGACAGTTCTACTCTGTCCTATAGGGTCGCTGTGAGTCTGACTCTACTCAACAGCAGTGGGAAATTTTTCAGAAATAGATCACTGGGCCTTTCTTCCTAGTCTGTCTTAGTCTGAAAGATCCACTGAAACCTGTCCAGCATGGGTGACCCTGTGGCTATTTGAAATGCCGGTGGAATAGCTTCCAGCATCACAGGAACACACAAGCCACCACAGTATGACAGACTGACAGACGGGTGACAGAACACTGAGAATGTTGCTATTGTTAGCTGCCATCGAGGTCAGCCACTGGCTTATGACAGCCCCATGTACAACAGGAAGGGACCATTGTGATTCCATAGGGTTTTCATTGGCTGATTTCTTCCAGAAACTTAGGAATAGCCTGGGAAGATATGACTAGAGACACATACAATATGGCGGAAAAAGAGGACCATGCCAAAAGAGCTGCAGCACATTTTAAAAACCTGGCAGTGCCAGGGAAGGAGTGCGTCTGTTTCAGGGTTAATGTTTCTTAGCAGTTTAACTTTGCACAAGTGTGAGTCGAAAAAGACAGACACATGCTGCTTTGGCGTGAACCTCTTCAGTAATGCTTGCGTGTTTGTGACGTGCTTTGACCCAGGCCAGATTTCTACCCTCCGGCCTATGAAGAGAGCCTTGATGCGGACAAGCAGACCTGTGGCGCCGGGGGAGCAGCCTCTGAGATCCCCTCACCACTGTATACTGAGGTGGACCTTGATGTCAGCGGGGAAATCGAGGCCCAGCCAGAGGCCCCTCCACCCTATGAAGAATCTGTAACAGACATAGAGGCCGCAGCCATGTCCCTGGGTGCTGAGGGGCACAGTCAGGGATGCCAAAGGCAGGGAAGGTCCCGCTGTGATGCACCTTCACCGGGATCAGCTGCTGCTGATGAACTCGGTCAAGGGGCCATGGGAAGAGAGGCTGGGTCAGTGGTCTGCACTGGAGCAGCCTTGGGGGCACTCTGGGACAGCTGTGACACTTCACAGATGTGCTGGGATGTGGCCGGGCAGGTGGGCCCTGGAGGGGGAGGATCAACACTCTGCACAGTCATTTAAGGGGACTCCTACTATTTCAGCTGGGATGGGCCTTTGGGCTGAAGAGGTGCTGGCTGTATGAACACTGCTTTCCACACCCTCTCAAGTCCCGTCCCAGGGAGGAGTGGAGTGCTCGTCCAGTGGGACAGCCACGTGACTTCAGTTACTCTCTCACCTAATGATTAGAGAGGAACGTCTGCTGGAAATGAAGGTCTTTGTTGTTTCATCAGTGGTCACTCAGTGCCCTGTCAGCGGGTTCATAGGTTTATTGGTTTTCCATTTTACCCGAGCGTCGCAGGGCTTCACACCACGGGAGGACTGCCTGGAACCCATGAGTGTCATTTTAGGTGATTTTACTGTAACTCCGTCTATTTTGCTTCTGTCTGAAGGGGACGTGACTGTAACATTCCCCCCAAGATTGTTCAAATATAGTGGGGTCCTCATATCAGCAGATACTCAGTAACAGGTTTACAAATTCATTAGACACAGAACTCTGGGGAAAAAAATAAGGTCGCTATGAGTTGGAATTGACTCGACAGCAACAGGTTTTGTTTTTTTTTAATAGATTGTTTTAACATAGAATCTGATATAAGTTTTGAAAACACACACATACCCGTTGCTATCAAGTCGATTGACTCAAAGTGACCCTATAGGACAGAGTAGAACTGCCCCATAGCATTTCCAAGGAGCAGTTGGTGGATTTGAACTGGCGACTTTTTTGGTTAGCAGCAAAGCTCTGTTCTTAACCCTTGCACCACCAGGGCTCCATATATATATTTATTTTGTATGTATATATATATTTTTTAAATAGTTGCCATCAAGTTGACTTTGACTCATGGCAAGCCCACCTGTGTCAGAGAACTGTGGCCCACTGTATTTTCAATGGCTGTGAGCTTTCAGAAGCAAATCACCAGATTTTTCTTCTTAGGTGCCTCTGGGTGAACTTGAACCACCAACCTTTTGGTGAGTAGTCAAATGCTTACTCGTTCATGCCACCGGGGACTCTCTCTCTCTATATATGTATGTACTCTCTATATATGTGTGTGTGTATGTATTTCATATATATATACACACACATGTATTTCAAAGAATCCCCTTGTAACTCTCTAAAATTTCAATGATAGGCAGCTATAGTGAAGTGTCTAGATCACATAAAAAAATTCTTTGTGTCTCAAGGTACAGATCCATGTATTTTTAGTTTCAAGACATTTATTTTAAAAATCAGTGGTGCCTCCTCAGCACTGCTATTTTTTATTATGTTTCTTTCACACAGAAGGCAAGTTGGGGAGCAGGGTGGTGGAAAGAGACACAGCCTGATGCTTTTAAGCGTGGACAAGGTACTTCCTGTCTCTGGGTTTCCGTTTCCTCTTCTGTCAGGTGAAGAGTTTATGTTGACTTCAATATATAACAATCACAGAATGCCTTTTTTTTTTTTTTAATTGTATTTTAGATGAAGGTTTACAGGACAAACTAGTTTCTCATTAAACAGTATACATATTGTTTTATGACATTTGTTGACAACCCCGTGACATGTCAACACTCTCCCTCCTCAACCTTGGGTTCCCTATTACCGGCTTTCCTGTCTCCTCCTGCTTTCTCCTCCTTGCCCCTGGGCTGGTGTGCCCCTTTAGTCTTGTTTTGCTTTATGGGCCTGTCCAATCTTTGAAGGGTGAACCTCAGGAGTGACTTCATTACTGAGCTGAAAGGGTGTCCGGAAGCCATACTCTCAGGGTTTCTCCTGTCCCTGTCACAGAATGCCTTTTAGACGGCAGGCTCCATGCTACAAACTTCCGAGTGTGTTATCATTTAGCCCTCATTCCATGCCTAAGAGATAGGTGCCATGATATTTCCCATTTCACAGCTGTGTAAAACTGAGACTCAAGTGAATAAATTTGTCCAATATAATACAGCGACTTTCAGGAGGGAGAAGGGTCCAGAGAGGGATGTGGAGGACCTATCTTTTCAAACGTTTGTGCTAGGCTGACCTATCTTAGTTCCTCCCTCCCAGGATCTCTCTTCCCCTTGGGAAAATGGGCCTTAAGCGGGAGTGGAGCCTCAGTCCTCACAGAAAGAGACAGTAGAGGCTGTGTTAGGGTCAAGCTTCTCTTTGAAAGGTCAAAAGCCTTTTATATTTTCTGCCTAGGTGCCCATACAGGGCAGGCTCCTTCAATATGATCATTATATGGATGAAGAAAGATGGCGCCCTTGAATTGTCCCAGGAGGGGCTTGGAGAGTCAGAGGGAGGGTGTGGATCCTTCAAGAGGGAAGAGGGATGTCAAGAGGGGAGGCGGCCTCCTCTTTCCTAGCCTTGCTGAAGTGGACAGATAGAGCATGACCTGCCACATACTCAGAAAGCCACATGAAAGGAAACCTTGGTACACCAATGTTCACTGCAGCACATTTCACAATAGCCAAAAGGTTGAAACCACCAAAGTGTCCGTCAACAGACAAATGGATAAACAGAACGTGGTCTATCCATACAATGGAATATTATGTAGCCGTAAAGAGAAATGAAGTCCTGATGTATGCGTGACACAACACAAGTGAACCTTGAAAACATGCTGAACGAAATAAGTCAGTTGCAAAAGGACAAATACTGCATGATCTCACTTATATGGAATAAGAAACTCTGTAGAAACCAAGGCTTATTGGTGGTTACCAGGGGTGGGTGGGGGCGGGTACGGGGGAGTTTGTGCTTAGGGGGCACTGAGTTTATGTTCATGGTGGTGAAATAATTTGGAAAAAGATATCGAGAATGGTTGTGCAACTCGAAGGATATACTTGATGCCAGTGAATTATGCAGGTAGAAATTGCTGAATTGCTATATGTTCTGCTGGGTATATTTTCAACACAATTAAAAAAAAAAAAAGAGTGATCCCACCCAATAAAAAAAAGAAACCCTAGTCCCTTTACATGAAGCATGCCTTTGGGAATCTGATTTGAATCTTTGATGTAACTGGATGGGCGTGTCACTCAGGATGTCTGACGGGAAGCTGGTCATTGACTGGCTGTGAAGTCCATTCCTCCTGTCTCATCATGTCTTTCCATCCCTCAGCCAGGACGGCTGTCCTGAAGTGTTCCCCGGGGGTCTGAGCGCATTTGCAGACCCCAACAAGCTCTGTCATTGGCCTTTTATCCAGAGTTTGCATTTGTAAAAGATGGTTTTTCCAGCTACAGGTAGACACATGAAATGTTCATTTTGGTTTACATAAGAAATTGTTTTGATCTCTTTACTGCAATAAATTTTGTACTTAAATGTTCTTTTACAGCCTTTTTTTTTTTTTGTATCAGAAAAAAAAAACGTAGTGAGCTATAAGACAAAGCTTTTTTCTCCACCTGAAACTAGCACAGCACCCAGGTTAGTTCATCTGATCGCAAATCCAAGCATCACTGGGCACCAGCCATTGCTTCAGAAACTATGCTGGGTGCACTTTGAAAAGAAATGTTAATAGGAACCTAGTGTTTTTTGTTTTTTGTTTTAATATATGTACTCTAAGGAGCCCTGGTGGCACAGTGGTTAAGCACTCGGCTGCTAACTGAAAGGTTGGCAGTTCCAACTCACGAGCCACTCAGCAGGAGAAAGATGAAGCAATCTGTTTCCATAAAGATTGCAGCCTTGAAAACTGTATGGAGCAGAAATACGCTGCCCTGTAGGCTTGCTATGAGCCAGTCAGCTTCACAGCAATGGGTTTGGTTTTGTGGCTTGTTGTTGTTGTCAGGTGCCACATCAAGACCATGGGTGTTACCCCCTGTCATGGTTTGAATTATGTCCCCCAAAAATGTGTGTATCAACTTGGTTAGGCCATGATTATCAGTATTGTATGGTTGTCCTCCATTTTGTGATTGTAATTTTATGTTGAGACGATTAGGATGGGATTGTAACACCACCCTCACTGAGGTCACCTCCTTGATCCAAGGCAAAGGGAGTTTCCCTGGGGTGTGGCCTGCACCACCTTTTATCCCTCAAGAAATAAAAGGAAAGGAAAACAAGCAGACAGTGGGGACCTCATACCAACAAGAAAGCAGCGCCAGGAGCAGAGCGCATCCTTTGCACACGGGGTCCCTGCACCTGAGAAGCTCCTCGACTAGGGGAAGATTGAGGGCAAGAACCTTCCTCCAGAGCTGACAGAGAGAGAAAGCCTTCCCCTAGAGCGGATGCCCTGAATTTGGACTTGCAGTCTACCAGACTGTGAGAAAATAAATTTCTCTTTGTTAAAGCCATCCACTTGTGGTATTTCTGTTATGGCAGCACTAGGTGACTAAGACATCCCCCAACAAATCCTAGTTTCAAATGGTCCAGCAATTAAAATCCACTGAGTAAATCAGATGAAAGTTCTATTGTGACCATTAGCCACACCGTGGGGGATTTATTCAGGAGACGTAGACATTGTATCTCTTCTCCTTCCTCAAGTTCATGATAAAATGGTGATGCCAGTGTTCATTGCAGCACCTCAATGTCCCTCAACAGATGAAAGGATAAATGAAACATGGTACACCCATACAACGGCGTATTATTCAGCCATAAAGAGAAATGAAGTTCTGATTCATGCTACAACATGGATGTGCCTTGAAAACATTGTTGGTTGTTGGTGTTAGGTGCCTTCAAGTCAGTTCCAACTCATAGTGACCTTAAGTACAACGGAACAAAACACTGCCCAGCCCTGCACCATCCTCACGATCATTGTTATGCTTGAGCCCATTGTTGCAGCCACTGTGTCAATCCATCTCATTGAGGGTCTTCCTCTTTTTCACTGACCCTCTGCTTTACCAAGCATGATGTCCTTCTCCAGGGACTGGTCTCTCCTGATAACATGTCCAAAGTACGTGAGACGAAGTCTCTCCATCCTTGCTTCTAAGGAGCATTCTGGTTGTACTTCTTCCAGGACCGATTTGTTCGTTCTTCTGGCAGTCCATGGTATATTCAATATTCTTCACCAACACCATAACTGAAATGCATTAATTCTTCTTCAGTGTTCCTTATTCATCGCCCAGCTTTTGCACTATGCTGAGTGAAACAGACACAAAGGGACAAATATTGTATGATCCCCCTTCTACGACATATCTAGAATAGAAAGATGTATAGAGACCAAAAGGCGAGTGGAAGGGAGGCAAGAGAAGGCATGGCTTAGGGGTCTGTCCATGGTGGTGGAATAACTGGGGAAAGGATAAAGGTGATGATCGCACCACACGACGAACGTAATCAACATCACTCAGTCATACGTGCACGGTTTGTTGAATTGGTAAATGTTTTGTTACATATATACGTTTACCATAATAAAAAAAAATTAACAGTGATGGATTGGGACATTGTATGAAAGGCAAGGAGAACACTTAGAAGACAAGAAAGTGAAAAAGAAGACAACCTCCACAGCAGAGAGAATTTGCTCATCTCCTCCCCTGGAGTGAGGCTGGTGGGCTCGAGAGTCAGTGAACCAGAGCGCTCTCAGAGGGAACAGCACTCCAGTATTTTAACATTATAATGCCTCACTCAATTGTTGTTGTTAGTTGCTGTCCAGCCAACTCTGACTCATGGTGTCCTTATGTATAACATAACGAAATGTCGCCCATTCCTGCACCATGCTCCAGATCATTGGTATGTTTGAGTCCATTAGCGAGTCTCAATAGCAAGTGTGAATACTCACTCCCCCCAGATGAGTAAGGCAAGGTCAGTTATAGAAAAAAGTAGGCGTCATCTTTTAGCATATCTGAAGTGGAGTGTGTGCATTTTAGACCCCTCCACTCAAAAGCTGACAAGTGCTTTCATTGACACACGTGTGCGTCCTTCAAGATTCTACCTAACACATGGTCTTTGGTGAGGCATCTCTCCAGCTCACCTCTATTGCAAGGCATGTAAACCAGTTGCAGTCAAGTCGATTCTGACTCATAGCGACCCCATGTGTATCAGAGCAGAACTGTGGTCCGTAGGGTTTTCTTTTCTTTCTTTTTATGAATAATATTTTATTCTCTTTTCAGTGAAGATTTACCCAGCAACAATTTCTACACAAAGTGTTCCGTGACATTGGTTACATTTTTCACCATTCCATATTTCCATTCTGGTTGTTCCACTTTCCACCAGGTTTTCAATGGCTGATTTTTTGAAAGTAGATCTCCAGGCCTTTCTTCCAAGGCACCTCTGGGTGGACTCAAACAGCCAAACTTTGGGTTAGCAGCCTAGCACGTTACCCAGTTGCACCACCCAGGAGTTGCCAGACACATGTTGTTATTGTTGTTCGTTGCCGTTGAGTTGATTCTGACTCATGGCGGCCCCACGTGTGCAGAGTAGAAGTGCTCCCTCGGGTTTCCAAGTCTGTGACCTCTCGGAAGCAGATCACCAGGCCCTTCTTCGGAGGTGTCTCTGGGTGGGTTCAAACACACTAGGAACTAAAAGACATGGAAAGATGATAAAGACATAGGTCTACCGTTCACGTCTTTCCCATATTACCTAAAGTTCCATGACAACCTGGTCCAGTTGGTTCACACCCCAAGTGGACTGCCAACTACATGAGCTCTTTCCACTGATAAGAATTGTAGCTAACTGGAGTGGGGCAGGCATTTGGCTGTCTTGCTAAGCGCTGCTGCTTCGGATAATCTCTTGCTGTTTGTAACCGCTGAAAGGCCAAAGGCCAATTTACTGGCAGTTACATCATCCCCAGAGGTGCAGTCTCTCAAACCCTTCTCCACTCAGGAATGGAAAGCACCTCCAGGCAGGTGTCTGGGATGTCAGTGTGCACATGTTTCAAGAATGCTGGATGCGTAATTCCACCATGGAGTGAAGTCATCACACCATGTCACTGTCACTTCCCCACACCTGCCATGGCTGATGGGTCTCACTGCCAAAATAAGCCCCATGCCTCACTGTGACCCACAGGGGCCAGTCCAAGTCACCACATCCTTATCCCTATCGTTGCTTGTATTATCTGCAGAGAACTTGGGCTCAGTGCAGCCGGCTCTCAGCCCAACGTGCTGCCATGAGGCTGAGCGTCAATCTGGATGCTTCCAGGGCAGAAAGCCTTCAAGTCCACATACCAGACTCTCTGTCCCACTAACACACGTGAGTGTATGCTGCATTCCTGACCAATGTCTTGATTGACGTTCTCATTTTAGTAATGACTGCCTACTCATCCCCACCACCACCCATCTGTCAACTTGTCAGGCTGTGGGGGCTTGCATGTTGCTGTGGTGCTAGAAGCTATGCCACCAGTATTCCAAATACCAACAGAGTTACCCGTGGTGGACAGAGCATCTAGACTAAGAGATGAGGAAGAAAGGCCTGGAGATCTACTTCCAAAAATTAGCCAATGAAAACTTTATGGACCACAGCAGAACACTGCCTGACTTGCTTGCTTTGGACATGTTGTCAGGAGGAATCAATCTCTGGAGGAGGACATCACGTTTGATGAAGTAGAGGGCCAGCCAGGGCGAGGGAGACCCTCGGTGAGATGGACTGGCACAATAGCTGCAGCGGTGGACTTGAACATGCTGGCAACCGTGAGGATGATGCAGGACTGGGCAATGTTTTGTTCTGTTGCCATGAGTCAGAGTGGACGCCACAGCAGCTGTCTAACCCATTTTTAATGACAGCTAATACAACTCAAGAATCCTGGGGGAAGCAAACAACTTTTTGCGGTGGGGGACTGTCTTACATTTAGTAGGATGTTTAGTATCCTTGGCTCCTCCCTCTAAATGCCATTGGTAAACCCTAACACATATACAATGAGCCTCGGTGGCGCAGTGGTTAAGTGCTTGGCTGCTAACCAAAAGGTCGGTGGCTTGAACCCAGCTACCGCTCCACGGGAGAAAGATGTGGCAATCTGCTCCCTTGAAGACGACAGCCTTGGAAACTGTTTGGGGCAGTTCTACTCTCCTATAGGGTTGTTATGAGCTGGAATGGACTCAACAGCCATGGGTTTGGTTTTTGGTTTTGTCACATATACACCACATTTCCAAACCCCCCAGGTAGGTGGTGGGTGACAATCACTGCATTTTATATTATTTTATTGTGCTTCAGGTGAAAATTTGCCAACCAAATCAGTTTCTCATTCAAAAATTTATACATGAATTGTTTTGTGACATTAGTTGCAAACCCTGTTATGTGTCAGCAGTCTCCCCCTTTCCACCCTGGGTTCTCCACGTCCATTTGTCCAGGTTTCCTGTCCCTTCCTGACTTCCCGTGTTTGCTTTTGGGCAGGGGTTGCCCATTTAGTCTCGTATATTTGATTAAACTAAGAAGCACGTTCCTCACATGTTACTTTTTTATTTCATAGTCCTGTCTAATCTTCGGCTGAAAGGTGGACTTCAGGAGTGGCTTCAGTTCTGAGTCTTTTTCTTTTCTGTGAATTTGAATTTTGTTCTACATTTTTCTCCCACTCTGCCCAGGACCATCTATTGTGATCCCTGTCTGAGGGGCTGCATTTTACATTATCGTTGTCCTTTTTCTGGGGCACATGGAATGACGTGGGAGCCCTTGGTGTGACAAAGCCTAAGAATGACCCTGACGGTTGCCACACTCCGTCTGCTGTCTCGTCTTTGCTTGACTCCTGTGGTTCCCCACAATGTCTTGGACCTCTCACGCCATGCACTACGAGACAGACTGGTGGCTGGAACTCCATCTCTAAGGACACACAGAGCTTTATGTGGAAAAGAGCCATTTCCGGTCTTTCACTTCTCTTGAGAATAAGGGTGAGGAAATGGGATCTTACTTTGGGCAGAAATAACACCTGGGCAAAACGAATTTGGAGTCCCTGAGTGGCACAAACAGTTAAACACCCGGCTACTAGCCAAAAGGTTGGCGGTTTGATCCCACCCAGAGGCATCTTGGAAGAAAGGCCTGGCGATTTGCTTCTGAAAGGTTACAGCCGTGAAAACCCTATGAAGGAGTTCTACTCTGCACACACGGGGTCGCCACAAGTCAGAATCGACTTGCTGGCAACTGTAAATATGGATTTGAGAAGACTCTGAAGAGTGGCTGTGTCCTCCATCCACTGCAGGATCTCCCTTTGGGCCACTAGCTGAGAAGAAACAGGCAGCTGTCTTCCCGTAGCTGGGCCCCCACGTTCCCTCTGCCTGATATTTACAGCCCTGTATCTGCTCCTTCCCTCTCCCATCTGGACTAACCTCCTTTCCAGCGGCCCTTACCTTCAATTCCTAGTCTTTGTTCTTGTTGTATTCACCCTGGTGAAATGATGTAAATGGTTACAGATTCCAAGAAACACCAGTCTTTGCAAAGTCCCTCACCTGTCCAGGTGAGCGCCTGGTGTCCTGCTGTTACTGAACCATCACACCGCTGTGTATTTCCAAAGCACATTTCTTGTGCCCTACCGGAATATTTGTGTCTACTTGATCACTAGTGTGTGTATGTGTGTGTGCCATAGCTTCCTGTTCCCAAATTATAAACTCATAAAGCCAAATCAAGCCCATTGCCACTGAGTCAATTCTGACCCATAGTGACCCTATAGGACAGAGCAGAACTGCCCCATAGAGTTTCCAAGGAGCTACCGGTGGGTTCAAACTAACGACCTTCTGATCAGCAGCCATACACTTAACTACGGCACCACCGGGGCTCTATAAACTCATAAGAGCAGAAATAATATTTTATACATTTCATTGCAGCACCTAAAACAGGATTCTCCATAGAGCAGTTGCTCAACAAATGTTGGCTGAAATAATGAATGGGTTGACGGATGAATGGGTGGGCTACTGGGCACACAAGGTTCCATACTGAAATGAAGCAACAGAACTTGTAAATGAGGAGCAATTCACATCTGACCTTAAAAGTTAGAGGGGCTGAAAAGTGCAGCAACTTGAGAAACAGTATTTTCTTACCTAGAGCTGATTAAGCTTAAGAATGCATTTCATTGTCCCAACCAGAGTAGAAATGACAAATAAATGGATGGCTATCATAGGACCCCAACTTTAAAGATGATGAGAACAGATACTATGAGATAACCCTTACTCCATTGCTGGTAGACTTCTTAATGGTTCTTTAGAACCTCAGCTCCAAGCCACTCTCCTATTATTCTGAAATGCAGACAATTACAATGAAAGACTAGATGCCATCTTAGTTGCTGCTGACCCCCAAAGTCAGTTTTGAAAACGTCACCTTTTCTGTTCCATTTATTTAATAAATGCCTCAGGTCATAATAACGAGACCCAGCCCTGGCAAGTGTCCTGAAAGGCAGCTTTATCAGGATAGGTGAAGACTACAGAAGTTTCTCAAATGATGAAACAAACCAAGAAAAGCAATAAGCACAAACCCACAACCACCCTTGGAGAAAGCTGAAACAAAAAATTACTTTTTTATTAGCTACTAAATGTCCTAGCAGGTTTCTGACAGAAGCATAGATAGAAAATGAAAACAAATGCCTTCTGGGAAGGTGCTTTTGCTGGCATTAACCTTGACAACAGCAATAAGGCATTGCTAAACAGTCAACGTGCACCCAGACATCCCCGAAAATGACACGGTAAGTGAGCAGGCTGCTCCCAAGGCAGGAAAACAGATGCAAACAGGTCCCGTATGCTGAGGGTTCTGGCCAAGTGCAGACGAGGCTGCTGGAGCTTCTGTAGGCTTTCCTGGGCAAAGACGGCCAGTGTGGATCTCTGCAGGGGTCCCCGCCGACCCCCCATCTCATCAGGCCCACAAGTGCACCACCGGTAAAGCTTCCTTCCAGCACCCACTGCATTTTCTCCTCTTTCTACATTTCATTCTCTCCTCCCACAACCATTGCCAATAAGATCAGGACTGTAACCAAGCAAGGGCATTAATACCAGTTGCCATCAAGTCGATTTCGACTCATAGCGCCCCCATGTGTGTCAGAGTAAAACTGCGCTCCATAAGGTTTCCAATGGCGGATTTTTTTCTAAGTAGATTGCCAGGACTTTCTTCCGAGATGCCTCCGGTTGAGTTCAAACAGCCAGCCTTTCAGTTAGTGGCCAAGCACTTAACCATCTGCACCACCCAGGGACTCCTCAAGCACATTAAACAGGCCTTTATTGGGAAGTCTAAGAGACAGTGGACATGGTGGCGTCGTGTCTTCCCAGGAGCAAGTCATTCAAACCCGTGTGTCAACCTGCAGGATGTAACCAAGGAAGGCCCTGAAGAATTTAAAGCATTCATTCGAAGTGTCCCCTCTCGAGAAACTACTTTCTACCTGCATAACAAATGGCTGAATTTGAAGGAATGCAGCCAGCTTAATAGCTAAAACAATATTATTTACAAAATAAGAGAGAAAAACAACCTTTGATATGTTTGTTGGAAGTGCATCATTGTGATTTGTAGAAAGCTTTAGAAGACACGTGAGAGCAGGTGGCAGAGGGGAGGCTGGGGATGGACGGGACAGGAGAGGCTGGGAAGAGGGACCATCATGAGGTCAGGGGTAGGGGGAGTAGGCTCTCAGGAGTTGTAGACCTTTCCTCCATTGTAGAACCTAGCCTAGGATGAAAAGCTAAATCCTTCTCTAATACAGGGAGTGTCTGGTTTGGCCTGCCCAGGGGTACCTTTGGCTTTGAGTTAGTTTAATTCTTTCTTTCTCTCCCGATTCCAGAAACTCTTCTCGTGCGGCACCAAGGACACACAGACGCCACGGTGAAGAGTTTCCCAGCCCACTTACTCTCTCCCACAAGCACAGCCTCCTTTGTGTGACAAAATACAGATTTCAGATGACAGTGCAGCTTGACAGACTACTAAAGACCCTGTGACATTCGGAGCAACTGACCCAAGCCCAAAAGAAACAGACTTCTTTTTCTCTTTTCCCACCCACCACCCCCCCAACAGCAAGACATCTTTTGTTTTTTTCCAAAGTCATACAAGGCACAAACAGGTAGCAAGAAGGCATTGGTGCCGCGTCTCCTCCGAGCGCTCTCTGGGCCTGGGTGAGCCACCCGCCTGCCGCGGTTCAGGTGATGACTGTGGGTCCCCTCCGGCCAGTTCTCTCGTGGATCTGGGATATCTTCAGCGCGATGGCTATCAAAGGGCTCAGCACCGCCTGGAAGAGAAGGAAGAAACAGCTCTCAAGTTGTCCGTGAACCACTCAAGGAAGTCAGGAGAGGGCGTTGTGATGGGTTGTTATCGCACGCACCTGCATACAAATTCTAATTCCCTGCAGCGGTCAGAGCTGGTCACCTGCCTTCTCTGCACCTGTGCTTCCTCCTCCACAAAATGAGAGTGGAGGAGGTGGGGTGGCAGCGGGTGAGGGGAAAGAAAAGGGCCTCCAAAGTCTCAGCCAGCTCCCCAGAAATCCATCCAATGTAAGAAACTTCACAACCCAACTGCGGAGCATTTCATGAACATAGCATTGCGAATTAAGGAAGTTCAGAAAAACTCAACAAAATCTCCCTCTGCTATGCACCCCCCCACCACACACACAGCTTGAGGATAAAGCCCACTCTTCAGCCTAAGACCATCGGTCTGAAGAGCACACAGTCCTGGTGTTTCAGAGGAGACAGGCCGGTCCATCAGCTGATCCTATAGAAACACTGTCATTTCTTCCCATCACGGAACACCATGGCCCACGATAAACCACAGGTTCCCAAAGAGGAGGTAGGTTTAGTGGGTCTTACGGATTGAACTGTGTCTCCCTCGGACAAAATGTGTTGGAATCCTAATCCCCACACCTGTGTATATGATCCTGTCTGGAAATAAGGTTTTCTTTGTTATGTTAATGAGGCCCTTATCCATGCAAGGTGGTCCTAAACCCAACCACTTCTGAGTTACGGTAAAACCTACGAAAGCTGGAACCTGTGTAAGACAGAAACTTGCTAGGGAAGAAAAACTCAAATATTTTCCACTAACAGAAAGCAATGGAAAAGTGATAAAACTGCACCCTGTTAACGGCAGAAAACCTTCGAGACCCAGGAAAACAAGGCCGTCCCGTTGGGTTCCGGCTCTCACAGGTTTCACCGTATAAGAAGCACCTTAGACACAGGGAGAAGACAGATGTTACCTGAAGACAAGAGAGGCAGAGGGACCTAGAAGCCCAGTAATGTCAAGGATTGCTGGCAGCTACTAGAAGCTGAACCAGACAAGGAAGGACCTTTCCTTAGAGCCTCATGCAGAATGCAGACTTCCAGCCTCCCGAACTGTGAGACAATAAATTTCTTTTCTTAAAAGCCAACCACTTGTGGTATTTGTGTTGCAGCAACACTCAGAAAATTAACAGGGAGCTAAGGAACAGATTCTTGGAAAGACAAAGGATAGGACGAGAAGCAAGAATTATCTTTTACCCTTTAACTGCTTCTAACTGCACAGGAGTTGAGGTACCATGTTCCAAAGTGTGGGAAACATACCACTCAAGATGGTCTTGATGGCACAAGAGATGATTTTAGATGGTGCACAGATATGGCATTGCTTATGAAACAGTGAGAAAATCAGTCCACTTTCCAATAAGACAATACTGGTTGCCATCGAGTCAATCTTGACTCATAATGATCCTATAGGACAAGGTAGAACTGCCCCGTAAGGTTTACAAGGCTATAAATCCTTACGAAAACCAACTGCCACATCTTTCTTCCGCAGATCGCTGGCGGATTTAAACCACCTATCAACTCAACGGCAATGGGTTTATCTTTAAGGTAACAGCCAAGTGCTTAACCTCTGTTCCACCAGGGTTCCTTTAGTTTAAGGCAGTGGTTCTCAGTCTGTAGAGTATATCAGAATCATCTGAAGGGCCTTCTAAAATAGATGGCTGGGCCCCACCCTCAGCATTTCCAGTTCAGTAGGTCTGGGATGGGACCTGAGAATCTGCATTTCTAACAAACGCTGCTGGTCAAGGACCACCCTTTGAGAGCCACTGCTCCAAGCAAGCCTACCATCATACCTACCAAGTCCCTGGCTCCTGCTAAAGGCAAAGTTGTCCTGTTTGTGTCACTAGATCCCACCCCCTGGCCACTGATTGGACCGGGAGTAGGCTCCTGACGGATAGGCAGGCCAACAACCTATCATATTGCCTGGCACAAAAACTTGAGCCAGCTAATCAGATTCTTTCTCTCAGGGATTTGAACATAATGAGAACATGGAAGGAAAGTAATGAAAGAATGAGGCCGTTAGTCTAAAAGCAAACTCAAACTCATTGCTGTCAAGGCCATTCTGACTCATGGTGACCCTGTGTGTTACAGAGTAGAACTGCTCCATAGGGTTTTCTTGGCTCTAATCTTAATGGAAGCAGATAGCCAGGTCTTTCTTCCACGGTATCACTGGGAGGGTCAAACCTTTTTTTTTTTTTGTGCTTTAAGTGAAAATTTACCAATCTAGTCAGTCTCTCACACAAAAACTTATATACACCTTGCTACACACTCCCAATTACTCTCCCCCTAATGAGACAGTCTGCTCTCTCCCTCTACTCTCTCTTTTTGTGTCCATTTCGCCAGCTTCTAACCCCCTCTACCCTTTCATCTCCCCTCCAGGCAGGAGATGCCAACATAGTCTCAAGTGTCCACCTGATCCAAGAAGCTCACTCCTCACCAGCATCCCTCTCCAACCCAATGTCCAGTCCAATCCATGCCTGAAGAGTTGGCTTCAGGAATGGTTCCTGTCCTGGGGCAACAGAAGGTCTGGGGGCCATGACCACCAGGGTCCTTCTAGTCTCAGTCAGACCATTAAGTCTGGTCTTTTTATAAGAATCTGGGGTCTGCATCCCACTGCTCTCCTGCTCCCTCAGGGGTTCTCTGTTGTGCTCCCTGTCAGGGCAGTCATCGGTTGTGGCCGGGCACCATCTAGTTCTTCTGGTCTCAGGCTGGTGTAGTCTCTGGTTTATGTGGCCCTTTCCGCCTTTGGGCTTGTAATTACCTTGTGTCCGTGGTGTTCTTCATTCTCCTTTGATCCCGGTGGGTTGAGACCAATTGATGCATCTTAGATGGCTGCTTGCTAGTGTTTAAGAACCCAGACGCCTCTCTCCAAGGTTCAAACTCCCAGCCTTTATGTTAGTAGTTGAGTGTGACTCATTTGTACCACTAGGGACCTTGTTGTTGTTGTCGGGTACCACTGAGTCAATTTGGACTCATAATGACCCTGTGTGACAGAGGAGAGCTGCCCCATAGACTTTTCTAGGCTGTAATCTTTACAGGAGCAGATTGCCACATCTTTCTCCCACGGGGCCTCTGGGTGGGTTCATACAGCCAGCCTTTCAGTTAGCAGCTGAGCACTTAACCATTGCACCACCAGGGCTCCTTACCCGTTGCCGTTGAGTCGATCCTGACTCATAGCAACCCTACAGGACAGAGTAGAACTGCCCATAGGGTTTCCAAGGAGTGGCTGGTGGATTCGAACTGCTGACCTTTTGGTTAACAGCTGAGTTCTTAACCACAGCACCACCAGGGCTCCAGTGGGAGCTAAATTAACCATAAGGTTATAATTAATTAGTCAATTATAATTGATCTTATAAACCATTATGGTAGTCCAAGGCTATAAGAAAGCTGAAACTCTGAGACATATACTAGGAGGAAAAGCCTGGCGATCTAATTCCAAAAATTAGCCGTGAGATCCTTGTAGATCACAACAGAAAAGTGTCCGGCACAGCGCTGGGAGCCGAGCCCGAGGCTGGAGGGCGGTACACAACAGCCGCGGCAGTGGGCTCCCACATACCAACGATCACGAAAGTGTCACAGGAGGGGACAAAGCTTCATTCTGTCCTACATAAACTTGCCAGAGCCGACCCAAACAGCAGCTAACAACAATGACAATAACAACAGATTTTAGGTGTCCAAAATCACTAGCCGGAGCCCTGGTGGTGCAGTGGTTAAGATCTGGGCTGCGAACCAAAAGGTCAGCAGTTCGAATCTACCAGCCACTGCTTGGAAATCCTATGGGCCAGCTCTACTCTGTCTTATGAGGTTGCTATGAATCGGAATAATTGACTCGATGGCAATGGGTTTGTTGTTGTTTTTCTTGTTAGATCCCTAGCTATTTCAAGTCCATTTTGAAACCTAGGGAAATTATTGCTGAAAACAAAATACATTCTTCCTAACAAAAATTAAATGAAAATGTTGAAAGACTGCAGGCATTTTACTCTTAATTACAATACATAAAACTGTGGTCCTGGCCCCATTCCCCTCTTTATGTAATGAATTTGTCTATCTTGATCCAAAATGGGCCTGAAATTAGCCAAAATGCCCAGTGTGAAAGAAGACCAAAGATAATTCTGGAGCCCAGCACTGAAAGAACTGACTTATCTCGCCAATGGCAGAAAACAGTCTTCCCAAAGCTCTCCCCTGATGGGGGAAAAAGCCATTCCAAGGCATAAGTGGATGAAAGACTCCCAAAGAACTTCAGTCAAAGCAAAAAACAAACTAGCGTCTTGGGAACACAATGATATGCCTGACAGAGACCCGACAGCCCAGCCTGCCTGGCTTCTCTGCCACCCTCTGCATTTCACAATCGGTTTGGATGTTAGGAGGTGAAGGTCAGCTTGTAGACTGCAAATGCAAAATAAAAGTCATCAGGCCGATTTTCCTATTTATTCAAAGGGGAGCTCCACTGGGCTCTGCGTGCAGAAGAAGGGGGCGGGGACGGAGAAGGGGCAAAACACCCCAGGAGCAGCTGAAAGGCATTAGGCAGACTCTGGACCTTTTCATTGTCTTGTAGGGTAAACATGAGGCAATGTGCCAGAGTTCACGGCTTAAATGTAACGGAACCGCCTCCCTGGTCACTGCTTCCCCATTCCTCTCTTTCCAATCCCCTTGTTAGGGATTGAATTGTGTCCCCTAAAAATGTGTTGTAGACCCCAAAGCCCATACCTGTGGATAAGGAACCCTGGTGGTGCACTTGTTAAGCACTTGGCTGCTAACTGAAAGGTCGGTGGTTTGAACCCACCAGCCACTCGGCAGATGAAAGATGTGGCAGTCTGCTTCAGTAAAGATTACAGCCTTGGAAACCCTACGGTGGCAGTTCTATTCTGTCGCGTGAGGTCGCAATGAGTCAGAGTTGACTGGATGGCGATGGGTTTGGTTTTGAGTTTATGCCTGTGGATGTAATTCCCTTTGGGAATAGGGTTTTCTTTGTTATGTTAAGGTGTATCTTAAACCTAACCACTTTCGATACATATATATATATAAACAGCAGATTAGACACAGAGCAAGCAAGCACAAAGGGGGAAAGACAGATGCCATGCACAGATCTCCAAAGAACGTCTAGAGAAAAACACTAAAGAAGCTGAGACAAAGATTCCCAGAATACAGACAAGGACTCTGAGCGGACAGAGAGAGGCTTCCTTTACAGCCAGTGCCCTCAATTTGGACTTCTAGCCTCCTGAACTGTGAGAAAATAAATTTTGGTTCACTAAAGCCACCCACTTGTGGTATTTTTGTTACAGCAGCACTAGGTAACTAAGACACCCCTCTAGCCCCCAAAACCGTGGCAGAAAGATGGGGAATTATTAATTGGTTTAGATCACACCATCTCTGTTCCTTCTCCTGACATGGCCCTCTCAGGTCTTCACATTTCTCTGCTTTGGGTATATCCACCACAGACTTCAAACGTTTCCTTTCCCTGCAATACACTTGCTACTTTAGAGGGAAACTTGAGTAGCCCTCCCCCCATCCCACTTAGAAAATTATTAGCAGAAATAAGACTGCAAGATTGAAATCAGAGGTTATGGAAATCAAAAGGAGCCCCTCTCTCCAGCCTGCAATACTCAAAGGACTGTACTCCTGTCAGCTTCCTCTTCTTCCTCTGCTCCCAAAGGATCCCAAACAAAGCTCCAGGCTATGATTGGAAGGGAGCCCTGGTGGCACAGTGGTTAAGAGCTACGACTGCTAACCAAGAGGTCAACAGTTCGAATCCACCAGCTGCTCCTTGGAAACTCTGTGGGGCAGTTCCACTCTGTCCTATAGGGTCGCTATGAGTTGGAATCGACTGAACTGCAATGGATGATTGGAGCAAGAATGTGATTTCGTTCAACTGTCTGCCTATGATCCTGGGAAGCCCCACTCCTTTGTGGTTGTTGGCTGCTATCAAGTTGGCCCCCTCACGCACAACAGAACGAAATGCTGCCCTGTCCTGCGCCGTCCCCATGATTGGTTGCAGATCAGAGTGTTGTGAGCCATAGGGTTTTCACTGGCTGATTTTCAGAAGTAGATCACCAGGCCTTTCTTCCTAGTCTTAGTGTGGAAGCTCCACTGAAACCTGTTCAGCATCATAGTAACCCGCAAGCCTGATAAATGAGCGGTGGCCGTGCTTAAGGTGCATTGGCCGGGAATCAAACCCGGGTCTCCCACATGGAAGGCAAGAATTCTACAACTGAGCCACCACTATCCCCCTTCCCTCCTTAGAGACCAATTAAAAGCATCAGCAACTCCCTGCTGTAACTAGAAAGGAAGTCTCCAGAAGACTGGTCAGCCAGCTGCGTACCTGAAGGCGAGACAAGAATCACCTGAGGTACTGCCGCAGACTCCAGGCCCAGAGGTGCTGTTTTCGTGAGTCTGGGGGCCAGGGTGGGGGTGTGCAGCTCTGACAAGTTCCCAAAGTGACCCTGGCGCATGCTTTTACAAGGTGGTGTGCAACTGATTCTAGAAGTGTTGTTGTTGGGTGCTGTCAAGTCAATTTTCGATGCATAGCAACTCCATGTGAAAGAGTAGAAGTGCCCCACAGGGTTTCCTAGGCTGTAATCTTTACAGAGAGGGAAACCCTGGTGGCGTAGCGGCTAAGTGCTATGGCTGCTAACCATAGGGTCGGCAGTTTGAATCCGCCAGGCGCTCCTCGGAAACTCTATGGGGCAGTTCTACTCTGTCCTATAGGGTCGCTAGGAGTCGGAATCGACTCGGCGGCACTGGGTTTTTTTGGGGTGTAATCTTTACAGGAGCAAAGCCCCGATGGAGAAGCTGGGTGGCTTCCAGCCACCAACCTTTTGGTTAGCAGTCAAGCGCTTAACCATTGTGCAACCAGGGCTCCTTATTCCAGAAGTAGCAGTCTAGAACAGCAGTTAAAAGCCTAGACTCTGAACAAAGCCTTGAGCACTGTGTTCTTTTAGCCTTGAGCACTGTGTTCTTTTAAGAACTACCTATGTGGAATCAGTGACAACAGCAACTTGAAAGATTAGATAGGAACCTTAGGGGGCAGTGAGCAGGGCTTCGAACCAGTTCTTCTGCTTCAACCTCCTACAGAGAATTTGCATTTCTAACGAGTTCCCAGACGATGCTAACGCTGCTGGTTAGGGACCAATTCTGAGAACCACTAGTGGAGCATTGGTTCCCAAAAGTTATCAAACATAAGAATCACCTGGGGAGCTTGTTAAGCTGTAGATCCTGATTCAGTATATCTGGGGTGGAAATGCAAACTCTCAGCAGGGATTTCAGCTGGTTCGAAGCCCTGGCAGTGAGTTTATGTTAACGGGGGAGGAACAACTCAGAAAAGGAGGGTGGGAATGGTTGCACGACTCGAAGATGTAATCAATGTCACTGAATTGTACCTGTAGAAATGGCTGAATTGGTGTATGTTCTCAACAACAACAAAAAATAAAACAAATTACAAAAAAAAAAAGAAAAACCACACACTCAAACTCTGAAGCCAAGCTGCCTGGGATCAAAGCCTGGCTTTAGCCCCCTGTGAGCTGTGCAAGCTTGGTTACGTGACTTACCTCTCGCAGCCTGGATTTTCTCAACACCAAACAGAGAGCCCTGACCTCACAGAGCTGTTGTGAGGGTTAAATGCTAGAGAATACCAAGTACTCAGAACAGTACCCGGCACACAGGGAAGCTGTATAATATGTGTTTGCTGTTATGATGCAAGGGGGTCAGCGGTGGCTCAGTGGTAGAATTCTAGCTTTCCATGCAGGAGGCCTGTGTTCGATTCCCAGCCACCACCTGTCTGTCAGTGGAGGCTTGCATGTTGCTATGATGCTGAACAGGTTTCAGCGGACCCTCCAGACTAAGATGAACTAGAAAGAAATGCCTGGCATTCTTCTTCCAAAACTCAGCCAATGAAAACCCTGTGGATCACAATGGTCTAATCCATAACCAGTAATGGGGATGCCACAGGTCTGGGCAGCATTTTCGTCTGTTGTGCGTGGGGCTGCCATGAGTTAGGGCTGACTTAACAGCAGCTAAAAGCAACAACGACAATACTATTATTAATAAATGTTCCCACTCCATTTCAAGCGTGACAATTTCATTGCCTACCTTATAGGCATCAAAGCAACTCTCAGACACAGAATCTGTTTGGCTGGCTCTCTTCCCTGTGGACCAGTAATTAGAGTCCATATCTCAAGTCCATGCCCCATCTGTCCTTCTACTGCCACAAAGCCACACTTCAGAGCTGCTCTTGCAAATTCGTGCTAATGAGCGCAGGAGAAGGGATTGTCTTCCTGTTGTCACGTGGCAGGGGGCCTTCTCTGTCCATGCCTTCCACAGCTGACAACAGCTTCCTCGAGCAGGCTCGCACAGCTGATGCCAGGCAGACAGATGTAGAGACAGCGTGGCCCCAGCGGCGTACCCAGCCCACGCCCATGGCTCTGTCCCTGAAGGCTGCCAGGAGCCTTGCCCTGGCAAATACACGGCGGGCACATATGACCATCAACTACATCTCTGTTCTTGCCTAAGCAGCCTTGGAAACCAGGAAATGTTAGGCTTCCCAGCTGGGCCTAGGTCACAGGCCAAAGAATTGACTTCTCATCAAGACAGAGAACTGATCTGCCGGCTCGCGGGAGTCTTGGAAGGGTGGGATGCCTCCTCTTGCCCTCATCAGCGGCTTGTGCCTTGGATGCTGGAGTTGGAATTCTCCCTTCGCAATTCTTAATAGTAAACTGAGAGTCATTGAGTGCCCACTGTGTGCCAAGAATGATTTCAAGATGTGGACCAGTGAGACCCTCTCTGTCCCCAGAAAGCCTGCCTGCCTCTTTGTTGGAGGGCGCTGGAGCCCCATGGATCCTGCCAGGAGGAAGGCAGTCAGATTGCAGTTGGACAAGACAATGTTTGGCCGTCACTGCATTTGGAACACATACCTCCGGGTGTCGGGGTGTCTGAAGCAGTTCACAAGGACTCCCCCGTTCAGCACAAGCAGCAGACACAAAATGGGAAGAAAGAGAAGTGTGTGCTGTGAGGCTGTCTGAGTCCTCAGAGAGGAGGCAGCTCAGCAGGGTGGTCATTAACCAAACCAGCTGCCGTCACGTCAATTCCAACTCACGGCGACCCCATGTGAGTCAGAGTAAACTGTGCTCCATAGGGGTTTTCAATGGCTGGTTTTCTTTTTTAGTAGATTGCCAGGCCTTTCTTCCGAGGTGCTTCTGGGTGGACTTGAACCACCAGCCTTCTGATTAGCAGCCAAAAGTGTTATCCATTTGCTCTACCCAACAACTTCAGTCATTAAGAACAGGCAATCCCCATCGTCACTGAGTCGATCACAGAGTAGAACTGCTCCAGAGGGTTTTCTTGGCCGGAAGCAGACCACCAGGCCTTTGTTCTGCAGAGCCACCGGGGGGGTTCAAACCACCGATCGTTAGGTTAAAAGTCCAGTATAACCCATCTGCACCTCCCAGGGACCTTTTTACAACGGGCACTAGGCAGACGGAAAAACCAAAAAACCAAACCCGCTGCCGTCGAGTTGATTCCGACTCATAGAGACCCTATAGGACAGAGTAGAACTGCCCCATAGAGTTTCCAAGGAGCGCCTGGTGGATTCGAACTGCCGACCCTTTGGTTAGCAGCCATAGCACTTAACCACTACGCCAACAGGGTTTCCAAGCAGTTGGAAACGGGCCGTTTAAATGAAGGGTCTTCCCAGCAATATAAACACTCGCAGTGGAATTGAAGGACGGTGACTAGACGTTTCATGAGCTCAGTGACCAAGAGTTTCTTTCACTTTGGACAAAAGACTGTTCTTCCATGGCCTTTGGCTATAAGGCTCGGGTGCCACATAACCACGAAGTATTTTAAACTAGTGACCTTTTCACAGGAGTTGAAGCTGTGCTAGACTGTCTACCCACAATTTTAGCAAAGCTTCGCATCTTGGTAAAACCAAATTAGATTTTTTTTTTTTAACTTCACCCACGGGTTATTTTGAACATCTTGGCTCAACTAGCATAACTGCGTGAAGCAAGCACAGCCTGATGCTGCTGAGTGAATGCTGAGGTGGGTTTCTATGGAGATGCAAAGTGAGGCTGTTTTCTTCTTTCCTTTTTCTCTGTTCAGAAGCAGGAGCAGTCCTGTAACCGTCCTGAGACATTTGTCTGCATTATTTTCTGCACTTTTTGAAATTTTCCAGGAGGAGGGAATAGCAGGGGCCACGAACCCACTGCCTTTGAGTCACTTCCTACTCGTAATGAACCCATAGGACAGAGCAGAACTGCCCCTTAGGGTTTCCAAGGCTGTAAACTTTATGGAAGCTGACTGCCACGTCTTTCCCGCATGGTGCAGAGGGTGGGCTCAAACTGCTGACCTTTTGGTTAGCAGCTGAGCGTTAACCGTTATGCCACCGGGGCTCCTCAGCAGGGGCCAGTGACCCCCATAAATGCACCCTAATAATTGGGCACTAGAGGGACTGTGTGATCCACAGGAGAAGTGAATCCTGCTAAGCAGGGGTGGAGATAAGGATCCAAAAGGCCATTTTTACATAGTTGACAAAAAATTAGAAGAATATTTTATGAAGTGAAAATTACATGAAATTCAAATTTCAGCATCCATAAATAAAGTTTTATTGGGACACAGCCACCCTCTTTTGTTTTGTTATTGCCTGGGGCTGCTTCTGTGCTACAATGACAGTTGGGAAGTTGCAACACAGGCCGCAGGGCTCACAAAGGCTAAACTATTTACCACTGGCCCTTCAGAGGAAAAGCTTGGTGAGCCCCATTGGAAGGGCCCAATTTTTGTGTTTAACACCAGGCTTTGAACCGGTTCATTACCGTTCAAACCCCTGCTGAGAATTTGCATTTCCACCCCAGATACACTGAATCAGAATCTACATTTTAAACAAGATCCCCAGGTGATTTTTACGTATAATAAATTGTGAGAACCACTGCTCTACTAGAGGTTCTCAGAACTCATCCCCAACCAGCAGTATTAGCATCGCCTGGAAACTTGTTAGCAATGAGAACTCTCAGCAGTGGTCCAGACCAGAACAAACAGGTTCAAAGCCCTGGTTTAACACTTTGAAGGCAACAAACATATGGGGACTCCAGGAATCCTTTCTTTGATGAACCCACTCTTCACCTCACACTCTCTTGTCATTCGACCCTTTCGTTCTGATAAATGAGCTGAGAACAACCAGCAAACTGCACAATATCTTGGCTAAAACACCATCATTGAACAGACAGCCCCAGCTCATTGCCTCCAGCTCTAAGCCAGGAGGGCAGCAAATATGATCCAGGACCTCCTTGGATGCACGGTCCATCCTCCAAGGGATGGAAGAATGGGGGAAGGATGGGGGTAGGATGGGAGGATGGAGAGGCAGCTCAACTTTGTTATGAACCTCCTAACACAGTCTGGTATGTCTAAAACGCCAAGTCACAGGGGTACTGGCTGTTGTTGTTGTGTGCTGACAAGTCCATTCCAACTCACAGCGACCTTATAAGGACAGAGTAGAACTGCCCAATACAGTTTCCGAGGCTGTAATCTTTACAGAAGAAAGAGTGCCATGTCTTTCTCCTGCGGAATAGCTGGTGGGTTTGAGCCACCGACCTTTCAGTTAGCAGCCAAGAGCTTTAACCATTGCGCCACAAGGGCTCATAGGGCCCTTGCAGCCCTATTATAAAACCTAACTCCTTAAAAAAAAAAAAAAAACTGAAGATGTCAATTCTCTTGGAATGTCCGGTTGGCTCTTGGAGAAATGAACAGGAGCAGAACAGACGAGTCAGGTTAATCCCGTTATGGAACAAGTGACTATTCTAAGAATCTTTGAGCCTCATGTGATCAGGAAACTGGTCTACGCTCATTAACAAAAATAACAGCAAGACAACAGTAATAATGACAACTAACATTTCTTGTGCCCTTATTTAGGTGCCAGCCATTGCGCAAAACACTCTATATGAATTATCTCATTTAAGCTTCGCAACTATGCCATGGAATAAAGTGTTTTATCTCCATTTTACTGAGAAGGTAATGGAAGCTTTGTGGTTGTTAGTTGCCGTTGAGTTGATTTCAACTCATGGTGACCCCATATGTGCAGAGTAGAACCACTCCATTCGGTTTTTCAAGGCTGTGACTTTCAGAAGCAGATTGCCAGGCCTGTCTTCCAAGGCACATCTGGGTGGGTTTGAACTGCCAACCTTTTGGCCAGCGTGTCAATCATTTCACCAAACGTACCTTAGAGAATGGCAGAGCTAGGGCTCAAAACCAAGGCGTCCATATTACTCAGCTACAAAGAGCAACAAGGTCCTGATGCATGCCACTGTGTGGGTGAACCTTGGAAACGTCATGCTGAGCAAAATCAGTGAGTTCTAAAAGGACAAATGTTGTATGATCTCACTTATATGAAATAAGCAAATATATAGAGACCAAAGATTACTAGTGGTGACCAGGAGAGAGAAGGCGTGAGAAAGGGGAGTTTTTGCCTAGAGGGCAGGTAGTTTATGTTCATGGTGGTGGAAGGATTTGGAAAAGGAGCGAGAGAATGGTTGCACAACTTGAAGAACGTAATCAGTGTCACCGAATTGTACATGTAGCAATTGCTGACATGGTATGTTGTTTTGTTCTGTATATTTTCACCACATACACACAAACTCTCCCCACCCCACAAAACACACACACACACACACAAGGCTGCCTGATTCCAAAATCCAACCTTTTAAACAGGAGGCCATGCAGCTACAATGGCATGTGAAAAAGCAAAATCTCAACGCCCGGAACAATGTCAGCCCTCCCTGGACAGGTGACCACGGTTGTATCTTCTTTTCCTCTACTGCCTGGTTGATGTTTGTCTTAGTCATCTAGTGCTGCTATAACAGAAATACCACAAGTGGATGGCTTTAACAAACAGAAGTTTATTCTCTCCTAGTCTAGTAGGCTCCAAGTCCAAATTCAGGGCGTCAGCTCTAAGGGAAGGTTTTTTCTCTGTGTCAGCTCTGGAGGAAGGTCCTTCTCATCAATCTTCCCCTGAACTAGGAGCTTCTCCGCACAGGAACCCCCAGTCCAAAGGATAAGCTCTGCTCTTGGCACTGCTTTCTTGGTGGTATGAGGTCCCCATGTATCTCTGCTAGCTTCTCTCTTTTGTATCTCAAAAGAGATTGGCTTAAGACACTATCTAATCTTGTAGAGCTCATCAATATACCTGCCACTAATCAATCCATCTCATTACATCATAGTGAAAGGATTTACAACACACAGGAAAATCTCATTAAATGACAAAATGGTAGACAGTCACACAATACTGGAAATCATGGCCTAACCAAGTGGACACATATTTCTGGGAGATACAATTCAATCCGTGACAACATCCCATCCCCATATCAAGAAGTTTGGAAAGCACAGGCCCCAATCTACCCAACAATGCCTACTGGACTATTTCTACCACCAAAAACACTCAGAAATGAAATAAACATAAAAACCTAAAACAAGAGATTCATAAACCTTTCCATGCTTTCCCTCCCCACTGAAGGCCTAAGCCTCTGGGTACTGCGATTTTTCATTCCTGAGAGGAAAAACAGTGCATGGGAGGCCCTTCACCTGCACTGTGAATGGGCTTCTTGCTCTGGGATTAGGGTGTGGAACTAAAATCCACAGAGAGCAGACCGGGGGCCTGGAACAGCCACCTCCCTCCCAGATCCTGCATCCCCGTGGGGTGAGGCCTGCCTCTGGTGGGGGGCCCAGTGCTGCCTCCCCCATTTGGTTGCACATACAAGTCCAGAACTTCCTCCTGCGGGTTACTGGCAGCTTCCAGGGTGGCTGTCAGGACTGGTTTGCCAAGATGCACTCTTCCTTATAGACCAGGTGAATGGTTTACTCTCCGTGAAAGAAGGGCACTGGCCCAAAGGGCCTGCGTAGCTTCCTACTGAAAGGCACGGAAACCGGGTCAGCCGGCCGCGCGTCTGGGCAGTCACCGAGAGGATGCTGGGAAAGCTGGACTGTGCTGGGCACAGCCTGTCAAGCCTGATCATCTGGCGAGGGGAGTCCTGACGGCTGACCTTTTGTCCTAGTGTGACCACGGTGGCACCGCAGATCCATTCATGCTCGCTCTGCAGGCGGAGTAAACAAGGTCCAGCGAGACCCAGTGATTTGTGGATGCAGACAGCACTGGGTTAGCCCACAGCAGGCTGAACAGGAGCTTGGGACCCCAGCAGAGGTACCAATGTAAAAAATGTTTTGGTAAGATTGATATTTACTATTTCAGAAAACCCTGGTGGAGCAGTGGTTAAGCACTCGGCTGCTAACTGAAAGGAATGCAGTTCAAACCCACCCAGTGACTCCACAGGAGAAAGATGTGGCAGCCTGCTTCCATAAAGATGACAGCCTTAGAAACCCTATGGGGCGGTCCGACCTTGTTCTATAGAGTCACTATGAGTCGGAGTTGCCTTGACAGCAGTGGGTTTGGTTTTTGGTTAGATGTTAATCCACATTTGACCTGAAACTAGGATCAAAGCACAGCATTTAGTTCTTCAGTCGGTGTTCTGATTCTCAAGGCCGCTAGGCCTAGTGGGATAAGGTGGTAAAGCCAGTGCACACGATTTGGAATAAGGGTCTCTTTTGCATATACTGGGGTCCCTGGGTGGAAATGGTTCATGCACTCGGCTGCTAACCAAAAGGTAGGCAGTTTGAATCCAACCAGAGGTGCCTTGGAAGAAAGGCCAGGTGATCTACCTCCAAAAAATCAATTATTGAAAACCCTGTGGAGCACAGCTCTACTGTGACACGTGTGGTGCCACTGTGAGTTGGAGCCAACTCGATGGCAGCTATTGTACGTACTGCCCAAGCAGGATTTGAGATGGGCATGCGTGCTTTGCCACGGCAGTCAGCTGTCACTGCGACCCACACATTCCCACACATCCCTGGAGGTGGACAGTCTGGGTGCTGGCTCAGGGCTGTCACACACGCAGTACCCTGAAGGGTCTTCTAATCCCAATGGAGCCCAGAGGAAAGGCTAATTGTCATCAGAACTCCTAACAGCCCTGGCCTGTGATAATCACCGTTGTAGTTAACTTGCCATCAAGTCAGCTGCGACTCGTGGTGAGCCGGTATGTGCAGAGTAGAACTGCTCCATAAGGTTTTCAAGGCTGTGACCTGTCAGAAGCAGATCACTTCCCAGGTGCTTCTGGGTGGGTTCAAACCGTAAACTTTTTGGCTAGTAGTCGAGCACTTAACCGTTTGCGCCACCCGGGGACTCTATAATAGGCACTAGCCACTTGGAAATACCTGCCAAATTTCCAACTCATCCCATGAAATGCCCTCAGCTCAGGGGCAGATTAGCCAATAGGCAAGGTAAGCACGGTACTTACCTTGCTTACCAGACCACTTGTAGTGAATAATTTCACATCTTTCCACCATAATAAAGATTCTGCTTCTAGGTGTGGCTGCCATCTGTCTCTGGCCCAACCCCATAGCACCTTGCCACAGAATCAAAGCCTCTTTTCAAATTTACAAACCCTGACAGGGACAGATTACCCAGTGAACAAAGTAAGCACAGGTTTACTTGTGCTTACTCACTAATCTATAGTGAACAACTTCATATGGGTTTCACCACATCAAACCTTGCTCACTGGGTAAACCGTCCCTGCCTCAGCTGCAGAGAAAACCATCCTTCCTAATGCCAGAGTGTTAGTCTAGATTCCAATACCTAAGCAAGAAAAAGAACTGTCTGCCCCTGCTTTTTCATGAGATAATTCACCTAAACGAGCAGAAACATAGAAAAACCTATGCATCTCTTCTTCTTTTCCCTGCTTTAATTCCACTCCACTGACTCTGATTTGACAAACACAGCAACCCTATAGGACAAAGTAGAACTGCCCCATAGGGCTTCCAAGGCTGTAATCTTTATGGAACTTGACTGCCATGTCTTTCTTCCATGGAGCAGCTGGTAGATTTGAACCACCAACCTTTCTGTTAGCAGCCAAGCACTTTAAACACTGCAAAACCAGGGCTCCTTTGTCAAAATACCAAACCAGTTGTTACTGAGTCGATTTCTGACTCATAGTGACCCTATATAGGACAGAGTAGAACTGCCCCATGGGGTTTCCAAGGAGCGCCTGGTGGGTCGGAACTGCTGACCTTTTGGTTAGCAGCTGAACTCTTGACCACTGCGCCAGCTGTACCGAATTCCTTCCTACGCCACTAGGGGGAAATCTAACCCACCTGACCACAACTTAGCTTGGTCCTTTTTCTCTTTTCTCTCTCTTCCTCTTTCTTTCCTTTTTCTTTCTTCTGTTCTTTCCTTTTTAATAAATACATAACCAACATTTTAAGACCGAAGACTACTTTGAGACGTTACCTTGCTCATTGGTCTCCACCCTTGCCTATATTTAAATCTTTTTTTATCTCTTTGGTCACAGAGACTTCTGGAAAACGAATTCAGCCATCCTAAGTGGGCAGGAGCCGCCAGAGTTGAGAAATTGTTCTAACAGTTCATCTGAATCCCTTCTAGGTCAGCGTGAGTTTATTTCCTCAAATTACATATTCATTAGTTATGGAGAACAGCTGGCCATCTTTCTGTGGGCCGTATTAGTCTTTATATTCTCGAAGGCTCCAGGTCATGACTCTCTTCCAAGAAAATCGAGCCAGCTCTCTTAACTTGGCCAGTAGTTTCTATAGCCCAGCCCTCTAACCACGTGTTTCTTTTCTCAACTCTCTTCATATCATCCTGCTCCCCCGCTAGTTCCACATTGCAGAATCCATGGACGTAACATGGACAAAAATCTGAGGAGTAAAAAACAAAACGCAGCATTTCCTCACGTCTTCTCTTGCGTGTATGCCTGTGTATATACCCTTGTGTAGGTTTTCTACTGAAATAACAACACAATGCTTTTCATATACATTTGTCTAGTGTGGTTCCGAAATTATGTTCTATTGTTTTTGTTTTTAGTTGCTGTTGAGTCAATTCCAACTCACAGCAACCCCATGTGTGCAGAGTAGAACTGCTCCTTAGGGTTTTCTTGGCTGTAATCTTTACGGAAGCAGATTGCCAGGCCTTTCTTCCCTGGGTGCGTTCAAACCGCTAACCTTTAGGTTAGTAGTTGAACGCTTAACTACTTGCAGCTCCCAAGGACTGCCATGTTCTAGTATAGTCTTAGATAAACCCAAAAACCCAAACCCATTGCCATCCAGTTGATTCTGACACATAGTGACCCTATATAGGGTTTCCAGGGCTGTAAATCTTTATGGAGGCAGGCTGCCACACCTTTCTCCTGCAGAGCAGCTGGTGGATTTGGACCAATGACCTTTTGGTTAGCAGCTGAGCACTTAACCACTGCGCCACCAGGGCTCCTTATAGTCTTACACAGAGGAATGTTATTCTTGTCATCCCTAAGTGAGTGCCCATTTATGCGTCATTTCCTATTTCAAGTCACTTCAGAAGAATATCGACCCTGTAGGATAGAGTAGAAGTACTCCATAGCGTTTCCAAGGCCGTAAATCTTTATGGAAGCAGACTGCCACATGTTCCTCCCATGGAGTGGCTGGTGGGTTCAAACAGCGGACCTTTGGGTTTGCACCTAAACACTTAACCACTGCACCACCAGGGCTCTTTACAATAAGAGCCAACCAAGACCCGTAGCTGTCAAGTCGATTCCAACTCATAGTGACCCCGTAGGGCTTCCAAGGCTGTAAATCTCTATGGAAGCAGACTGCCACATCTTTCGCCATGGAGCCCCTGGTGGGTTCAAACCACCAATCTTTCGGTTAGCAGTCCATTGCTTTAACAACTGAGCCACCAGGGCTCCTATAATAAGAACAGGCAGAGCAAAATGACAGCTTTTGGTTTGACGGGTGAATCAAATATAGAGGGACTCCTGGTACTCAGGTTTAGCCTTAGAGTCTTCCAGGTGCAGCTTATCAGAAATACAGACACAAATTCCTCAACGGGAAGGAAGGTGGGGGCAGTCAGATTCCCCCCAGGAATTGGGGTGGGTGGGTGTGGTTATATTTGCAGACAAATTGCCAAAGCCGACTGCTGATTAGCCACAAGTCTGTGGTTATCCTAGCCCTTGACAAGGCTTCCCTTGCCTTTTCCTTTTACACTTTCATTATTCATTAGCTACTCCGCAAAAGGCTCAAAGGACCTAGGAAAGAAGGCAAACGAAGAAAGGTACATCAGCAGCCCTGCGAATACACTGGGTGGGAAAGAAAGTGCCAGCGGTCGGACGGTTTCTGGTTACCTGTGAATGTCAGTCCTCTGGGTGCCTCACTCTTTCCAAATCACTCCCAGCTGGTTTGAGGGCTCCTTGAAGGCCTACTGATTGCCAGTAAAATTAAAGTAATCCTGCGCCTTTAAAACCATATAATCCTCCAGAAATGGGCCTTGAGAAGCTTTCTTCCTGATTTACCAAGGAATCAAGAGCAAGATCAGGGCAAGAGCCTTCTCATCTCCTTAGGGCCTCTCCACTTTCTCCCTCGACCACTCAGTCTCACAGACACACCTAGGCTCGTGTAGTGAGAATTCTTTAAAATATAGATATAAACTATTTTACATCAATTTAAAACCAGTGGCATAACCACTGTTATATAAAAGCATCCAAATAAATCTCCATGTGGGAGCAGAGACTGGTGTGTGCACGTAGAATGTATTACGCATTCTCCTGATTATGTCACTAGGGGCGTTCCAAACAGTTCCACGAGGAAAGCACAGCATAAATGTCGAAAACATGCTCTGTTCACATGTGTCTAAAATGTCTGGAAAAGAAACCAGCCAGGTGCAAAGGAAAACCACCAGATGGTAACCCGCCATTTGAAGGGGACTCTCTCCGGCCCTCTTGGGAAATAACCTGCATGTAGGTGGGTACCGAGAGTGCGTAAGACATTTAAAAATACCTCTGAAATTGGGATGAGATCAGTAATGGATTCTCTGCAGATTCTGTTGTTGTTAGTGCCATCAGGTCAGTTCCGACCCGTAGCAACCCTATATGCACAACAGAATGAAACACTGCCCAGTCCTCAGCCATCCTCACAATCGTTCTTATGCTTAAGCCCATTGTTGCAGCCACTGTGTCAATCCATTTCATTGAGGGTCTTCCTCAGATTCTAGAGATCCTTTAATGGGTGCATGAGTGTGTGTGTATGTGTGGGGGGGGGGGTCTCTGTTTTCTGGGCTGTAAATTCTTGTTGTTAGCTGCCATCGAGATGGTTCCTGACCCATGGCGACCCCACGTACAATGGAACCAAACACTGCCCTGTCCTGCCCCATCCTCAAGATTAGCTGTGGATCACACCTTTGTGATCCGTACGGTTTTCATTGGCTGATTTTAGGAAGTAGCTCGCCAGGCCTTTCTTCCTAGTCCGTCTAAGTCTGGAAGCGTGACTGAAACCTGTTCGGCATCACGGCAACACGCAAACCTCCACTGAGGGACCAGTGGTGGCTGCAGATGAGGTGCACCGGCCAGAAATTGAACCCAGGTCTCCTGCATGGAAGGTAAGAATTCTACCATTGAACCACCACTGCCGCCTCAGGGCACTGTGAACTCGAACAAGCCAAAAAGGTGGAACAGGTTCTCCCTGCAGCAGAGAGTAACTCCAGCAGGTCTTTCTGGGCCAGGCCCTAAAAAGGCCCTAGATCAGTAAAAACACTAACCACTAGGCGGCGAATGCCTTATCTTTGATCTCTGTTAACAGCTAACCAAAGGCTTCTCCTTCCAGAGCTGTCGGAACGCAGGAGCCAGTGGCCCAGAAAGCAACCTGGGAGGAGATGCAAAGGGCTCAAATGTAAAGGCCCAGGTAGAACTCGGCAGTCATTGAGACAGGTAGGCTGCTGAGAGAATCTCCCTCCCTTTCCTTAGCTGTTTAGATTTCTTTTAAAATCTTACTCTGAATTATATCCTGACTTAAATGTACCACGCAATGGGGCTTAAATTGGTAAGTCAATCATGCATGGTATTTTAATAAGCAGTTCTGTTTCAATGGAGGCCCTAGGTGGTACAAAGTTAACAAGCTCAGCTGCTAACTCAAAGGTCACAGGTTTCAGCCACCCTAAGGCGCCTCAGAAGAAAGGCCTGGCATTCTACTTCCAAAAAAATCAGCCATTTAAAACCTGGTTGTTGAAAGCCTTAGGGAGCAGTTCTACTCTGACACACGTGGGGTCGTCATGAGTCAGGGCTGGCTTGATGGCAACTGGTAACCGGTTTATTTTGATATGTGAAATATTTAGGTAGCTCGTGTGCTATAGACTCTGAGATCCAGCCCGGTCTGGGGACCCCCTTGCTTATGATGAGGAAGGGAGGCAGTATCAGTGCTCAGAGGATGATACTAAGGATAGGATTCTCCAAACATTCTACTGAGCAGACCCTTTAAACTAACAGGATGGAAAATAGGTAGTAGTGGGAAATAAAACATACATTACTTATATTTTCTTTTCCCCATGAATTGAAGTTATATACTTGACGCTCAAAAAGCAGGTCTATAGAGGTTTCTGGAGTCCCTGCATGGTGCGAACAGGTAACCAACGTGCTTGGCTGCTCACTGAAAGGGTAGCAGTTCAAGCCCACCTAAAAGTGCCTCACGAGGAAGGCCTGGTGATCTAAGTCCCAAAAAACCAATGACTGAACACCCTACGGAGCACAGTTGAAAACCCTCCGGAGCACAGTTCTACAGTGACACACACGTGGGGTCACCATGAGTCAGAGTCAACTTGCCAGCAACTTTTTTTTTTTTTAATGGAGGTTTTCAGCCTTAAAAAAAAAAAAAAAAAATTGGTACCAGTTAGCTTTTCCAGATCACCTTACTGAGAGACTCATAAATAACAGGATCGTTACCACACACATCCATCCAGTGGCCCAGGCGTCATACTCCTGCAGTCAGCGTGGTAGGTAAATAAAAATAATAAGCAAATACCACTGGCGCTTACCCTGTGCAAATAGGGTAAAAAATGTTGAGAAAAAATAGCCTGGAGTCAGAGTGAGTCACTGCTGGGGAGGCCAGGCCCTCATTCCTCACCCTGCACAGAGCTCTGGACTTTCAGGCCCGTTCTTTAATCTCCCTGCCCAACAAGAGGCTGGCAGAGCAAATTTTACACGGAAAGGGAAGGTAAGCCTCTCATTCTTGCACAATTTAGTACTATCTTGGGTGACATGCACCCACTAAGTGGCTATGTTGGCAGAACGGGCCCTCCTCCTCCAATCCTGAGACGAAGGGGCCACGCGTTTGCCCCCCACGCCCTGGTAACCCTGAGGCCAGTTCTCAGCCTCCCCAGCCTCTAGCTCCCCACCTGCAATGATGTTACTCCAGACAGATCTCCTGGTTACTGAGTCAGGTGTGAGGATCTACGTCACCATTTTATAAAGTGTTTGAGAGTCTCCAAAGAAAGATACCATGAAGAAAACCACTACTGACAAAGAAAGAAACTCCACCCGGGTCTTTTATTCCATCCAGGGCGCAGCTATGGCAAATGATAACTGGACATTTTAAGAAACTCAGAAATGAGAAGAAGTGAGTACTTCTCTGCTTCTCTTGTTGTTGTTAGCTGCCGGGGAGTCGGCCCTGATTCATGGCGAGCTGATGCACAATAGAACAAAATGCTGCCCAGTCCTGCACCATCCCTCTGACCCGTTGCAGATCAGACCGTCATGGTCCATAGGGTTTGCACTGGCTGATTTTTAGAAGTAAATCTTCAGGCCTTCCTTCCTAGTCTGGCTTAGTCTGGCAGCCCCACTGAAACCTGTGCAGCACCATGGCCACACACAAGACTCCACTGACGGACGGGTGGTGGCTGTGGGTGAGGTGCATTAGCCGGGAATCGAACCCAGGTCTCCCGCATGGAAGGTGAGAATTCTACCACTGAGCCACCACTCCCCCTCCGCTTCTCTGCTTCTCCCCAAAAGAAGTGCTGGAGATGGAACCAACGTTTTCATCTAAGGAATCTTCTCATCAAGGACTCTGTTTCTAAACCCAGATGGAGATAAAGACCAAGGACAGAGGGAAGCCAGAAGTGTAGCTGGAAGTACCTGACATCATGGTTTAATTAGCGTTGCCTGGAGCTTTAATAAATATGAGAATAGGAAGGCTTCTGGTTGTGCCATTTATTACCTTCTAAATGGTGGTTCAGGAGTATAATTCTTGCCTTCCACACAGAAGACCCAGTTTCGATTCCTGACCAATACAGCTCACACAGAGTCACCACCTGTCAGTGGAGGCCTGTGCGTTGCTGTGATGTTGAATGGGTTTCAGCAGAGCTTCCAGACCAAGGGAGACTAGGAAGAAAGGCCTGGTGATCTACTTCTGAAAATCAGCCAATGAAAACCCAGTGGATCACAACAGTCCAATCCTGGTGTGCAGGGGGTCACCATGAGTCAGGAGCCGATTTGATGGTAGCTAACAGCCAATCAGAACGAGTCCTTAATTAGCTCTACTGCTGAAAACATCAAGGGGATTTGCCAAACGCAAGCGCCTAACCTTGTCAGTGTCTTCCCTTAATCTGAAATTCAGGCTTCCGCAGCACCTTCCCTCGCTGTGGGCTCTGCCACCACCTCAGAGGAAAACCCCAGAGTAGCGTCTATACTGCCCTCTCAACACCCGTGGTCCAGCCCAGAGTTTCCCAGACACCTGGAGATTCATGATGGCCGTGAGCATATTCCAGGTTCCAAGGAGTACTGACCGGCTTAACTCAGTTTAACTTGAAATTTCCTTATCGTATATATATATCTTGATGTCACCCTAATCAACAAACCACAGAACAGTCAAGAGTGGCAAGTGGTTTGGGAACTGCTGACCTAAACTCATCATAGGTGCTGGAGAGCAAATTTTGTTTCAAACACTACAATGAATACATTGAATTTGCTCTGCGTCACTCTAAGCTTGTCCTTCAGAGGGAGGTGTCACTATGCCTTTCTGGAATGTTAAGCCCACAGCAGTTCTCTAAATTGCCAAAGCAACAAGACATACAGAGCTGGGAGCCCTGCTCTACTGTGGTACCTGTGGCTCCTGGTCATGGCTGCTGGGATCCCGCTCATAGCTCTCTGCATACAGCCGGATGGTGGCCCGCACACCACTAGACGAGCTCAGCCGGAAGATGAGCCGCGATGCATCTGAGAAAATGATCCTCAGGCCCTGCAACCAAGAACATCCAGAGTGGATCAGTGAACACGGAAACACACGGAACACACGGGTAAGATTACCATCTACTGTGGTATTCTGTCAGTTGTTGTACTGTGGTGGTTTGGCTGTTGCTGTGAGGCTGGAAGCTATACCACCAGTATTTCAAATACCAGCAGGGACAAATACCATGGTGGACAGGTTTCAGCAGAGCTTCCAGACTAAGACAGACTAGGAAGAAAGGCCTGGAGATCTACTTCTGAAAATCAGCCAATAAAAACCTGAGCATCACAACAGAAGATGGTGTAACAGAGCGCTTGAGGATAAACCCCCTAAGTTTGAGGGCACTACATAACCACCACAACAATGGACTGAACGATCATGAAGATGGCATAGGACCAGGCAACGTTTTGTTCTGTTGTACAGGGGCTGCCATGACCGAGTTCAACTCGGCAGCAACTAACAACAACACGGAAATCAGCATGTTTCTGTGAACCAAAAGCAATCAGGTTCATTGCAATGTGTAATTATCTCTGAACACTCACCCAAATAGGACAACATGGGGCGACAAGAAGCTACTTAAGGCTATCCATTTGTCTCTTTATTCTATTCCCATCACTTTGCAGTTAAGGTTGGGGAAGGGTTAGGAGCAAGACTATGAACGGATGTTCAAGTTCTCTTGGTCTGGTACTGTGGGAACCAGAAGGATGTGGAGTGATATTTAATAAATGTCCATGAAGACAAAGTTTATCCCTGTAAGGGACAGACCAATGGGGATAGGCGATTTATCTATCACAGTGAGACAAATTATACATGGCACGGAGACCCCCAAGTGAGGTTAGACTTTGCTCCAAGTCCATTTTCTCTTTGTTTCTTTGTCATTCCCAGGTTCCTCTGGTAGAAATGGACCCTACAATGAAGTACGCAGGGCTGGTGCCTCAGCTGGTTTGGAGGGTCTTCTTGGTCCTCCTTGTTCCCCAGTCCTGGCCACCAGGGTGGCATAGGGACAGGGCTGTGGTTGCATCTTCCCACTGCCCAGTCTTAAATCTCCTCTCTTCATTTGCTTTTGGCTCAGAACATCCCCATTCTTCTCATTAGCGCAGGGATATTTTAAAAAGCATGGCCACAAGACCATGCTGTGATCTTCTGTTGAAGGAAATGTGCTCACCTAAGGCAACTAATAAAGTAATTGCTTCTATACAAGCGTATGGGCAGGGGCCAGGGGAAGGAAGGGAGGAAACAAAACAGTATATCTGGTCCTCTGTTACTTCTGAAAAAATAGATGTCTTGGGCAACTTTGGTATCAGACAGCTCCCCTGAGCAACTGACCCTTGAACTTTCTCTGGTCTCACATCCTGCCATTGTAGAGAATATGTTGTTGTCAAAAATATATTATGCATGTTGTATAAACCAGATCCACGCCTATCTGGTGATGTCTGCCATGGGTACTACAAGTCAAGTGGTTTTCTTCTTTTTAAGTTGTAGGCATAATTTGCCATCAATCCATTGGCATCAAGTCAATTCCAACTCATTGCAATCCTACAGAATAGAGCAGAACTGCCCCATAGGGTTCCCAAGTAGTGGCTGGTGGATTTGGACTGCTAATCCTTTGGTAAGCAGCCTGAGCTCTTAACCACTGTGGGGCATCAGGATTAGGGGAGGAGTCATTAACAACCTGTGTTATGCAGATGACACAACCTTGCTTGCTAGAAGTGAAGAGGACCTGAAGCACTTACTGATGAAGATCAAAGACCACAGCCTTCAGTATGGATTATACTTCAACATAAAGGAAACAAAGGTCCTCACAGCTGGACCAATAAGTGACATCATGATAAGTAGAGAAAAGATCGAAGTTGTCAAGGATTTCCTTTTACTTGAGTTCACAATCAACAGCCGTGGAATCAGCAGTCAAGAAATCAAATGATGCATTGCATTGGGCAAATTTGCTACAAAAAACCTCGTAAACGTGTTGAAAAGCAAAGAAGTCACCTTGAAGACTAAGGTGCGCCTGACCCAAGCCATGGTGTTTTCAATTGTCTCACATGCATGCAAAAGCTGGACGATAAATAAGGAAGACCCAAAAAGAATTGATGGCTTTGAACTGTGGTGTTGGCAAAGAATATTGAATACACATGGATTGCCAAAAGAATGAACAAATCTGTCTTGGAAGAAGTACAGCCAGAATGCTCCTTAGAAGCAAGGATGTTGAGACTACGTCTCACACACTTTGGGCATGCTATCAGGAAGGACGAGATTCTGGAGGAGGATATCATGCCTGCTAGGGTAGGGAAAAAAAAAAAAAGAGGAAGACCCTCAAAGAGATGAATTCACACAGTGGCTGCAACAATGGGCTCAAGCATAACAACCACTGTGAGGATGGTACAGGACCAGGCAATGTTTCCTTCTGTTATACATAGGGGTTGCTCTGAGTTGGAACCGGCTCGAAGGCTCCTAACAACAACAACAGCAACAACAACAGACATGTTCTGTACCAATGCCCAAATAAAAAGCTTTAGTCTTTCTTAGAGCGGTTCAGTGTCAGCCACCACTTACTTAGCAAAAGGAAACAGCTCCCTTACAGGAGAGCATTCACTGTGATACCTGCTTTACCAACAGGATTTTATATTACAGTGAAAACTGTGCGAGCTGGAACTCGACAGGACTGCCTTGTTTTTCTGTCTTGCGAGTTGTCCACCTTTGACAGCATGCAGCTTACCACTTTTCTAGCACTCTCTATCACTGAAGAATATTTGAGTTTTCTTCTCTGACAGGTTTCCGCCTTATATAGGTCCCGGCTTTCTCAGGTTTTAATGTACTATCAATTTTATACATATATCATATGTATAATATATATTGCTATGTACATATAATATTATATTAAATATATATTGTTATATAAATGTTACATACTCATTGCCATCAAGTCGATCCTGGCTCACAGTGACCCTACAGAACAGAGTAGAACTGTCCCATAGGGTTTCCAAGGGTCAACCACTTGGTTAGTGGCCATGCTCTTAACCACTGCACCAACAGGGCTCCAAATGTACATAAAAGATATTAAATATATATCGCAATGTAAAAACCCATTACCCATTGCCATCGAATCAATTCTGACTCATTGCCACCCTATAGGACAGAGTGGAACTGCCACGTAGAGTTTCCAAGGAGCACCTAGTGGATTTGAACTGCCAAACTGTTGGTTAGCAGCCTTAGCACTTAACGACTACACCACCAGGGTTTCCATAGTATAATATTATATTAAATATATATTTCTATATAAATATTATATATAATATCATATTTAATATACTTGCTATATAACTATTATATATGACAGTCTATAAAATATACTTGCTACATAAATATCATATAATAATATTATATTAAAAAATAAAGCCAGAAAACGAAACCCATTACCGAAGAGTCGATTCCACTCGTACTGACCCTGTAGGACAGAGTAGAGCTGCCCCACAGGGTTTCCAAGGCTGTCATCTTCACAGAAGCAGACAGCCCCATCTTTCTCCCAAGGAGTGACTGGCGGGTTTGAACTGCCAACCTTTCAGTTAGCAGCCGAAAGAGCACTTTAACCACTGGGCCACCAAGGCTCCTTATTAAATATACATTGCTATATAAATATTATGTATATGTACAGGGCTCTGTGTGTGTGTGTGTGTGTGTGTGTATACGTATACATCTGATGTATAAGTAACAGTATCGTATAGTACATTTCCCAGGAAAAAAAAAAATTTTTTTTTTTTTTTTCTTCACTGGGCAAACATTTTAGAGTGGCTCTTATGGGCCAGGTACTGAGCTAAGCCCTGAGGATATAGAGATGAAGACGCAGGACTTGCCTCCGTAAGCCTGGAACAGATGACTGCAATGAACACTTTCTCAACCACTTTATGCTGCAGGAGGGGTGAATGGTTACAAAATTTCAGAAGGGACGAATGCCTCAGTTACTGACTTCCCAGCAAGCATTGTACACCGAACGGTGTTCAAATTGGCAATCAAGGCCAATTTCACTCACAGACAGGTTTTTAGCAAACTCTTTTCAAGCTGGTATCTATGTTTAAGCCAATGTCCCCACTGTCACTCCACGTGGAACACACAACTCAGTGCTCAGGACTGTGGGAGTCATCCATAGCTTGGCTAAAGCAATATCTAAGGCTGAGGCCCTTAACCACCTGTTGTTGCAGATTTCAAATCACTTAGGGCCACCTCTTCTGATGTCACTGAAGACCTCACAGACTCAACCCTTCATGCGAGCTGCCGTTATACAGTTGGCCTTCCGGATTAGTTTATGGTCATTGAGGGGTATTTAAGGATTCGGGCCATGACAAACCACCAACATGTGTTATCTGCTCATGTTGCTATTGTTGTCAGTTTCCTCCAAGTCGACTCCAAGTCGTGGCGACCCCATGTGTATGGGAACTGCTCCATAGGATTCTCAAGGCTATGACCTTTCAGAAGCAGATCACCAGCCCTGTCTTCTGAGGTACCTCTGGGTGAGTTTGAACCATTAATCTTTTGGCTAGCAGATGAGAGCTTAACCATTTTACAATGAAATCATATTATATTTTCCTGAGAATAACCATATCTTCAGCTGTATTGCATGTCGTGCTCATAGAGATGGGGTAGAATCCACATCAGGTAGCCTGCAATAGATGGTGCACTTAAACAACGGCAAAGGTTGAATAGCACATACTAGTCTATTGGAAATAATCCAACATTGTCTTCTCCCTTTCCTGGGAAGCAGGGGTGGATTAGCTAGTAGATAAGGTAAGCACAGGCTTACTTGTGCTTACTTACTAACCTATAGCGAACAATTTCACATGGGTTTCTCCTTACTTACTGGGTTATCCATCTCTGTCAGGGACTGTACATTTGAAAAGAGGTTTTGGTTCTGTAGAAAGGTGTTGTGGGTTTGGGAGAGAGACAGATGCCAGCCATATCTAGAAGGAAAATCTTTGACGTGGCGAGAAAATGTGAAATTGTTCACTACAGATGATCCGGTAAACAAGGTCAGCACCGTGCTTACCTTGCCTATTGGATAATCCGTCCCTGCTGGGAAGCAGTCATGAAGTTGTAACAGAGTCCATGTTGCTCTGCGAGAGTCTTCCAGGTGAGGAACTTCAGAATCTCCTCCACACGGCATGGCAGGTTTTCAGACCCAGCCCAGTTCTGCACTGCCACCATCTGAGCCCCTTTGTTGAATGTCACTGTGATGTGTGAGGAGCTATGTCAGATTGCTTCTGGGTCTGCAAATTCCCAGAAGGAACATATTGAATCTGCAACACTAGCATGAGCCACTTTCTCTCCAGCTGGTACCTTCACCTACCATCAATCAAACGCCAAGACCAAAGTCACTGCGTTTCTAATCCTTCCTTCATTTCAACAAAAGAATGCCTATAATATACTCTGCTTTTTTTGATTTTTTAGGTTAAACCAAGGTTTGGCAAACTACAGGTCATGGGCCAAACCTGGCCTGCCTCCTGCTTTGTAAATCACGTTTTATGGAAGCACGATCACGTCCATTCGCTTATGTATTGTCTGCGGCTGCTTTCGCGCCCCATAGAGTTTCCAAGGAGCACCTGGTGGATTTGAACTGCTGAACTTTTGGTTAGCAGCTGTAGCACTTAACCACTATGCCGCCAGCATTTCCACTACAACAGTAGAGATGACTACTTGCGACATAGACCATCGGGCCCTCACATCCTAAAATATATACTATCTATCTATCTACAGAGAAAGATTGCTGACCTCTGGTATAAACCGCCCCTTTATCCACAATACAGAATACTTACCCTTCGGGCCTGCACCAGAAAATAGAAAATATTACTATCAGCCTTATCAAAAGCCCGGGAGAGAGAAATTATGTTTACGAAGACAGTAATAAGGGTGTCCAATCCCACTCCCCCAGGTATTCCAGGTTCCGGCTCTAGATTCATCCTAGCCTCTACCTGGACCAAATCTACTCCCTTCTGCCCACCCACACCTGACAGAAATGAATTTATTGAATTACATTTCAGTTTCATATCCTCGCTTAAGGCACTGTTTCAAAAAAATCCATTGTTGCAGTCACTCTGGGAATATTGTTGGGGACTGTGTGATCCAACATGAAGCTTCACATGAGGCATTTCCTCAAGAGCCTAGCGTTAAGAAAGTCTTTTCTTCCCCCTGAGAAACTGCTTTTGTTTTGCTTTGTTTTGTTTCTGATGAGAACTTTGTAAGTCACCCTACTTCCCTTTCCAATATGGCTGCCAATACCCTTAACGCCAAATCTGTGGTTCGGCCCAAGTGGATCCTTACAATTTGCATAACCAAGTTTCTTTTCTTCTACTCTTGACTCTCTTATTTATATTTTCCCTTGTCTTGATTTCTGTTTCTTATTTATATTCTAATAACTACATTATGTATGTTTTCACTGCCACAATCCTCTTGAAGAAACAAGGCCCAATGCATATGAATGAAGCAAGTTCCCATCACGGCCTTAACCCTAACATGTTGGAATCATAGAGTTATCTTTTTGGGCCCTTCATTGCCTACAAGCTCTGGGAGGGCAGAGCCACATAAGCCTTGTTTACCAGCGTGATGGTTAGGGTTGTGTGTCAACTTGCCTGGGCCGTGATTCTCAGTGGTTTGGCAGTTATGATGTAGTTTGGCAGCTATGTAATGATGAGATCAGATATAATGTGAGCACCTCCAGTGAGTTGAAAGGGAGTTTCCTTGGGGGTGTGATCTCCATCCAACATATATGGACTTTCTGGCAAAGCTTGAAGGCTTTTGCTCTGCTCTGGATCCTGCCTTCAGCTCCTCATCATCTGACCTCTCCTTCTTGGCACTTGAGCCAGAAGTCTGCCATCTGCCCTGCCTATCTTGGGTTCTCCAGCCTCTGCAGCTATGTGAGTCAGGAGAAGCCTCCAGCCTGATGCCTGACTCACAGACTTGGGGCTTTCCAGTCCACCCAGAGGTGCCTCAAAAGAAAGCCCTGGCAATCTACTTCTGAAAAATCAGCCATTGAAAACCTTTTCAGCACAGTTCTACACTGACACGCTGGGGGTCGCCAGGAGGCAGAGTTGACTTGACGGTAAATGTTTCTTCAGGCCAACCGAAAACTCACTCAGATTCTTTGTCTGTGAACCGGGGCTGACGTATCCACCTTGAAGTGTAGTTGTGAAAGATAAATATAGAAGCCTCCTGGCACATCATTACTACGGAAGCCACTCTATTGCATCTGCTCGTTCCTTTCCAGGACTAGCGTCAGCTTTAGCTGAAAACAATGGAGTTGAACCATGGCTCCTGTCCCAGCTATGTGATCTTGGGCAAGTCATTAGCCATTAATTTGCAAGCCTCACTGCACCCCGGAATTAGCCAGGGATCTCTATAAAGAGTTGGTGCCTGGCTGTCACCCCAGACACGGTGATCTAATTGGAATGGGGTGGAACGTGGGCATTGGGGCTTTAAGAGATCTCCTGGGATTCTGATATGCAGACAAAGTTGGAAACCATGGCCTCAGCCTCTTTTCTCCCTGTGTCCTGCTTCATCTATAAAATGACCGGACTCCATGTACTGCATGAGCATAAGGGAGACCCCCTCCAGGTCTAGGGTTTTCTAAATACACTACCAATGGACTGGGATCTTAGGAGGGCCGTAACAAGAAGGGGCACTAATAAAACTCGCTGTTGAGTCCTGAAAGCCCCTCCTGGTACCTCATCAGCAGCAGAACCATTAGGGGTGCCCCTCTTGGGCCTTCTGATGCTAATTGTTTACCAGCACCACCTCCTAAGGAATTCTCGGAGCACAGGTAAAAGAATCCGGGCCTCCCTAGCCACAGTGGTCACGGTGACTGTAATGTGCAGGATGGCACAGCATCAGGAGCTCCAGAGAGGGGAAACAATGCCTCCTCTTTAGAAGATAATGTTAACCACAGAAGGGGGTGATCAAAAGGGCACTCAGTTCCACCCTAGCATTTTTCTTCCTTTCCGGTGCCTGGAGCTGAATGCCTCAGGGAGCAAGGTGGGTGTGTGTCCGCCTTAGTTTGTTCCAGTAAAGAATGGGTGTTAACAACTGCGCATCCCCTGCCTGCATGCAGCTATCTCCACACAAAACCCCAGCCAGGTGGTTCCAGTTATCATTAGGGAATTAAATTGCCCCACTGTGGTTTACTGTTTATGGAGAGTCAGTCTGGTGGAAATGGCACGGGAGTAACAACTGGAAAACCCAGCTAGGATCCTGGCATGGCCACTTATTGGCGGTGGTCCTGAGTGAGTTAAGACAGCTCCCCAAGCCTTGCTCCTGTTGTTGCTGTTGCTGTTACCTGCCATTAAGTCAGCCCCCAACTCATGGGGACCCCATGCACAATGGAACAAAACACTGCCTGGTCCTGCACAGTCCCATGATCTGCTGTTGATCGGACCATTGTGATCCATAGGGTTTTCACTGGCTGATTTTCAGAAGTAGATTGCCAGGCCTTTCTTCCTACTCTGTCTTAGTCTGGAAGCTCCACCGAAACCTGCTTAGCATCAGAGCAACACACAAGCCTCCGCTGACAGATGGGTGGTTACTGCACATGAGGTGCAGTGGCCGGGAATCGAACCGGGGCTCCTGTGTGGAAGGTGGGAATTCTACCACTGAACCACCTCTAAGCCTTAGTTTCCTAAAAAGCTGATGAAAACTAATACAGCCTAGCTTATTGCGTTGTTGTGAGCATCAGATCAGAAAATCTATTTGAAAAGGGCTTTGAAAATTATAAAACACTTTGTAACTAAGTGCATTTTCCCCATATAAATATTATTATTTTAAACTTTTAATGAAAATGGTACTAGGCTCGTTTTCCAACCTAGACTTTACAAAAGATTGCTAAATAAAACACAGGCGGTTCATGGTTCAGTGGTACATATTTATTTTTAAGTTAGGCAGAATTAAGATTAGTTTTATTTTAAGAACTTTGTTTAAAAAAAAAAAAGTTGCCGCCGCGCTGACCCCAACACATGGCAACCCCACGTGTGTCAGAGTAACTGTGCTCCATAGGGTTCTCAATGGCTGTTTTTCAGAAGCAGATCACCAGGCCATTCTTGCGAGGTGCCTCTGGGTAGACTTGCGCCTCCAAACTTTCAGTTAGCGGCTAAGATAACCATTTACACCACCTAGGACTCCAAGCTAGATCCTCTGAAATCAGCACTAGACTCATGGATATGTTAAAGGGAAACCTGTGAGAGCCAGAACTCGACGGGGCTGCCTTGTTTTTCTGGGTCCCGCATATTTTTCACCTTTGACAAGGTGTAGTCCTACCACTTTTCTATCATTTGTTTTAGTGGGAAAATTTGAGTTTTCCTTCTCTGACAGGTTTCCGCCTTATACAGGTTCTGGCTTTTGCAGATTTTATTGTACCATTAAATATTCTCCATACTTCCTACTGAACTGGCTCCTTTGACAATAAAATACTCCCAAGTTGGTCAGTTGAGCCCCTTGAGTTCCTTAAGGAAGGACCTTAGAATCATCCAGACACTTTCTTCTTTTACCGACAATAGAGGGAACGTTAAAAAACACGATCAAGGCAACACAACTAGTAAGTGGTAGAACCAGGTCTCCCTGACTCCGAGTTTATCATTTTAGGTTGAACCATATGAAACTGCTGATATTGATACATTGTTTCCCATGGGAAATGTTTGAACAACAGCTCCTAGGTTTCGTCTGGTCTCCAAAGCTGGCCCAGTGTCATATACAGAGCACGTATCTGATAAATGTATAATAAACGAATGCTGAATTTTTTTTTCAGCCTTTGCGTAAATCCATGCAGAGAAACCTACAAGTTGCTAAATGCATGGAGACCGGCCAGATGTTGGCTTGGAGACTAGAGGACATATTGCAGCCAGGTGGGGAAGGAGGAACTCTATATTACCAACAGCTCCTTGGCAGCGTCTGAGCTAGGCAAATCCCAACTTAGGATGCATTCCAGGGGGAGACAGCAGACAGCCCTGCAATCTGGTACGATGTCCCCCATAAGCCCCTTGGCCACACCAGGCATGTGAGCCTGGAGACAGGACAGGCTTGGGAAAGAGAGAGACAGTGTGAGCCTAATGGGATGTTATCTCCCATGGGAAATCCCAATGATTTATCTGGAAAGCTTCAAGGTGAAAATATTACCGTGTAACATCTGCAGCACGTTTTACAGAAGAAAGCACGCAGTCTGTAAAGCAAGAGATTTGGAGTGAATGGACACTTCTCTCCGTGAAAAAGGATGACCTAGAATTACCCTTTTTCTTTGTTTATGGCAAAGAATTAGCAGCAAGCAAGAGGTCAAAAGCAGTTGATCAGGGCAGCAGCTAATCCATATAGTGGATTACAAAAAATTACAAAAAAGTACCCTCTCCAGGCGGACACTGTATCTCCAGGTGGACACTGTATCTCCAGGTGGACACATACATTACAGAAAAGTATCTGCCCTCCTGGCTTGCCTGGGTGTCCATTCTCCTCCCCTGTTAGGCTGGGTACCTTTGTGCCAGTTCATTCAGATTTGAACTCTGGCTGAGAATTTGCATTTCCACCCCCAGATATACTGAGTCAGAATCTATAGCTTAACAAGATCCCCAGGTGATTCTTATGTATAACTTCCTGGGAACGTGTGCAAAGACCTGCTTTGTGCAGTGCTCTCACTGTGCAACTGTACTCACCTGCCCTGCTCTTGCACAGCATGCCCATCTAGCCTTTCTTACAGCCGACTAGCACCCATGAGGGCCAACAATTGCAAAGAACTATCTGGGAAATCAAGGTGAAATGACCTTGTAAATGCTCTTTTAAAGCACCCATCTAGCCAAAACCACATGAAGTAATGAGTTATTGTTATCTGCAGTGAAGTCGATTCCAACTCATGGTGACCCCATGTGTATCAGAGCAGAACTGTCCTCCATAGGGCTTTCAAGGCTGTGACCTTTCAGAAGCAGATCACCAGACCTGTCTTCTGAGGCACCTCTGGGTGGGTTCGAACCACCAGCCTTTTGGTTAGCAGTCAAGTGCTTAACCATTGGCACCACTCAAGGATTCTGCTATGTAACGAGAGCGAAGGCTGAAAGCTGTGACGGACAGTCCCTGGGTTACTTAGGACAACTAACACTTGCCCTTTAATGTTATGTAAATTTGCCCTCACGTTGAAACAACTGAACCAACTCCTGCTGATAACAGTCTTCATCACAATCAGTCTTCAACACTGTCACCTTCGCTTGCTGCACGTGCAGCTTTTAAATCATTGAAAGGACCTTGAGCCTTTTCTTGCAGTAAAGTAAGGCTAGATAAGAGCCGTATGCACCTGTTCCGACTCTCCTGCAACCTTGACTTAAATACACACTTAGGAACAGATCTCGTTCCTAACCCGGGAACTTGTTGTACACATCCAGATTCCAATGACCAAACGTGGGGCAATAGAACTAGGTCACAGACATTCCATGTCCCCATTTCATTGACTGATTGATGACTGATCGATTGGTTGCTAAAGGACTGCTGATCCCTGTTTGTACAACACCAGCCCCAGCTCTGGGACCTTTGCACCCAGACATACAGGGGTAGCTTCCTCCCTCGGTTCCTCTGATCCTTTGGAGCTTTTTCCTTTTGTATCAACGTTTCCCGGGGGTGCTCAGCCTCCTGACTACACAGAAACGTTAGCGGTTCAGTAGGAAGTGACCGTGATGCCGTCGCAGAATGCTTAGATTCTACTACACATCTTAGCAAGGCTCTGCCCCCACATTTTGGAAGACAGTCCTAAAGCAATCTATGGGCGTCAGGAGAAGCTAATTCACTGTAACAAAACTGGGTTGTTGGAAGCAGGGGAGTGAGAACTTCCCAACTAACCAGAAACACTGTTCGCCACTCCATTTTCAAATCAGCCAAGAGGTCGTTATGAACACAGAAGGTCAAATAGATAAATCACAGGAAAAGCAGCTATTCAAAACTGTAGTAAGAAATTAACCCTTTCTAAATCCATAGTTTCCAAGGTGTCGCACCAAAAGCCATAGTCAGTGCAACATACAGCCCAACTGTCTTTATTTACCACATCTAACAGGACTGGAGGATGAGCACTGACGTTCGGAATTACCATCACGGGTACTGTAAGACCCCTGAGAATCCATTTGCCCACAGGAAATGTCGGCTGTTTATCTGCAAAGCTGAGGAACCAAATAAAACCACACTTGATTGAAGAAAAGCATGTTGTCAGATAAGATGGTTTCACCTGGCCCAGCTCCCACTCATTCTTCAGAGTGCAGCTTAAGTATCACCTTCCCATGGAGGGCTTTCCAGGGTGGCTCCACGGTAGACTTCTTGCTTTCCATGTGGGAGACCTGGGTTCGATTCCCAGCCAATGCACCTCACCCAAGGCCACCCTCGTCTGCCAATACAGGATATGATGTCGAACAGGTTTCAGTGGAGCTGATGGACAAGGGAGAAAGGCGTGGCAGTCTACTTCCAAAGATCAGCCAATGAAAACCTATGGATCACAATGGTAAGATCCATACCCAATCATGCAGATGGCTCAGGACCAGGCAACATTTCGTTCTGTTGTGTGTGGGGTCACCATGAGTCGGGGGCTGACTTGACGGCAGGTCACAACAAGAGGTCTAGATCAGTTGTTGCAGCTGTGTGTACTCCCAACTCTGTCCTTTGGGTGGACCTCTGTTTAGTAAACTCTGCAGTATTTCCCTGTTTAGTGTCAGTTTGTCTTCCCTGCTGGACTGTATGCAGGGCAGGAACCTCACTCTCCCATTCACGGTTGCATCCTCAACACCCTGCAAGGTGACTGGCTTGTAGTAGGTGTTTGGTAAATATCCACTGAATGAAGGAATGAATGAATGGATACATGAATGAATCAGACCTCAAGCACCTTCACCATAGTACTAACACTATAGGGGAAAAAAAAAAAACGAAACCCGGGGCAGTCAAATCACTTTCAATCCATAATGACCCCACAGGGTTTTCAAGACTATAAATCTCTACGGAAGGACACAGACTGCCACATCTTTCTCCCAAGGAGCCACTGATGGTTTCGAACCGCCGACCTTTAGGTTAGCAGTCAAGTGCCTTAACCACTGTGCCACCAGCCTATATTTATTACAGGTTTTTTTTTCAATATCATCATCTGCAACAGAAAAAGGATTTTTTAAACCCAGATTTAGTCACAGTGTACATGTAACGATAACACCTATTCCCGAAACATTTATGCTGCTCAACGTAAGCAGACTATTTGTAGGTGCTAACTTTCAGAATTAACCAAATTCTATTGTCGTTGTAGGGTGCCATCGAGTTGATTCCAACTCAAAGCGATCCCATGTGAGAGAGCAGAACTGCTCTGTAGGGTTTTCCTGGTTGTAATCTCTACGGAAGAAGATCGCCAGGTCTTTCTCCCGCAGAGTAGCTGCGTAGGTTCTAAACGCCAGTCTTTCAGTTAGCACCTGAGAGCTTCACTGTTGCACCAACAAGGCCCTTACCAAATTCTATAGGTGGGTTAATTACTATGACAAGTAATTTCTCAAATTCTCCTTCTAGTTGTACACAGTACACTCCAGCAAATGGCACATTACAGGGTCAAGGATAAGTTGTTAACACTACAGTCCGTCAGTTAATTCATTGGTTAGAAGGTGATAAACATTGAAGGCTGTAGGCTCCATCATGACTTGTAACTTGCAATAGAGAAGAACTCAGTCTTGGGGCCCAGATTCTCTTGTTGACACCATCCAGTTGCCTTCGTATAATACCACTGGTGATGTGGCTTCGATCGGCATCTCTGTATCTGCTGACCATGGGTTGGTACCAACCAGTTGCCATGGAGTCAATTCCAACTCACAGCGCCCCCATGGGTGTCAGAGTAGAACTGCACTCCACAGGATTTTCAATGACTGATGTTTTGGAAGTAGATCAAGTAGTAGTTTGAGTAGTCATTTCGGAAGTAGTTCGAGTCTGCCTCAGGCTGGATTTGAACCTCCAAACTTAAGGTCAAGTGCATTAACCGTTTGGACCACTCAAGCACCCCAAACCAAAAACCAAACCCATTCCCGTCAAGTTGATTCCAACTCATAACGACCCTATAAGACAGAGTAGAACTGCCCTATAGAGTTTCTAAGGAGCAGCTGGTAGATTCGAACTGCCGACCTTTTGGTTAGCAGCCAAGCTCTTAATCACTGAGCTAAAAGGGCTTCCTCAAGCACCAAGATGTATATTAAAGCCACACACTGGATGTAAAACATGATTTCAAGATCACCAATTCACTTTTTAAAGTACTTCTAAATGCTGAAATTAATACTGCAAGTATGTCTCTGCAAATTAAAATAAACACTAAAAGCAAACTGCTTTCAGAATCCATCTTCAAGGTGTGCTTTTTCTCTGAACTAATTTCAATGATTTGAGGACATCGAAATGTTTCCATAGAGCCTGCGTAACTAGAAGAGGTATAATACACTTAGAGTTAGCTTGACGTTATCAAACAGAATTTGGTTTTCACATCAGTTAACTGGTATGCATTTATTTACATCAGGTTTTTTAATATCAACTGAACTGCAACTTGCAAATGACTTCAGCATTGGGAGACGTCCATGATTTTGGCACTTGTTAATATTAAATAGAAATACAAGAGTTCGATGAGTCATAATGAGAAGCTCAGTTTGCTTAAATTTTGTTCCTAAAGCGCCAAAGCTTCTCATTTCAAAGCTAACTTTAAAATACGAGGCATAGCCCAGAATTGATGCCCACCATAGTAGCAATATAGGAGCAGTGGCTCAGTGGTTAAGAGCTTGGCTGCCAACCATAAGGTCAGCAGTTCGAATCCACCAGCTACTCCTTGGAAACCCTATGGGGCAGTTCTACTCTGTCCTATAGTGTTGCTATGAGTTGGAATCAACTCCACAGTAATGGATTTATAGTAGCAATGTGCCATTCACAGTGCTGATACCATTTTTCTCATGTTTTCCTTCCTTCACCAAACCAGGATTGAAGTGTTTCTCCTATCAGAGCTGGGGGAATCTCTTAACTGTGGAGCGTGGGGGGAGATTCCAGGCCTGGGGCTTTAGGAGGGAAGGTCTGGTGATCTACTTCCAAAAATCAGCCAGGGAAAACCCTTAGATCACAATGAACCAATTCACAACCACACATGGGGATGAGGCAGGGCTGGACAGCGTTTCATTCTCTCATGCACAGGTAGGTCGCCAGGAGTTGGGCTCAACTCAACAGCAGCTAACAACAGCAGAAATTGGGGAGGAGATAACACAGGAGATCACGTGGGCTATTGATGACATTCCCTTTGATATCAGCGGCAAAGAGGAAGGGCCAACAGAGAGCACAGAGGCTGTCACAGTGCCTCTTGATATTTGTGCAATGAACTCACCCTCAAGGAAATAGTGGGCCATCCTTCAGAACTTATGGGGTCACCTAACCTTCCGTCACCTGACCCGCCTCTTTAAATCCAAAACCAATCCAATGGCTGTCAAGTCAGCTCTGACTCTTGGCAACAGCGTGAATTTCAGAGTAGAATGTGCTCCGTAAAGTTTTCAACGGCTGTGACTTTTCAGACGTAAGTTGCCAGGCCTTTCTTCCAAGGCACCTTCATGTAGATTCGAACTGCCAACCTTTTGGTTAGTTGCCAAGCACTTAACCATTTGGGCCACTCAGGGACTACCCACCTCTTTAAAAATTTACCTCTTTTAAACAGGCATAAATTAGGAACCTCTTCCATTAGACAGCAATTATGTAAAACTTCTCTCCTACTCTCAGTCACTGTTGGCTTATTTCTCCACTTATATTGTCAGAAGCCAGCCATCTGTCACTCGGATGACTAGATTTTACCTTAAAATAAACAGTGACATACCCTCTTGAGAAGATGGAAGGCAGAACCTCAGTCGTTGGGCGGTGCCTCATTACATGGCTATTTTGGAATTGAACAGAGTCTCTCGGCCCTGTTTAAGCGGAAGGCACACATGAACATTTCTCTTATCAACCAAGGTCACAAAACATTGGGAAAGTGGAGGCAGCCCTTGTAAATCCCACAGGGCCCGACAGGACACAGGGAGGCCAGGCAGGTCTCTGGGAATTCACGTCAGGGGCAGGTACTCAAGGGTTTCTGTCTTGCTCCTTGAATGGCTCCGCAGGTCTCAGAGGCAGGACAGACTGTGCAGAACATTTATCCTCAAGAGAATGGGGCCAGGGCAGTGGCTTATCACCAGAATGGGATTCTCATTTCATCTTGGAGGGAGAAGCCCTTCTTCCTTGTCTCTAGACATGTCAGTGAAATAGCTTTTTTCTACGCTCTGTTTCCTGACTCTGACCCCGCATCAAGGACACAGAGGAGTCTGAGCAGCCTAAACAAACCTGTTCCTTTCTGAAGCACAGCGGTGGTGGTGGGGTGGAGAAGTGTGAGTTTCAATCAATCTGCAGATGACGCAAAAACCAAAGAGGCCTTCTCATATCTCTGTACGACACCTTGGTGAGTTGTGGTTTTTCTCTGCTTTTCTTATCAAATGTGGCTCATTATATCCCATAAATATTTTTTCCTCTGGTATTAGATGCTCTTTTAACTCAATCTGTTTTGGTTAAGCATTTTCTAGTGTTTATTACGTGCCGGGACTTTACAGGTATGACCTCAGTTGATTCTCCTAGTGGCTGTATGAGATAACTAGGAACCAACCAGCTGCCTTCGAGTCAACTCTGACTCATGGTGACCTCGTGTGTGTCAGAGGAGAACTGTGCTCCACAGGGTTTTCTTTCAGTCTTTGATTTCCTTCTTTTTCTTTTGTTCCAGATGAGTAGAGACCCATAGTTGTATCTTAGATGGCCACTTGCAGGCTTTTATGACCCCAGACACTACTCACCAAACTAGGGTGTAGAACACTGCTTTATGAACTATATTATGCCAATTGACTGAAATGTTCCACGAGATTATGATTCTAATCTTCCAAACACAGACAACCAAGCCCATGAGGTGTCTGGTTATACCTCAGAAGTATCCGTTAACTGTGCCCCTTATTCCATAGGGTGTTCAGTGGCTGATTTTTTTGCAAGTAGTCCATCAGGTCTTCCTTCCAAGGTGCCCCTGGGTGGACTCAAACCTCCAATCTTTTGATTAGCAGCCAAGTGCATCAACCATTGGTACCACCCAGGGACTCCTACACATACCTTACGAACCAGAGAACTGCCAACCTTTTTGGTTAGCAGCTAAGCTTTTAACTACTGTGCCACCAGGGCTCCAATTCAACACCTAGAAATGACTAATGAGCTGTAGTGGTGGAGATTGCGGTGCACTGCTCAGATTTACACCCTCCACCCCCAGCACACACATTCTAGGGCTGGAACACTGCACACAGAGGTTGAGAAACCTGCCTAAGGTCACCAGCAAGGAGGTGGCAAAGCCAGGATTCAAACCCAAGACTCCTTGACTTCAAGCCTGTGCACTTAATCCCTGCTTGTGCCCTGTGCAGTGACACCACGAAGGCATGGGACACTCTGGAGGTGGCATGTTGTGCTTAAAGAAAATTTCTCGATAAAACAGGAATAGCAAAAAAAAAAAAAAAAATTTAAATCGTGTCTGTCCTCTGCACTTTTTCCTTAAAAAAAAAAAGGGAGGAGAATTTTGGCCAAACAAGTGAAAACCAGAAATTTCCCACTGCTTGCTGATCATAGATAGGAACCTCAAATTTCACTGTACAGTATTTTAAGGAGAGAATAAATAGAAAATTTGAGTGAATGTTTTCTAACCCTAAGTCATACTGAAGATTGTTTCAAAAGATATAGGCTTGGTTGTAGGTGTGAGAGAGAAAGAGAAAATAGGAGAGATTCCTCCTTTTCTCAAAGAGTCAAGTTAAGGATTCTGATAACGGGGAGAGAAGTAATCTTTCTTGAGCATCTATTAGGTACCGCTGTGCCTGGGGCTCCAGAGAACCTTCTCCTTAACCTTTCCCATGACTCTGTATGGTAATTATCATCAGCCCATCCACTCCCAAGTTGAGGTTCAGAGCGGTTAAGTAATGCACCCAAAGCAATAAATCTAGACAGTGGCAAAGCCAGCTGTCAGCCCACATCTGTCTGACTCCAGTGCCATGGAACCCTGCCCTCACTGCAAATGGAAACACTGCGATATTAGGTTTCCTTATGCAGATTAAAGCTGCTTCTTTCCTAATTTAAAAAGAACCCGTATTACAGTAGGTTGCTTAAAAAATAACAGTACTCTATTATCAAAAGGAGAGCTAATAACAAGTGTTGGCCAAATGTGGAGAACTCGGAACTCCACACACTGTTGGTGGGAATGTAAAATAGTGCAGTGTGTGTGTGTTTTTTTTTTTTGGAAAACATTCCAGAAGTTCTTCAAAAGGCTAAACATAGAGTTACCATTTGACCCAGCAATTCCACTCCTAGGTATACACCCAAGAGAACTGAGAACTGTATTCACACACAAACTTGTACATGAATGTTCGTAACAGCATTATTCACAACAGCCAGAAAGTGGAAGCAAGCCAAATGTCCATCAACGGATGCACGGATAAACAAAAAGTGTTCTATCCATACACCAGAATATTACTCAGCCATGAAAAGGGGCAGAGTACTGATACAATGGTACAACATGGATGAACCAGATGTAAAAGGCCAGGCACATACTATATAATTCCATTTGTCTGGAACAGACAAACATTTAGAGACAGGAAGCAGATGAGTGGTTGTCAGGGGGTGAGGGGGAATTAGAGGTTGCAGTAAAAGAGCCTGAGGTTTCTTTTGGGGATGATGGAAATGTTTTAATTTGGCTGTAGTGCTGATATATCATACAACTCTGTGAATATACTAAAAGCTATTGAATAGTGCTCTTCGAATGGGTGATTGTATGGTATACGAATTATATTTCAATAAACCAAACCAAACCCATTGCTGTTGAGTGAATTCCGACTCATGGCAACTCTATAGGACCAAGTAGAACTGCCCCATAGAGTTTCCAAGGAACACCTGGTGGATTTGAACTGTTGACCTTTTGGTTAGCAGCTGTAGCTCATAACCACTATGCTGAAAGGGTTTCCTATATTTTAATAGAGCTGCTGTATATTTATTTAAAAAAACTACACCACAGCAAAGAAACAACAGTATTATGAATTTGGTAGGTTCTCAATACATATCTATTGAATGAAGTCACCTGGGCACTTCAGGACAATTTTTAAAAAATACCAAGACAAGCAAACGAACCAGTTGCCGTTGAGTTGATTCCAACTCATCTGTGTCAGAGTAGAACTGAACTCCACAGGATTTTCAAGGCTGTGACCTTTCGGAAGCAAATTGTCAAGACTTTCTTTCAAGCTGCCTCTTGGTGGGTTCAAACCACCAACCTTTTGGTTAGTGGTAAAGCGCGTAACCATTTGTGCCACCCAGGAACCCCTAAAAACAATACTAGTTCATTTAAATCCAAATATGTCTTTTAGGAGTCTGTAGAGTGAAAAGTAGGCGTATTCTGCAGCAATGTTGCAAAATATTGCAACGGCCCCTGCAGTCAACTGCCAGCATCAGCTGATACCCCAAGACAGCTGAGTGTATGGCCACAGTGGTGAGAGTTTAGCCTTGGCCCACTCTGCGGGAATTCCCCATGATACCAGCAGGACCGATGGTGGGGAAAGAACCACATGTGGTCTGCTGACAACGGGAATGCCACTGAGTGATAACTGTTCTCTTGTGGCCCTCGCCGAGCCAAACCCAGACCCCCAGGAGCTCCAGTGTGGCTCAGCCAATGATGCTGCCACTGGGGTCCTGCAGCCTGGGAAGATGGACAACAATCTTCCCTCCTTCATTACTAGAAAAACCCCAAGAGCAGGTCCTGTTAGCATTTACCCACTTGTGGCCACGTTTAAGCTCAGATGGAAGAGATTGGAAAGAAAAAAAAAAATTAATAAATTCAAGAGTAAAAATGGAAACCAATATTCAAGGTTCAATGGGGGGAAAGAAGGAATAAACAGATGCCAGAACTTGAGATCCAGCTGAGGAATTAGCCTGATGTGAAACGGCTAAAGAACATAAAAAAGGAAAAATATCCGAACGCTGAGTGCACTGAGAGAGGGACAAGATAGAGACATTAGATGTAAGAGTAAAACAAATAGGCTTCCCAGCTAAGCTTCTCGTGTGCAGATGAAGTCCAGACCCTCGTATCTACTAGACCGATCCCTTCAAGGAATAGCTTTTCAAGCCTCCCTTATCAGTGGGGAAAAAAAAGTCCCCGGAATACCCTAGAAAGCACCTATTTTATGCTTTTTGGATTTTACAGTAACAAAAACAAAATGTGAGTTGGATTTGGGAAACTTTTTTTCTGAGGTGCCCATGTAAAAATGGAAAAGACTTATCTAAGAATAGGGGCTTAAAGATGCCAGCTCTGAGTTCCTCATCTCATCTTCAGCAGATTCGCTGGTGCTATTTCAGAGAGGTCAGCCCAGTCTACAAGAAGGTATCCTAGACTGAAACAAAACACAACAAAAAATTACCGCATACCTCTTAAAAGCCCGTGAGCAGCCATCCGAGATACTCCACTGGTCTCACCCCTTCGGGAACAAGGAAGAATGAAGAAAACTAAACATACAAGGGAAAGATTAGTCCAAAGGACTAATGGACCACATCTACCACGGCCTCCACCAGAGTGAGTCCAGTACAACTAGATGGTGTCCGGCTACCACCACTGACTGCTCTGACAGGGGTCACAACAGAGGGTCCCAGACAGAGCTGGAGAAAAATGTTGAAGAAAATTCTAACTCACTTACTGGCCTGACAGAGACTGAAGAAGCCCTGAGAGTATGGCCCTTGGACACACTTTTAGCTCAGTAATGAAGTCACTCTTGAGGTTCACCCTTCAGCCAAAGATTAGACAGGCCTATAAAATAAAATAAGGCTAAAGGGGCACACCAGCCCAGGGGCAAGGACTGAAAGGCAGGAGGGGGCCAGAAAGCTGGTAATAGGGAACCCAAGGTCAAGAAGGGAGAATGTTGACATGTCATGGGGTTGTAAAAAAAAAAAAAAAAGAATTATCTACCTGGGATCAAACTGACAACAGCAACTTGAAAGGATAGATAGGAACCTCAGGGGGCAATGAGTTGATGGTAATGAGGGAGGAACACCTCAGAAAAGGGGAGTGAGAATGACTACACAACTCAGAGAATGTCATCAATGTCTCTGAATTGTACATGTAGAAACTGTTGAACTGGTGTATGTTTTGCTGTGTATCTTCTCAATAACAACAACAAAATAAATAAAATTCTGGAAAAAAAAAAAAAAGAACCACCCTTACAGAGTTGTGCTTAAAACTAAAAGAAAAATTTACCACATACCCCACCCCATGGGAAGAATAATGGGGAGACTCTGTGTGTTTTATTTCATTCCGTTTCTAAAATAACTCTGTGAGACAGGCATTTCACAGATGAGGAAGAAATCACCACCCCAAGAAAATAAACAACTCCCGCAAAGTCACACAACTACTAAATGGCAGAAGTGAATTCAATTCCAGGCCTTCCTATTCATAATAACTATTTTCTCCATTACCCTACAGCTTTGCAAAGTAAGGTTACAATCGATTTATCAGGCCACAGAAGGCCCTCTAGAATGAAAGACTGAAATTTTGATAGAACTGAAATGTGAGCAGAATACCAACAGAATGACAAGAGGGCACTGGGCTTTGGGACATCTGTACTTCAGGGAGTCTGCATGAAATACTAGTCAACAGAAAAACAGTCCTACTACCATGCACTCAAATTGTGGTTTCGGTGAAGAATATGGAATATACCATAGACTGCCAAAAGAATGAACAAATCAGCCTTGGAAGAAATACAGCCAAATGTTTCTTAGAAGTGAGGATGGCAAGACTTCGGCTCGCTGACTCTGGACACGTCATCAGGAAAGACCAATCAGTAGAAAAGGACATCATGGCTGGTAAAGCAAAGGGTCAGAAAAACAAGGGAAACCCTCAATAAGATGAACTAATGCAACAGCTGCAGCAATGGACTCAAACAAACCACCAATCACGAAGATGGCGCAGGACCAGGCAATGTGTCCTTCTGTTATAAGGAAGGTTGCCATGAGTCGGAGCCAACTTGACAACAATTAACAACACTATCGCCACCATTACATTTTAGTCCCCACAAAACCAAACTCATTGCTGTTGCATCAATTCCGATTCATAGTGACCCTACAGGACTGAGTAGAACCGCCCCATTGGGTTTCCAAGGAGCAGATGGTGGATTCAAACTGCTGACCTTTTGTTTAGCAGCTGTAGCTCTTAACCATTGCACCACCAGGGCTCCATAGTCCCAAAGGACCTGCAATTTATGGCTTATTTTGTTGTCCGTACTTGATGAAGAAAATATAAGAATTTGGGGGGTTTAGAATGAAATATCCTATATAGACTTTAAGTATTATAAAGGTGCTTCCAGAAGGGTTAATATTTGTCATAACCAATAAATAAACAAAACTGAGATGAAAGATAACACATAATAGCTTTCAACTTTTCTTACACAATTCACGAAGACGAGGCCATAACAGAAGTTATGGTTGATTTTGCCACTTATCTATGGTAATAATTTTTAACCATGAATCTTCCTTTTGGATTTTGAGGCAAATTTTCCAACTGTTTCTTCCCCTGCCAGGAGTAACAAACCCATCGAACTAAGTTCTTGGGATTCCTCAGAGACTGAGCTAAGTTCTTGGGATTCCTCAATGACATAAGGTGAAACACACCTGTACCTGTTATCCCAAGGACAGAGATCTTTTGCTTTTGTCAACTTTTCTGAATCTCATCAGTAATGACCACTACATCAGAGAGCCTGCAGGCTGCAAACATTTTAGAAGGAAATGTCGGGTCTGTATCTATTGGACGTATTGGACCACTGGAACTTCCACTAAGTGGAAGGAATGCCGGGCAAAGAGGTCCCATGTTCTAATCCACTCTCTGCCACTAACTAGCTATGTGACCTTCCACAAGGGCTGTAGGGGTCTCATCTGCAAGACCAGGGGCTCAGAATAGATCACCCCAAAGGTCTCTCCATCTCTAGGATACTTGGCCTGGTTGTTTCTACATGGTAACCTGTTTGGTGATTCCCTACCTGTTTCTTGGTCACGGTGCCATCCACGGGGTCCACATATTCAAAGCTGTCTGTCTTCGCCACACTGTAGACATGGCTCCCCACAGCGAACTGCTGGCCGATGAAGGACTTGTCCGTGACCAGGGCCTCCAAGTCTCTCATGATGTAATACGTTGTCTTAGGCTCCAGTCCTTCATAGTCAAATCTGGTAAGGAGGGTAAGACACAGAATTAACAAAAACTCAACCAGAGAACCAGCAATCAGATGGACCTCTCCAGGTTATCTAATCATTGATTTTGTCTTCATGGACTTGTCTTCTCAGACAAGCACCCCCAGAGGGCCTCCCCACTTCCACCTGGCCCAGATAATCCATGCCCCACTGAGCAGCCAGAGTGATCTCGTGAAAGTCAAATCATGTCATTGCTTCCCTTTAAATATCTCCAGTGGCTGCTCATCACAATGAGAACAAAACCCAGAACCTCAGCCACAGTCTACAATGCTCTGTAGGATCTGGCCCTGCCGCCTCTTTGACTTGACTTTGCTCTACTTCCCCTTGGCCTACTATGCTCCAGCCACACCGGCCTCCTTCCTGGTCCTCAGAGACACTTAGTCCTGTCCTGCCTCTCTCTAGGCCTTTGCCCTTGCTGTCTGTTCTCTCTACCTGGTCTACTCTTCCCCCAGCTATTCAGACACTTTTCCTTCAGTTTTCAAATCCAGTGTCACCTCCAGAAAGCGACCTTCTCTGACCATCTATCTAAGGCAGCCTCGTCTACCTGCCCTCATTGCCCTAATTTCTTTTGGGAGGTACCCCAATCTGTCTTCCTTTTGGGTGTTTATCTGTTTACTTGTCTGTTGTCTGTCTTTGCCCACGAGAATATGAGCTCCAGAAGGTCAGAGACGTTGCCTTTCTTGTTCACTGCAGCTTCTGACTCATCGTGAGTGTTATATAAGTGGTGTGGAGTGAAGGGTAATAAGAAGGGAGGAGAGAGTGAAGGGAAGATGGAAGGAAAAGAAGAAGAGAGGGAGGAAGGAAGGAAAGAGAGAGGAATCAAGAAAGGAAAAGGGTGAAGGACGGAGTGAGTTCAACACACCCTAAAACTCTCTTGGAAACTTGGAAGAAATGTCACAAATTTGTTCCATTAGAAAAAAATTATCCTGGCCAAAAACATCAAATGGAGCAATGGGACTGGGAGGGATGATAGGGTAGGCTTCAGAGTTGGGCGGGCTTTGTTTGAAGCTAAGGCTGCACATGCTAGCTGTGTGAGAGCCAGGACACTTCCCTACCTGCTCTCAACCTCAGTTTCCTAATGTGAAAAAAAAAAAGGACTAGAAAAAGCACCTGTCTGGTTTGGGGTGGTGAGGCTTGAATGCAATAATGCAGACCACGCGGTGGCTCAGGGCTCGACATCTCAACATTGGTGCTTCAACACTGCTCATCATTTCTATTCTCAGTGGCTGCCTTCAGGCAACCATGGTCAAGACCTAGAGCAAGACCTAATGGCACTCCCAGGAGAGTCAGCTTAAGAAGGAAGCCTGGGAGCAACAGCCGTGCCCAGGGGCTGTGCAGCGATCGTGCATTTGGGCTTCCTGTGGCATAGAGAAAGGGTGTGAGTTCTCAGAGTGGAATAAGGAAGTTCTGCATAATTGTTACCACTTTTTTCCACCTAACGTCTTTTAAGACTTCAAGTTAATGTAAGGGTATTAGCCAAAATCCACTGCCAGTCTGTCAGTTTGTCACAATGGGGTAGCGTGCATGTTACTGTGATGCTGGAAGCTACACCAACAGTATTTCAAATAACAGCAGGGTCACCCATGGTGGACAGTTGCAGCAGAGCTATAGACTAACACAGATGGACAAAAGGCCTGGTGATATACTTCCAAAAATTAGCCAGTGAAAACCCTACGGATAACAACAGAATATGGGCAGTTCTACTCAGTCCTAAAGGGTTACCATGAGTTAGAATTGACAGCTCGATGACAACAGGTTTGGTTTGGTTTTATAGTGCTGGAAGTAGTGTCCCCTAGGTTGGAAGACACTCAAAATACACAATGGTTGCAACAATGGACTCAAGCATACCAACAATTGTGAAGATGGGGTAGGACTGGGCAACATTTTGTTCTGTTTTACATGGGGTCACCATGAGCTGGAGTCAACTTGACAGCAACTAACAACAACAATTAGCCAAAATGGTGGACATGGAATGGTACCATGTCCAGCAATGAGTCCCTGTAGCCACATCCCTTTCTTACACCCTCCGCCTCCTGTGTTATGCATCTCCTCTCCAGCTGCAGAAACAAAACACCAGGGATCGCCCTCAAAACATTTTCTTAGCAGCGGATGAGTGCTGAGATTAGATTACATTCTCTTTGTTGTTGTTGGTTGCTATACAGTCTGTTCTGTTTCCTGGTTACTCCATGTTGCAGAGTAGAACTGTTCCATAGGATTTTCAAAGCTGTGACCTTTTGGAAGCTGATCCCAGGCCTGTCTTCTGAAGAGCTTCTAGGTGGGTTTGAACCACCAACCTTTCAGTTAGTAGTCGAGTGCTTAACCATTTGCCCCACTCAGGGACTCTATATTCTCTTTAATAATTTTTTGTTACCTGTAGGACATATATCACCCACCTACATTTTCTGCCCGAGAGGTTTCTTGGGAAGCTGCTTTCCCACTTACAGTACATGCAAGGCGAGGACCTGCATAACTGTTTGAAATGGAAGAAAAGGGTGTGTGTTGCAAATTACTGCTTTTACAGGGTATTTGTCTTAGTTATCTACTGCTGCTGTAACAGAAATACCACAAGTGGGTGCTTTTAACAAAGAGAAATGTACTCTCTCACTGTCTAGTAGGCTATAAATCTAAATTCAGGGTGCTGGCTCCAGGGGAAGGCTTCCTCTCTCTGTAGGCTCTGAGGGAAGGTCCTTGTCATCAATCTTCCCTTGGTCTGGGAGCATCTCAGTGCAGGAACCTCAGGTCCAAAGGATGGCGTTCTGCTCCCGGCGCTGCTTTCTTGGTGGTATAAGGTCCCTGTCTCTCTGCTCATTTCTCTCTTTTATATCTCAAAGAAGATTGGCTTAAGACACTATCTAATCGTGTATATCTCATCCATATAACTGCCACTGATCCATCTTATTTCATCATAGTGATAAGATTTACAACACATAGGGAAATCACATCAGAAGACAAAATGGTAGACAATCATACAAGGCAATCATGACCTAGCCAAGTTCACAGATATTTTGGGGACGCAATTCAATCCATGACAGTATTGTATGAGGTGGTGCATCCTGGATGTGTGATCGTGCAAGACTTTTGTCTCTTTTGGCTGTTGTACAGTGAGATAAGCCTTGTAAGTATATTTCTGGGTTCCTGTGTGTTATTTAGAAGTTGTGTTTCTTGCAATGATTCTGTGTTCACGGGAATACCTCATTTTCAGGTGCCAGCAAGAGATGCAGAGCAATCAGATGAGATGCAGTGTGCCTGATGTACCACCAATCCCACCCACAGAGTCCAGAGGGACATACATGTCCTGCGCAGTGTATCAAAATCCATATCACCTACCAAAATTTCAGTCACAATGATTCAGCATGCATTGCATTAATGAAAAGACAGTACATCAACAAAAAGTTCAAAGTGGAAAATAATTGAGTCATGAAAAGGAAGATAGTCAGTCTGGGAAGGTGACTTCCCAACCAAGCAGAAAGGGTCAGAAGGATGGGAGAAGGGAGTTGTTGTAGTTAAGGTTGTGTGTCAACTTGGCTGGGCCATGATTCTCAGTGTTTACATGTGATCACTCCCATGATGGGATCTGTTGTGAGTAGCCAATCAGCTGAAAGGGAGTTTCCTTGTGCATGTGGCCTGCATCTGAATGTAAGTGGATGCTCTGCCTTTTGCTTGCTCTGGATCCTGCAGCTGCCTCCTGTTTGTCTGACCTCTGATTCCTGGGCCTTGAGCTAGCAGCTTATCCGCCGATCTTAGGATTCGTAGATCTTCACAGCCTTCGAGCAAGAGTTCTGCTCTCCGATCTGCCAATCTTGGGTTCGCTAGACCCTGCAGCTATGTGAATCAGGAGAAGCCTTGCTGTCTTGCCTGCTGATTTTGGTATTCATTGATCTTCACAGCCTGTGACCAAGAGCTCTGCTCTCTGACCTGCCAACCTTGGGTTCACCACCCCCTGTGGCTATGTGAAGCAGGAGAAGCATCTATCCTAATTCACAGACTTGGAACATTCCAGCCTCTACAATCGTGTGACCTATTTCCTTGATATAATTCTCTTTCTCCCTCTCTCTCTATATATATATTTATACACTTTACTGGTTTTGCTTCTCTAGAGAACCCAGCCTAAAACAGGAGTTCACTAGGAGATGGAGAGGCTCAAGAGTTGAGAAAATCCACAAATGCGATGAAATCATGTTCAGCCTATAGGTGAGGTCATGGGACCTGCTGCCCCGATGGCCATCTTCATACACACTCAAGTCCTAGCACCACCACCCCAAACTCCCGCCTCTAACCACCACCCTATATCACTTCCCAGGAAAGAAGACTTCCAATGGAGAATTCTTCCCGGGGTCCACCTGTGGGAGGAAAACAGACTGAGAGATTTTCTCAGATACAACTTCAGTCTCGGAATCAGTTTAACTGTGTTTTATTATCCCCTCCCATCAAGATTTCTGTCAGAAAAGAAATCACATTATTTCACAAGCATCCATTCACTTGCTGTGTGCCAAGGAATGAAGGAAAAGTTAATCGTTCATTCTACCTACTCCTTTATCTCCATGATCTCTCTGGACAGAAATCCAAGGCATAATTCCATGTCCTACAAGAACTTAAATCTCCATTGCATATTATTCTCTAATATGGTATTTGTTTTGGGAAAAAAAAAAAATTATCACATAAGCTCTTGGCCTAAAAAAAAAAAAAGAACTCCATTATAAATACACTTACCATAACACTATTTCTTCAAAACACTGGCAGAAACCTAGGTAATCATTCCACAGGTTGTGAGGAACACATACATCCCTGACTCAAAAGAGCTCTCCCTAAGCCAGAGGTTGGCAGCCGTGAGGTTTTATCAGGTTGTAACGTTTGGAACAGCTTTGTGCAAAAGAAGGATTTGATAATCCAAAAAGGCACACAAGAATCAGAGGTTTTGGGTATTTGTCTGTTTGTAGGAAATACTAATGAGTAAAACAAGTTCCCACCTGCTAGACAGTCTTTATTTTGTGACACAATGAAAAATTGGAGGTGACTTGCAGGATACCACACCCCCAGACTTCTGGACTAAACAGGAACCAAAAATATGATAGTGTTGTGTACACTTCTCGGATTGCGGCTGTCTCTCTGATTTTAATGAGCAACATCACAGGCTTCCTTGATGCTTACTTAAGTAAATGACCTCTTATGGCAAGAAACAGCCCCTTATAGGGGAAGTCTAAAGTTTCCTCTCTGGTACCACCCCCCACCCCCCAAGCTCTTGAAATACAACCAAACATCCCAAGCAAAGCAAAATGAGCCACAGTCTCCCTATTTTCGATTTGCAGAGTCTGAGACCTTCCCAGGATTCCCTCGCGTTCCCCCCAACCCACCGCCCCACATTCTCCACAGTTAACATCTTTCCTGCTACTCCCATCACCAAAGCCAAGGCTTGGTGCTAGGTACACATACCTAGCACATCTTGGTAGCATGCCTCAGTATACACACATAGCACACCTTTGTACACACACCCAGCACACTTTTGTATGCACACCCAGCACACCTTGGTACACCCTGCACCTTTGTACACACATCCAGCACACCTTGGTATGCACACCCACTGCACCTTTGTACACACACCCAGCACACCATGGTACACATACCCAGCACACCTTTGTACACATATCCAGCACACAGGGGTACACACACCCAGCACATTGGGGTACACACACCCACTGCACCTTTTTACACACACCCATTACACTTTGGTACACACACCCAGCACACCTTGGTACACACACCCATTGCACCTTTGGACAAACACCCAACACACCTTGCTATACACACCGAACACACTGTGGTACACACACCTAGCACACCTTGGTATGCATTTCCACCACACCTTGGTACACACACCCATTGCACCTTTGTACACACACCCAAAACACTGTGGTGCACACACCCAGCACACCATGGTACACATGCCCAGCACACCTTGGTGTGCACACCTAGCAGGCTGCCGTGTATCCAGCAGACTTGGCCCCCCCATACCTACTTCAACAACAGAAAAGTGATGGGGGTCCCACGCCTTTGCTTTTACCTGCTGACCATCCCCCCTACTCCTTCCAGGGAAATATTTCCATTTTCAGTACCTCCTTTCTGGGGACAAAACCTTTAGCAAAATCTAGGGCTCCTGAGCCATGTGGGTCTTTAGAGAGCACCACCCTGGGCATCATGGAGATTGCTCAGGCCAGTGATGGGGAGGTAAAAAGGCAGGGAAAGGATTACAAATGCACCCAGCCTGCTATCTGCAGCTGTTTCTGCCCCACTTTCTTGGCCGTTGTGGGTGGAGAACAGGCAGGAAAGTCTCTGGTCTGGCTGCATGGCTCCCAGGGACACCATGTTTACTGAAGGACTTCTCAAGGCTCTGCAGCTCAGAGTTCCTCTCAGGATGGCTGCCAACCTCATAGAACAGATGAGGGGATCACAGTGGGTGTCATCAGAGGAGAGGAGGCTGGGAACCCTGGACACCCCTCTTGTCACCGCCTAGCAAGCGTTATCCGTCTCAGCCTCTGTGTCCCTCAAATCTCCTTGAAATACGCCTCCTTCTTAATGTTCTTGCTATTGTTAGTTATTGTCAAGTCAGCCCCTGACTCATGGTGCCCCATGCACGGTTGAACAAACACCGCCCAGTCCTGCACCTTGCCCGTGATCGGAGGCAGTTTGGACCATTGTGATCCGTAGGGTTTTCACTGGCTGATCTTTGGAAGTAGACCAACAGACCTTTCTCCCTAGTCCATCTTAGTTTAGAAGGTCCACTGAAGTCTGCTCAGCATCACGACAACACGCAAACCTCCACTGACAGACGGGTGGTGGTTGGCACATAAGGTGCACTGGCTGGAAATCAAACCTGGGTCTCCTGTGTGGAAGGTAAGAATTCTACCACCAAGCCACCACTGCCACCTCTTAAAGGTCTAATCCACAAGGTTTAGCAACCTTCTCTAAGCGTCATTCACCAGGGTCTACATGGAGACTCTACCCTTCTCCTCACCTGCAGTGATAGTGGCGACCAAATTTGGCCCAGTGATCTCGGACGATCTCCTCCACGCTCTGCTTCCGGGCAGCGAGGATGGAGAGCCAGACCAAGACAGCCCAGAGGCCGTCCTTCTCACGGAGGTGGTCAGAGCCTAAGAGAGAAAGAGATACTGAGCTGAAGGTTTGTTCCTGGAGGAAGGCAAGTCAGATGAATGAAGAAGACCAGTTAGTTTCATATTCAAAATTGAGTTCTATATTGAAATGGTTGGCTCTATTTATCCATTGTGTTAAATATATGCCCCCATGATACATCTGTATTTCAAAAAACTAAAAAAAAAAAAAAATTCATTGGCATCAAGTCAATTCTGACTCATAGCAACCCTATAACAGGCAATTGAATTTCAAATAAAATAATATCAAAAAGATTTCTATCCTGAAAGTGGTTAATGGGGTCGATGAGTCTAGCTGATATCACATTTGCTCACTGGCGTCATTCATTCAGCAGATATTTGGTAGTTGTTCTTTGTGTTGTTAGCTGCCATTGAGTTGGCCCGCAACTCATGGTGATCCCATGTACAATAGAACGGAATGCTGCCTGGTCCTGCACCACCCCCATGGATCAGTTGCAGATTGGACTGTCGTGATCCACGGGTATTCAGCGGCTGATTTTCAGAAGTAGATTGTCAAGGCCTTTCTTCCCGGTCTGTCTTAGTCTGGAAGCTCCGCTGAAGCCTATTTAGCATCGTAGAAAACAGGCAAGCCCCCACCAACAGAAGAGTAGTGGCTGCTCACGAGGTGTACTGGCTGGGAAAGGAGCCTGGTTTGTAAGCCCCTGCCTGTGCCAAGCACTGCCCTAGGTACCGGCGATGCAACAGTGAACAAGATCTCTCTATACTCATGAAGCTCGAATTCAAGTAGGTGGAGACGGCAACAGAAAAGTAGACAGATATGAGCACCGCCATTCAGGACAAACATTATGAAGGGAATAAACGTGAGTGATGATGTCACAGAGCATGACAGCAATACCAGCTGCTTTACCGGGGAGTAGTCAGGCTCAGCCCCAAGGAGGTGAGGAAGGCAAGGTCTGAGGACAAAGCACTCCAGGCTGAGGGCCAGCAGAAGCAAAGGCCCTGAGGCAGAAATGAGCCGGGAAGCTAAATCTTAGAGCTATGTATAGTCAGAACCAATTTCTGATTGTGGCATTTGCACAAATCAAGAGTGCTGTCTAAACGGGTAGCTTCGTGTGCCATAAGAATATGGTATGGGACAGAAGAAAGGGTGGGTTGAAGCCTATTTAAGAATCTATTGGTCAATTAGGAGCCCTGGTGGCGCAGTGGTTAACCGATAGGCTGCTAACCAAAAGGTCAGCAGTTCTAACCCACTCAGAGGCTCTGAGGGAGAAAAGACTTATCGATCTGCTCCCGCACAGATTAAGAAACCAAAACCCATCGCTGTCGAGTCAATTCTGACTTATAGCAACCCTGTAGGACAGAGTAGAACTGCCCCATAGCGTTTCTAAGGCTGCAATCTTTACATAAGCAGACTGCCACATTTTTCTCCCACAGAGTGGCTGGTGGGTTTGAACCGCTGACATTTCCATTAGTAGCCGAGCGCTTCGCTTAACTACTTCACCACAAGAGCTCTGTCCTTAAAGATTACAGCCTAAAAAACCTTTTTTGGCAGTTCTACTCTGTCACACATGGGAACACTATGAGTTGGAATCGACTCAATGGCACAAACAACAGCAACATTGGCCAAATACAGACTTTCTCTGAAGTGAATATGGCCCTGAACACAATAGAAGGTGTTGTAGTATAAGAAACACGGAGTAAGAGAAGAGGTAGGGGCAGGGCAGGGGGCACAAACGGTTAAGCGCATGACCAGTAACTCAAAGGCTGGTAATTCTAACCTACCCAGAGGCACTGCGTCCTGAAGGTCACACTCTTGAAAACCCTCTGGGGCATAGTGCTACCCTGCCACACACGGGGTCACCATGAGTTTGAATCGAACTGACTTAACTGGACAGCAACTGGTTTAGTTTTTTGGTTTTTAGCGGGGGGCCAGAGAAGCTTTGGAATTCAGGTTCAAACCCAAACTCTGAGATTTCCCAAGTGTGCGAGAAATTACTGGTTCTCATCTTCTCATCTATAGAACGGGGACACTATTTCCAACCCGGCTGTCTGTCCTATCGATGCTAGTCAAGGGAAGAGGCTAGGCTCTGGAGTCAGACTGTTCACATCAAAGCCTGGCTCAGCCACTTACCTCTGTGTGACTCGCTAGCCTCATCTGTAACATGGGGACAGTAACTGCCCCTACCCCATGGGGTTGCTGTCAGGATGAAGGAACTAAGTATGCCTAGGTATTCAGAGCAGTGGCTGGAATGTCAGAAGGTGTTGCTGTTGAAGGCAAAGTGGTTAAGAGTTCAGGCTGCTAACCAAAAGGTCAGCAGTTCGAATCCACCAGCCACTCCTCGGAAACCCTATGGAGCAATTCTGCTCTGTCCCATAGGTTCACTATGAGTTGGAATCAACTCAAAGGCACACAACAACAACAATTCACATAAGACACCAAGCATAGTGTTAATTCCTCAATACACACCTGAGGCAAATTGTTCTCAGTTATTCGTAAAATCTCATTCTCTTACTCCAGCAATGGAGTCCCTGGGGGGTACAAATGGTTGGCATGCTTGGCTGTTAACTGAAAGGTTGGAGGTTTGAGTGCACCCAGAGGCCCCTCGGAAGAAAGGCCTGGTGATCTACTTCCGAAAAATCCACCATTGAAAACCCTATGGAGCGCAGTTACACTCTGACCTACATGGGGTTCACCATGAGTCGGAACCGACTTGACAGCAACTGGTCTTCCTCTACCTACAGCAATGTCCTAAGAAAGGCACCTGTGATAAGAGGACAGGCTGTTTCTTCTTGCAACAGTGCAATGAAAATGGGAAATAGTCCTCTTGGGTTTAGGGCTGTAATACGTATATAGACAATCAGCCAGGAAGACCCAATGTCATATTGTTGTTCTTTTGAGGTGAAGTTGAGTTGATTGCAACTCACTGTGACCCCAAGTGACAGAGTAGAACTGCCCCATAGGGCTTTCTTAGCTGTAATCTTTACAGAAGCACGTTACCAGGTCTTTCTCCCACAGAGCAGCTGGGTTGAGTTCAAACCCCTAACCTTTTGGTTAGCAGCCGAGCACTTAACCATTGAGCCACCAGGGTTCCCTCCCAATGTCACTGAGCTGTTTAAACCTTGAAAATGGTTACCAGTTTTTAATAGCGAATAGTTTTTAACCTTGAAAGTAGCTGAATACTTTAACCAAAACACCTTTGATGGCTGAAGCGATGAGCCATCTATCCGCCTTGTTCCATTTACAGCATTAAATGTTAAATGTTTTTCCTCAAGTAGGAAAACATACAACCCTGATGGGGCCGTTAAGGAACTTAAAAGGCAAAAGGATCGTGTCCTGAGTTCTTCCTACACAGATAAACGGTCTGCGGATGACAGTTTCAGATCTACAGCTATGGCTGGAGTTCAGCGGGGTTCAGAGGGCTCTGGGCTTGAATCATCACGCCATGGACTGATTCCAGCCTCATCCAGCAAACCCTTCACACCGCTACAAAAATGGAAGAAATTTGGAAGACGCTGCATTAGCTCCATGGCCAAGTGCCAGAAAAACAAGTCTAGGAAGCCCTGCCCAGTGGGAGAATTCCAAACCCTTTAGTCCTTTTATAGCTGAAAAAAAAAAATCACTTTTATTTACTGGCTAGAGCAAATACCTTTTTGTTCTAAAGCATGGGCTTTGTACACGTTGGACCTCTTGCTGGGTTACATTACCCGGAGACCAAACTAGATGCTGTTAAGTCTGGGAGATAAAATGTCATAATTTAACGATAGAAAGACATAAAGTTCTTTTAGCTGGATTGAGAAAAAAAGATCCACCTCAACCTTTTGTAGCCAAAGGCATAGTAAGTTATGAGTTGGCTTGGATAGACTTACCTACAGATAAAACATTTGCCAAGATTTGTAAGGTGCCGGGTGATCAAGTAAAATGAACTGTACCCTTTATAGCTCTTTGACGTTGGGGTAGAAATGTTGATCATGTTGCAAGTACACAGATGTACCCATTGGATGACCATAGTGTGCTTTGGAGGTGATACTGGAGATACACCTCTCTTTTTAATAACTCAAGAAAGTGAATGATAATGCCATATCAGTGACTAGTAATCAAAAAAGAAATACAAAGGTATTAAATCGTTCACTAAAACCCCACTATACAGAGTGAAAACGGGGCGGGGGGGAGAAATGTTGACTATATATGACAGGACTAATAGACTTTATAGTCCCTGAGTAGTGCCAGCCGTTAACATGTTTAGACACTAACCCAAAGGTTGGAGGTTCGACAAGTCTACCCAATAGCACCAAGGAAGAAAGACCTAGCAATCTAATTCTTAAAAATCAGCAACTGAAAACCTTCTGGAGCCCAGTTCTACTCTGACACGCATGGGGTTGTCATGAGTTGGGGCCAACTCGACAGCAACTGGTTTAATAGGCAACATATGTAAAATGTTTTTATAAGTCAATAGAGGAACAACACCCCAATAGAAAACCATATGAAAGGGCACAATCCACCAATTTTCAAGAGAAATATATTAATAGTCAATAAGCATTTGAAAAAAATGGACAATCTCATCACAGTCAAAGAAAAGCCCATCAACACGGGGTACCATTTGGGGTCGGTCAATTTGGCACAGGTTTTTTTTTTTTTTGGTGGGGGAAGGAGACCACCTCCTACCAGCAAAGTACCAGGGAAAATGTGCATAGTTTTTAGAATAACTTCGCAATGATAATCAATGGTCTTAAAGATTCGCCTAACCTTTGATTCGGCTATTCAATTTCTCAACCTTTCACCAGTCACAAGGACAGTTGCTGAAGTAGCTCAGAAAAGAGGGAAAAATAGATAATTGTTGAGCAATAGGATAATTATTGAAAATCCAAGCAAAAGTTGGTTGGACAAAGTATTGAATACAAATCTTTAATAACATGGAAAGGTACACATTCAATTTTAATAAAGGTGGAAAAGCAGTTTACCAAAAAATAATATTTAATGTATTTTTGTCAAAAAATAGGACGATAACAGCACGATCTACACCCAACCATTAACAATGGCTATCTCTGAAGTGGCAGGGTTGCAGGTGTTTTTCTTCTTTTTTCTTCACACCATTTCCTTTGCCACATGTTCCACAATTACACATATTATTTTCATACTCAGAAAAAAAAATTTTTTTAATGTTGTGTAGAAATTCACATTTGAAAGCATTAAATCAAATGCCATTTACCAAAAGCTAGCTGGGATTCTATGGGACAAATATTAAACGAGGTAGGAAGCACCAAAAGAAGATGAAAGGAATACACAGTCATTATGCCAAAAAGAATTGGTCGACGTTTAACCATTTCGGGAGGTGGCATATGATCAGGAACCAATGGTACTGAAGGAAGAAGTCCAAGCTGCTCTGAAGGCACTGGCGAAAAACAGGGCTCCAGGAATTGACTGGATACCAATTGAGATGTTTCAACAAGCAGATGCAGCGCTGGAAGCGCTCAATTGTCCATGCCCAGAAATTTGGAAGACAGCTACCAGGTCAACTGACTGGAAGAAATCCGTATTTGTACCCATTCCAAAGAGTGGTGATCCAACAGAATGTGGAAATTATCAAACAACATCATTAATATCACATACAAGTAAAATTCTGCTGAAGATCATTCAAAAGCAGTTGCAGCAGTATATCGACAGGGAACTGCCAGAAATTCAAGCCAGATTCAAAAGAGGACGTGGAACCAGGGATATCATTGCTGATGTCAGATGGATCCTGGCTGAACGCAGAGAATACCAGAAGGATGTTTACCTGTGGTTTATTGACTATGCAAAGGCATTCGACTGTGTGGATCATAACAGATTATGGATAACATTTCGAAGAATGGAAATTCCAGAACACTTCATTGTGCTCATCAGGAAACTGTATTTAGAAAAATGGCAGTCGTTTGAACTGAGTAACGAAATACTGCACAGTTTAAAGTCAAGGAAGGTGTGCGTCAGGGTCGCATCTTTCACCATACTTATTCAGTTCACATACTGCGCAGATAATCTGACAAACTGGACGGTATGAAGGAGAATGGAGCATCAGAATGGGAGGAAGGCTCATTAACAACCTGTGTTATGCAGATGACACAGCCCTGCTTACTGAAAGTGAAGAGGACTTGAAGCACTTACTGATGGAGATCAAAGACCACAGCCTTCAGTATGGACTATACTCAACATAAACTAAACAAAATCCTTACAACTGGAGCAATAAGAAACATCATGATAAATGGAGAAAATATTGAAGGTAATCAAGGATTTCATTTTACCTGTATTCAGATCCAACGCCCATGGAAGCAACGGTCTAGAAATCAAATGACTCATTACTTTGGACAAATCTGCTGCAAAAGACCTCTTTAAAGTGTTAAAAAAGGAAAGATGTCATTTTGAGGACTAATGTGTGCCTGATCCAAGTCATGGTGTTTTCACTCACCTCATATGCATGTGAAAGCTGGACAATGAATAAGGAACACCAAAAAAGAATTAATGCCTTTGAATTATGGTGCTATTCAAGAATATTGAATATACCATGGTCTGCTAGAAGAATGAACAAATCTGTCTTGGAAGAAGTACAGCTGGAATGCTCATTAGAACAAGGATGGCAAGACTTTGTCTCACATACCTTGGACATATTATCAGGAGGGACCATTACTTTGAGAAGAACATCATGTTTGGTAAAGTAGAGGGTCAGCAAAAAAGGGGAAGACCCTCAACAAGATGGCTGACACAGTGGCTACAACAATGGGCTCAAGCATAACAAGAACTATGAGGATAGCACAGGAACAGGCAGTGTTTTGTTCTGCTGTCCACAGGGTCGCTATGAATCGGAAATGGCTCAATGTTACCTAACAACAACAGGTAGGATATTAAAGGGATCAGTATCACCTATGAGCAGGTGATGAACTCTGAATCTATTGATCACCCATTTCCTAGATTCAGTACTAGTTTTTTTGAAAATTTAAAGAAAAAATAAAACCACTGAATCCACTCTGAGTCGTGGCGCCCCCATGCATGTCAGAGTAGAACTGTGCTCCCTGTATTAGGTGGGTTTTCAATGGCTGATTTTTGGAAATAGATCACCAGGCTTTCTTCTAAGGTGCCTCTTAGTGGGCTCAAATCAGGACTTTGAACCAGTTCTTCCCAGTTCAGTCATGGCCAAGAAAGCGACACCAGAATAGACCCCGAGTTTTAGAAGTTGGGTGAACCTGAATGGTAGCCGGAATGGAACAAATATTGAGTCAAAGCCCTGCTAGAAATTTAATTTCCCTCTTAGAAAACAAGGGCAGCATACACATTGCATAGCAACCAAGTCTCTTGCCCACTGGATTTTGTGCAGAGTCTGAAACAGCACTACCCTCTCAAAGATGGCAGCTGACGCCACCACCTTGAATGTGTGTGCCTCTCCGCAGCAGTTCTGGCAATATCCAATCTCACGCCATCAGGCTCCTGAAAGGACTCCCTCCACCTCTTCCGAGTCTCCCACCCCAGAGGTTCGACCCATAATTTTTCCCATTCCTGATTACCCTAATTGTAAAACTTCAGGTCTATTCCAGTTTCACTTCATCGGCCATGACTGAACAGGTTCCAACCAGTTCAAAGCCCTGACTCAAACCGTCAACCCTTCTCTTACCAACCAAGTGCATTGAACGTCTGCACCACCTAGGGACTCCTTTAGAGCACAGAGATTGACTATAACCCCCTATGGGACTCACAGGGCTTGGCATGAGGAGCAGGGATGCCCTGTAAGACTTTAGTGCCTGAAGGAAGTGTGGATAAGGCAAGAGGGGTATAAATGTTGGCCTTGGCGGAGACTGGGGTGGGGGATTGGGGTCAGCTGCCATCACAGACACGTCCTTCTAGCAAGCACAAAGCTTCAGGTTTGCACCAACATCTCATTAGCCATTTTTACTGTTGCTGACTCAGTGTGGACAGGGGTCATCCCACCTGTGTTTCACCCCTTTCCTCCCAGGCAAAATCCCAACTTCTACTCTGTGAACAGTTAAATGGTGGCTTTGAATAAAAGCAAACAGAATATCTGTCTTCTTCCTTATTTTGTATGTTCACATCTGCCCTGTCTTCAGAACACGAGGGCCCAGAAAAAATGTTTCTACTGTAGTATTTATACATATTATTGCTAACTCAGATTTTGAAGCCTGTTTCCTACAAAGTTCTAGCTGCTGGTACAGCCCGAGCCAGCCACTTAGTTCAGGATTTTGCAGGGGAAATGTACCTATATTCCCAAAGCCAGTAATGACCACTCACCTTCTACTAACTTAAAGGCTGGTGGTTTGAACCCACCCAGCAGCACCAAGGAAGAAAAGCCTGGTGATCTGCTTTCCTAAAGATTACAGTCAAGAAAACCCAACAGAGCTCAGTTCTACTCTGTAACACGTGGAGTTGCCAGGTGTCGGAATCTACACAACCGCAACGGGTTTGGGCCCAGCCCAGCTCAGCCAGGAGGACCTGAGAAGCAGCCAGGCCCACCTAGAAGGAGGGTGCTCGGTTCTTTCTGCCCATGACCCCAACGAAATCGCTACCAAAAGGGGGGACTATTTTTTCTCATCAACAGCTCACTGTGTCCTCTCCACCTGAATTAAACTTTGAATTCTCTCAAGCTTTAGAACCATACTACTTTAGCTAGGAAAAACCACAAAACCCATTGCCGTCGAGTCGATTCTGACTCATAGCGACCCTATAGGACAGAGTAGAACTGCCCCATAGGGTTTCTAAGCAGTGCCTGGTGGATTTGAACTGCTGACCTTTTGGTCAGCAGCTGAACTCTTAACCACTATGCCACCAGGGCACACCAATAAGTATACTCACTTTACAAAAGAAAAGGAGAAAAAAAAGGGAGCACCCAGTCATCTCCAAGGGATGTTCATTCCATGGAAATCCCACTGTGGAGACCTCAACTCAGGAAAACACACTCCTTATTAACAGATCAAGTCATCACAGCCGAAACTCGTATCAGGGAGTTCTGAACTTGTCAGTTAGGGGAACAGAAATACTTTTCACCTGTTGCTGACTCCAAGTTGTAACATAGGCTAGTGATTCTTGGCCCCGGCTGCACCTCAGAGCCACCTAAGGAACTAACAAGGAGCCCTGCTGGTGCAGTGGTGAAGTGCCTAGCTGTTCACACAAAAGGTCGATGGTTTCGAACCCATCCAGTGGCTCCTCGGGAGAAAAGGCCTGGCGATCTGCTCCCGTAAAGATTACATCCTAGAAAACCCTGTGGGGCAGTTCTACTCTGTCACATGGGGTCACTATGAGCCAGAATTGATTTGATGGCAACAGGTTAAGGAACAAATTTAAAAGTAGCAATGTTCAGGCTTCACTGTGGACTAAAAAATCAGAGCATTTGGGGCCCAGGCATCAGTTTTTTTTTTTTTTAAAAGAGACTCTTTGGGTGGTTCTCACGGGCAGCCAGGATTGAGAACCACTGCGTTAGGAGAAGGTCACTCTGTACAGACTCATGATTCAGGCAGAACACTTAACCAGTCTCTGTGGAGTCCACCCTGACTCATGGTGACTCTGTGTGTCAGAGTAGAACTGTGCTCCATAAGGTTTTCGGTGCCTGATTTTACAGAAGATCACCAGGCCTTCCTTCTGAGGCACCTCTGGGTGGCCTTGAACCTCCAACCTTTTGGTTAGCAGCTGAGCACGTTATCCATTTTTACCACTCCACTAAAAAACCCAGGGACTCTGTAATCTGTGGCCAAGAGCCCATGCTCTCCCAGGTTCCCCAGACCCAAAAGGTGCTGGTGAGTGTGGGCATGGCCTAGGAGTCTCATTCTTTGTGTTCATTCCACTCTTAGGTGTCATACAACACTCCCTCTCGCCAGCTCTCATCAGCTTGGAGGATTAACAGTAGGGTCAATGGAACTGGAACTATGGAGACCCCAAGGAAGGGGTATTATGTGATAGAGATATTCTTCCCATCCCAGGTAGGAGCTCTGCCCCCCAGTACAGGAGTTGAGCGTTTATAGAGGGCCCTGAGGGAGTTTCAGTTTTCAGACGTGACAAGGAGGCCCTTGGGACGTCTGTTAATCACACAGCCCGCTAAGCTCTGGCCCGGCCTGGATTGAACCACGCGTATGTACACAGCCTGTTTCCAAAGCCTAGCAGGGAAAACTGCTCTCCCAGCGCTGATAATGTTGTCATCACGCCCCCTCACCCACATCTGCAGCCCAGCCAAATGTTACAGACTGACCACAAGGAAGGAAAAGAAACCTAATAGAACCTCCAGCATCTGAAATTCACGTACACAGAGTGAACGATCCTCCAGACAGGGAGTGGACTCAAGTTTTCCCTGCTTTTACCTTTTACCTTTTTGGAAAAAAAAAAAAAAAAAAAACCTGTTACCATCGAGGGGATTCCAATAGCTACCCTGTAGGACAGAACAGAACTTCCCCATAGGGTTTCCAAAAAGTGGCTGATAGATTTGAACTACCAAACTTCTGGTTAGTAGCTGAGATCTTAACCACGGCGCCACCAATATACAATATCCAATAGTGTACATGTATAACAAGAGAGTCTAACCTATTCTATATCCATACAACAGAGCAAGGACAAGCCCAGTCCTGAGCTGGGATGTACATAGTTCATGTAGGAAATACAAATGAAGAGGCAGGCAGGCCCCACCCCTGGAAGACATATAAACTGTGTAACTGTTGGGGGAAAGAAAATGCTTTTTCACAAAGCAACTGAAGGCAAAGTCAATAATATAACCCCCAGACAACCGAGAACACAGTGCCTACTATAAGGGCAGTAAGAATTTAGTATATACAAACCATGGCTTAAGCTGAACCTAGCCCATGGTTCAACACGGCTCCAAGTTACTGTCAACGACCACAGAAATGGGGGTAGGCGGGGGAGAAAAATAAAAGTTAACATCACATCTAAGCTAATTAAAAATACTTTAAAAACGTCTTCATCAACACAGGCTTTGTGTTAGAAGCACTTTGTTAGCAGGTAATTTGTGTGGATGATCAAATGGCAACTGAAAATATCGAAACTCTCTTCTAAAATTTCATATAATTCTGATGTTATCATACCTCAGAACATCCTGTCCAACCCCCTTCTAACTGGTCTGTATTTGTAGGGTTTTGTTTTTTTGAATCCTCCCAAATCTTGGGTTGCCCAAAATACCCAGATCTCCAGAAATACATCCAACTCAAAAATGATAAAAATGTGTATATATATAACTTGGTATTGCAAAGAATAAATAACAAGATGGAAATCTTTTCTTCCTTTCCTTCTTCCTTCCTTTTTCCATCCGTCCTTTCTTTCTTCTTCCTTCCTTTCTTCCATCCATCTTTCCATAGTTTTGTCCATCCTTCCATCCATTCATCCATCTTTCCATCTTTCCTTCTTCTGTCCATCTATCCTTCCATCTATCCATCCTGCAAACACTAAGAGACTACCATATTAAAAACATAGTGCTGAAAAAAAATAGCTATTATTATTGTGAAAGACTCAATATAGAGCATTTTCTTGGAAGCAATAAAACATTGTTGCTTGCCTGATGGTATTTGGCAAATTTGCATGCCTAGCGACATTAACTCAGAAAACGTGTAATGAAAATAATAGTATTACTTAAGATGGTGTCAAGCATGGGGCTCTTCCAGGCATTCACAAACAGAACAGTTCTTTGGTCTGACCTATGAAGGGACGAGCTCTGGGCTGTGACAATCATACGCCCCAAGAGGGTATGGCTTCTTTAGAAACCAATGATAATGATAGCGACAGTAGACGTCTTCAACGAATGCCAAAGAAAACCTCAAAGTGTTTGGTCTCTCACATCTTTTTAGTATTTTAGTACATCCCCTTTGTATATGGGAACAAAACCAGATTCCTTTAAATTTGGAACTTCAGAGAAGTAGTGAGAATGCCATTTAATTGAAGAGTTTTCTTCTATTTAAATCTGAGAATTTATAAAAACTTCTCCTTCCCTCTGTAAAGCAGTTGTCCCAGGCCCTTCCCAGGCAGTGGGTGAATACCTGATCCTAACATAAAAGATCATTTGGTCTCAACCATGACCTTGGTTCTTCGGCAGAGCCCTAAATATGGGTTTCCTGTTGTCTGGACCCAAAGTTCTCCACAGGCAAAAAGCTGGACACGGTATCCATCGCCACCCTGTTACCCTGGCACACTGAGAGTCCAAGATGCCGGCATGGAAATTTCCACTCGGATATATCTTGCTCCTCTTGGACTTAGCCCTGGTCAAAGGCTTGGCATACTTGACCCTGAGGTAGATCCATATTTTCACGCTTTCTTGGCACTGAACTATGCATTCCTGGTTGGCACACAGCTCCATGCCCCAGGGACTCTGGAAAGGCCTCCACTTGGATAAGCCTTGGATACATTTTAGAAGCTTCGCCCCAGGCTCAGGGCTAACCAAAACCAGCTGCTGAGGAGTTGATTCTGACTCATGGTGACCCCACGTGTGCAAGAGTAGAACTGTGCTCTATAGGGTTTTCAAGGCTGTGACCTTTCAGAAGTTTATCGATCACCAGGCCTGTCTTCCAATGCCTCTGGATGGACCTGAACCTCCAACCTGTTGGTTAGCAGCTTAGCTCATTAACCATTTGTAACGCTCAGGGACTCTAAGCTCAGGGATAGAAACTTGCTATATCTCTACGTACCCCCACCCCCTAAACTAGCTCATTTGACTCTGAAACCAAACCCCATGGCAGATAGGAAGCTACTCTGGTCAGCTGGCTTTTACAGGCTGGAGCTGACAGTCAGAGAGGCAAGTGGCTTGTCCATAAATGGCGGGAGAGGATCTTGAAAGTGGATCATCAACTTCACGTTCCTATGTCTCCATCCTGCCCTGACCAAACTGGGTGTGACATCTCAGACAAATGCTTGCCACTATTCCTGGTGAAAAACACAAATACCGGTTTTCACTAGGGCTGCAGATGGTGCAAACTATTAACCCACTCAGCTGCTAACCATAAGGTTGAAGATTCGAGTTCACCCATAGGTGCCTTGGAAGAAAGGGCTGGCTTTCTGCTTCAGAAAAAATAGCCATTGAAAACCCTACTGAGCACAGTTTTACTCTGACACACGTGGGGTTGCCAGGAGTCAGAGCTAACTCGACAGCAACTGGTAGGATGTTTACTACTCCAGATACACAACAGAATCATGGGGGGAGAGGTATCTCAAAAACAGATCCTCAGGTCCCACCCTTCCAGGGATTCCAGGTAGGATTGTTGTTGCTGTTAGGTGCCATTGAGTGGGCTCTGACTCCTAACAACCTCATGTGACAGAGTAGAACTGCCCCATAGGGTTTTCTAGGATCTAATCTTTACGGGAATAGGTCAACTCAAACCGCCAACCTTTCAGTGAGCAGCTGAGTGCTTAATCACTGCACCACTAGGGCTCCTTGTTAGTTCCTTAGGTGACTAACGTGCAGCCGGGGTTGAAAAGCTCTAACCTGTGTTACAGCTTGGAGTTGGCAATGGGTGAAAGGGCATTTCTGTTCCCCTGGTTGCTGAATTCAGAACTTCCTGATCTGAGTTTCAGCTATAATGACTTGCTTAGGAAGGTGTGTGTTTTCCCAAATTGAGGTCTCCATGCTGGGGTTTCCACTGGAAGAACATCCCTTGGAAATGATTGGGTGCTTCCTTTATTTCTCCCTTTTCTTTTTTGAAGTAAATATACTTGCTTTTTTTTTGTGCTTCCTAGCTAGCTAAAGTAATACGGTTCTGAAGCTTGAGAAAATTCAATGTTTAATTTGGGTGGAGGGAACACAGTGATAATGTTAATGAGGAAAAAAATAGTTCCCCCTTTTAGTAGCAATTTTTTGGGGGCTGTGGGCAGGAAGAGCCAAGCACCCTCCTTCTGGGTGGACCTGGCTGCTTCTCAGGTGCTCCTGGCTGAGCTGGGCTGGCCTGGGTGGAGGAAGGCAAAGCCAAACCCATTGCCGTTGAGTAGAATAAGGGAAATACTAACATTGGCTAGATATGAGACGGACACCATGCTTAGTAAAATAAAGGGTCAGCAAAAAAGAGGAAGACCCTCAACAAGATGGATTGACAGAGTGGCTGCAACAATGGGCTCAAGCATAATAATGACTTTAGGGATGGTGCAGGACCAGGTAGAGTTCCATTCTGTTGTACATGGGGTCACTATGAGTTGGAACGGACTTGATGGCACCTAACAATGAGAAGATGTTGTTATTGTTAGGTGCCGTCGAGTCGGTTCCGACTCATAGCGACCCTATGCACAGCAGAACAAAACACTGCCTGGTCCTGTGCCATCCCCACAATCGTTGCTATGCTTGAGCCCCTTGTTGCAGCCACCGTGTCAATGCACCTCGTCGAGGGTCTTCCTCTTTTCCGCTGACCTTGTACTCTGCCAAGCATGATGTCCTTCTCCAGGGACTGAGCCCTCCTGACAACACGTCCAAAGTATGTAAGACGCAGTCTCACCATCCTGGCTTCTAAGGAACATTCTGGTTGTACTTCTTCCAAGACAGATTTGTTCATTCTTTTGGCAGTCCATGGTATATTCAATATTCTTTGCCAACACCACAATTCAAAGGCATCAATTCTTCTTTGGTCTTCCTTATTCATTGTCCAGCTTTCACATGCATATGATGTGATTGAAAATACCATGGCTTGGGTCAGGCGCACCTTAGTCCTCAGGGTGACATCTTTGCTCTTCAACACTTTGAAGAGGTCCTTTGCAGCAGATTTGCCCAATGCAATGTGTCTTTTGATTTCTTGACTGCTGCTTCCATGGCTGTTGATTGTGGATTCAAGTAAAATGAAATCCTTGACAACTTCAATCTTTTCTCCGTTTATCATCATGTTGCTCATTGGTCCAGTTGTGAGGATTTTTGTTTTCTTTATGTTGAGGTATAATCCATACTGAAGGTTGTGGTCTTTGATCTTCATTAGTAAGTGCTTCAAGTCCTCTTCACTTTCAGCAAGCAAAGTTGTGTCATCTGCATAACGCAGGTTGTTAATGAGTCTTCCTCCAATCCTGATGCCCCATTCTTCTTCATATAGTCCAACTTCTCAGATTATTTGTTCAGTATACAGATTAAATAGGTATGGTGAAAGAATACAACCCTGACGCACACCTTTCCTGACTTTAAACCAATCAGTATCCCCTTATTCTGTCCAAACAACTACCTCTTGATCTATGTAAAGGTTCCTCATGAGCACAATTAAGAGGTCTGGAATTCCCATTCTTCGCAGTGTTATCCATAGTTGTCCACACAGTCGAATGCCTTTGCATAGTCAATAAAACACACGTGTCTGTCAGTTTGTCATACTGTGGGGGATTGTGTGTTGCTGTGATGCTGGAAGCTATGCCACTGGTATTCAGATACCAGCAGGGTCATCCATGGAGGACAGGCTTCAGCTGAGCTTCCAGACTAAGACAGACTAGGAAGAAGGACCCGGCAGTCTACTTCTGAAAAGCATTAGCCAGTGAAAACCTTAAAGAAGGTATCAGATGATATTAAGAAATTACTTTTGCAGGGCCACATAAACCAGAGACTCCATCAGCCTGAGATGAGAAGAAACTGGATGGCACCTAGCTACCACCAATGACTACCATGAGGGAACACAACATAAAATTCCTGATAGAGCAGGAGAAAAGTGGGGTGCAGAACTCAAATCCTCATAAAAAGAACCAGACTTAATCGTCTGACTGAGACCAGAGGAACCCCAGAGGACATGGCCCCCGGACTCTGTTAACCCAGAACTGAAACCATTCCAAAGCCAGCTCTTCAAAGATTAGACTGGACTATAAGACATAAAACGATACCTATGAAGAGTGTATTTCTTAGTTCAAGCAGATACATGAGACTAAACGGGCAGTTCCTGCCTGGAGGTGAGATGAGAAGGTAGAAAGGGATAGGAGCTGGTTGAATGGACACAGGAAATTTGGGGTGGAAAGGGGGAGCGTGTTGTCCCATTATAGGGAGAGCAACTAGGGTCACATTACAATGTATGCATAAATTTTTGTATGAGAAACTAACTTAAGCTGTAAACTTTCACCTAAAGCACAATAAAAAAAAATAATAAAGATAAAATTAAAAAAAGAAATTACTTTTGCATCTCAGATACATCTACTGGTTTCATCCCACTCGGAGCAAAGGAGAATGAAGAAAACCAAAGACACAAGGAAAATACTGGCCCAAAGGCATAAAAGACCAAATGAACCAGAGTCTCCACCAGCCTGAAACCAGAAGAACTAGATGGTGCCCAGCTACCACCAATGACCGCCGTGACAGAGATCACAATAGAGAGTCTGGGACAGAGCAGGAGAAAAATGTAGAAGAGAACTCAAATTCATGTAAAAAGACCAGACTTAATGGTCTGACAGAAACTGGAGGAACCCCCCGTACTATGGCCCCCGGACACTCTGCTAACCCAGAACTGAAACCATTCCTGAAGCCCACTCTTCAGAAAGATTAGATAGGGTTATAAAACAAAAAATTATACATGTGAGGATCTTGCTTCTTAGTTCAATCAAATATACAAGACCAAATGGGCAGCTCCTGTCCAAAAGCAGGATAAGATGGCAGGAAGGGACAGGAACTAGTTGAATGGGCACAGGGAAGCCAGGGTGGAAAGGAGGAGCATGCTGTCACATCATGGGGATTGCAACCAATGTCACAAAACAACGTGTGTATAAATTTTTGAATGAGAAATTAACTTGAGCTGTAAACTTTCACCTAAATCACAATTTAAAAAAAATTTTTTAAAATAATATATGAGAAAGGGAAAGCGATGGGAATATATATTACAGGTAACACTGAATTGGGCATGAATTAATGACTATGTAACCTGAGCGAATAATACTTGGTGGTTACATTATGACATTCTGTCAATTTTTGTATAAGTTTTAAGTTCTCCGTAGCAAAAAAGGTATAAAAATGTTAGATATTTTGTTGAAAACTTGAAGAAACACTTTTCTTTCTGGAAAGGGAGCAATGTTTCCTCCTCCCCACTGCCCCACTTGAATTCCCCTGAGACCCTTATATGTCCCACACCCCATACCTCCTCCATAATGCAGCTTCAAAACAAAAGAGTATTTACTCTTCAAACACATAAGTAAGTACAAGTTTCCTCCCTTTTGCCCTCCCCAAGATCAGGGTGGGTGGGAGAGCAGAGTCAGGACTTAGGAGTAGGAAAAAAAAAAAAAACTAAATTACTTTTGGAGTTCCGCTTCTATTTAAATGTAGAAACCTACAAGAGAATGTCACTGCATCCTAAAAACAGGAAAATCTATACAATCGTAACTTTTCTTAGACTCTTCAGAGAGATGAGGACATAATGCAATGAAGTCAAGTAAATTCTGCAGAGTAGCAAGCCCCTGCAGAGAGACAGGACACAAGACTTGTCTCGCCTTTGGCACAGCATTAGAGAAAGAGGTAGCTGCCATACCAATGGATTAAAAAAAAAAAAATCACATAACAGTTTCAAAAACTCTTAAAGTCCAGTGTACACTATCATTTAATTTAAAATCGCTCGTAGTCCCAGATATAAGGGGACATACTCAGAAGTTCTTTTCCACTGGCTTCCACTGGGTGCTCAGAAGACTGGGGACATGCAGGGAGATGTGGTAGTAGGGACATTCAGGAGATAATCAGCTTGCTGGGACATAAGCATGAAGCCCCTCCCATGCCCCCAAACCCTTCTCTCATAGGAAACAAAAGCCTTAAGCTTCTAGATGTGAGGGCTGAAAATCCCACAACCCAAGGGCTCAGGAAGATCCATTGTGGCTGGTGGAGGGGTAGACATACAAACTCTCTGCCCCCAAGGGGAGGATGGAATCCTATACCAATACTAAGCAGAGGTCTGCTGCCACTGGGCAGGGTCAACAGCCCGGAGAGAGAATAATCTGTGTTACAGACACGTAGGAACTGCTAAAAGCTATCGGTAGAACCCCAAACCAACCCACTGCCATCGAGTTGATTCCAACTCATAGCAACCCTATAGACCAGAGTATAACTGCCCCCATAGGGTTTCCAAGAAGCACCTGGTGAATTTGAACTGCTGACCTTTTGGTTAGCAGCCGACCTCTTAACCACTATGTCACCAGGGTTCCACAGATAAAGCAGGAACACTGATAAAGCCCTCCAGCAACCCATCCCCACTTAAAACCCATAGTAACAGTAACCCACTGCTGGAGGAATCTGAAGCCTGTGGTACATTAAAGGTTATATCAGAAACAATAAAACCCAAACCCAGCTCAGCGTCTGACTAGATTAACTTAACCTCCCGTACTAATGACCTGACAGATTATTTATGCCCATTATTGGGCATAAATACTATTTACATCAGTCTCTTTTATGCTTATACACATATTATCCTGAATTCAATGAAAAAAATTATGAGACTCAAGAACAACAAAAATAACCCATTGTCAAAAGATAAAGCAATCAACAGAGTCAGAGATTAATCAATGTCAGAACTATCAGACAGGTAGTTTAAAATAACTATGTTTCATATGTAGAAGATATAATGGAAAAGATAGGCAGCATACATAAACAGATGGGGGATTTCATCAGAGAGATAGAAACGATAAAAAGTGTCAAAGGAAAATGTTATAAATAAAAAACAAAAAATAGAAAGAGCACTTTCAACAGGCTTATCAGCAGATTAGACAAAGCTAAGGAAAAATTAGTGAACCTAAAGATATATCAACAGAGGTTATCTAAACTGAAACACAAAAAGAAAAGATAGCGAAAGAGAGCCTAGTGAAAGACAACTATGATCACAAATTGTCTAACACATGTGTAACTGGAATCCCAGAGGCAAAGAGAAAGAGAATGAGGAAAGAGAAATATTTGAAAAGATATGGCTGAGAATTTCCTAAAATTAATGAAAAACAACAAACAGCATATCCAAGAAAGCACAGAGACTCTCAAGCAGGTTTGAAAAAAAAAAAAAAATACACATACCTAGACACATTATAATTAAACAGCTAAGAATCAAAAATTTTAAAAAATCTTAAAAAGCCATCCAGAGAGGGGAGATTAAACACAAAGGAACAAAGATAAGGATTACAGCAGACTTCTTAGAAACTATGCAGGCCAGAAAGTAATGGAATAGCATCTTCGAAGTATTGTGAAAGAAATTACTTTTAATACTTTACATGTGATAATAGCACTGTGGTTACATTATTTTTTCTAAAGGCCCCTCATCTTTTTTATTTTTTACTTATTTTTATTACCGTACTTTAGATGAAGGTTTATAGAACAAACTAGCTTCTCTTTAAACAATTAGTACAAATATTGTTTTGTGACATTGGTTACCAACCCCATGACATGTCAACACTCTCCGTTTCTTGACCTTGGGCTCCCTATTACCAGCTTTCCTGTCCCCTCCTGCTTTCTAATCCTTGCCCCTGGGCTGGTGTGCCCTTTTAGTCTCATTTTGTTTTATGGGCCTAATTTTTAGCTGGAAACCCTGGTGGCATAGTGGTTAAGAGCTACAACTGCTAATCAAAAGGTCAGCAGTTCAAATCCACCAGGCGCTCCTTGGAAACCCTATGGGACAGCTCTACTCTCTCCTTTAGGGTTGCTGTGAGTCAGAATTGACTCAATAGCAACAGGTTTTTTTTTTTAATCTTTGGCTGAAGGGTAAACCTCAGGAGTGACTTCATTACTGAGATATAAGGGTGTCCAGGGGCCATACTCTCAGGGTTTCTCCAGTCTCTGTCAGGCCAGTAAGTCTAGGGTCTTTTTTTGTGAGTTAGAATTTTGTTCTACATTTTTTCCAGCTCTGTCTGGGACCCTCTATTGTGATCCCTGTCAAAGCAGTCAGTGGTGATAGCTGGATACCATCTAGTTATGCTGGGCTAAGTCTTATGGAGGCCATGGTAGTTGTGATCCATTAGTCCTTTGGACTAATCTTTCCCTTGTATCTTTGGTTTTCTTCATTCTCCCTTGCTCCAGTGGGGTGAAGCCAATGGAGTATTTTAGATTAAAGGCCCCTCATCTTTTAAAGATTCACACTGAAATATTTATGGCTAAAATGATAAACTGTAGGAAATGGCTTCAAAATAAGCAAGAAGGAGGACTTCCTGGTATGTTATGGTGGAGATAAAACAAGATTGACCATGAGTTGGAGATAAAACAAGATGGTTGAAACTGGTTGATGAGTATAGGAGGATTCAATTTGACATCCTCTCATAAAATTTTGAAAATTTCCAGAATAATAAAAAAAAAATTAAGGCAAATAAAAAAGAAATGGGGAAAAGAGATAAGTGAATCAAAGCACACATTCCAGTAGGTTTCTCTGATTTTTTACCTCTAACTCTCCTCTCAGCATTTGATTCACAGAAGGTCCACAGGTCTCCAAACTGGGGTCACAGATTACCACAGAGGACTAGCCCCACCACCCTCTGTAGGAACATCAAACTAAGAAAGCCTACCAGTGCCAAAGCTCTCTTCTCCACACAGAGAGCACCGTCCTGAGTCCATCAGATTTGAGAAGAATCTCCATCCCGCTGGGGTCTCATATACAGGGACCTTCATGGATTTGGCCACCCTGAAAAATAAAATTTGAAGCAACAGTCAATTCATATTCTTCCTTTGTTTTCTTTCCTCGGCACAGAAAGAGATATTTAGCATCTATTAATTCCATAATTAGATTTCAGGACATCCTGAACAGTGCTGACAATTTTCAGAATGTCAAGCCCTAAGGTAAGAAATGTTAAACAGCCCATTCCAATGGTTCTCAGTTGTCCTTTCCCCATAACATAGAAAATATTAAGTTAATGTACATAATATCCTCACATTTGTTTCTCTCCTATAAATTTTTCTTTATTGTTTAAGGCAAGATCTTGGAGTCTAAATTAAGATGGCATGTAGGTACAACCACTTTGGAACATTGTCTGGCAGTACCTACTAAGGATAAAGGCACACACATCTTGCTACCACCATCATTTGCCACGGAGTCAGCTCTGACTCAGGGTGATCCCGTGTGTGTCAGAGCAGAGCTGTGCTTCGTAGGGCTCTCGGTGACTGATTTTTGAGAAGTAGATCACCACGCCTTTCTTCCAAGGTGGTTCTGGGTGGACTCAAACCTCCCACCTTTCAGTGAACAGCCAAGTGCATTACCATCTAGGGACTCCTACACATATCTTAAAACCAAAAAACCAAACCCACTACCATCAAGTTGATTCTGACTCATAGCGGCCCTACAGGACAGAGTAGAACTGCCTCACAGGGTTTCCCAGGCTATAAATCTTTACAGAAGCAGTCTGCCACACCTTTCTCCCCCAGAGTGGCTGGTGGGTTTGAATCGCTAACCTTCTGGCTAGCAGGCCAGCACTTAATTACTATGCCACCAGGGCTCCTGTACACATATCTTAAACCTGTTGCCGTTGAGTCAATTCCCATAGGATTTCCAAGGAGCAGCTGCTGGATTTGAACTGCCAACCTTTTGGTTAGCAGCCATAGCTTGCCGTAGCTCTTAACCATGGTACCACCAGGGCTCCCACACATATCTTACCAACCCATTGCCATCAATTCGATTCCGACTCATAGCGACCCTATAGGACAGAATAGAACTGCCCCATAGGGTTTCCAAGGAGTGCCTGGTGGATTCAAACTGCCAACCTTTCGGTTAGCAGCTGTAGCTCTTAACCACTATGCCACCAGGGTATGAACCAGTAATTCAATGTCTAGAAATTCCAATGACCTGTAGTGGGCACTATGGTGCACTGCTCAGATTCGCCACCTCTCCTACAGAACATACACATTTTAGGACTAGAACACTCATTCTTCCAGCTGCTGGGTGTGTCGATGGCGGGCAGCTTCCCCTCCTTGCAGTTATTCTCTACCGAAGAAAGATGTCTCACTCCAAATCACACTGCCTTCCCTGGCTCAGTATTCATCCAATGGTGGGTCAAAGAGGGATGAACAAAGGTCCAGCTTCCTTGCCCTGACTTGGCAAGGAAGGGCTCTCAGCCTAAGAGCTCCCTATAGGTTGGCCGAGGTCTTCATCACGATTGCATTGCAGCCCAACTCCTCTCTCTGTCCAATCCCCTTTCCTCACCTCCCCAAGGTGTTGGTCTAGAAGGGAACTTTGATCTTGAAGGCAGGAAGCAATAAGATTCCTCCAAGCAAATCTCTCTCATGGCTACTTCCTGGGACACCTCGCCAATGATATTACCCAACAGTGTATATACAAGAATGTACAAGAATGATCATCGTATCACTCTTCATAATAACCAAGACAACACAAACGTCCACAAAGGAGAATGGACAAATAATACATGATATGGAATAAAATGCCATAAATTCCATCGAACAAATTATTGCCATGTGAAACAACCTGAATGAATCTCACAAACATAATATGGAACAAAAGAAGCCAGTAAGAAGAAAATATATACAGTACTCTTCCATTTAGATCAAATTCAAAAATGGCCAAAATGAATTAACGCTGTGACAGTTCAGGCTCAAAGGCTCAGAGAGGTTCAGGACTTTGTTTCTGGTTCCACTGAGGTAAGAGGCAAAGTTGGAATTTGACCCCAGACCTGCTTACTTTCTGCTCATGTTCCATTCCAATACGCCATGCTGTCTCCCCAACTGTTGTACTGCTTTGAGAGGTATATTCGATATCAAAGCATGCTGGAGAATGAGCTGATTCCAGGGACACTGGGCTGAAGAGTTCAGGGCTTCCAACCAGTTCTCTCCAGTTGGAACCCCTGTTGAGAATTTGTATTTCTAGCAAGTTTGCAGGCGATGCCAATGCTGCTAATGAGGGTCCAATTCTGAGAACTACTAGTAGAACAGTGGGTCTCACAATTTATCACATACATGACTCAGCTGGGGATTTTGTTCAGCTGTAGATTCTGATTCAGTATATCTGGGAGTGAAAATGCAAATTCCCAGCAGGGGGTTGGAACCAGAACGAACCGGTTCAAAGCCTGGAAGAGTTTCATCTTATTTTTTTCCTACATGCAAGCACCCGAAAAAGAAAAACAACAAATGCTTCTACCAGCAAGGCTTAGTTCTCTGAAGGCTTTGGGTGGAGAAAGTGCCAGGGAGAGGGACCAGGGAGGGGTTCCCTGCTGAAGAAAAGGAGGAAAGACACACAGAGCGTAAGTTACACAATGTAACTTTAGGTTTGTTTGGGACCCACAGGAGGGAAAATATCTTGAAACCCTTGGCACAGAAAAGTAAACACCTCCCTTCCTAAGTAACCCTACTATGACTAATGTGCTCAGGATCTCACAAACGGTGTTCTAAGGGTCTTTCAAGTTTGCCTGGAAAACAAGCACCTTTTATGTCGGGATCTTACTTCAAAGGCTCCATTTTCTCTCTTTTTCAATGGTCTAAGAAAGACACAATCATGCTTTAGTAGGAACAATGAAGGCAACCCTTCCCAAATTGTAAAGCAAAGGTCAGTTTTCAAAGCCATTCATTCCAAGGTCAGAAGCTCAAGAAAGGAGGGGTAAATCACACAGAAACCCCTTCCCCTGGGGGGGAGGGCAGCACAGAGTAGGTCGAGGGTCAATGTTAATTTAGCAAGCACGAATGCATATGAGCACCGAGAATAGAATATGCAACAGGGGGCTGAAATGAGGGTGTCTGAGGAGAGCGTTCTTTTAGATTCAAAGGTGTCAAGGGTGTGGCCAGAATGTTCTTGTAGGTTCAAAGCCAAGTTGACAGGTTGGAAGGGAGAGTAAAGGATTTCCCCAGCTCCCACCCTTCCCAATTAATCAGGAGGCCAACAAGCTGGAGGCGGCAGCCGGATGTTAAAGGACCAGATACTTTTATAACTATGAGCCACGGCTGCAGCTATGCAAGCTAAGATAACAACATGGGTAATGAAATTCCAGGATCCTGAGCATGCGTTGATTGTGTCCTAGGGTCAGAAAGGAATTCTCTCCCTCCCTCCTCCCTCTTCTGAACTTGGGATCCATCCCAAACACAGCCGTCAGCAGATACCATGCTCCGGACTGGCCTTTTGCAGGAGTCCCTGAAATCCTCCGGTACAAACGCTCCAAATAAAGCTGCTTCGAACGAGGGTCTGCACCCTTCTCTCCCCCTGACTGCCATCGCCAATGACAATCATGAGAACCCACTTTGATAGGAAAGACCAGAACATGAACAAAAAGAAAGAAAACCAACCTGGGTCTCCTGCAAGTACGAGTGAGCTTGGTCGCCAAAAGAACAGGCCGGATACGTACTCAGTCTAGATCTTAAAGCCCTCAAAATGCAGCCTTGGGTTGGAAACAGCTCCAACCTAGCTTTCCTACGTTTCTCTCACACTGCTCCCTGTGTGTTCCATGCTCCTAACCAACTGGTCTGTTTGCTATTTTCCAAACGTACCTTAGCATTTTCTTGCCGCTGTTTATCTCTGTTTCTCTCTGCTGCTATCACAAATACCATAGGTGGGTGGTTTTAAAGAACAGACATTTTCTCACCATTCAGGAGGCTAGAAGTCTGAACTCAGGACACTAGCTCTAGGGGAAGCCTTCTTCTCCGTCACCTCTAGGGAAGATCCTTGTCTTAGCTTCTCTAGCCCAGCATTCCTCGTTCCCTGGCTCCTTGGACATCTCCATCTGGCATCTATCTTTCCTTCATTGCACTTGCTCCTCTCTGTGTCTAGTCTGTTCTTTTTATATCTCAAAAGTCTTCAGGTTTAAGACACACTACACTGATAAGGGCTCATTAACATAACAAAGAAAACCCTGTTCCCAGATGGAATTACGTCCACGGGTCTACGAGTCCTTCCAACTCACAGCTAGCCTATAAGAACAGAGTAGAACTGCCCCACATGGTTTCCAAAGCTATAATCTTTATGGAAGCAAACCACCACATCTTTTTCCCACGGAGCAGCTGGTTGGTTTGAACAGCCCATCTTTTGGTTAGCAGCTGAGTGCTTAACGACAGCACTACCAAGGCTCCTTTTTTCACAGGTATAAACCTAGTGCTGTATAGTTGATTCTGACTCATAGCGACCCCATAGGACAGAGTAGAACTGCCCCACAGAGTTTCCAAGGAGCGCCTAGCAGATTCGAACTGCTGACCCTTTGGTTAGCAGCCATAGTGCTTAACCACTATGCCACCAGGGTTTCACAGGTATAGGGGTTAGGAATCTAACACCTATTTTGGGGGGTACATAATTCAATCCATAACAACCTCCAGGTCTGTCTTTATGTTGTTCATTTTTTCCTGGATTAAGCCTCCTTTCCAATCTCTGTTAAAACACTTCAAGGTGCTTCAAGATGGCCTTAATACAATAGCCTATTATCATGAAACGTGTGAAGAAGACAGCTAGATGGCCAACGAGACCATCTCTTCTTCCTGGGCACACAGCTAGACATTTCCTGACACCCTTGTAGTAGCTTTGGCCATGTGAGTGAGTTCAAGCCAATGGAATTTGAGTGGAAATGGCATCCACCACCTTCAGACCCGGCTCAAAACTTCCGGCCACCATGTTCTTTCTTACCTGCCAGTATGATGTGGACCAGCTCAGCAAACTTGGAAGCCCCATGTTGAAGATGCCTTGCCCACAAGGTGGAAGTATCTGAATCTCTGAATCACCATTTTGGAGGAGAGTCAACCACCAATCAGCAACACCTGTCTTTGGCTTTAGGTAATTAAGAAATAACCTTTCCCTGTGTTTGAGATACTATGCGTTTGGGACTAGTCTTATAACAAGCAGCTCATATTACCTTCACAAACACAATCCTTTCTTCATGGCTGCAATCAACCCTTCCTGCCATTGTGCTTCCTGTCACTTGGCATGGGTCTTGATTTTCACATTATCACTGTATATATTGAATACTTTCTTTACACTTCCCTCCTCACACAGACGCCGTCACTACCACCAACGTGCTATAAGGTCTCTGAGAGAAGGGATTTTATCCTATTCATCTTTGTAGCGCCTTCAATGTCTAGGTGAATACAGTGTCTTGCCAGACTTGCTATTCAAAGAACACTGTTTGAATTCAACTGACTAATATCTATTATGAGGAGCACTGGTAGCACAATGGTTAAGCTCTTGCCTGCTAACTGAAGGGTTGGAGGTTTGAGTCCATCAGCCACTTCTCTGGAGAAAAGACCTAGCGATCTGCTCCCGTAAAGATTTCAGCCTAGAAACCATATGGGGCAGTTCTATCCTATCACATGGGGTCACGATGAATCAGAATTGTCTCAACAGCACCCAACAAAATATCAATTTTTTTACAAGATATCAGATATCAGGGAGTTAAGTATCTCTATTTTATTTCACCTTTGTCACTTCCTTAAAAAGCATAGAATTAATGTCATTTCTGCACATTTATTTAAATTGATCATATGATCAAAGAAAATTTCTCTAGGTGTTAATTAGTGGGCCTATCCGTTTGTCATATTGTGGTGGCTTGTGTGTTGCTGTGATGCTGGAAGCTATGCCACTGGTATTTCAAACACCAGCAGGGTCACTCGCGATGGACAGGTTTCAGTGGAACTTCCAGACTAAAATAAACTGGGAAGAACGGCCTGGTGATCTACTTCTGAAAATAAGCTGGTGAAAATTCTGTGGATGACAGTGGTCCAAAGTGCAACAGATCAGGGGATGGTAGGTGTCTGGTTCCGCTGTGCATGGGGTCGTCATGAGTCTGGGGCCAACTCGATGGCAGCTAACAGCAACAACAACCTACACTTACAAGTTGGGCCTTTTCTATATGTACGTTATAAAAAAAAAAATTATACTTCAATTAAAAGTTTATTTAAAAGCAAAGCCCTCTGCAGCATTTCTGACTTCAGTGCATGTTTGAATCAGCCACGTTTACATAATCCCAAGAAATAAACTACTGCAGACGCACTTTCATAGCTTCCTGGATGCGCTGGTTAATGTCCAGAAGACATTTAACAGAACAGCCCTCCAATTAGCTCTTCTTCGGCATGTTCAGTGCTCAGCACATGGACTAGTTCACCCCCAGACCTCTCCTTTGATGTCTGGCATGCCGGCTGGGATTGCTCTGAGCTGAAAGACTACGCGGGCTTGCTATCAAAAGCCTTGCTAAGGAAGCCTATCCGGGTCATAATAGGGGTCAGACTGAGTTCAGCGAAGACTTGTTTTCTAGCCGCAAATTAAAGTCTACTCTTAAACCCTTTTTTTTTTTTTGGCAGGGGGATGGGACAACTGACACTTTTGGGTGAAATAAACATAAAACATTAAGATAGTGTAATAAGATGGCTACAAAAGTTTAAGTTCAACAACATTCATAAACTTTAGCAGACATCTGCTTGATGCTGAGGCCTGTGTTATCTTAGCCTGGCCTAAACCTCAAAATTCAATTTAAAAAATAATACCTTCCTTGCTTGTCTTGTTAGGGAGGAGCAAATAGCCTGCTCGCAACTCTTTTTTTTAATTTTTTTTCAGTCTCTCATACAAAAATTTATATACACCTTGCTATATATTCCTAGTTGTGCTCCCCCTAATGAGACAGCACACTCCTTCTCTCCACTGTCTATTTTCGTGCCCATTCAGCCAGCTTCTGACCCCCTCTGCCTTCTCATCTCCGCTCCAGACAGGAGCTGCCTACATAGTCTCGTGTGTCTACTTGAGCCAAGAAGCTCACTCCTCACCAGTATCATTTTCTATCCTACAGTCCTGTCGAATCCCTGTCTGAAGAGTTGGCTTTGGGAATGGTTCCAGACTTGGGCTAACAGAAGGTCTGGGGACCATGATCTCTGGGGCCCTTCTAGGCTCAGTCAGACCATTAAGTCTGGTCTTTTTACAAGAATTTGAGGTCTGCATCCCACTGCTCTCCTGTTCCCTCTGGTTGTGTTCTTTGTCGTATTCCCTGTCAGGGCAGTCATAGGTTGTAGCCAGGCACCATCTAGTTCTTCTGGTCTCAGGCTGATGTAGTCTCTGGTTTATGTCGCCCTTTCCGTCTCTTGGGCTCATAATTACTTTGTGTTTTTGGTGTTCTTCATTCTCCTTTGCTCCAGGGGGGTTGAGACCCATTGATGCATCTTAGATGGCCACTTGCTAGCATTTAAGACCCCAGACACCACCCTCCAAAGTGGGATGTAGAATGTTTTCTTAATAGATTTTACTATGCCAATTGACCTAGATGTCCCCTGAAACCATGGTCCCCAAATCCCTGCCCCTGCTACCCTGGCCTTCGAAGCCTTCCGTTTATTCAGGAAGCTTCTTTGCTTTTGGTTTAGAACAGTTGTGCTGGACTCTTAACCTGAACTTTGGCGATCCAAACCCACCCCGGGGTACCATGGAAGAACGGCCTGGAGATCCGCTTCTGTAAAGATTAGAGCCTACGGAGCAGTTTCACTCTGTAACACAGGAAGTCATCACGAGTCAGAATCGATTCGATAGCAATGGGTTTGGTTTGGTTTAAGGATCAAATGGGATAGTATATAATGAACTCTGACAACTGCGAAGTGCCTACAGAGATATCACACTATTTCTGTTTTTGACATTGGACCTTTTGCTTAACCAGTGGGGACTGGATGCATCATTTACACGATCCTTTAAAAGAAAAAGCAAAGGATAACTGCATCGTTCCCTGCTCCCTCTAAACTTTAGGATTTGGGCCAGTTGTAAAGCAAAGGCGAATCCAGAATCCGAGGACCTTTGCTGCTTTATCTAGAAGCTTCTGTACCTTCATTTTATATCGGTGTCATGGTGGGAAGCAGAGAACCTTTCCTCATTAGATTTTTAATTTTGTTCGGAAACATAAGACAGATAATTTTCAAAAAATCCTGACTTTATTTGGAAGAAAAAAAAAATTGACTTTAGGAAATTGACCATGAATCCAAGAGAAAAATACACAAAATTGAAATAATCACAGATACACTCTCTGAAACTAGTAAACAGTCTGGAACCCCACGTCCTGGGAATTTACAGACGTCTGTGTTTACAGTCTTGAAACTTGAGCACTCTGATGTAAGCTGTTCCTGGTTCTACTTATTTTCAAAAGATGAAGAATTGTCGAAGGCATAGGGCTGGTGAATTTTAAGTCCCAAGTAAGTGTTCCAGGTAAACTGAAAGTAGTCAAGAGCCGATTGTCATCTGTCCTTCTGATTTCCATGAAATTGCTCCCAGAATAGCAGAGAGTGAGTCATCTGCTTGTCTTTTTGTTTTGCTTCATGTTTTTTGAGTTATGCAGACCTTGAAAGATTTGGAACCAATACAGACTAAAAATTGTAAGAGCTGATATTATGGCTCCAATCTAGAAGATAAAACATAACTTAAAAAAAAAAAAAAAAAGCTTCTGTTCCTTAAAACCTTTCTGCTTTGTTCTCTTTTCTCAATTAAATCAGCATCTGGTGGCACAGTGGTTAAGAGCTCCGCTGCTAGCCAAAAGGTCAGTTGTTTGAATCCACCAGCCACTCCTTGGGAACCCTATGGGGCAGTTCTGCTCTGTCCTACAGGGTGTCTACGAGTCAGAATCGACTCAAGAGCAATGGGCTTGGTTTTTTGGTTTTTGGTGGTTTATTTGTAGTGGTAAATAAACAGCCATGGTTCAAGGGCTCCAAAATGTAGAATGCAAAAGAGCCACAAAGAAGAAACTAAAAATGTACTTTTGTCTTACAACATTTTCTTGTTGTTGTTAGCTGCCACCGAGCTGGCTCCAACTCACGGCGACTTGTGTATAACAGAGCAAAACACTGCCCAGTCCTGTCCATCTTCATGATCATTGGTGTGTTTGAGTCTTTTGTCTTGGCTATTGTATCAATCCATCTCACTGAGAGTTTCCCTCACATTCACTGAACCTCTACTTTACCAACCATGATGTCCTCCTCTAACAACTGGTCTTTCTAGACGATGTGCCCAGAGTAAGTGAGAAGTTTCGCCATCCTCCCTTCTAAGGAACATTCTGGTTGTATTTCTTCTAAGATTGATTTGTTCGTTCTTTTGGCTACTAGTGCAGTCCACGATATATTCAATATTCTTCACACACAACAGTTCAAAGGCATCAATTCATCTTCGGTCTTCCTTTTTCATTATTGAACTCCCACATGCATATGAGGTGACTGAAAAGACCATGCTTTGGGTCAGACGCATCTTAGTCATTAAAGGTTCCTGCTCTTCAAATTATTGTTTCTTCCTCACTAGTCCAACCTGAAAGCCTAGTGGGGTAACACTCCTGCTCTCTTATAACATGTTTCAGATATTTTCAACTCATAAGAATTAATAAGAGGATAAACAAATGAAGAGACACAACACCATCTGCCTCAAAGAATGACAGAATCTGCCAGTGCTACCACAGCCACCAAGGAACTTCTAAGATCTATCCTATTTCACAGTTGTGCCTCTGAAGGCAAAAGGCAATTATGAGCACATGAGCTGCAGCTGGCTGTAATTGATTAAACAGGGCATTTCCCAAGATTCTTAGTCAGTGCCTTCCATTTGCATGGATAGAACTTAAAATCATTGTTTTAAACTAAGGGATGGTGTGTATTTTGTGTACTCTAAGCATTCTCCTCTCCCTTTTCTCCTGCTAACCTTTTCACCCATGCGATGATTAATTTTATGTGTCACTTTTGCTAGGCTATAGTTCCCAGTGGTTTGGCCAAACACTAGTCTAACTGCTGTTATGCGATAGCTACATGTGATTAGACCGGTTGGCCATGGGTAAAGCAGATCACCTTTTGTAATGTAATTTAATGACATCACATGTAATACAATGTTATATAATTACCTTCCACAATGCAATCTACTGTGATACAATCAATCAGTTGTTCTGTGATTAAACCTGGTTATCAGAGTAGGGTAGGTCCTAAACCTAATCATTCCTGGGTTACGCTAAAGAGCAGAATAGACACAGAGACACACATGGGGAGAAGGGGAAGACAGAGGACACAGACAGATACATCTATAAGAACTTCCCATAGCTAGTAGAAGCAGCAGCTGAGATGGCGCCTCTCCCAGAGAACCTAGTCATTCTCTGGGGAACGTAGACATACGGAGATTGTCGAGAACACACAGTTCCTGAGAGTCATTGGAGAAGCAGAGACTCCCAAGGGAAACAAACTTCTCAACTGCCCCTCTTCCCCTTCAGAGCCCCAGACAGTGTTTATCTGTGTGGACGCCACTGCTGGTCTAACTGAGGGCCGTCTTGCTTTCCCAGGGCTACACAACAAAATCCCACAAAAGTGGGTGGCTTATAAGAACAGAAAACATTGTCTCAAAGTTCTGGAGGCCAGAATTCCAAACCAAGTTATTAGCCACGTGGATTCCTTTTGAAGGCTCCGAGAGAGGAATTTTTCCAGGACTTTCTCCCACCTTCTCCAGGCGTTTCCTGGCTTGCAGCATCTGTCTCCCTGTCTCTGTATCTCTTCTCCTTGTTTTTGAGGACACCAGCTATATAGGATTTGGACCCACCCTACTCCGGTATGACCTCATCTTAACTGATAACATCTTCAAAGACACTATTTCCAAAAAGGGTCACGTTCACAGGTACGGGGGTTAGAACTTCAGTATATCTTTTCGGGGGAACACAATTCAATCTATAACAAAACCACAACAGCTGCTGTCGAGTCAACTCTAGCTCATGGCAACCCCATGTGTGTCACAGTAGAACTGTGATCCATAGGGTTTTCAGTCGCTGGTTTTTCGGAAGTAGATTCCCAGGCTTTTCTTCTGAGGTACCTCTGGGTGGATTCAAACCACCAACCTTTCAGCTAGCACCCAAGCACTTAACCGTTTGTGCTACCTGGTACTCGCTTCCTGGCAGAGGAAGGGCAAGGAGATTTTACTTTGAGAACTGGCTGCCAAAACCAAGCAAGCTTGCAAAAGGTAGAAGGCCAAGGAGGACCGCCTGGCCTCAGGACTATGAGGCCCATTGCAGGGGCAGTCTCGTGTAGAAGGAACTTATCCGTTTAAGTCAGGACCCCACAGCCTACAGAGTGCAGTCAGCCTGGACCTGGAAGACTGATCAGGAAAGGAATGATAAGGACAAATGGACAAGGGGGAGCACAGCCCTCCACAGCAGTCCAGGACTGCAGCCCAAGCATAGGCTTGGTACAAAGGTGTCGTTTCTTCAAGACCCAATTTCCAGCTATTGAATAGTGCTGTTGTTGTTAGGTACTGTCTGGTCAATTACAACTCACAGTGACCCCTTTTGACAGAGTAGAACTGTTCCATAGGGTTTTCTAGGCTGCAGTCTTTACGGGAGCAGTTCACCAGGTCTTTTCTCCCACAGAGCCACTAGGTGGGTCTGAACCACCAACCTTTCAGTTACCAGCCGAGTGTTTAACTGTTGCACCACCAGGGCTCCTTGGAAAGTGCTGTAGCACACTGGTTTTCTTGGACCAGAACAGTCTGATGCCATTGGCTGAAACATAATAAATACTCAAATCTGGGATGGTCTCCGTGGGGATGATTTTCCCTTGCTCAGTGCACACCCTGTACACCTGGACACAGTGGGGTTCCCTCAGCCTTGACTCAATTCAGTGAATTAGAAGCTACTGTTCTCAAATCCCGTACGGACATACCTGGGGTAGCAAGAGGTAGACCACACCCTCCCCAGGTGGTCACAGGCATGAGGCTGGACCTTAAAGCCTTTCACAGTCTTTGAACTGTTGAAGACACAGCTTTGAATGGCACATTTCATTGCTTTTCCAACTGGGTGCCCTGCCTTGATGACACATTGGTTAAACACTTGGCTGCTAACTGGAAGGTTGGCAGTTTAAATCTACCCAGCGGCTCCATGGGAGAACCCAAAACCAAATCCAAACTCATTGCCATCAATTCAATTCCAACTCATATCATCTATGGGAGAAAAACCTGGCGGTCTGCTTCCGTAAAGGCTACAGCTAGGAGACCCTATGGGGCAGTTTTGCTCCGTCACATGGAGTTGCGATGAGTCAGAATCGACTCAACAGCACCTAACAACAGCACCCTACCCAACGGCGTTCTGTGGTAGTTAACTGTGTGTGTATGTCAGTGTGTAGCTGTGTGTTTGTATGTTTGTGTATGTGTATACATGTGTATGTGTGTATATCTGTGTGTGTGTGCCTTTGTATATGTGTATTCATGTGTATGTATGCATCTGTGTGCATATGCGTTTATGTACGTGTGTGTACCATCGTAACACCTAAGCGTTCTTACTTTCAAAACCCCACCGCATATCATAACAAACATATTAAATGCATCCACATCTCACATCAAAACCTACTGTTTGCTCTAAAAGAATCTCGAAAGGATTTTCATAATTTTTTCTTTTGAAACGAGGAGGTTACAAATCACTCATTTTAATTAGCTAGTGACAATGACATCTCATCGATCAGGTACACTTGGGGATCCTTTCAAAACGAGAAAATATTTATCTTTACAAATTCTTTTCAAGTGTTAGGATTTCTGGTTTTTTCCCCAAGTGTTAGGCTTTCTTGTTGCACCTTGCACACATTCAGTTACACAGTTAATCATTTTGATGTGGCGGCTTCCTTGTCTTCATTGAGGAGCTAATGATTGTTTTCAGGTCTCTGATATTTTTGCAGATTCCTAAACATGGGGCTGAGAGTATCTATGGATAAAACAACACTGGTGTGTGTGTGTACGTGTGTGTGCATAAATGTGTGTATGTGTGCATCTATACACACATATGTGTATGGGTGTATGTGTGCATAAGTGTAAATATGCATGTATGTATCTGTGTGTATAAGGAGCTCTGGTGGCACAACAGTTAAGTGCTTAACTGCTAACCGAAAGATTGGTGGTTCGAACCCACCCAGCAGCTCCACCCAGCAGCTCTGCAGGAGAAATATCTGGTGGTCTGCTCCTGTGAAGACTGCAGCCTAGAATATCTTATGCGGCAGTTCTAATCTGTTACGTAGGGCTGTTATGAGTTGGAATCAATTCAATGGCAACTAAGAACACCTGTATATGTATATGTGTGTGCAAATGTATGTGTGTGCGTTTGCATATGTGGATATGCATCTGCATGTATGTATGTGTGTGCAATATGTATATGGTCATGTATGCATGCATGTGTGCAGATGAGTGTATGTGTGTGCATGTATGTTCGTGTGTACATATATGTATATGACCATGTATGTGTGCATGTGTATGCACGGATGTCTCTGTGTGCATCTACGTGTGTGTGCATGTATGTATATGACCACTTATGTGTGTGTGCATGTATAGGTACGTGTTGGAGGCAAGGGAGGGCTAGTGTAGTCTCTTGCAAGATGAGTGTCTTAGTTATGTAGAGCTGCTATAACAGAAATACCACAAATGGAGATATTTATTCTCCCACAGTCAGTAGGTTATAAGTCCAAATTCAGGGTGTCTGCTCCAGGGGAAGGCTTTCTCTCTTTATCGGCTCTGGAGGAAGGTCCTTGTCCTCAATCTTCACCTGGTCAAGGAGCTTCTCAGGTGCAGTGACCCCAGGTCCAAAAGACGCACTCTGCTCCTGGTGCTGCTTTCTCAGTGGTATGAGGTCACCAACTTTCTACTTGCTTCCCTTTTCTTTTATCTCTTGGAAACTCCCTTTACCTTGGATCAGGGAGGTGACCTGAGTAAGGGTGGTGTTACCATCCCGCCCTAATCCTCTCAACATAAAATTACAATCACAAAATGGAGGACCACCACACAATACTGGGGATCATGGCCTAAACAAGTTAATACACATATTTTGGGGGGGGACATATTTCAATCCATAACAATGAAGTTTCAGGGAAAATGTTGCGTCTCCTCCATTCAACCCCACAGCACTCTGCCTACGCGAGACTTATTTTCAGAAAAAAAAAAAATTATTGATTCCTATACATTCCACCCCAGAATTCTCTCAGCCAGTTCACATTTTCCCTGCCAGTATCCAGCAAAGTTAACTGTGCCCATCTGGAATACCACATAGGGACACAGGGGATCGCAGCATACCAACCCAGCAGAGACTATGGACCCCGTTTCTCCCAAAGTCCCCATACAAGGTTCCAAGGGTCAGAAGAGGAAATGACCATTCTCTTGTAACACATTTTCTAGCTGCATAAAAAACGACCATTGGTTTTCTTCCTGTCCTGAAACCAAACGCGCATATTCAATCCAACATAAAAGTAGCAAACGACTCCATATGACGTAAATTTTCATAATGTACAGTAAGATTATATCTATGGAGTCCCCAGATAGCGTCCTTAAAGGCCGAGCCTTGCAAACTAGCTTGGACCAGGTTTCCCTCTTCTTTTGTCTAGTTAGAAAACACTCCATGTGTTTTCCAGGGAAGTTGGTGGTATTTAAGTACTCTCTCTCAGGACAGGCAACCGTGGCCCACATTTTCCTGATAATGAGAATCACCTGGGGTCCTTTTTATTGTGGTAAATATATACACAAATAAATCATTAGCCCTTTCAACAATCTTCACATGTGCGCTTTAGCAGCATTGGTTGTTTATCGTGTTGTCCAACCATCGCCATTATCTGTTTCGATTTTTCCATCACCTTAACAGCAGCTCAGTGTCCCCTAAGCCATGGGTCCCCTTTTTCCCTCCATCCCACCCACCCCTGGTACACCACTAATAAACTCTGGTCTCTATACACTTGCCTATTCCAGATACTTTATATAAGTAGGATCACACAGTATCAGTCCTTTTGGGTCTGACTTATTTCACTCAGCACAACGTTTTCAAGGTTCATCAATGTCGTGGCATGGATCAGGACTTCATTTCTCTTTATGGCTGAGTTATAACATTGTATGTAAGTACCACATTTTATCTATTCCTAGGCCCCTCCATTAGAATGGAGCCCTGGTGGCGCAGTGGTTAAGAGCTGTGGCTGCTAATCAAAAGGTCGGCAGCTGGAATCCACCAGCCACTCCTTGGAAACCCTATGGAGCAGTTCTACTCGGTCCTATAGGGTCACTATGAGTCAGAATCGACCAGACGGCAATGGGTTTGGTTTTGGGGTTTTCCACTAGAATATCCTAACTTAGTAGGCCTTGATTAGGGCCCAGATGTGTGTATTTATAACAAGTAGCCCCAAGTGATTCTTTTTTGTAAGAGGATTTGTGAAACACTGAGTTAGGAAAACTACATGCAAATGTAGTGATCAATTAACCTACGCAACACTATATACGCATGTGATGTACATGTGTGTATGTGCATACGTGTGTATATGTTGATGTTGCCAGGTGCCAATCAATCCCATATGACAGAGTAGAACTTCCCCATAGGGTTTTCTTGGCTGCAGTCTTTAGGGAAGCAGATCACCAGGTCTTTCTCCTGCAGAGGGGGTGGTAGGTTCAAACCACTGACCTTCCAGTTAGCAGCTGAGCACTTAACCATTTGGACCACAAGGGCTCCTTTGTGTGTAGACACAGATACATAAAAAACCCATTGCCATTGAGTCTATTTCAACTCATAAAACTTGTTACCCATTGCTGTTGGTCAATTCCAACTCATAGCGACCCACGGGACAGAGAATTGCTCCATAGGGTTTCCAAGGAGCGGCTGGTAGATTCGAACTGCCGACCTTTTGGTTAGCAGCCATAGCTCTTAACCCCTGACCCACTGAGCCACCAGGGCTCCATTCTGACTCATAATGACCCTCATAGGTCAGAGGAGAACTACCCTGTAGGATTTCCAAGGCTGTAATCTTTACGAGAGCAGATCACCAGGTCTTTCTCCTATAGAGCTGCTGGTGGGTTTGAACCATTGACCTTTCGGTTAGCAGCTGAGCACTTAACCATTTCACCACCAGGGCTTCTCATGCACAGACAGATAGATGTTGTTGTTTTAGCGACCCTGTGTACAACAGAACGCAACACTGCCCTGCCCTGCGCCATCCTCACAATCGTTGTTATGCTTGAGCCCATTGTTGCAGCCACTATGTCAATCCATCTCATTGAGGGTCTTTCTCTTTTTCGTTGACCCTCTACTTCACCTAGCATGATGTCCTTCTCCAGGGACTGATCCCTCCTAATAACATCTCCAGAGTATGTGAGATGATGTCTCGCCATCCTCACTTCCAAGGAGCACTCTGGCTGTACTTCCTCCAAGACAGACTTGTTCGTTCTTCTGGCAGCTCATCGTATAGTCAATATTCTTCACCAACACTATAATTTAAAGGCATCAATTCTTCTTTGGTCTCCCTTATTTATTGTCTAGCTTTCACATGTGTATGAGGAGATTAAAAATATTACAGGTTGGGCCAGGTGCACCTTAGTCCTCAGAGTGACATCTTTGCTTTTCAACACTTTAAAGAGGTCTTTTGCAGCAGGTTTGCCCAATGTGACAGGTCATTTGATTTCTTGACTGCTGCTCCCACAGGCATTCATTGTGGATCCAAGTAAAATGAAATCCTTGACAACTTCAATCTTTTCTCCGTTTATCATGATGTTACTTATTAATCCAGTTTTGAGGATTTTTGTTTCCTCTATGTTGAGGTGTAATCCATACTGAAGGCTGTGGTCTTTGATCTTCATCAGTAAGTGCTTCAAGTCCCCTTCACTTTCAGCAAGCAAGGTTGTGTCATCAGCATATCGTAGGTTGTTAATAGATGTATGGACACACTCAAACTTCAAAAGGATATTCCGAATGTTAATTACTGAATTTTGAGGCACATGTTATATGGTTTCCGCTCTCACAACCAAAGTGCCCGGATTTAAATAACTATCCTCACTCTTTTACAGACTAGAAAGCGGAGATACTAAGGGATTAGATGGTTTGTCCGATGCCATAAAATAAAATGTGGTTGGAAGGAATTCAGACTCAGACTGCCCGGTTCCAGAACCCATTCTCTGTACACTGAATTGTGCCAAGACATTCTTCAGGGCTTCTATGAAAGGCCTGGTCATCTACTTCTGAGAAAGCCAGCCACTGACAACCCTGTGGAGCACAGTTCCACTCTGACACACATGGGGGCGCCAGGAGTCAGAGTCACCTTGACAGGAAATGGACCCTGGTAATGTACCAAGTACTGCACTAAAGGCTTTAAAGAAATGTTATTGCATTTATCTTCTCCCTTGAGAAGAGGACACGGAGGCTCAGAGAGGTGCTGTAATTTGCCCAAAGTCTCAGAGCTGGCAAGAGGATGCTCTGTAGTCCAAGGACCTCAGAGACCAGAGTCCTCACTGTACAGAAACAAACACTTCATGCAGACAAGATGAATCCAAGCCCTTAAGGGGGCAGGGACACTCACTGTCGCCATCATAATAACTCCTAACAGGGGCTGGCGTGCAGGGGGACATCGGGAGGTATAAGCAGACCGGCCACTCACAGTCACAGGCCATGGGGCAAGGGGGAAAACTAAGAAGCCAGCAGCGTCAGGCAGCGAGCCTCTGGGGCTTTCTGCCCTTGAGCTGGGTGCCAGCAGCCCTGGAGATTTATGCTCTGAGTCCCACAGAGCTACAGGCCCCAACTCCGCAGCAGTAGGGGAAACAGATGGGCTGCCTGGCCACGCTTCCCAGCACACACCACCTTCCCTTAAAAGGCTTCAAATGTATATACAGTCCTGACAGGAGGGCAGAACTCAGCAACGCTGGGCCTCTCTTCCCCCTTATATGGTCAAGTGTCAAAATGGCACCTCCCCTTCTAATTTATGAAGCAGAGGAAGGGAGGAACTTGGTCAGGGAGACAAGACAAAAGAAAGCTCACGTTGTTGGCGAATGACTTACAAGACCAAGAGAAGCAGAGCACATATTTGCTAAGTTGCTGGGGATTTTTGTTTTGTTTTGTTTTTTAACCCTGAAAATAAATACTTCTGTTCCCTTCTCAAATATCAACATTTTAGGAAGCCAAAGAATATGCAGAGCCCCTTCCCCTAAAATAAGAAAATGAAAAATAAGCAAGAGTAAAAGCCTGTAGAGTTTAGCCTTCATAAATTTACCTGACCCTTACCCTAGCCTCTGTTTCTCCATGAAACATAAGCGCACGTCTCCTAGCCAGAAGGTTGGCAGTTCAAACCCACCCAGAGGCACCTCGGAAGACAGGCCTGGCGATCTGCTTCTGAAAAGTCACAGCCCTGAAAACCCTACGGAGCAGTTCTCTGCACACGTGAGGTTGCCACAAGTCGGGATTGACTCGATGACTACTAACAACACTCACACACACACCCCACATACACAACCAAGCAGGTGTCTGAAGAGAAAGGACAATTTTATTTTAAACCCATCACAGACACAGGACAGAGGACGGGACAAGGACAAAGAGTTCTTATTTGTGAAGGGGCTTAGCTGTGTTTTTAGAGGCTGGAGACCAACTTTTTCCCTCTGATCTCTCTCCTAAGATTGGGACCCATAAAGAGAAGAGGGCGGATCAAATGAGAAGACACAGGAAAGCGCTTTGTAGACTGTGAATCCTATAACATTCCCAGTTATCCTAAACACTGAGGGGATGTCCTCCTTAATCATTCGTTTTAAATTACTATTTATTCTTCTTATTTAATGCACAAACGGGTTTCTCGGATATAACCAAGTTATGTCATTATTTAAACTATTTTCACCCTTGTTAAAAGTCACTTTCATTTGGCCAGGACTCTGAATTTATTTATTTTTTTTTCCGGGCCAAACAATTCACTTTTTTCTCCTGCTTTGACCACCACCCAGGCGTCAGATCGTCGTACGGTGGTGACTTTCGTGTTGCTGTGATGCTGGAAGCTAGGCCACCGCTATTTCAAATACCAAAAAGGTCACCCATGGTGGACAGGTTTCAGTGGAGTTTCCAGACTAAAAGAGACTAGGAAGAAAGGCCTGGTGATCTACTTCCAAAATTTAGCCAATGAAAACTTTATGGATGACAACAGGACACTGCCCGACTCACTGGCTTTAGACATGTCATCAGGACAGGCCGATCACTAGAGAAGGGCATCATGTTTGGTGAAGGAGTCAGACACTGAGAGCACAGGAGACCCTCAGTGAGATGGAATGGCACAATAGCTACAACAACGGACTTGAGCTTGCCAGCGACCATGAAAGTGATGCAGGACTGAGCAACCTTTCATTCTCTTGTACACAGGGTTGCCATAAGCCACAGTTAACTCAACAGCATCTACCTACCTACCTATCTACCTGCCTACCTATCTACCTATCGTCTATTTATCTATCATCTATCCATCTACTTATCATCTATTTATACATCTTCTTTCTATCTATCTACCATCTATCTATCATCTATCTATCACCTGTCTATCATCTATCCATCTGTCTATTAATCATCTATCTGTCTATCCTACTTCAAAGAGCCAAGGAACCCTTGGTCATCCACTATATAGTTGAATGGTGTATTGTACAAGCTAGCCAACAGAGAGGATGTCAATGATTTTACACACACAAAGCCTATTCCTTTGCCATTTACAAATCACATGTATGCAAGGAGAGTCTTGATGTGAAATACAATACTTTAAAAAAGCACCTGGAGGTCCCCAGACAGAGGGTCCGGTCCAAGTGACAACTATAAAGACAACAATGTGCAAACTTCCACCAAAGTAAGCCCCTAAAGTGAGCTGTATTGAATGAGAAAGTGTGGCCTGAAGGTTCAACTGCTGAAAACCAGACATTTACTAATTCAGCCCCTGCTGATCCCAAATACATGCCCTTACCTGAAAAGGTTCTGTTTAAGACCCTCATACAACTCAACAATAAGGAAAGCCCTCCCTTACTCGTGGCGGACTCTGTACCCCCCAGCTTTGTTGAGTGGCAACATTCGAGGCAGAAAGAGTGAGCAGATGTGAGGACAGAATACAAGATTCTTAGGTCCCTGGGCCCAGCACGCAGGCCATGGGGCCCCTAGCTACACTGGCTTCCACTGAATTCCTAGCATCTTCAGGGAATCTAAAGTAGATGTCATAGGCTCAGCATCAGTTTTACTCTGCACACACGGGGTCGCCCTACATTGGAATCGACTGGATGGCAATTAGCAGCAACTATTACTCATCCCAAACAGCCCATATTTCTGCCTTCGATCCAAAAATACCCCGTCCCCAAACTAAAAGACCCGAGACACCACCTGCGCAGCTGGGAGCGGAAACAGTCCTGGACCCCCCCCTGCAGAATGATCCCAATGAGTACAGTGCATGCCATCTCCCCAGACCCAGGGCCGAGGGCTGAATGAGCTCTGCCATGTCTGCACAAGTGGACAGACTCCCCCTTGTCAGGCTGGGCTTTGTCATTCATGTCCTCTCCCCAGGGCAGCACCACGGTCCCCGACATACAGTATGTCCAGTTTCCACAGGATGGGAGCAAGACTCGGTTATTTGAAAGCCACACATGGCATTCAGGGGTCTTTCTGCCAAAACCCACGCCAGTCTTTTGTTACAAAGCTCTGCAAATATTTGTGTTCTCTCTTTGCCGTGGCAGCGTGGTCAACTCTCAGACTCTGGATTGCTCTTGCTTTGGAATGGCTGCCTGTCTCCTGCTAAAGGCTCTTGGATATTTACTGCAATTCTCCAAGTAAGTTCCACTCGCTCATGATCATGAAGATTCCACCGGCTTCGCTCCACCTATGGCCTTTAAGCTTCTGCTCCTGCTGATTCCGTATAGTCAAATCACCAAGTTCAAGGTTACTAAGAACAAGAATCTGAAACACTCCATAATTCCCTGTCTGGGCAGAGCTTTTTGCTTCATCTCAAAGGACACCGACCAGTCGGTCAACAGGCCACATTTCAGCTGGTGGCCCACCCTTGGCCTAACCTGTTATGGCTCAAAGGTGGAGTTTTGCCATGAGGGAAGTAGGTATATAGTGCAAAATAGTCAGAGGCTTGGCAGGACTGGTTTCCTTAGAAGGTATGAGGATGTCGGCGCTGGGGTCAATGCTTTTCCCACGATATCTCTTATGGGTCTGAGTATCAGGCATTCAGCACCATGTCTGATGCATGTCAGGCACAGCGCATGCTAGTTGAGTCATGGATTCAACAAGTACTGAACGCCTATCATGTGAGAGGCGCAGTGGTCAAACGCTCAGCTGCTAACTGAAAGGTCGGTGGCTCAAACCCACTAGCCACTCTGCAGGAGAAAGATGTGGCAATCTGCTTCTGTAAAGATTTACAGCCTTGGAAACCCTATGGGACAGTCATACTCTGTCCTACAAGGTCACAGGGTCACTACAGGGTTGCTGTGAGTCAGAATCAAGCGTCAGCAATGGGTTTGGTTTGGTCTTTGGCAAGAGTGACAAGTTGGGTGCGGCCCCTGTTCTTGTAATGTATAATCTAGTGGAGGAGACATTCAAAACTACATAAGCAGAAAAATGAATAAAATAAATGTACCTGTGCTAGAAAGACAGTAAGAGGCTGAGATAACCCACAAAGAGGGGAGCTCTCTTTTAGGCCCACCACCATCTGTCAATCTGTCCTACTGTGATGGCTTCCATGTTGCTGTGACGCTGGAAGCTACGCCACCAGTATTTCAAATACTATCAGGGTCACCATGGTGGACAGGTTTCAGCAGAGCTTCCAGACTCAGAGAGATGAGGAAGAAAGGCCTGGAGATCTACTCCTGAAAATCAGCCAATGAAAGCCCTATGGATCACAGAATATTGTCCAAGACTTAGGCTGGCTTACTTTGGAGAGGTCATCAAGAGGGACCAATCGCTGGAGAAAGACGTCATGTCTGGTAGAGTGGAGGGCCGGTGAAGGTGAGGGAAACCCTCAGTGAGATGGATTACCACAACGTCCACAACAGTGGACTCAAACATACCAGATCACGAAGATGGCACAGGACTGGGCAAGGTACCCTTCTGTTGTAGTTGGAAATGACTCAACAGCAGCTCACAACTCCTTTAGGTAGTGAAGTCAAGGAAGGCCTCTCTAAGGAGGTGACAGGCGGACTGAGAACTAAAGGAAGGATAGGATAGAGCCAGGAGAAGAGTAGTGGGAAGGACATTTCAGAAAGAGAAAGTAGTTTGTACAGAGGCTTGGAGGCAGAAAAGGACTTTACAACAATGCGGTCGTCCCTTTGTCTTCCACCCAGGACAGCACATCAGGATGCAAAACTGAGGTTAAGATGAAGATAATTTTACTTAATTCCAATTAATTAAAAATGCTAATTAATACTATAAGGATTCCTGGTGGCACAATGGTTAAGCTCTTGGCCACTAACTGAAAGGTTGGTGGTTCAAACCCACCAGCCACTTTTCAGAAGAAAATACCTAGCAATCAGTTTCTGTAAAGACTACAGCCTTGGAAACCCTATAGGGCAGTTCTGCTATGGCCTACAGGGTCGCTATAGCGGCACACAACACCACCACCACACTTTCACACTCATTGTCACACAATTATTGTTATTAGTTGCCATGGAGTCGATTCTGAATCACGGCAATGACCCCACGTGTTACAGAGTACAACAGCTTCATAGGGTTTCCTTAGCTGTAACCTTGGCGGAAGTGCATCACCAGGCCTTCCGTCCACAGTACTTTGAACCGCCAACCTTGAGGTTAGCAGTCAAGCACAAACCGTTCGCTCCACCTAGATACCTTACCTTAACTATGTTTTGTTGCTGTGTGCTCGAGTCAATTCCGATCCACAGTGACCCTACAGGACAGAGTAGAACTGCCCCATAGAGTTTCTAAAGCTGCAGTCTTTATGGGAGCAGATCATCTAGTCTTCTCTTTCACAGAGCTGCTGGTGGGTTCCGACTGCTGACCTTTTGGTTAGCAGCTGAGCGCTTGACCACTATGCCACCAGGGCCCCTTCCCTCAGGGATCCAAAAATCAAACCAAAACCAAACCTATTGCCATCGAGTCAATTTCAAGTCAACTCACAGTGTCCCTATAGGACAGAGTAAAACTGTCCCATAGGGTTTCCTAGGCTGTAATCTTTACAGAACAGAAAGCCTGGTAGTGTAGTGGTTAAGCACTACAGCTGCTAACTAAAACGTAGGTAGTTCAAATCCACCAGGTACTCCTTAGGAACCCAGATCGCCAGGTTTTTTCCCACAGAACCACTGGTGGGTTCAAACCACCAACTTTTTGGTAAACAGTCGAGCGCTTAACCATTGCATCGCCAGGGCTCCTTAACCATAACTAGTAATTTATTTGTGATGCTGTTAGTTATTCAACACTGGGAATTCAAGAATACTTAATTGTGCTCATGAGGATCCTGTACAGACATCAAAAGGCAGAACAAGGAGATACTGAGTGATTTAAAGTTAGGAAAGTTGTTCGTCAGGGTTGTATTCTTTCACCATACCTATTCAATCTGTATGCTGAGCAAATAATCCGAGAAGCAGGACTATATGAAGAAGAAAAGGGCATCGGGATTGGAGGAAGGCTCATTAACAACCTGCATTATGCAGATGACACAACCTTGTTTGCTGAAAGTGAAGAGGACTTGAAGCACTTACTGATGAAGATCAAAGACCACAGCCTTCAGTATGGATTACACCTCAACATAAAGAAAACAAAATCCTCACAACTGGACCAATGAGCCACAGCATGATAAACGGAGAAAAGATTGAGGTTGTCAAGGATTTCATTTTACTTGAATCCACAATCAACAGCCATGGAAGCAGCAGTCAAGAAATCAAAAGACACATTGCATTGGGCAAATCTGCTGCAAAAGACCTCTTTAAAGTGTTGAAAAGCAAAGATGTCACCTTGAAGACTAAGGTGCGCCTGACTCAAGCCATGGTATTTTCAATCACATCATATGCATGTGAAAGCTGGACAATGAATAAGGAAGACCAAAGAAGAATTGATGCCTTTGAATTGCGGTGTTGGCAAAGAATATTGAATATACCATGGACTGCCAAAAGAATGAACAAATCTGTCTTGGAAGAAGTACAACCAGAATGTTCCTTAGAAGCCAGGATGGTGAGACTGCGTCTTACATACCTTGGACATGTTGTCAGGAGGGCTCAGTCCCTGGAGAAGGACATCATGCTTGGTAAAGTACAGGGTCAGCGGAAAAGAGGAAGACCTTCAATGAGATGGATTGACACAGTGGTTGCAACAACGGGCTCAAGCATAACAACGATTGTAAGGATGGCGCAGGACCAGGCAGTGTTTCGTTCTGGGGTACATAGGGTCACTATGAGTCAGAACTGACTCGAGGGCACCTAACAACAACAACAACTGTACTCACCCTGGCTAGGATCCAATATCACAGGGAGATCAAAATTGTAACCACCAAGTTTCACACCTTTGGCTAGCTATCACACAAAATTGTTTACAAACATTCTTTTGCATGGGAGACTTAAGACTAGCTTACCAATGCAGGGCTCTAACCCAGACCTGTATTGGTTTGGATGGATTTCAAACTTCACGTGGATATTTGTTGTGTTAAGCTCTTAGAAACTGGCAAAAACTGTTTTACAGAGGATGGTTTCAAGTATCTGCAGGCATGTTCTGTTACCATCAGCAAAGAACACAATTCCTCTGGCCTCACCTTTACCCTTCCTTTGGCCTTGAGCTCTCAATCAGCAGAAGGGTGAAAGAAACAAACCCAAACCCTTCCCACCCTCTTCATTTTATTTATGTGTTTGACTTTTACAAGGCTCAGTGAGCAAAACGTGGCCTCTAAGTGGAAGATTGCTATCACATGAGTGCTATATCTGACTGGGAGCTTGATTAAAACCAAAGCAGAAATTTGTTTGTAGGCCAACGGGTCCATCGTGCCCCGTCCAAGTGCTGGGAACATTTATGAGCACACAGGAACACAGAGCCATCAAACAGACTGGAACTGGACAAAATCAGCACAAACTGGCCTCATCGAGAATCTGCTAAGTAGCTTCTCTCAGCTTTCAAAACGCCCCGAAGGGAAGATTCACAGTGGCTCACAAGAATCCTCCAGGGATTTACAGATTTGTTTATTAGGGCCGGACTGGGTGTCCATGAGTCCATTCTGACTCACAGCGACCCCATGTGTGTCAGAGCAGAGCTGCTATCCCCGTAGGGTTTCCAACGGCTGATTTTTTGGAAGGAGATCGCCAGAGTTTTCTTCTGAGGTGCCTCTGGGTGGACTTGAACCTCCAACCTTTTGTTTGGCAGCTGAGTGCGTCAACCCTTTGCACCACCCAGGGATTCCATTCATTTATCAATTGATGCAAAATCAGAAGGAACTTAAATTAGCTCTGCCTTCAGCAGACTTTCAAAGAGCAAATTTTCATACTGGTTTGCTATCAAAAAAACAAACGAAACCTTTTGCTGTCAAGTCAATTACGACTCATAGAGACCTTATAGGACAGAGTAGAACTGCCCTATACGGTTTCCAAGGAGCAGCTGGTGGGTTTGAACTGCCAATCTTTTGGTTAAAAGCCAAGATCTTAATCACTGCCACCAGGGCTCCTGCTTTGCTACAATCCTAAATCATTCTCGGAAATGGAGCAGTCAATTTGCAAATGTGAAGATTCCTGGAACATCACAGCACAGAGATCACGGTCTGCCCCACCTTCCTCACCTCACAGGTAGGGAAGCAGAAACGGGAGGGAGAAAGGACTTCCCTCAAATGCACAACCAGGAAGCAGCAGTACAACCAGACTGGAATCCGGGCCTTTTAGGGTAAGGCTTTTGGGGGGTGGGAGGGCAATTACACAGCAGCAATCAAAATTTTAAAAGCATGCTTCCTGTGCCCAGAAATCCCAATGTCAGAAGTCAAGACTATCAAAAGAGAAGAAAACGTGTGCAAAAATAATATATGGCAGGATATTCACTGCATCATTGTCCGCTGAGTGGACAGGTAGACGTGACCCACATAGAGCAACATGGAAAGTACCCAGGACAACACTCATCGTGAAAAAAAAGGCACTGGATTAAAGCAGGTATTCGAGAGCACAAGGTGTATTTCAATGTTCTGACGTGGAAAGATACTCATGGCGAACTGCAAATTGAAAAAAGCACATTTCAGATCAAAGAGCTTGTATGAGCTCATTTTTGTGTTTGTTTAAAAAACAAATTAAACCTGTGTGTGCGCGCATGTGCACGTGTGTGTGTGAGAGAGAGAGAAATGCCTGGAGAACCACACACCCCTTTTAAAAGTGGTTTGTATGGAGAGAGGGGTTTTTCAAAACAAGATACAACACGACAAAAAGAACCCAAGCTTCCTGAGGCATACTTTATGTCAGACAGGCTACCATCTGCAGACAGCCGGCACCAGAGCAGTGGGACCTTCCCAAGGCTGGGTTGGACAGAGAAGGTTTTGGCCCCACAGGGTTCTACGTCAGCCCTCAGTCACCCCCTCTCCCATTCTTTGATGTGGAAAAATGACTTTCTCTCCATCCTACACAAAGTGCTATTCCAACCCAAGTTTCAATCCCCCCAGCATCCCCCTTCCAACCAGCTTCTTCAGATACTTGTGGAGGAAAGTTCTGGAAAACCATGGCTAGAGTCCTGGAAAACCTACCCTCTTTATGAGATGGAGGAAACCCTGGTGGCGTAGTGGTTAGGTGCTACCGCTGCTAACCAAAATGTTGACAGTTCAAATCCGCCAGGCGCTCCTTGGAAACTCTACGGGGCAGTTCTATTCTGTCCTATAGGGTCGCTATGAATTGGAATCAACTCAACAGCAGTGGGTTTTATGAGATGGAACAGACTCAGACTCTTAAGAGTGTATTTTGGCCCTCTGACTGTTCTAACAATCACCCATCTGTCAGTTTGTCACACTGTGGTGGCTTCCATATTGTCATGATGCCAGAAGCTATGCCACTGGCATTTCAAATGCCAGCAGAATCACCCATGGTGGACAGGTTTCAGGGGAGCTTCCAGGTTAAGACAGACTAAGAAGAAAGGCCTGACTATCTACTTCCGAAAATCACAACATAATACTATTCAACACAGTTCTGGAAGAGGAGCCCCTTAAGTTGGAAGGCTCTCAAAATACACAGTGGCTGCAGTATATCAAGGGTGGTAAAAATGACGTACAACCAGGCAATGTTTCCTTTGTTGTACGTGGGGTCACCAAGAGTTGGATCTGACTTGACGGCAACTAGCAACGGCTGTAATAATTTTAGAAGAAGATTGAAAATTTATTATCTGAGGTTTCTCTGAGCGCATACTCCACAGCCATAGGCTTGAGAACTGCAAATAGGTTGCCTCTTTTGGAAAACTCAAACTAAGCCAAGCAAAAGCTTTAAAAGAGGCATTAAATCCTTGTGTCCTTTTTAAAAATGCTTCTGTGACAGAGACAAAATTTATTAACATACTCAGGCTCACTTTGAAATCCTGGAGTCTTTGACTCCTCAGTAAAAATCATTTTGCTCTCGCCTGCTCAGCTTCTCTCCTTTGACTGTCCTCTAAAGAGACTTTATCTTACCAACTTGACTCCTAGATTCCTATGATACAGAATCAGGAGAACGGGAAGACAGAGATTAGACTAAAAGATGGGATACAACAGGTCAAAGGAAAAGGGTAATCCTTGGGTGTGCAAACAGTTAACACACTTGGTTGCTAACCGAAAGGTTGGAGGTTCAAATCCATCCAGAGGTACCTCGGGAGAAAGTCCTAGTGACCTACTTCCAAAACAGCAGCCATTGAAAACTCCGTGGAGCGCAGTTCTCCTCTGACACACGTGAGGCTGAGGCTGATTCCCCAGCAACTGGTTTCACTGGTCAGAAGTAGAGGGAAAAAGAGTAGAGAGTAAGGGGTCTCAGTGGGCTCCAGCAATGAGGAAATGGAAAAGCAGACCAATGAGACTCTTAAGCAAGGATCTATAAACTGGATCCCCTTTAAGGTGTCCTGAGAGCTGCAAGTAAATTTTAGTACCACTTTTCACTTATTTTTGATCGTTTCTTTGACTCACACTGCCTTGGAGCCCTGGTGGCACAGCGGTTAAAAGCTCAGCTGCTAACCAAAAGGTTGGCAGTTCGAATCCACCAGCTGCTCCTTGGGAACCCCACGGGGCAGTTCTACTTTGTCCTGACTCAACGGTACCTAACAACAACAACACTGCCTTGAGACTTGGTCGTTTAAGGCCCCAGAATTTATTCAGGTTATAGTTTACAGAAAAAAAGTAATATGGTACCCATCAAAGTGTCTCTAGAAACAGACCAAGGTGCAAAGCTGGCTGCCAAGGGCTAGTCACACAGAAAACTTTAATACTTAATGCATTTTATAATTGGTGACTCTAACTTCAAAGGACAAAGAACTTAAATGAAAGAATTAAATGGGAAAATAATCTTCTAATGAGGAAAGAACCATCACCTGAAAGTTCTCAAACTTCCTATCAGTGTTTGTTTCTTAGCATAAAAATGAAAAGATACGGAAAACCCAAGAACAAACTCTTTGAGGTACAGGAGAAGCTATCTGGAGAGGGTGAAAGCCATTTTTACTTCAGGAAAAAAATGCCTGCAAGACTCCAATTAGAAAGAATATTCCGGGAAATCGGACTCCAGAAAAGCTGATGGGTGCGTTAAATGTCCTCAAGGCTAGAGAACGTCAGGATTAACTCTGGAAATAAATAAGAAAATCTGCAGATCAATGAGGGAAGTACAAAGTTTTAACATCCCCTTTATAATTTTGCTCTGAATTATTTATCTTTTACATTAATGCTGTAATAGAATGAATTGCAAACGATGACAGTATGTTTAAGTAGAGTTTATTTTAATAGGATAAACATTCTGGAAAAGAAAAGCATGAAGTCTCTCATTCGGTTCTCCATGAAATGTTGAGCCATTTAGACCCCAAGATCATACATAGCTCAAGTTCACCTACTGCAGTGGGAAGAACTAAGAAATAAAACAAAACCAAACGGCCACCCCAGAGGCTGGAATATTCTACCTATAGAATGATGACAGATGCCTGTGGCTAAATTTCAAAACAGTACAGAGGAGATTTAAAACAACGAAAACCAGTTACCATTAAGTCAGTTCTGACTCATGGCGACCCCATGTGTCAGAGCAGAACGGTGCTCCATGGGGTCTTCTAACCAAAAGGTTGGCAGTTCAAATCCACCAGCTGCTCCTTGGAAACCCTATGGGGCAGTTCTACTCTGTCCTTTAGGGTTGCTATGAGTCAGAATCAACTCAATGGCAACGGGTTGTTTTTTTTTTAAATCAGGTGAAAGTTTACATAGCAAATTAGCTTCTCATTAAACAGTTAACACATTGTTTCGTGACACTGGTTGCCAGCCCTGTGAAGTGTCAACACTCTCCCCTTCTCCACCCCAGGTTCCCTTTTTCCATTTGTCCAGTTTTCCCGTCCGTTTCTGCCTTCTCAGCTCTGCTTTTGGGCTGGTGTGCACATTAGTCTTGTACACATGACTGAACTATGAAGTATGTTCCTCGTGTGTGTTATTGTTGGCCCTATAGACCTGTCTAATCTTTGGCTGAAGGGTGAACCTCAGGAGTGCCCTCAGGACTGAATTAAAAGGGTGTTCGGGCATTTCTTTTTTATTGCAACAACATAATGCTTATTTTCCGGTTTCTACATTTCAATTGATACATCTCAAGATAACAGAATTTTTTCAGTTAGGTTTTGCATTTCAGGTAAAGACCAAAGGTGTTAAGAACATAAAGCAGACAGTAACCAACCTCAGATACCCAGATATTACTCCTGCTCTGAGCAACACGAAATCTGAGTCTCATTCCAGATCACTGGCATTCTTCTCTGCACAATAGAGAACTGTGAGCTTCAAGTCCATAAATGGCTGTTGTCCAAAGAATGAAAGTGGAGGAGGAGATAAAAGCCAACTGTCCTCAGTTGCGACCATAGAAATTATCTCCAAGAAAAACTTCCGTACGGTAAAGCTATGAAACTCTAGGATAAGGACTGAGGAGATGGTGGCCAGTTCTTCACCAGGTTTAGGGACCAACAGGGTGAACAGTCATTAACCCAAGATAGTGTAGCTGGACCTGAACAATTAAAAATTGTACACAGGGGAATTTTTTCACCACATATTACACTATTTTCCTACAAAATATACTTGCTTCATTTGACTTCCAAAAACACTGACAAAGACCATTGTCAGGCCATAAGTTTTGTCTCTTGCAAGATATACCCATTGCTGCTGAGTTGTTTCCAACTCATAGCGACCCTACGGGACAGAGTAGAACTCCCACAGGGCTCCAGGGAATGGCTGGTAGATTCAGACTGCCGACCTTTTGGTTTGCTGCTGACCTCTTAACTACTGAGGATATGAGAGCAACAAATACTTCTTGAATAGAGAGTATTAACCGGGAGTTTGGATTGACTCTTGGTATTTGGTTTATGCTTGATAAACTTTGTGTCAGTAGTGAGTACAATTAACATGCGACTGCTTTAGCATCTGGTTGGTTGGTTGACTTTTAAAAATATTTGCTTGTATTCACTACTCTTGAAATGCAGAAAAAAGCAAACCTCCCACAGTTAGACATGCGTCTAGTTTAATCAGAACTTTGTCGCACATCAGAGGTGGAGAATTAATATTTTCTTAAGATGCATAAAGTAATAATGACCAGCCAAAAAAAAAAAAAACAAACAAACAAACCTGTTGTCATCAAGTCGATTCCAACTTATAGCAACCCTATAGGACAGAGGAGAACTGCCCCATAGCATTTCCAAGGAGCGCCTGGTGCACTCGAACTGCTGAACTTCTGGTTGGCAGCCATAGCACTTAACCACTACGCCACCGGGGTTTCCAGTAACAATGACAGATAATGCATATTAAAAGCTTACTGTGTGCTAGGAACTATTCTAAATGGTTTCCTGCATTACCTCATATAATCCTTATAGACATAGTCCTTGCAATAAGGTACTATTTCCGGAGTGGAGGAGTTGCAGGTGGTGCAAATACTTAACACACTTAGCAGCTGACCCAAAGGTTAGAGGTTTGAGTCCACCCAGAGATGCCTCAGAAGAAAGGCCTGGTGACCTACTTCCAAAAAATCAGCCATTGAAAACCCTATGGAGCACAGTTCTACTCTGATGCTCACAGGGTCACCACGAGTTGGAATCAAGTGGACAGTAACTGGTTATCATGGGAGCAGATACTGTCAATCTTCCACCCATAGCCCTTGGGCCAGTAGAGGAACCCAAACCAAGACAACTGTATGTCCATTTTGCAAATGAGGAAATCAAACAACAGAGAAGTTAGAAAATGTGTCCAAGACCACGTATCTAGTAAGTATTTACACCCAGCACTGTACCGTCAAGACCGCCTCCCCAGTGATGTGGCAGCGACTCCACGCACGAAATCTGAGTGGGGTGGGGGGGCTTCTCCAAAACACAAACGCTCATAGCAATGGAATATGTTTCATTGGACGTATGTGCATATGAAATTGCAGGACATGAAAGATGGAGATGGCAACGTCCTAAGAAAGTTGGGCTTCCTGCAGCTGTGTTGAATTCACATAAAGAACCACCATGAAGAGCAAGAGAAAAACGGGGTGCAGAACTCAAATTCTAGTAAAAAGCCAGGTTTAATGATCTGACTAAGACTGGAGGAACCCCAGAAGACATGGCCCCTGGGTTCTCTGTTAACCCAGAGCTAAAACCATTCCTGAAGCCAACTCTTTAGACAAAGATTAGACTGGACTATAATACATAAAATGATACTCGGAAAGAGTTCAAGTAGATACATGAGACTAAATGGGCAGCTCCTGTCTGGAGGTGAGATGAGAAGGCAGAGAGGGACAGGAGCTGGTTGAATGGACCCGGGAAATCTGGGGTGGAAGGAAGGAGTGTGCTGTCACATTGTAGGAAGAGCACCTAGGGTCACATAACAATGTGTGTATAAGTTTTTGTATGAGAAACTGACTTGAGCTGTAAACTTTCACTTAAAGCACCACAAAAAAAAAAAAAGAAGAAGAAGAAGAACCACCATTAAGAAGTGAGAGGCACAGAACAGAGTTCCCTCCAGCAGGTCCTCTTGGAAATCCAGATTCCATACAGAATCACAGATTCCAGGTAATATTTCCAGACCCCCGACAGGTTATTAGCTTACAGCTGAAACACAAGACGTGATCTTGACTCAGGGGAAACAAGGATTAGCATGTGTGCCTGAAAGCCAGTCAACAGAGGCAAAGGGAAAAATATACACAGGCACTTTTGAAATAGGAGCTGAAATGAAATGTTTCAAAAGAATTTATGCTTCAATATAAATTAGAGTAATGAAACCATAAAAAAAAATTGCCATCGAATCCATTCCAACTCATTACAACCCCATGTGTTATAGAGTAGAACTGAGCTCTATAGGACTTTTTGGCTGTAATCTTTATGGAAGTAGATTGCCAGGCCTTTCTTCCACATATCTACAGGTGGGCTCGAAGAGTCAACCTTTAGGTTAGTAGTCAAGTGTAAACTATTTGAGATACCCAGGGGCCTAAAACCATCTGTTGCTGTTGTTGTGTGCCATCAAGTCAATTGATTCTTAATGACCTTGTAGGACAGAGTAGAACTGCCCCATAGGGTTTCCAAGGAGCCATCGGTGGATTTGAACCGCCGATCTTTTGGTTAGCAGCCAAACGTTTAACCACTGTGCCATCATGGCCAGGGCCAAAAATAAATCAAATACCTCCCAAACCTCTAACTACATGTGTACATATGAAATTTCAACCAATATCCCACAAAAGAAAATGGTGCTAGATCCATCTCCCAGTTGACCTTTAAAACTTGCAGCTCATTAAACTCTATCTGAAACACAGAAAAATTTCCTGGTCCTAGAGATGGTCATTGGTTAAGTGGCAATCTCAGGCCGATAATAACTTTCTGTTCAAATTAAAACAAATAACTATTACCCAGTTGAGTTTCATCTGTAAATTCAAGTGCACTCATGTTTATTAAGCTGGACGGATAACTGTACCACCATGCATAGAAAAAAAAATTGTACAATTTCTGAGCCAAATTTGGGAAGCTCAGTAAGAGCGCACTGTAAAAGGAAAGTTACAGCATCGTAGCTCCGAGTTCATTGCTCAACAGTGTGACGTTCAACGCAGAACAATCTGGGGCCTGGAAAATTTGTCAGTGTTCGCTAAAGGTTTCCACAGAAAACAAGAAGCCTGCCATCTTTGACAATCTCTGCCCTCAGAGTTCAAGCAGTGAGAGACTTCACTGCAGACCTGAGACTGGCTTCTGGCCAGCCTTCAATAAGTTACATAGGTTCCCAAGGAATTGGTTACAAAACCACCCAGATTCTGAAGCCAAAGAAAGCTTTCTACACCCCTTCTCAGAACTATTTGCTGGGTTCCTGCTCCCTTTATCAAAGTTTTCCAGCAACTGGCAAACCAGATTCACGCAACGTTTAGACACGGAGTTATTCATACACGAATCAAAAGTTAGGGGCTCAGAACTTTCCAGAATTGGCCAGACAGCCCCCAGTGTCCATGCCCATAGCAGGTAGCCTTACGATGCAGGATAAGCTCCAGCAGGGATTTTCTGCTCCTGAGGGATTTGGATACCCTCCCACCCTGGCTGTGTCAGAGAACTCTGTTCTCGAATGCTGGCTCTTACCGGAGACACTGGGGTTCCTCTCTGACATGGGAGAGGTTATCAAACAGCAGAGCAAGGCTCTCTCCATCATCTCTACCTCTTAACAAGACCTTGGTTACGGAATGACAGATATCCATGGGTAGATGATGAAAATATCCCAGCAGAGCCAGGTCCTTTCCTGAAATCACACTGCATCCCTCAGTTCAGCTCATCCACCCTTTGCCCTCTTCTCAAAGAATTTGCAAATATTGCTGATCAGGCCTCAACAGATGGATCTTGATAGAAAAGGAGAAAAACGCGGAACAGAACTCACATTCTTAAAAAGTTCAGACCTACTGGACTGGTTGAGATTAGAGGACTCCCCAAGATTATCATCCTGAGATAAGTTTTGAACCTTGAACAGAAATAATCTCTTGAGGTCACTTGTTAGCTAAATAATAGATTGGCTCATAAAATAAAAGAGTATCACCCAGGAGTAATGAGTGTCTTAAAAAATCATCAATAGGAGACCAAATAGTCAAAGATTACTCTAATGCAAAGATGAGAGGTAATAGGGCAGGGAGACTAGACTATTGGAAATGGCACAACCAGAATGAATTAATGAGAATGATGACACCCAGTGAAAAACGTAACCAATATCGCTGAATAATGTAACCAATATCGCTGAATAATGTAACCAATATCGCTGAATAATTTGTGTTGAAATCGTTCAGTGGGAACCTAATATGCTGGGTAAGCTTTGACCCGAGACATAATGAAATAATATTTTTTAAAAAGAATTTGTAATTTGTAATTCTTTTTTTAAAAATATTATTTCATTATATTTCAGGTCAAAGTTTATACAGCAAATTAGGTTCCCACTGAACAATTTCCATGATATTGGTTACACGAATATTAGTTACATTATTCAGTGATATTGGTTATACAAATTACTTCCGGGTGATACTCTTCAAAGAAAGCAAGTGAAGGCTTTCATTCCTAGGGGGGCCCTGCTTGTGAGGGCGAGAGGGTGGCCTCTGCCTCCAGTTTCCAGCCCCAGTGCCCAGCGTTTTTAATAACTCTTTGATGAATAAGGGTTTTGGCAAGTCAGGTGACTGTAAAGGGCCTGTCCTGCATTAGCCATGGGTCGGTTTATTTCCATTTCACAATCACTCTTTGAGTTCTCATAACAGGCCAGGCCATGCTAGGATTCAAAGATGCGGAAGACACAGTCCTCCCTGGAGGAGTGTGCAGTACAGTAGGAGGCCTCATGGCCGGGGGTTTTGATAGAGCCTATAGATGGAAATCAGTGGTTCGGTGGTAGAGTTCTCAGCTTCCACGCAGGAGATGCGCGGAAGGTGAGAGAGAGAGGATTCCTGGCCAACGCCCTCATGCGCAGCCACCACCCGTCTGTCAGTGGAAGTTTGTGTGTTGCTATGATGCTGACCAGGTTTAAGTGGAGCTTCCAGACTAAGACAGACTAGGAAGAAAGGCCTGGCGATCTACTTCTGAAAATCAGTCAAGGAAAACCCTGTGGGTCACAGCGGTCCAATCCGCAGCTGATCATGGGGATACACAGGCCTGCGCAGCATTTTGTTCCACTGTGTATGGGGTCACCATGCACTGGGGCCGCCCCACGGCAGCTAACAACAACAACAAAGGCGGAAATTCTGACTCTTGCTGGCTGATTTCAAGAGGGTATTTAAGCACTCGGTGACATTCTAGGGAAGTGACCAAAGCGGGGAAAGGGGTTCTTGGCTGAAGGGAGAAGCTCACAATAAAAATGCTAATTCACTTTGACTCAGTAATCCCTCCCCTGGATCTACTCCCAGACAATCGGGTCCAGAAAAGGAAAAAACCTCAATGTACAAAGATATTTATGACCATGCCATTATGATAGTGACCTGTAAGCCATTTAAGTGCCCACCAGTGGGAAAGAGCTAGTAAATTAGTGCACATCCATAATGTTAGAGATAGAAAGTAGAACACAAACTCGGGGAGGGTACGGTAATCACAATCATATTATATATAAATAAGGATCACAAAGGAGCTAAAATAATTATAAGAATGTATAAGGAACCTCCACCACTCATCTGTCAATTTCTTGTGGCTATTGTGTCAATCGAGGCGCCCTGGTGATGCACTGGTTAAAGCACTTGGCCCGAAGGATTGGTGGTTCAAACCCACCAGCCGCTCCTTGGGAGAAAGATATGGCAGTCTGCTTCCATAAAGACTGCAGCCTTGGAAACTCTCTGGGGCAGTTCTACTCTGTCCTACAGGGTCTCTATGAGTCGGAATTGATTTTTATTGTGTCAGTTCACCTCACTGAGGGTTTCTCTTGTCTTCATTGACCCTCTACCTCCGACGCTCTGTCAGTTTGTCGTACTGTGGTGGCTTGCATGTTGCTGTGATGTTAGAAGCTATGCCACCAGTGTCTCAAATACCAGCAGGGTCACCCATGGTGGACAGGTTTCAGCAGAGCTTCCAGACCGAGACAGACTAGCAAGAAAGGCCTGGTGACCTACTTCTGAAAATTAGCCAATGAAAACCTCATGGATCACAATACAATTATTATTGTGCAGTATGGTGCTGGAGAATGGGTGCCCTAGGTTGGGAGGCACCACACAACAGTCACACCAATGGACTCCAACATACTAATGATTCTGAAGATGGCGCTAGACAGGGCAACGTTTCCTTCTGTTGTATATAAGGTGGCCATGAGTCGGAGCCGACTTAGCAACTAACAACAACAGCAGGAACCTGAAGGTTAAGGCTCTTTTACATGTTCTCTCACTAGATACTCATTAAGAAGCCTAGGAAACAGGAAGTGTGCTCATGGCATCCTCATTCTGGCATGAGGAATGGGGATTCAGGGAAGGTGACTCTTCCAAGGTCCAAGAATAAAACTTAAACACAAGAAAGACATCTAATCTCAAGCTCCTTCTTTCCATTATACAACTCAGCTTCTGGAGGATGAAAACAATGTCTGAGCTAGCATAGGTAAAATTTTTGCCAGTTTTTAATCATCAATATGCTTGTTTAAATAATTTAAAATGCTTCTAATGGCAAATTCAATTAAAAAAATATAGCTAGAGTGGCATAAGGGGGTTTGATACACACACCAAATCACCACCACCACCACCACCAAACTTCGCTGAGAAGCCAAAAGGTGTTTCTTCTTTAAGACTAAAAGTCAGGAAAATATGAAACTAGTCTGCTTTTGATTCAACACAAATTCCTCTCGATCCCCATTGCAGAAAGCCTGTTTGATCATCTCTTATCACTCTATATGCCCTGGGTTTACTTTCAGTGAAAGTTAGAACCCTGCTTTATTTTCTTTGTCAACCAAAGTTGAAAAGGTGGTACCGTACTGTTTGGCCAATGAACACAATTGCTTCGAGATGGTTTCCTTCCCACGTGGCAAGCAGAAAATCATTTGCCCAGAAATTCCAGAACCTGACCTATTCTGGACTAAAGATATTTCAGGGATTTAGATATCTGAACTCCAAAATAGGACAATGCTTAGGAAAGGGTATGATCCAACCCCAACATCCTCTGTGTGTCCTTTCTTCGTTTTTCTTTCCATTATGTATACGTAAGGAATAGAATGTAAAAATACATGCGTGTGAAAGTTGAAATCTACTTCCTCCAAAATACATAAACAATTGAGCACCTCTACAGCCCCCCAGTACCTCTAAAGGTCCCTGGGTGGCACAAATGGTTTGTTATCAGCCACTAACCTAAAGGCTGGCAGTTTGAATCCACCTAGCAGCAACACAGAAGAAAGGCCTGATGATTTGCTAACCTTCTGTAAAGCTTACAGTAAAAAAAAAAAAAAAATCCGATGGAGCAGCTCTACTCTGTAACATGTGGGGTCACCATGAGTCAGAGTCAACTCCACACCAAAGGGGTTTAGTTTTTTGGTTTTACAGCTCCCCGTTACCAGCGATTATTCTTGTTGTGAGGTGCCATCAAGTTGGTTCCGACTCGTCGTGACCTTACATAAACAGAACGAAACACTGCCCGGTCCTGTGCCATCCTCACAATTGTTGCTATGTTTGAGACCATTGTTGCAGCAACTGTGTCAACCCTTCTCGTTGAGGGTTTTCTCTTTTGCTGGCCCTCTACTTTACCAAGCATGATGGAACTGATAGCTCCTGACAACACGTCCACAGTACATGAGACAAAGTCTTGCCATCCTTGCTTCTAAGGAGCATTCTGGCTGTACTTCTTCCCAGACAGATCTGTTCATTCTTCTGGCAGTCTATGGTATATTCTATATTCTTCACCATCACCATAATCCAAATGCATTGATTACCAGCAATAGCGCCTTGGAGTCTCCATTACCCTAACCTTTACCACTCTCTTCCCTTTTCATGGTGGATTGGGCTGTTTTGATGTCACCAGCCAAATGGGGCACTTCCACCTTGAGCCTTGCCCGCCATCTTTTCAAAACCATTCAGCTGTTTGGATGGTCCTACTGTCTCATCAAAGGAGCTGCCTTTCTGGTCTTCCTCCTGCTCTTTTTTTCTCACTTTTGTAGAAGTTTCGATAACTCTCACTTGTTCCTAAATTTATCTTTTTGTCTGCCAAACCCCCCCAAAAAACCCATTGCTGTCAAGTCGATCCCAACTCACAGTGATCCTATAGGACAGAGTAGAACTGTCCCATAGGGTTTCCAAGGAGTGCCTGGTGGATTCGAACCGCCAACCTTTTGGTTAATAGCCGAGCTCTTAATCACTGAGCCGCCAGGGCTTCTTTTGCTTGCCAAGGGGCATAAAAGAAGGATGAGGTGACCTAAAATAGAAAGAGTACACAGAAAAACCTTCTAAAAAGATTTCCCATTATAATTCTTGAATTAACTATTTATTTGGAATATGAAACTTCATTTTTCAAATGCAAATGAATAGCTAGAGGGTTGCCCAAATTTGCTGTAATAGAAATTTGTTTAATCACATAATTACCTTAACTTCAGGTAAAAGAGGAAGGAGGTCAATTCCAGACATCAAAAGACAGGTCTGAGTACAGAAGGCAATTTGACATCATTAAGTCAGATTTTAGAGTCTTTGAAATCGTATAGCTCAATCTCCCTCCTAATAAAAAAAAACCCCTCCTATAAAGCCAACGACAATGGGATCAACTAGCTTCTGTGGAGCTTTAGAGCTTCCTTTTTGAGGCTGTCCATCTCATTACATGACAGACAAGCATTCGTGATTAAAGTTTCCCTTACATTGAGTCAGATTTTGTCTCTGCATAAAATGTATACCTTCTGATTCAATACTGAATAAATTCATTGCTTTTCCATTTGATGGTTTAAGTGATTTCCAAGGAAAGCTAACCAAAAAACCCACTGCTGTCAAGTCAATTCCAACTCATGGCAACCCCATGTGTTACAGAGTAGAACTGCTCCATAGGGTTCTCTGGGCCGTAATCTTTACGAAAGCAGATTGCCAGGCCCTTCTTTTGTGGTGCCAGTGAATGGGTTCAAACAGACAACCTTTAGGTTAGTAGTTGAGCACAAACTCAACTGGGGTTTTGTACCACCTGGGGTCCTCAGACCCTAGTGCCCTAAAAGATGTCAACAGGTGCACTTGAGTTGGGGGTTCTTTAATCAAGTAAGTTTAGGAAATACCGTATTGTGTAGCCTTTCATTGGAGAATCACAACAACCTATTAAAGGGTGTGAAAAGTTAAATTAAGAAGCTGGTTTTGTTGTTTTTTATTTCATCCTTTTCCAAATTAATTTTATTGATGGAACTCCCCCCCACCCCCATCCACCCACCCACCTCGTCTTGGAACACCTATTAACACTTCTCCTAAGTGATGTTCTGAGAAACACTTTCTGGGAACTGCAAAGCTGAGTCTTGTCTGTGTTAAGCAGCTCAGATTTTATCAACAACTCCTCACTGGAGAAACTTCCAGACACTTCACCATCCCTGCTCAGAGGTATCTGAAAGGCAGATGTGGAAAGGTGGGAGAGAAAGGAGGCATTCTGAAACGAAGTTGGACTAGTAATAGCAACAAACTGCATCTGTTTCTAATTGTGTCAAGGCACACAGCGGCATAGACACCTGCACGTAAAATTTTCCCTTTGAGAAATTAAGATTTTGTGCTTTTTTTAGATGGTTAGTTTTTGTGACCGGCCCACGGACCCTGCCAAAGTAGGATCTTCTTAAATGTAGGTTAAGTACAAAGTTAAATCTGCGTGTCTATAAGCGCGTATCTGGCAAATCAATGGTACTAAATATGTTTCTCGGGTCATGATAATCATTATTTTATTGTCAGGAATTTTTCCTCTTACATGGTCTCTCAGAAGTCGGGAGTATTGCAGTAAGGTCTCTCATTACTATAGAGTTCCTTAAATATGTTTATTATACCTTTAAGAATAATTTCTTTATAGAGTTCATGCTGCTCTTTGATACATATCCATGTAGTTATAAACTAAATAAAAACTTCTTTGCCTTACATGACATTTTCTCACCTTTGTCTATTAATTTATTTCTGCTCATAGTTTTTTTTTTTTTTTTATGTATCTTGCCTTACTTTCTACTTTTACCATTTTTTAATTACTTTGTTTTAGGTGTATCACTTCTAAGCAGCACAAAGTTAAAAATATTCTAAACTCAACTCTGAAAGCCTTTTTCTTTTCCTAAGGGATTTTAACTCATTGACATTTATAATCACATACACGTCCATACATGTACACGAATGAATGACTTCCTTCTTTCATTTTACTCTGTACTTACTGCTCTTTATGCTCCCTTGCTGATTCTGTCTACTGATATTGGGTGCTATCAAGTTGATCTCCACTCGTTGCAACCCCATGTGACAGAGTAGAACTGCCTGTAGGGTTTCCCAGACTGTAATCCTTACAAGGATGGTGTAATCTTATGAGGATGGCACAGTACCGGGCAGTGTTTCGTTCTGTTGTACACAAGGTGGCTGTGAGTCAGAACCGACTCAATGGCACCCAGCAACAATCTTTATGAGAGCAGATCACCAAGTCTTTTATCCCACAGAGCCACTGGTGGGTTCAAACCACTGATCTTTTGGTTAACAGCTGAGTTAACCACTGTACCACTAGGGGTCCTTACTGTCTACTGCTATTTTAAAAAAACGAAACCCATTGCAGTCAAGTGGATTACGACTCATAGCGACCCTATAGGATAGAGCAGAACTGCCCCACAGGGTTTCCAAGGATTAAAAAAAAAAAAAAAACCAAACCCATTGCTGTTGAGTCAATACCGATGCATAGCGATCCTAAAGGACAGAGTAGAACTGTCCCATAAGGTTTCCAAGGAGTGCCTGGTGGATTCGAACTGATGACCTTTTGGTTAGCAGCCAAGCTCTTAACCACTATGCCACCAGGGACTCCATGTTTATTGCTATAGAGACTCAATTTTATTGCTTTTATTTTTCTTCAGTGATTTGTAAGGAATGCATCCCATTCTTAATTTTATTTGTGGTTTATTTATTCAATACATATTTGCTGAGTACTGTATGTACTTAGCTACCTGCTTTGTTATATTTTTTAATTTTATTGTGTGAATGTTTACAGTTCAAGTTAGTTTCTTATTCAAAAATTTATACACATATTGTTTTGTGACTTCATTGTAGTTCCCGCAATGTGACAACACGCTCCCCGTTTCCACCTGGGGTTTCCTGTGTCCATTCATCCAGTTCCTATACCTTTCCGCCTTCTCGTCTTGCTTTTGGGCAGTAGTTGCCCATTTGGTCTCGTATATTTGATTGAACTGAGAAGCACATTCCTCATGTGTGTTACTGTTTGTTTTATAGGCCCGTCTAATCTTGGCCTGAAAAGTAGGCTTAGAGGATGGTTTCAGCTCTGAGTTAGCAGAGTATCAAGGGGCCATAGTCTCAGGGGTTCCTCCAGTTTCTGTCGGACCAGTAGCTCTGGTCTTTCTTTATAAATTTGAATTTGGTCTACATTTTTCTCCCGCTCTGTCCAGAACTCTCTGTTGTGATCCCCATCAGAGCTGTTGGTGGTGGCAGCCGGGCACCATCTAGCTCTTCTGGCACTACCTGCTTTACACGTTAAACCAATTCATAATCAGTATGTAATATTTTAAAACAAGGTTAGGAGTAATTTCATATACACACAGCTACTATGAAAGGCTGGTGCATGGATAATTAAATCAACAGGCTTTTACTGATCATTTCCATTCTTAATATGGATAGTATAAACTATGTTAAGAGTCACTGCTGGACTCTTCTGTTTGTTCTGAACCTCACTCAGTACAGATGTTCCCAAGTCTCTCCACACATGAAATGCTAGGATCTGAGGGACAAAAGGACGAACGTGGAGCCGTGACATCTCCAACTCTTTGACTAACTTTCGAAGAGCCAAAGAATTCTTAACATACTGTTCCAACTATCTTTTGGAATTGGAAACTCCATCAGTCACATAGCACAACACAGACCACTTAGAACCACCCTCCACTTCCATGTGATTAAGAACTTGGGAAATGGCAATCTATCCTTAATTTAGTAAAGACAAACAGTGATTCAAATAAGAAAACACATCTAGAAGAATCATAATTACTGTAATTTTTACAAAAATAACACATGCGCTTTTTTTTTTTTTTGGCCAACCATGCCCTATACCTCCCTCCCTGTAATTTTTTTACTTGTTGCTGTAAAAAAAATAATTAGCATAGCACATTTACGAAAGCACCTGGAGGGGAAAGGGCATGGTTGACCAAAAAAAAAAGGTGTGAGTTATTTCCATAAAAATATGGTAATCGTGTGTAAATATGTAGACTTGGCTATGCAGCCCCTTTTAGCATGGTTTCTATAAACGCAAGCTTGAGTTTCTGTTCCATTCATGTTTATTGCGTGATGATAATGATCTGACTTCATGTTTTAGATCCAGTCTGGGACCTGGCAAACTCAAGCACTATAAAACATCTGGCTGGTTACTCTAAGTATAAAAAAAGATTTTAAGGAGAAAGGCTGCTGTTACCCCAACTTATAAAAATGTGCACCTGAATGCTGTATCTCAAACTTTGCTAAACCATTTGCTTTAATTAAGTCCTCTAGCAGATTGAGGGTACACTCAAAACACGGTTATTCAGTTTTAAGATAGGGTAACCAAATTTACAGACCTATCAGTTGCTAAAGATTATAGCCAAAAAAAAAACCCTATCGAGCAGTTCTACTCTGTAAAGCATGGAGCCACTATCATCAGGATCGACCCCATGGCAATGGGTTTGGTTTTTCTGGTAAGTTTGCTAAACAGTCATTTAAAATTCTTTATCATCTTTCATTTCTACAAATTGCTGGTACTCATGTCTTAATCTAACGTTCGTCTTTGAAATAAGCATCTTGTGTCAGTCAGAGGCTAGTCAGGAAAGCAGATGCAACTCCAGGCATATAAAACGTATGAAGTTTAACATGGAGAGTCAGTTACCTAGGTGATGGAAGAGCTAAGGAGTCAAACAGAAGACAGTGCGGTCATCCAGGTAAGATAAAAAACTTCAGGAAGCTGCCACCACCTCCAGGGCTGGAGGAGTTGGAGGAGCCCCGATGCTGCGAAGGTCCAAAAATTAGCCAATGAAAAGCCTAGGATCACAACAGTCCTAGTGGCAACTGAACATGGGGATGGTGCAGGGCCATCCAGCATTTCATTACACTGTGCACAGGGTCACCATGAGTCAGGGGCCAACTCAACAGCAGTTAAGGGGTACTTAGAACATGTTGAATTTAATCGAATGTATTTCATCAGATAACTTTAATTAATGATTTTTGGGTGATGGAGTGCATTCCGACTCACAGCAACTCCAGAGGCCAGAGTAGAACTGCCCCATAGTGTTTCCAAGGAGCGCCTGATGGATTTGAATTGATGACCTTTTGGTTAGCAGTTGAGTTCTTAACCACTGCACCACCAAGGCTCCCAGGGTCAAAATCCTAACACAGAGCTCTACTTCTACTTACGCATTTGGAGGGAGGGGCCATCTGGTAAAATATGAAGTAAAACTTACAACCATCCTAAAATAGGGCCCCTGGTTCTTGCATGTTCTCTTTTTTCCATCAGCCCAAAAGCTCCCGTAAGACTGATAACCCTCAGGCGCTATATCACTTTACCCCCTGAAATAGGTCCCCCAACACCTCCTTCCTCCCTCCTACTCTTGCACCCAAACCCCCAGGGCGGGGCTGAGAAGAGTGGGTTTGGGTTGGTGGCTTGGCCAGAGGGCTCCTGAAGGGGGAGAGGAGGGGACCCTGACAGGGGACCTGGTCGCCCCCAGACTCGCCTCGGCTGAGACAGAATTAAGTGGGGTGCCGCCCCAGGCGTGGTGCCTCCCAACACAAGCAGCTAAGAGCCAAACAGTGCGGCTGCTACTGCAGCTGGGAGGAGGCCAAGTGAGAAAACAGGGAAGCCAGGGCCCTGCCGCCGCGGTTTTGTGGAGCTGAGTTTGCTCCTTTCCTGAACACGAAGCATCTTCTTCTATCGCTTTTTCAGCAGAGGGCCAGCTATCAGTGACAGGGTCTGATTTCCAAAGCGCCTTTTCTCTCACACCCTTAATGCTGCAGAATGTTAACGAAAAGGTCTTTGAGCTAAAAATAATACCACTTGTCTCTACAGCTGAGCGCGGGGGAACTTGGAGGCCAGAGGCAGGATGAACCAGAGGCAGGGAGGAGGCACACATACCCCACGGGGCAGACCCACAGGGGAGTCCTTCTGTCCTGTTCACAATTCAAAAGACACACTGGTTGATTTGCACAATTGAGTTGGCACTTTGGTTTGCAGGCAGATCCACAGAGGTCTCTGGGTACAATGACCCTGTAGTGCACAAGAACTTGAGATAAAAAAAAAAAAACTTTTTTTTTTTTTTGAGATACTTGGGTCCAAATCAGCAAGCCAAATACAGGGGCAGGCCAGCAGGTGACGAGAAGACTAATACAGGGCTGTGATGGAGAGAAGGGCAAAGCTGGGAGAAAGATCTAGACAATCCGAAGAATACCTCTGCTTCTTGTCGGGACAGAAACAGCACAAAAGGGAGATCAAAGGCAGAAGAATTAGGTTCCCTGTTCCCTGGTGGCATTAGAGAGGGCTTTGGAGCAGTTGTGTCTCAGGTGACGTGGAAGCCAAGCCAGGAACAGCTACTCAATGCCAAGGGTTTCCAAGACACAGGATGTGAAATTAAAGGAACCCAAGAAACCAGCAGCAGGGGAGAGACACGGTCCGTCTGAGGCAGGGCGAAGAGGCTCTTCCCGCCCCCTTCAAGGCCTGGTGCGTGCTACCATATCCCAGGAACCTTGGGGGTGATAGGAGGAACGACAGAAGGAAGAACTTTCACGATAACCAAGAAAAAGCATAAAGAATCAGCAGCCAGTTTCCACACCCAGCTGAAGTAAAGGAATTTGAAGAGAGGTGTTTACCCAGAACTCACCAGCATTTACATGCTTTCTAACTTCTTCCTAAGGAGCCCCGGTGGTGCAAACAATTAACACACTCCGCTGCTAACAGAAAGGTCGGCAGTTTGAACCCATCCATTGGCTCCGCCGGAGAAAAAACCTGCCCATCTGCTCCCATAAATGTTGTTGTTGTTGTTGTTTCGTGGTGGTTTTGAACCACCAACCTTTCAGTTAGCAGCCAAATGCTTAACCACTGGGGCTCCTTCCCATAAAGTTAATCCATACCCCCGCTGCCGTCGAGTCGATTCTGTAAAGATTACAGCCTAGGAAACTCTATGGGGAATTTCTGCTGTCATATAGGGTCACTCTGAGTCGGAAACAACTTGATGGCACACAACAAGCTTCTTCCTAGGAGTCCCTTGATGGTGCAAATGGTTAAGACTCACTACTGCTAACGGAAAGGTTGGCAGTTCAAAGCCACCCAGAGGCACCTCGGAAGAAAGGCCTGGTGATCTCCTTCTGAAAAATCAGCCACAGAAAACCCTGTGGAGCACAGTTCTACTCTGACACACATGCGGTCTCCCTGAGGTGGAACTAACACAAGAGCAACTCTTTTTTCTTGTTTGTGTTGTTTTTTGTTTTGCTCCTTCCTGCTTGATTCCATTTGCAATGCACTATTTTCCTGCACTAATTTCACCTCTTAGTACAACTCTGTCCTATATGTGGGATGAGAATTCCCCATGAATGGAGATACAACCCAGGCAGTGCCCGATTCTGTGGGCCCAGAGAGCACACCGCTGTTCTCTGACTCCCACCACTTCCTCCCCAACTTCTCCTGGGTCTGGCCAGGAACTAGGAGCGAGCTAAGAGCTTTATGGGGACTATGAATTCCAAGTATTCAAAGCATTCTCATCATATCAGTGCATCTGTGATACTTTAAAAAATATTACATTGCGAGTAAAGCGGGAAGTGTAGATCCACAGGGCTGAACTCACGTTACTGTCTCCACTATCCCAGCATCAGTCTGAACTTCTAGTGCCCACAATGCCCGAGGCATTGTGACCAATAAAGAAATTGTTGCTGGGTGCTGCAGAGGTAATTCCAATGCACAGCAACCTCATGTGACAGAGTATAGCTGCCCCAGGGCGTTTTCTCAGCTGTGATCTCTATGGGTGCAGGTTGCCAGGTCTAGCTAGTAGAGATTGCTGTTGTTGGGTGCTGTCCAGTAGATTCCAACTCGTAGCAGCCCTATAGGACAGGGTAGAACTGCTCCATAGGTTGCTTAAGCTGTAATATTTACAGGAGCAGATCGCCAGATTTTTCTCCTGCGCAGTCAGTGGGTGGGTTCAAACCGTCAACCTTTCGATTAGTATCTGAGCACGTAATCGTTGTGCCACACAGGGGCTGATATTCTAAACAAGAAAACACACAGTCACATTCAGATAAAATCAGGGTCCTTGTTCATCCGTCCTGGTGTAGGTTAGGTTCACCAATCAAAAGACGTTGGAATGGCTGTGCATTATATCAGAAGAGTCTACTCAGACCACCAAAAACCATTAACAACCAAACCCATTGCCAACGATTTGATTCTGACTAATAGCGACTCTATAGAGCAGAGTAGAACTGCCCCAGGTGGAATAAATCCAGAAGCTTCCAGGTTCTTTATTGCTGCTGATAGGTACAAATGAAAGAAAATGGAGGGACGCATCTCCTTCACTTTCTCCTCTTTGCCACCTGCTTCCTACCTAATGATCAACTGCAGGCGTGATCCCACGTTGGCTTCACCCAATGTGGGGAAACCCATTACCTTTCTCCTTCCCAACAGGCTCTGCCCTGGTCAGGTGGGTGTCCCACTGCTCCAGGCCAAGTTCTGTGTGGCGTATGGCGGGAAGGCCCGTGGGGACATGATAGGACATACCTTCAAGAACATCATAGCCCAATAATTACAGAGACAGTGGCTACAGGGCTCCTATGTGACTAAAAGGAGCCAGGAATCAACTTTGCTCAGGGCTGGTGGTGTTGAGCACAGAAGACTTCAGGGAGGAGGAGGCATTTGGAGAGTATGTTGCAGGTAAATAGAAGGTTTGGATAATAGGAGCCTACCTGGCGGGCAGGAAGGAGAATTGCAAGGCTAAGCCAAGCATCCATGTCAGGAGCACCACCACCAGCTGCCATCCAGTTGACTCTGACTCATGGTGGCCCCATGTGTGTCAGAGTAGAACTCTGCTCTGTACGGTTTTCAGTGGCTGATTTTTTGGACCTTTCTTCCAAGGTGCTTCTGAGGGGATTCAAACCTCCAACCTTTTGATTAGCAAACAAGTGCATTAACCACCTGCCCTACCCAGGGGTTCTATTTTAGGTATAGTACACACAAACACAACACAAACACAAGAAGCCCCAGGGGTGCAATGGTTAAGTGCTTGGCTGCTAACCAAAAGGTTGGCAGCCCACGAGAGAAAAGACCTACCAATCTGCTCATGTAAAGATTACAGCCTAGGAAACCCTATGGAGAAGTTCTACTCTGTCCCATGGGGTCACTAGGAGTCGAAAATCAATTCAACGGCACCTAACAACAACAACATGCACAAACACAAAGATAAATTTTTGCTGAGTTAAACTTAATTGAATTAATCTCATCCTCTTTCAGGATAGAAATTGTGTCTTCTGGGGCCTAGAAACGATTTGTAGAAGAAGTCAATAATGTCATCGAGATTTTAAAATGTCTGGCCAATTCAGATGCAGGCGGCTATGTGTTGAATGACATCTAAATTCTAAATGAGTATAATTACTATCAGATGAAGCAAATTAGCTATCCTTATGGGAGGAGGCAGAGCCCTGGTGGCAGTTTGAATCCACCAGCTGCTCCTTGGAAACCCTATCGGGCAGTTCTACTCTGTCCTATAGGGTGGGAAGAGGTGGGACCTGTGGAATTCCTTCCACCAAAGTGTTGCCTATCTGATTATTGGTTAGCCAAAGTCTTCCTATCATCCCCAAAGAACAAAGAAAGAGCAATAGAAAACTCAATATAAAATAGAGTATCAAAGTCCACACAAGAAGCACTATTCACAAAAGACAAAGGTCGAAACAACCCAAATGTCCATCAATGGATGAATGGATAAACAAAATGTGGTCTAGCCATACAATGGGATATTATTCAGCCATGAAGAGAAATGAAGTCCTGATACATGCTATGACATGGATGAACCTTGAAGACATTATGCTGAGTGAAATAAGTCAGCCACAGAACAACAGATGTTGTATGATCTCACTTATATAAAATACCTACAGTAGGCAATTGTATAGAGACCAATGTTTATTAGTGGTTACCAGGGGCAGAGGAGCCCTGGTGGCTCAGTGGTGAAGCACTTGGCTACAAACTAAGAGGTCAACAGTTCACATTCACCAGCTGCTCTTTGGAAACCCTATGGGGCCAGTTCGGAATTGATTCAATGGCAATGGGGTACAAGGGGCGGAGGGGGGAGAAAAGGGGGAATGATTGTTTAGGAAGCAGGAAGTTTCTGTCAATGGTGAGGGGAAATTCAGCAGCGGATACTGGTGATGGTTACACAATGTGACGGATGTAATGGCTGTCATTGAACTGTGCACGTGAAAGATGTTGAATTGGCAGGTGTGATGTTAGCTATCTTTTTACAACAATTTTTAAAAACCCAAAAAAAGAAGTTACAGGTAGCTCTGCAGGATTCCTGCACCACGGAAGAATTCTTAGACACCTTCTAAGTCCACTTCCAACTCTGTTTTGTCATGTTTACAGCTGTGGGGTGGACTAGAAGCTTTTTTTCCCTGCTGGAGCCCCTTGACCCACCTCCATTCAGACCACAGAAATCAACATCCCCTGTGAGCATCCCTCCCAATGTCTGATGGGGGTTGGGGCACAAATACCCCAGCTATCTCACCCCCTGGGAAATCATGAAGCACAGGCCCCGAGAGTTTCCAGGCAGGATTAAACTCCAGTCACCTTCCGGGGTAGATGGCTTGAGGACATGGCCTTTATTAGCTTTTTGCCCTTCCTACCTCACTTCCCTACTTTCTTACCTGTGTTCTCTTCACCCCCTTTTTCCCCCAACAAATAATCTGCTTGTACCTGAATCCTCGTTTCAGAGTCTGCTCCTGGCAAACCCAGACTAAGACATAAGGTGTATTTATTCTCTTCTTGTTTGGTCTTGATATATTTTTAAAAGTTTCAACAATTTCCCCTTGACAATGCAGATCCAACTATTTGTGCCTAGCTGAAGAAAAGTTGAAGGAGACCTGGTGGTGCAGTGGTTAAGCTCTCAGCTGCTAACCAAAAGGTTGGCACTTGGAACCCACCAGTCGCTCCAAGGGAGAAAGACATGGCAGTCTGCTTCCGTAAAGATTACAGCCTTGGAAACCCTCTGGGACAGTTCTACCCTGTCCTGCCAGGTCACTATGAGTTGGAATTGACTTGATGTCACACAACGAGAACAACAAAAAAGAGCAGGTATGAGAAAATTAAGGCCCACACATGACTTTTGCTAAGAACAGTGGGCTAACTCAGAACTATGAAGGCTCTAGGTCTTTATCTTGGGCCCCTTTACGCAGAAAATCTCAAAGCAATGTTTCCAGCTTTTGTGATTTTGTGTGATTTTGTTACTTCATGAAATTTGTGGAGCTCTGTGGAAGAAAGAGACTTGGTAAAGTTAATAAATACACATCTGCCACACAGAGAATTTTATCTCGAAAATGTGATTTCCTCCTCAGCTCCTAATGTTGACAGATTTATTTTTTCCTACCCCAGGTTGGCGGGACAGCCAGGATCAAATACCAGAGGGAGGTGTGAAGACCAGCAAGCTCTCCCCCCTGATAAGATAAGCAGGAGCTAGAGGATGGGTGTGCTAACCCTCCTCATCTGATATGGGCCTGCTGGGTATCTGGAGACTGCCTGCAGCTAAGCAGGATGAAGCAGGCACAGCTTTTAAATTAGGTTTAGAGGCTGGCCCCATGAAAAAGGGTTTGCTTGTCAAAAATACACAGTGACAGAACTATATTTGGAGGTCCCTTCACTGACAGTCCCTGGCTGGGGCAAAGGGTGAACACACTTGGCTGCCAACCAAAAGGTTGGAGGTTCGAGTCCCCCCAGAGGTACCTTGGAAGAAAGGCCTGGTGATCTGCTTCTGAAAAATCAGCCACTGAAAACCCTATGGAACACAGTTCTACTCTGACATCCACGGGGTCTCCATGAATCAGAATCGACTCAACGGCAACTGGTTTTTACGTGATTCTGAAGGTGGGGGTGGAAGAAGTCAGGCATACCCTTAAGGGGCAAAAACAATCTGCTAAGTTGTGTGTGTGTGAGCGAATGAGTGTGTGTGTGTGTTTGTGTACTTATTTCACCGATATTTTGACACCCTTGGGGAGAATCCTCTTTCATGGGGAGTCACTCCCATAGGGAGCCATTCTTACTCCTAGGAGAGGGTGTTACTGAAGTTGAAATATCAACACTCATAAATGAAGCCCAGAATGCAAAACACAGAGGAAAGCCATAGGCTGAAATAAAGATAGAGCCATACGGTTTTAAAAGGAAAATGGCTTCCTTTAGAGAGAAAGGAGCCCTGGTGGTGCAACGGTTAAGTGCTCAGATGCTAACTGAAAGGTTGGTGGTTCAAACTCACCAAGCGGCTCCGTGGTAGAAAAACCTGGCAATCTGCTCCCATAAAGATTACCACCTAGGAAACCCCATGGGGCAGTTCTACTGTGTCACACGGGATTGCTGTGAGTCAAAATCAACTCAACAGCACCCAACAAGAACAAATAGAGAGGAATACCTGGGTGGTGCGCATAGTTAATGTGCTCAGCTGCCAGCCAAGAGGTTGGCGGTTCCAGTCCACCCAGAGGTGCCTCAGAAGAAAAGCTTGGCTATCTATTTCCAAGACTTCATCCGCTGAAAACCCTCTGGAGCACAGTTCTACTTTGGCACATACAGGGTCACCATGAGTGGGGGTCAACTTGAGGGCAACTGGTTTGTTTTGGGGTTTTTCTGTTTGTTTTAAGTAGTGAACGAGCCCCTGGATACACTCCAATAAATGTTGCCTATGACCTCCCTATTTTGAGGAGCAGGACCATCTTGTGCTGCTTGTCCAAACAGTCTCCCCTCGGGCCAAGCCCTGGCTTGAGAAATGGACCCCATGTACCAACAGGACATCTCCTACCACATCCATCTTGTTGATGTTGGAGGTGACTAAAGCAGATGTTTCCTGTCGAATTGTGAATCTCTCCCCAAGAGCACATCAGCACCCTGTCTCATCGAGCCACACACAATCCCAGGCCTCCGTGCAGCTAGATTTCTCTGTAACCTCGTTGCTCCATGGGTGAAGTCGGTTTGGGAAGGAATGACCCCATTCCCATCTCCATGGAACAAGGTGGAGGGGCCTAACTGCTTTAGGACTGCCAGCCCATACCACCCGCCATGGCCCAGTAAATAGCCAGGCCTGAGATGGACGAACCCCAACCAACCAACGTCAAGATTCAGGGAGACGTTTTCAGCTGCTTACGGGAAAGAAAAGTTTTTTCCCTCCTCTCCACAGACACGGTGGTGTCAGGGGGTGAGGTCTGGAATTCCCACAGGTGCTCGCGCCCCAAGAGGGGAGCCTGGGGAGACACAGGCAGGTAGACCGCACAACACCTGAGGCCCAGACCGACAGATTCCTCTGAGCACACTGGGAATTTCACAAATGTCATTGCACCCAAGGACAGATAAACAGGAACAAAAGCAACACAGTAAAGACACACCACCACCAACAAAAAACCCACTGCCATAGAGCTGATTCCAACTCTTAGGGATTCCATAGGGTTTCCAGGGCTGTAACTCTACGGAAGCAAACTGCTTCTTCTTTCTCTCGCGGAGCTGCTGGTGGCTTCAAACTGCCGGCCTTTGGGTTAGCAGTCAATCTCTTTAACCACTGCACTACCAAAATTAGCTAATGAATAATCTTCTGTATTTCTCCCTCCTCTTGTCTTTATGGAGCCCTGGTGGCGCAACGGTTAGGAGGTAAGTCTGCTAACCAAAAGGTGGGCAGTTCGCATGCACCAGCCACTCTTAGGAAACCCTATGGGGCGGTTCTACTCTTTCCTGTTGGGTCGCTATGAGTTGGGATCCACTTGATGGCAACGTGTTCAGTTATATGCACATAGAACAACTGCTCAGAATAAAGCTTATGTTCAATTTTTGTTATGTTTTGATTACTTTTAACAACTCTAACTAACCTGCTTTGAGCCATCTAGTTTTGGGGGTTTTTGTTTTGTTTTGTTTTTTTGGAACAGACTGGTCTCCAGGTATACATACAGATGAACTACTTGAATAAACCCTCACCGTCTGAGGCAGAGCAGAGAGGAAGGGAATGTCCAGGTCAAACGGTCCCATCACTGGAGCTGTGGCATCAAGGTTCACCTGAGGCCAGCCGGGCAGGGGTTATATGGGCCAACACGTTCCCCTTCAGCTCACTTTCCCTCATTTGCAGCACAAAGATGCTGACTGATCCAATCTCTCCATGGGCCCTGATCAAGATCTTGCGTTCTTAAACGCAGGTGCCCACTCACCAAACTTCCCCTCCAGGTGGGAATGTAAGCCAGCGATGCGATCTGAGGCACTCACAGAGCTTGGAATGCCTAATGCTATATCTAGACCTCAGGCTGACACCTGATCAGAGAGGAGATGACTGGATCCCCAGGTACGGGTTCCACCCCCACCTGTGCTGGGCATATAGATAGGTGCTGACAAGATTTCTTTCCTCTTTTTCCTGAGCACAGACATCTTACACCCAACTCTTGCCACATGATTCATTAAAAGAACCCATTGTATTTCACTGGTATCTTTTCTGTTTCTGGTCATCAGTACTGTCTGTCTCAGACTATCAACTTCTAGAGAGAAGGAATTGTATCTGTTTAACCCACTTTACACAGAATGTGACAGAGAAAAGCTGAAACCTGAGAGAGGCTTCCTGACGCAGCGGACGGTAAGGAGCCTACCACTCAGCAGCTCCTGAGACCAGGACATCAAATTCAAACCTTACCTTGAATGCCAGTCAACATTTTCCTGGAAGGATTAAGTTAAAGGCAGAACCTGCTTCTTCCAGAAATTTATTAAAGAATAGTGAGGTTCAGGTTTGTATCTTTTCACCATACCTATTCGATCCGTATGCTGAGCAAATAATCTGAGAAGCTGGACTATATGAAGAAGAATGGGGAATCAGGATCTAAGGAAGGCTCATTACCCACCCAGTGCCATCGAGTCGATTCCGACTCACAGCAACCCTACAGGATAGAGTAGAACTGCCCCATAGAGTTTCCAAGGACTCATTAACAACCTGCAATATGCAGATATGACCTCGCTTGCTGAAAGTGAAGAGGACTTGAAGCATTTACTGACGAAGATCAAAGACCACAGCCTTCAGTATGAATTACACCTCAACATAAAGAAAACAAAAATTCTCACAACTGAACCAATAAACAACATCACGATAAACAGAGAAAAGATTGAAGTTGTCAAGGATTTCTGAGATCCACAATTAACACCCATGGAAGCAGCAGTCAAGAAATCAAAAGACACATCACATTGGACAAATCTGCTGCAAAAGGTCTCTTTAAAGTATTAAAAAGCAAAGATGTTACCTTAAAGACTAAGGTGCACCCAACCCAAGCCATGGTGTTTTCAATCGCCTCATATGCATGCGAAGCTGGGCAATGAATAAGGAAGACCAAAGAAGAATTGATGCCTTTGAATTGTGGTGTTGGTGAAGAATATTGACTATACCATGGACTGCCAAAAGAACGAACAAGTCTGTCTTGGAAGAAGTACAGCCAGAATGCTCCTTAGAAGCAAGGATGGTGAGACTTTGTCTCACATAATGTGGAAATGTTATCAGGAGGGATCAGTTCTTGGAGAAGGACATCATGGTTGGTAAAGTGGACGGTCAGCAAAAGAGAGGAAGCCCCTCAATGAAAAGGACTGACACAGTGGCTGCAACAACGGGCACAAGCGTAACGATTGTGAGGATGGCCCAGGACCGGGCAGTGTTTCCTTCTGCTGTACACAGGGTTGCTATGAGTCGGAACCAGCCGACAGCACCTAACAACAACAAGTGATATTTGCACATAGACATTGTGGTTCCATGGTAGAATCCTCACCTTCATCAGCAGTTCGAATCCACCAGCCGCCCCTCGGAAACCCTATGGGGCAGTTCTACTCTGTCCTATAAGATCGCTACGAATTGCAATCGACTCAACAGCAACGGGTTTGGGTTTTTTGGTTTGATGCGAGAGACCCAGGTTCGATTCCCGACCACTCCGCCTCATACACATCTGTCAGTGGAGGCTTGCCTGTTGCTAGGATGCTGAACAGGTTTCAGTGGAGCTTCCAGACTAACTTAATCTCTCCATGTTGTATTTTTCCCATAAACAAAACGAGGGTAGCCGTACAGGCAGCCTTAACTCACAATTTATTCGAGTTATGGCAGCCACGCTGATGATTTTCTGTTTTGTTGTACCTTTTACAGTCAATACTATGTACTACAACATTGCAGTGTGTGATTTGCTGATGTCATTCTCAGACCTTCACCAGCAAATGTTTATATGTAATGTTTCCAACCCCGCAAAGACAAATAAAGATCAGATTTATAAAGATACTGATAATAAAAAAAAGATACTGATAATAAAAGGCAATAATAATGAAAACTAAAAATAATAACGTATTCGATTTATGTCAGAACCAACTTAGGACACAGTCATCGGGACACCACCTCGCCATAAGTCAGGGACCATCTGTAGTGGGAGTTCCTGGATGGTTTGAACAGTTAATGCACTCACCGCTAACCAAAAGGTTGGAGGTTCAAGTCCACCCAGAGGCACCTGGGAAGAAAGGCCTGGCAATCTACTCCCAAAAATCCAACCCCTGGAAACCCCATGTCACTCAGTTCTACTCTGACACACATGGGGTCACCATGATTTGGGGGTGACTCGACGGCAAATGGTTTTTAGCAGCACTTGCCTCAAATATTTCCAAGGGTTTACATGAAAAATCAAACAAGGTACAGCAATAGTGTCCACTGTAAATAAAAATACATTTGCCCTCTTATTCTTTGCTGAGCAGGCAAAACCTTTGTGGAGCTCCTTGATTCACCCTATAGGTCAATCCTAGATACCGTCTCCTCTCAGCCTGGCGGGAAAAGCAAAATCAATGATGGCTTCAGTCCCTGAAGCAGTGTTCGACAGGTCTAGCTTAACGCTACCCTCCGAAGTTGGGGTTTAACACCCATTTTAAAGCTTTTTTTTTTTTTTTTTGGTAAGACTTATAAATCAAAATGTGAGGCACACTAAAAACGTACACGCTGTCTTACTCCAGAAGTTTCTTCAGGCCTAAGCTGACTTATCATTATGCTCCTTCATTGAAAAAAAAAAGGTATGTGTTAAACACCAAGCTTCTCTGGAAGCTTGACAAAGCATAAGGCGAAGTTAGGCTGAGCTGTCCTACTTTCCGTATATCTTTTATGCCACCAATAAATTTGACTAACGGCCTTGAAAGCTCAGAACCTCTACCTCCAAACATAAGTCTTTTCCAAAGAAGACAGGCTACAGGCAGAATGCTGATGCCCGGCTTACCACAGAGGGGATCTGCGGTGGACAGCAATCCCAAGGGGTCACTCGACTCAACTGGACCCAGCCAATATTCACTGACAGTTCAGTAACTCCAGGCCTCTGTGCTAGCCACTAGAGTGACTCAGAGAAAATTATGATTGCTGACTACAATGCGAAAGGAAGACCCAAATAAGGAGTTTTGCTTTATTTTTAAATAAATAAGTTTTGCTTGTTTTTATCAGTTTAATCAAGGAGCCCTGTTGGTGCAATAGTTAAGCACTCAGCTGCTAACCAAAAGGTTGGTGGTTCAAACACACCCAACAACTCCATGGGAGAAAGACCTAGAGATCTGCTTCCATAAAGATTATAGCCTAGGAAACCCTGTAAGGCAGTTCTACTCTGTCACACTGGATCACCGTGAGTTGGAGCCTAACAACAACGTAATTTACATAAAATAAAATTCACTCAGTAAGAGCATCCATTTTAGATGCAGTCGCTGTGGAAAAGTTTGGTGGTTCCTCAAAAAGTTGAGCACAGAATCATCATCCAGACCAGTGCCGTCGAGTCGATTCCGACTCATAGCAACCCTACAGGACAGAGTAGAGCTGCTCCATAGAGTTTCCAAGGAGCCATATGACCCAGCAATTGCTCTCATAAGTGTATGAGCAGACACTTGAAAGAAGGAATTCAAACAGATACTTGTACACCAATGTTCACTGCAGCATTATTTCCAATACCCAGTATCCACCTCCATTTACAGGTGTGTTGAATGCCAAACTTCTCTGGAAGTTTGACAAAGCATATGGCGGTGTTAGGCTGGGCTATGCGACTTTCCTGATATCTTTTATGCCACCAATGTTCATTTGCGGCGTTATTTCCAAGAGCCAAAAGTCAAAACAATCCTAGTGTCCATCAACAGATGAACGGATACACACAATGTGACGTAGCCATGTAATGGAGTATTATTTCACCAAATGCTAGGTGAAATAAGTCAGACACAAAAGGACAGGTACTGTACGACCCCATTTAGATGAAATATCTAGAACAGACAAATGCATAGAGACCAAAGCTTATTAGTGGTTACCAAGAGGAGGTGGGAGGGGAAAGTGGGGAGTCAATGCTTAAGGGGCACTGAGTTTTTCGCTTGGGGGATGAAAAACACCTGGAAGCAAGTAGCGGTGATGGTGCACAGCATAGGGAATGCAGTTAACGTCACTGAATTTTACACTTACGGATGGTTAAAACAGCAAATGCTGTGGCATACATATACATATACATATACACATACACATACACATACACATACACATACACATACACATACACATACACATACACATACACATACACATATTTTAACCACAATAGGATTTAATGAAAACACCCATTTTAAGCATACGGTTTCATGAGTTTTGACTGCATATTTTGGACTGTGGAACCACCACCATAACCAAATCTAGAACATTCTCATCAGCCCCAAAAGTTCACTCATGCCCCTTTGCAGTAGCCAATGGGATTGATTTTTAAATTGGACAAATATTTCAAGTCACCAGGAAAAGAAAGAAGGAGGTTATTTAACCCAAGAGGCGTTCCAAAACCAAAACTGAGATTATAAATAAAAGCAGGCCACGGTATCAACCTTCCCACTGGAGAGCAACTGCTCATCACTTAACGTGTACCATTGCTGTTGTCGTTGGGTGCCATAGAGTCGACTTTCGACTCAGAACGACAGCACGTGACAGAGTACAACTGCCCCATATGGTTTTCTAGGCTGTGATTTTACAGGAGCAGATGGCCAAGTCTTTCTTCCGGTGAGTACTGGGTGGATTCAAATTGCCAACCCTTCAGTTTGCAGCTGAGTGCTTAACCATTGTGCCCCCAAGTCTCCTTTAATGTACACTAGTTAGATCATTTTGCACACATTCTAGGCTGGATGGCATTGAAGCCCCTGCTTAAAACGGTCCTTATTCCCACCCACACAGGGTGGTGTTAAAGGGCTTCTTTCCACTCTGACTGAATCCACCGTGGTGACTTGCCAATATCCAAGGACGGGCAAACCAGTGGAAGGAGTGAGAATAGGATGCTGGACACCCTAGCCATGACAATGTCCTTCCACAGACAGACTCTAGGAGTGGCAAGGATCCAGAGGGAGCTGCCTTGTAAAAATGGTACATCCTCCACTTCACCTGGGAGGGCCATGGCGACTGCATGTTTTGGAATTCAGGTCACTTAATGCTCCCCCAACAGTGACCCACTGAGACAGCAGAAACCTAAGATGGCTCTCAAAGGTTGAACAAAAGATGGTCTGTCTAACATTTCTAAAGCTCTTGCAGCTTCTAGTCTCAAATGTTAGCAATGTATCCCTCTCAGTCTAGCCAGTCAATACACAAATGCCTTCTAAGTGTAGGCAAGAGATCCCTCCTGCATCAGACACCAGCTCTTAGAAATACTGAATACAAAACTGAGTCGTCCCCAAAGTCCTTTCCAACAGGTGAGTAAAGGTAGGCAACCCCTAGTGTCCAGGAAGAAGCCTGTCACTCACCCTACTCATTAGGACAAGGAATAAACAACACTGTTTAATTGCTGACTAGGAAGCACTGGTATGTGGCTGCTTCCCTTTATCTCTGATTACGTCACGTGTACTAAGGGCTTCAGTACCCACATATTACTAAAACTCCGACTCACTACAAGCTCACCTACTTGTAAATGAAAGCTATTGTCATGGATTGAATTGTGTCCCCCAGTATTCCCAGTATTGTGTGATTGTCCACCATTTTGTCATCTGCTGTGATTTCCCTATGTGTTGCAAATCCCACCTCTATGACATTTATGAGGTGAGATTAGCAGCAGTTATGTTAATGACGCAGGACTCAATCTGCAAGATTAGGCTGTGTTTGAAGCTAACCTCTTTCAAGATACAAAAGAGAGAAGCAAGCAGAGAGGAAAGGGACCTACTACCACCAAGAATTCAGCTCTGGGAGCACAGTGTGTCCTTTGGATCCAGGGTTCCTGCTCTGAGACGCTCCTAGACCAGGGGAAGATTGATGACGAGGACCTTCACCCAGAGCTGACAGAGAGAGAAGGCGTTTCCCTGGAGCTGGCACCCTGAATTTGGGCTTCTAGCCTCCTAGACTGTGAGAGGATAAACTGTTTGTTAAAGTCACCTACTTGTGGTCTAAGACAATCATGGAGCAGACACAGTCATACTGTACCCACAGAAGATCATGCCCTTATTCCTCGTTCATTTTCTTTATGTCATTCAGATATATTTCCTGTGTGAACCACTGGTAATGGCGTTGTTGTTACCTGCCTCGGGTCAGTCCCCGACTCATGGCGACCCAAAGCACAATGGAACAAAACGCTAACCAGGCCTCGTGATTGGCTGTGGGTTGAATCGTTCTGATCCAGAAGGTCCTCACTGGCTGATTTTTTGAAAGTAAACCACCAGATGCCTCTAGATGGACTTGAACCTCTAACCTTTGGGTTAGCAGCCGAGTGGTTTAACCATTTGCATCACCCATACAAAAGGGAACACATTAATTATTTTTATGTCATCATAAATGTGCCTTCCATTTGGACCAGCTATTAAAGAATTTTTCAGTGATGAACTGGGTTACACTTGAGGTCTAAAAAAGGAGGGCGCGAACACGAGGCTGGGAGATAAGGAAGCAGAGATTATCAGTAAGATTGGCCATTGTGCCGATTATTCTCTGTGTGCTCCCTTCCATCCTAGGGTCCTCATTCCATTCAGTCCCTTTCTCTACCCAGTTATCTGCCCTCAGGCTGCACACAGAGATACATCAACCAGGCTCCCTTGCCCTCTGGTTTCCAGTTGGGTTTGACCACCAGGAGGCACCAGAGAAGATTGGAGGCTGGAAGAAAAGAGAAGTTGGGGTACTTCTATCACCCCGACAAGTCAGCTCCTGTCTGACAACCATCATTCACAATGTCAGCCCTGACCGGGCTATGGTTACCCTGACTCCACCCCTTGTCCTTTGGGTGCTCCCTTGACCCCTTGCTCCTAGGGGTATTGACAGCTTCCTGCTATCCCTGCTCCCTGGCTGCCTCCCCATCCCTTCTTGATTCCCCCGGTTTCCTTACCCTCACCCATACTTCTGTGGACCAGGCTATTTAATTACTGTGATTAAATTCTCGTTAGCAAACTCGTTTGGTCTACACCATCTGTTTCCTGTCCTGACCCTGATGAACCAGCTACGGAGAGCTGTGAGGAAGTTGTTGTCGTCAGCTGCCACGGAGCTGGCTCCCACTCATGGCAACCTCACCTACAACAGAACAAAACACTGCCTGGTCCTGCCTTGTTACCCTTACAATAATAACTAGTATGATAAGGATCTCTTTTTTAAGATAACAGAAACTTGAACATGTTTATCTGTTGAGAAAAAAAAAATCTGTATCATTCTAGGAGACTGAGAGAGCCATCAGATACTGGCTCACACCACAGCCTCCCCCACTGCTGTCATCCCTCATGACTGAACATGGAGACAAAACAGCACAGACCTAAAGGACATGGTAAGCACCAAGGTCATCACAGATCAGTAGATACCTGCATACTTGCAGGATTAATGCTGTCTGGATTCCACAAGCTGGCTGAATATGTTCAAGATTAAGCTACAGGACATATTTTAGATTGGGGGCTGGCAACAAGTAGCTATAGCCTACATTCTGAGCAATAAGCATTTTCACACGTGCTATTGGCCATTTCTAATCCCCACATGGTTGCCAGGTCCAGCTGCACGTGTCTGATCTCTGGTCCTATCCATAGCCTCCTCAGTGGGGCCTTCCCTGACTACCTTATGGAAGCAGAATGCCTCAGGCTCACCAGTTATTCCCCGTGACTACATCCAGTTCATACCCTCAAGCACGTGTTAAAATTTGTATTTACATATGTGTTCCTCTACTTGTTTGTCGGGTGTCTTCCCCGTTAGCTGTAAGCTCCAGTGGGCCACCTAGGACATTGGTGGCGGTGGTCGTGGTGTTAGCGGTGATCGAGTCGGCCCCTGACTCACAGTGAGCCGCAGCACAGTGGAACAAAGTGCTGCCCAGTCCTGTGCCATCCCCATGATCGGTTGCAGGGACTGTTACAATCCGTAGGGTTTTCATTGGCTGATTTTTGGAATTAGATCTCCAGGCCTTTCTTCCTGGTCCATCTCAGTCTGGAAGCTCCGCCAAAACCTGTTCAGCATCACGACAACACACAGCCTCTACTGACAGATGGGTGGTGGCTGCACGTGAGGTGTACCAGCTGGAAATCGAACCAGTGTATCCCCACAGGAAAGGCAAGAATTCTACCACTGAACCACCGCTGCCCCCACATCTAGGACATAGAAGGCTTAATAAATAAATATTTCTTGAGTGAATAGCTTGTCAGCAAGGGTGGCCACAAGTAGACAAAAGCACTTACTCCCTCCACCACCATATTCATGGGTGTTGGGCCTTATATGAGCAGTCCTCGTAGCCCAGTGGTTAAAGCACTCGGCTACTAACTGGAAGGTTGGCAGTTCAAACCCACCAGCCACTCCATGGGAGAAAGACGTGTCAGTCTGCTTCTGTAGAGATTCCAAAAAAACCAAATCTACTGCCGTCGAGTCGATTCCGACTCATAGTGACCCTACAGGACAGAGTAGAACTGCCCCCACGGAGTTTCCAAGGACCGCCTGGTGAATTCGAACTGCTGACCCTTTGGTTGGCAGCTGTAGCACTTAACCACTATGCCACCAGGGTTTCCCTGTAAAGATTACAGCCTTGGATATCCTATGGGGCAGTTCTCCTCTGTCCTATAGGGTCACTACGACTCAGAATCAACTTGAAGGCAATGGGCTTTTGGACCTTATATGGCAGTCCTTATGCTTTTCCAGTCTGACTCCCTCTTGGCACCTGTAAATATCTCTAGCAAAGATAGCTCAAGCCTGCGTGTGTTTGCTTTCTCCTGCACAGCGCTGGGCGCCCCAATCACAGATGGGTGCATCATAAATATTACTGAAGGACAATGACACAGAGGACCATTCAGTACCCCCGTGTGGGGCAGAGGTGAACCTCGGGCCACAAATACACTTTGAATGTGCTTCGCTTTCATTCTAATCAAAACGTTTTTCATGCCAGACTCATCTATAGCCACAAGTCAGACACATTCAGGATGACAAAGCCCCAAAGGAAAGCCACGTCCAAAGGCCGAGGCTGCATTATTCCAGGGTAAATGGAACCCTTGTTTCAGTGACACTGTCAGAGCGGAAATTAAAGATGCTACAAGTCTCCCCTCGGGGAACAACAATTATCTGTGAACGACGGAAGTTTGTCTGCATAATTCATCAGTTGCACAGGCGAGAGAGGGGCCTTCTTCTGGAATTCCAAGAGTTTAGGAAAGTGTGCCATTTAGTGAATGTCTCTTGATGACTCAGTGTGATTCCTATGGGGTCTGGCATTGATGGGCACATTCCTATGATTTTATTAATTAAAAAACAATAATAAATTATATGGGAAACCGCTGTCAAGATTGAAATTTGGAAGTTGCATTTATTTAATCTAGGAAGAAAGACATCTCCGAAGTATCTGTCATGAGAAACCACGTGGGAGCCAGACAGCAAATCAAACACCCAAAACAAATCACCACGTCAGAGCCCCACGGAATTCTGAATCCCAACCAGCATGCGTGAATAATCCTTTTAAACCGGAACTCATACCAACATGGGTCCTTTGTGAAATTTCTAAGCAAGGGCTCTGGTTTCTGACTGAAACAGAGGTTTACTGGGAAGGGTGGATAAAAGCGAAATCTAGGACTACTTGAGAAATTTCCAAGAGAAAAGAGGAAAAATAATTTTTGTTGACAGAATGAAACAGGCGTCCCCCGGCCAGGGGATGACAAGTCACTGGTTACCCCCTACACCCCCACACCCCCTCGCCCCATCAGGAGAGCTGGGCAATATTCTCAACTGGTTTCTCAGGGCCCGTCACTGGGCAGATGAGTAGTAAATTAAATCAGAAGGTCTCGTTTCTAATCTTGAGGCAATGTCCTATTAGCTGTGTGACCTTGCTCGAATCACTTCTCTGATCCTTTGTTCACCACCATTAATATGGAGATAGTAATGTTATCCTGGAGGCATTGGTGGCTCAGTGGTGGAATTCTCACCTTCCAGGTGGGAGACCTGGTTAGATTCCAGCCAACGCTCCTCGCGCAGTCACCGCCCCTCTGTCAGTGGAGGTTTGCGTGTTGCTATGATGCTGAACGGGTTTCAGCAGAGCTTGTAGACTAAGACAGACTAGGAAGAAAGGAGGTCTACTTCTGAAAATCAGCCAGTGAATGCCGAATGGATCACAACGGTCCCATCTACAACTGATCATGGGGCTGGCACGGGACCAGGAGGCATTTTGGTCCGTTGTGCGTGGGGTCGCCATGAACTGGGGGCTGACTCAACGGCAGCTAACAACAACGTTATTCTCATTGCCCCACTCAGTTATTGCAAAGATCAAGTGCTACCACACATACAAAAATTCTTCCTAAAATGGAAGGTGTTATTGTCAAATACACTCCCATGATATTAAGTAACCTACTTAGCACTCGAGACTCTGTATTACTCTGAGTTACAATGTCTAGAGATGGTCCCACTTTTGCCTTGCTCTTTACAGTTTTATTAATTTTTTTTTTTTTTTCTTTTTAATGGAAGGCTGTAAGTAAAGGCAAGTAGAAAGAACCATGGGAAGGAACATATACCCTACTCTTTGGTACTGCCAGGCAATAATTTTAAACTGAGGTTAGTTCATCACGTGCTTGATGTCAGTATCACTTCAGGAGCATCCAACAGGTATAGGATTCTTTACCCATTTGGCCACAGGATACATGGTTAATTTACAAAAACAATTGTATTTCTGATTACTAGCAAGGAACAAGAGACATTTGGGGGCTGACCAGGGGAAATTTGAATATGATCTTTGTTGTAGATGAGATAAAAATTGATTAATAGAAAGTTGAAGATTGTTGATGGAACAGAAAAAGCACATTACGAAACAGTATATAATTTCTGGTCTTTTTTTGATATTAAAAAAAGGCAAGCACGTATATTATATATGTATGGAAAGAGATCTGGTAGGGAATATACAATTACCTATTAACACAGGTAGCTTAAGGAGGGGAATATAATGTTTAAACGTTCTTATTTTTGTTCATCTGTGTTTTCTAATTTTCTACCATGCATATGTACTGCTTTTGTAATAACATATGTTGTTTGAAAATATTAGACTCTGAAATCTACTGTTTTTTTATAAGACAAGATTAAAGATGGTAGGGGCGGGTAGAGCAAGAAGAAAGGAACCTAACACTGCTCGAGCCCCTACTAAGCAAATCTTCTCTTGGTCACTTACCACGCACCATCTCATTTCACTCTCACAGCAAACCTATGAAGTATCGTCTCTATTTTTACAGAGATAGTAAGGGTAAGGAGTCCCTGGGTGATTTAAGAGGTTAAAAGGCTCTGCGGCTAACCAAAAGGTTGGCGGTTCAAGTCCACCCGGAGGCTCTTCAGAAGAAAGACTGTCATCTACTTCTAAAAAACCAGGCATTGAAAACACTATGGAGCACAGTTCCGCTCTGACATACATGGGGTCACCATGAGTCCGAGTCAACTCACTGGCAACTGGTTTTTTAATGAGGGTAAAAGCTAGCATAATAACAAAAAACCTATGCTTTAACAAAATGTATTAAGAAATTATTCTACATCCCACTTTGGTGAGTGGCATATGGGGTCTTAAATGCTAGCAAGCGTCCATCTAAGATGCATCAATTGGTCTCAACCCACCTGGAGCAAAGGAGAATGAAGAACACCAAAGATACAAGATTAATATGAGCCCAAGAGACAGAAAGGACCACATAAACCAGAGACTACAACAGCCTGAGACCAGAAGAACTAGACGGTGCCTAGCTACAACCGATGGTGGCCCTGACAGGGAACACAACAGAGAATCCCTGATGGAGCAGGAGAACAGTGGGATGAAGACATCAAATTCTCATAAGAAGACCAGACTTAATGGTCTGACTGAGACTAGAGGGACCCTGGAGGTCATGGTCCCCAGATCTTCTGTTAGCCCAAGACTGGAACCATTCCCAAAGCCAATTCTTCAGACAGGGATTGGACTAGACTATAAGACAGAAAATGATGCTGGTGAGGAGTGAGCTTCTTGGCTCAAGTAAACACATGAGACTGTATGGGCAGCTCCTGTGTGGAGGCAAGATGCCACAGCAGAGGAGGACAGGAGCTGGTTGAATGGTCATGGGGAATACAGGGTGGAGAGGAGGAGTGTGCTGTCTTGTTAGGGAGAGAGCAGCTAGGAGTACATCGCAAGGTGTATATAAGTTTTTGTATGAGAGACTGACTTGATTTGTAAACTTTCACTTAAAGCCCAACCAATAAATTAAATAAATAAACCTATGCTTTTCCCACCTCGCTTGGATACACTTTCCGGCTTAGTATGTTTTATTTACTAAACATTTACTATGTGCCAGGCACTGTGCTAAATGTTTTATATGAGTCATCTCAGTCATACCTCATAACAATCCATATTAAGATGATACTATTATTTATTATTCCCATTTTACAGATAAGAAAACTGAGGCACAGAGATCAAATAAGTCTCCCATGTTCTCACAGCTAATAAGTGACAGGACCAAGAACCAAGCTCAGGCCACCTGACCCTAGCACCCACGCTCCTCCCCACTATACTACGCCTTGTCTCTGAATTCCCATGCTTTCAACGTGTCCCCGGTGGAGGAGGAAGAAGGAGCAACAGCTACATACAAGGCGGACATGGACGTCAGAGGCCTACCATGAGGTTTTTCACAGTGAACAATCTCGCTTACCTGTCCAGGGCCGTGCTGGTTGGCATGCTCCGCCCAAACCCGCGGACGCCCACCTGACGGAAATACGGAATGCAAGACAGGTTGGCAGCAATGATGGCCAGGGAGTCGGAAGGGCTCACAAAGAAGCCATTTTGGCCTAGGATCATATAACGGTCCTGGAGGAAGGAATGCGTGAAAGTTATCAGACAGATGCATCTTCAGTAGCAGCCCATTCCCGCAGCTATCACAAGGCGCCCTACTGCCCTCAGTGTTTACACGACCTAAAGCAACCTGAGTGAGGCCGAAGAGGACGTGGAAAACCCTTTGCTAAATCCCTGGATCCTACAGCACCCAGGGCCTTTCTTGTCACAGCTAGCAATGCATCCAGACCTACATCCCACCTGCTGCATACACCACGGACTACCAGAAGAATGAACAAATCAGTCACAGAAGAAACACAACTGAAATGCTCCTTGGAAGCAAGGATGGCGAGTCTCTGGCTCACTTACTTTGGACATGTCATCAGGAAAAACCAATCGCTCGAAAACCACATTTAGTAAAGTAGAGGCTCAGTGAAAACAAGGGAAACCCTCCACGAGATGGATGAACACAATAGCCGCAACAATGGGCTCAAACGTACGACAAGCCTAAAGACGGCGCAGGACCAGGCGATTTCTTTTTTTTTTTTGTATTATAAATAAGGTCACCATGAGCTGGAGCTGACTCAGCAGCAGCTAACAACAACCTTAGCGATCAGTGGCTTCCATATCATTAATTCCTTCTTTCCCCAAAAATAATGGAGAACAGGGGCTATTGCTGAAACAGCTAGGTGCTTAACACAGGGCTTTCAACAAAACCAGCCATAAATAGAGACTCACTGAATGAATTTTTTTTTTTAAAGAAACAACCTCTTCATAACATGATGCTAATCTGGGCCAGAGAAAAACAATTTCTATTTAACTGCAATATTTAGAATTAGAAGAACAGATGTAGAACAGTCAGGGTACCTATGCCCCCTACATATCAGCACCAGACATGTTCATTAATTTTCTGGTTTCGGATGCTTGGCTCATTACACAGTAAAAGGACCGGGGGCAGACAGCTTTCCTACTTACCCCATCGGCGTCGAATGCAGCTCCGAACCCGTACTCCCCTCCTTTCATAGTTTCAAGAAGGGCTGTTGCGTAGGTCAAGTTTGGGTCAGGGTGTTGCCCTCCGAAGTCTTCCAGGGGAATACAGTTTATGGCAGAATTGGCTGGGGCTCCCAGCTCATCACACAGGACTTTCCTCACGTAGGGTCCCATCACTAAAATAAGATACAAGGCGATGTGAAATCTTTGCCAAACCCTCAAGGGTGTTTTGTTCTGGTTAGCACCAGAAAGGCCATTTATTAGTACAGAAGGAAAACATAAATTCCACAGGCTTTTTCAAGGCACAGCATGGAACGATACTCACTTGAACTAGTATTTATCGAGCACCTACTGGGTGCTAGGTATACAGAAGATGTACTCAATAATCGAAAGGAGCCCTGGCGGCACAACAGTTAAGCACTTGGCTGCTGAACAAAAGGTAGGCGGTTCACACTCACCCAGTGGCTCCACGGGACAAAGAAATGGCCATCTGCTCCCGTAAAGGTTACAGCCTAAAGCCCTGGCCCTGATGGCTTCACTGGAGAATTCTACCAAACACTCAGAGAAAAACTCATACCAGCTATTTCAGAGCATCAAAAAGTAAGGAATACCCCCCAAATTCATTCTATGAAGCCAGCAGAACCCTGATACCAAAGCCAGGCAAAAAGGAACTTACAGACCAATATCACTCATGAAGATAAATGCAAAAATACTCAACAAAATTCTAGCCAATAGAATTCAGCATCATGTCAAAAAAAAAATAATACACCACAGCCAAGCGGGATTCAAACCAGGTATGCAAGGATGGCTCAGGACTAGAAAATCAATCAATGTAATCCACCTCATAAACAGAACAAAAGAAAAGAATCACATGATCATCTCAATCGACACAGAAAAGGCATTTGATAAAAACTCTCAATATAATAAGAATAGAAGGAAAATTCCTCAACACAGTTAAGGGCATCGCTACAAAATCGCCAACATCATTCTCAATGAAGAGAGGCTGAAAACATTCCCCAGGAGAATGGAACACGACAAGGATGGTCTTTTTTACCACGTCCATTTAACATTGTGCTAGAAATCCTAGCTGGATCAAAAAAGAAAGAAAAAGAAATAAAGCTTATCCAAATTGGAAAGGAATAAGTAAGACTATGCCTATTCACAGATAACGTGATCCTCTAGATAACGTGATCCTCTACATAGGGAACCCCAAAAATTCCACAAAAACCTGTTGTTGTTGCTCTTAGGTGCCATTGAGTCGGTTCCAACTCATAGCAACCCTGTGTACAACAGAACGAAACACTGCCTGGTCCTGCGCCATCCTCACAATCGTTCTGATGCTTGAGCCCATTGTTGCAGCCACTGAGTCAATCCATCTCCTTGAAGGTCTTCCTCTTTTTCACTGACTCTCTACTCTACCAAGCACGAGGTCCTTCTCCAGGAACTGGTTCCTCCTGATAACACGTCCAAAGTATGTGAGACGAAGTTTTGCCATCCTCACTTCTAATAAGCATTCTGGCTGTACTCCTTCTAAGGCAGATGTGTTCATTCTTCTGGCAGTCCGTGGCAGATTCATTCTTTGCCAACACCACAATCCAAAGGTGTCAGTTCTTTGGTCTTTATTATTCGTCATCCAGCTTTCACTTGCATATGAGGCAATTGAAAACACCATGGCTTGGGTCAGGTGCCCCTGAGTCTTCAAGGTGACATCTTTACTTTTTAACACTTTTAAAGAGGTCTTTTGCAGCAGATTTACCCAATGCAATGTACGCTTTGATTTCTTAACTGCTGCTTCGGGCGTTGTTTGTGGATCCAAGTAAAATAAAATCCTTGACAACTTCCATCTTTTCTCTATCACTATGTTGCTTAGTGGTCCAGTTGTGAGGACTTTTGTTTTCTTTGTGTTGAGGTGTAACGCACACTGAAGGCTGTGGTCTTTGGTCTTCCTCAGTAAGTGCTTCAAGTCCTCTACTTACAGCAAGCAAGGTTGTGTTATCTGCATAATGCAGGTTGTTAATGAGTTTTCCTCCAAACCTGATGTACCGTTCTTCTTCATATAGTCCAGCTTCTGGATTATTTGCTCAGCGTACAGATCTGATAGGTATGGTGAAAGGATACAACGCTGATGCACACCTTTTCTGACTTTAAGCCGTGCAGTAATCCCTTGTTCTGTCCAAACAACTGCCTCTTGATCTATGTAAAGGTTCCTTATGAGCACAATTAAGTGTTCTGGAATTCCCATTCTTCGCAGTGTTATCCATAGTTTGTTATGATCCATACACTTGAATGCCTTTGCATAGTCAATAAAACACAGGTAAATATCCTTCTGGTATTCTCTGCTTTCAGCCTGGATCCATCTGACATCAGCAATGATATCCGTGGTTCCAAGTCCTCTTCTGAAACCGGCCTGAATTTCTGGCAGTTCCCTGTCGATACACTGCTTGCAGCCACTTTTGAATGATTTTCAGCAGAATTTTGCTTGCCTATGATATTAACGATATTGTTCAATAATTTCCAGATTTGGTTGGATCACCTTTCTTAGAAATAAGCATAAATATGAATCTCCTTCAGTCAGTTGGCCAGGTAGCTGTCTTCCAAATTTCTTGGCATAGGCATGTGAGCGCTTCCAGGGCTGCCTCTGTTTGTTGAAACATCTCATTTGGTATTCTGTCAATTCCTGGAGTCTTGTTTTTTGTCAGTGCCTGCAGTGTGGCTTTGACTTCTTCCTTCAGTACCATTGGTTCCTGATCATATGCTACCTCCTGAAATGGTTGAATGTCCACCGATTCTTTGTGATTTAATGACTCTCTGCATTCCTTTCATCTGCTTTTGATGCTTCCTGTGTCATTTAATATCTTCCCCATGGAATCCTTCAATATTGCAATTCAAGGCTTGAATTTTTTCTTCAGTTCTTTCAGCTTGAGAAATGCTGAGCCTGTTCTTCCCTTTTGGTTTTCTATCCCCAGGTCTTTGTACATGTCATTATAATACTCTACTTTGTCTTCTCCAGCTGCCCTTTGAAATCTTCTGTTCAGCTCTTTGACTTCATCATTTCTTCCTTTCCCTTTAGCTACTCAGCATTGAAGAGCACATTTCAGAGTCTCTTCTGACATACATTTTGGTCTTTTCTTTCTTTCCTGACTTTTTAATGATCTCTTGCTTTCTTCATATGTGTTGTCCTTGATGTCATTCAACAACTTGTCTGGTCTTCAGTCATTAGTGTTTAATGAGTCAAATCTCTTCCTGAGATGGTTTCTAAATTCAGGTGGAATATCCTCAAGGTCGTACTTTGGCTCTTGTGGACTTGTTCTAATTTTCTCCAGCTTCAACTTGAACTTGCATATGAGCAACTGATGGTCTGTTCCACAGTCGGCCCCTGGCCTTGTTCTGACTGATGATACTGAGCTTTTCCATCGTCTCTTTCCACCAAAAACCAAAACCAAACCCAGTGCCGTTGAGTCGATACCGACTCATAGAGACCCTATAGGACAGAGTAGAACTGCCCCATGGAGTTTCCAAGGAGCGCCTGGCAGATTTGAACTGCTGACCCTTTGGTTAGCAGCTGTAGCACGTAGCCACTATGCCACCAGGGTTTCCTCTCTTTCCACAGATATATCAATTTGATTCCTGTGTATTCCATCTGGCGAGCTTCACATGTATAGTCACTGTTTATGTTGGTGAAAAAAGGTATTTGCAATGAAAAAGTCATTGGTCTTGCAAAATTCTATCATGCAATCTCTGGCATCATTTCTATCACCAAGACCATATTTTCCAACTACTGATTCTTCTTCTTTGTTTCCACTTTGCCATTCCAATCACCAGTAGTTATCAATGCATTCTGATTGCATGTTCAATCAATTTCAGGCTGCAGAAGTTGGTAAAAATCTTCAATTTCCTCATCCTTGGCTTTAGTGATTGGTGCATAAATTTGAATAATAATTGTATTAGCTGGTCTTCCTTGTAGATGTATGACTATTACCCTATCACTGACAGTGTTGTACTTCAGGATACATCTTGAAATAAGAGCCATCACACGAATAGACATATGCACACCCATGCTCATTGCAGCATTATCCACAATAGCAAAAAGATGGAAACAGCATGAGTGCCCATCAGCAGACGAATGGATACACAAATTAAGGCACATACACACAATGGAATACTAAGCAATGATAGAGAACAAAGATGAATCCACGAAACATCTCACAACATGGATGAATCTGGAGGGCACTGTGCTGAGTGATATAAGTCAATCACAAAAGGACAAATATTGTATGACCACTATTATAAAACTCAAGAAAAGGTTTACACACAAAAGAACAATCTTTGATGGTTACGAGGGAGGGGAGGAATGGGGAGGGGAAATCACTAACTAAATAGTAGACAAGTGTTAACTTTGGTGAAGGGAAGGACAACACACAATATAGGGGAAGTCAGCACAACTTGACCCACTACCGACAGTTCTGACAGGGATCACACTAGAAGGTCCCTGCACAGAATGGGAGAAAAATGTAGAAAAAAATCAAGTTCGCAAAAAAAAAGACCAGACTTACTGGCCCGATGGTGCCTGGAAGAACCCCTGAGACTATGGCCCCCAAACACCCTGTTAACTCAGAACCGAAGCCACTCCTAAAGTCTGTCTACCTTTCAGCCAAAGATTAGACAGGCCTTTTATAATAATACAAGTGAGGAATGTGCTTCTTAGTTCAATCAGGTATACAAGAGCAAATGGGCAACATCCACCCAAAAGCAAAGACGAGAAGGCACGAAGGGATAGGAAACCTGGATGAATGGACACAGAGAACCCAGGATGGAAAGAGAAAAGGGGCGAGAGCTGACCATTGTGGGGATTGCAACCAATGTCACAAAACAATTTGCGTATAAAATCTTGAATGAAAAACTAATTTGCACTGTAAACTTTCATCTAAAACATTAAAAAAAAAAAAAGTTACAGCCTAGAAAACCTAATGAGGCAGTTCTATTCTGTCACATGGGGTCACTGTGAGTTGGAATTGACTGGACGGCACCCAACAACAACATTCAATAATCCAGTTTCATAAGCCTTTTCTCCCAAAACTTTCCTAAAATGCTGCCAGGAGGAAATAAGCTACTTAATAATGATCCATTGCCTGATGCCTGTATGTATTCGAAGCTTTATCTGAATATGTGCAAAAGCACTAAAAAGCTCTAGCAACGTTCTTTGTCTCTGTGATTGTTTCAACTCTGCCAAGAGTATAATGAAACACTGTAAACCACCCAGACATATAAAACCAAACACATTGCACAAAATAAACGCTAAGGAGTAACGCTTTCCAGTTCGATGCACATTTACGGAGTGCCTAACATGGAACTCCTCTGTGGGGACCTGCGGAGATCATGAGGAGATGCAGAGCACACAGTTCCTACATTGTGGGGAGCTTATCCAGCAGGGGGCTGAGTCTGATCCACAGGGGAGCAGTTGTCATGGAAGACGGAAAGAGAGGTGCCATTCAACATATGAAGTCCCAGGGTGGTACAACAGTTAACGTGCTTGGCTGCTAACCAAAAGGTTGGATGTTTAAGTCCACCCAGAGGTCCCTCAGGAGAAAGACCTGGTGATTTGCTTCTGAAAAACCAGCCACGGAAAACCCTGTGGAGCACAGTTCTACTCTGACACACACAGGGTCACCGTGAGCTTGAGTAGACTCAACAGCGGCTGGCTTTTTAATTTTATTATTATTCAATACAAACTTATGAAATAATTAGGTTCAATGGTTTAAGAGAGGAAACAACCACAGGTAAGGCTTCAAGAAGGAGACAGCATTTCCGGTGGTAGCCGAAGAAAGGATATAAACTTGACAGGGGCGGGGAGTCGGGGAGGCCATCCAAATGGAAAGAACATTGCGAGCAAGAGACAGAGCCTGAGGTAGGACACGGGATACACTGAACGGCCAGTGTGTTTGCCACAATGAATGTGAAGTATTGCTTTCTGTTTATTTTTCACCAATACAAAACAAACTTCGAATCGGGCACATCTCTTGTTTTGCCTGCCCAGAATCCATTACCCTTCTTCTCCTAGCAGTATTTTGGGCTTCCTTTGCAGAACCATTCCATTCTCCATCCCAGCCCATGTGGTCTGGATGTGGCTAAATCCCACCTTCCCCAAGGCTGGGAGGTGGCCTGTCGTCGTTAGGTGCTGTGGAGTCTGTTCCCACTTATAACTCCCCTGTGTACAACAGAACAAAACACCCCCAGAGAGGTGACCCAGGTCTCCCCAGTCAGTGTCCTCCATCCCCCAGCTAGAGTGATTGGTTCAGCAATGGACATGCAGCCATAAGCAAGACAGCGAGACTCAGACCCAGAAATACTGCTCAAATTACTCCGAAAGAGAAGCTGTCCTCAGACTAAGCCAAATAACACTAAGGCAGGAACCTGGAAGGTCATGGGGAATGTGACCCATTCAACAGGAAAGACCAAAACAACCCAGGAAGAAGACCTTAGAGGAAAGCCTATGGAAGACAAGCCTCACTCTTGGGCTCAGAGCTCCCAAGAGATTTTTTTACTGCTCCACTCTCAACTCTACCAGACAGCCAAGGACCACCAGACTTTTGAGGAATGCATTTGACATGGATTCCAAAGCAATCTGGAGGAATCACAAACTACACAGGCAGAGGAAAAAAATTTTAAGTATATCAGTAATATCCTCAGAGAGATTAACAAGATTGGGTAGAATGGCTAAAATGTAAAGACTGACAATGCTAAGTGTTGTCAGTGATGTGGAGACACTGGAATGCTCTTGCATGGCTGATGGTGTAAATGTTACAGCTACTTTGGAAAAACAGTTTGGCAGTTTCTGATAATGTTAGACATACACCTATCATACGATCCAGCAATCCCAAAACAAAGGAAAATATATGTCCCCATAAGGACTTGTTGACAAATGCTTGTAGCTGCTTTATTTGTAATTGCCCAAAAGTGGAAACAGCCCTAATTTCCATCTACAGATAAATGGGTAAACTCTGGTACATCAATACACTGGAATAACACTCAGCAATGAAAAGGAAAAACTAGTGATACACATGATACCATGAATGAATCTCAAAAGCACTATGCTGATAAATCAGAGACTACATCAGCCTGAGACCAGAAGAACTAGATGGTGCCTGGCTATAACCGATGACTGCCCTGACAGGGAACACAACAGAGAATCCCTGATGGAGCAGGAGAGCAGTGGGATGCAGACCTCCGAGTCTCACGAAAAGACCAGACTTAATGATCTGACTGAGACTAGAGGGACTCCAGGGGTCACGGTCCCCACACCCTCTGTTAGCCCAAGACTGGAACCATTCCCAAAGCCAACTCTTCAGACAGGGATCGAACTGGACTATAAGTCAGAAAATGACACCGGTGCGGAGTGAGCTTCTTGGCTCAAGTAAACACATGAGACTATGTGGGCAGCTTATGTCCGGAGGGGAGATGAGAAGGCAGAGGGGGACAGGAGCTGGCTGAATGGACATGGGGAACACAGGGTGGAGAGAGGGAGTACGCTGTCTCATTATGGGGAGAGCAGCTAGGAGTACATAGCAAGGTGTATATAAATTTTTGTAGGAGAGACTGACTTGATTTGTAAACTTTCACTGAAAGCACAATAAAAATAAATAAATAAAAATTTAAAAAACAAACCAAAAAAAAGCATTATGCTGAGTAAAAGAAGCCAGAAGCAAAAGGTTATGGACTGTCTAATTCCATTTCTGGAAAAGACAAAACCCTGGGAGAAGCGGGGGGAAAGAACTGAAGATAGATTTTTTCATAAGAGACCCTGAATTATTTTACCATTTAAACTATATGCATGTAGTGTGATCAAAATTTTTTAGAAATACCACAGTGGAGGGTTTCAACAAACAGAAATTTCCTTTCTCACTGTTTAGGAGGCTAGATGTTCGATTTCAGGGTGCTGGCTCTGGGGGAAGGCTTTTTTTCTCTGTCAGCTCTGGAGGAAGGTCCTTGTCCCTTCTGAGCTTCTGCTCCTGGGTGATCTTCATGGGGCTTGCCATCTCTCTTCCCCCATCTCTGTTTGCTAGCTTGCTTTTAATCGCTTTATCTCTCAAAAGAGACTGGCTCAAGATAACCCTACACTAATCCTGTCTCATTAACATAACAAAGACAACCCATTCCCAAATGGGATTATAGCCACAGGCACGGAGGTTAGGATTTACCACACATATTCTGGGGGGACACAGTTCAATCCAGAACACAGGCACAGCCTGAAATGCATTTGTTCAACCTTTGTTTTCATTTATATCAAAAAAGAGAAATGAGGGGAGATGGGGAGGTGGGGAGGTATTCCTTAGGGGCTGCTGAATTTCTGCTCAGGATGATGAAAAAAATGTGGAAATAGTAGTGACGGTTACTCAACGAGTTGAATGTCACTAATGTCAATTAATTGTACATGTGAAAACGACTGAAATGCCTGCTGTTTTGCTCTACATTGTTGTTGCTGGGTGCTGTGGAGTCGGACCCTGACTCATGGCGACCCCAGAGTAGAGCTGCTCCCTACGGTTTTCTTGGCTGTAATCTTTCCAGAAGCAGATTGCCAGGACTCTCTTCTGAGGAGCCACTGGGGGGGTTGAAACCACCCGTCTTTGGGTTAGCAGCCAAGCGCAAGCCGCATGCGCCACCCAGGCTCCTTCTGTCATGCATATTCCACATAAATAAATAAAATATATTTTTAAAAATTTTTCAAAGAGAGAAGTGCCCTGAAGCCTTCCAGAACGTCCCAAATATCTGAACATACACATGTCGGGTGGATGCCTACAAATCCAGCCACTCTCAGAATCCCAGAAACCAAGCATGTGCAGAGCTGTACTTGGCACTTCTTGCCCACCGGCTGGTAGAAGACCAGGAGCTCACCTCCATGCATCGCATCAACGCGGATCTTCAGTTGGCCAGGCCCAGTCAGCAAGCTCTTGATGGCGCTGAAGTCGAAGACGGTCCGCAGGAGGTTGAGATAGATATCCACTGGGTCCACTATCTCCACTGGGGATACAAAGACAAAGGAAGTGTCAGTGCCTGTGCCCACAGAGGAGTCTTAAAAGCCTAAAAAAAGTCCTTAAGAGCATGAAATTCTGACCACAATCCCATCATAATCCCATGCCTTATGTGGGAAGCAAGGTGTCCACCTGTAGACAAAATCATAAATTAAGGAACAGTCAAGACACTGCCAATTTTCCAGATGATCAACGGGTGTGGATATCAAGTTACAAATTCTACTTTGCTCATGAAAAATCAACCATAAGAATAAAGTAGTAAAAATATAAATATAGCCTATTATTCTTATCCCCTTAGTCTCCACCATGTCCTTCCCCAAAACTGCACACACCTCAAGGCTAAGAGGCATCCTGTCCCATCCAGATACCTCTCCTATGGGGGCTGGCCAAGGAATGACTCAGTTGGCATGAAGCAAATCAAGGAGAGACCTCAGCAGTGACCCCTCTTTTCCAAATGCCATTGGGTCTCCCAGATCCAAGGCGGGTTGGTGATGGACACATTACTGAGTTTGCATGAAGTCTCTTCCATCTCCAACTTAGCACCCAGTTTCAGAGTGAATGCTAGACATCTGGAAATCCTCATTAAGAGCAATGTTCTACCCTAGGGTCCGGCACACCCAATGACTATGCCATATACACTGGCTGCCGTCAAGTTGACTCCAAATCATGGTCACCCCATGTCCTTCAGAGTAAAACCACTCCATGGGGTTTTCATGGCGCTGATCTTTCAGAAGCAGATTGCCAGGCCTTTCTTCCCAGGTGCCTCTGGGTGGATGTGAACCACCAGCCTTTCAGTTAGTAGCCCAGTATTTAAGCATTTGCACCACCCAGGGATTCCACCAAAACAGGTCGTTTCCATTTATTTGACAGATACACAAAGCCCAGAATATGTCACATTCTTCAAGCCTGGTAATCAGCATGTGATTAATACTTAGAAAGTGCTTTTCCTAGAAGTAGTCAATACCTGACTCTGAAGGCACTAAAATTTGTCCAGGAGTCCTGCTTTTTAAATTTATAATTAAATTATGAAACTTACATATAGTGCTTTCAAATTTTGCAAATACATACTACTTTGAGTGCCTGAAATAGTTAAGCCTACAGTGAAGATATTATCATGGGACCTTCAATAATTTTCAGTAAATACAGATTCAATATTTTAACTAATGAGATTTTACTATGGAATATAGAACTATCCCTTTATCTGGTCAAATAAACATCTAAAAGCATGTTTTCTTGTAGTTAAACCAATGGAGTATGTGTGCCCATTCAAATGTAATATAATTATTTTTAAAAGAACACCGATGGTTTTTATTTATCTTTTTGATATGAGGAAGGTAATAACAACAGATAATACATAGTGTTGTTGTTGTTGTCGTCGTTGTTACTGTTGTCAGCTGCTGTCAAGTCAATGCCAACTCCTGGCAACTTGATGTGTGCAGAGTAGAACTGCTCCACAGAGTTTTCAAGGCCATCGACCTTTTGGAAGCAGATCTCCAGGTCCTTCTTCCGGGTTGCCTGTGAGTCGGTTTGAACCGACAATCTTTCACTTAGTAGTCCAACACTTAACCAAAATATAGAGAACAAAGGAGCAAGGAGAAGTCAGTGAAAACTGAAAGTTCATATCAAATAGTTCATGCTCTTAACATTTGAAGGTGAACTGCCAAGAACCGGTTTGCTTCTAATTATTCAAGCCTTGCTCCACTCTTGAAACAGTAAGAAAACAGCACTTAAATTAGCCCAAATAATTATCTCCAAATTCTTCTTTGGAGCCAGGGGAAACCCCTCCACCCACCTCCTAGTTTGTGTAGCATTTTAGAAACCTCATCAATCTAGTGACGCGGCTGCAACCACGGGCCTGAATCTGAACTCGCCAGGGATCTGGGTCCTGGGGCAGATTAACCAGTAAGTAAGGTACACATGGGCTTACCCGTGCGTTCTTACTAAACTGTCATGCACAGTGACACCTGCGTTTCACCAAATTCTTGATGTGGTGAAAAGCAGGTGAAATTGTGCACTGCAGATAAATAAATTAGCACAAGTAAGCCCATGCATGCCTTGCCTATTGAGTAATCTGTCCCTATCTGGGCTTCTTGGACAATTAGAAAAGTTGTAGGAATAATAAAAATAAATAAACAAATATAAATTCTTTCCGATGCTGATGCCTTATCTTTATTAGGCATCTTGTTGCCTAGTTCTTCCAAATACATGTGTCAAGTATATTTAAATCGTTTTGTTTCATGTAACATATTCTTTGCTTTCAGTTGTTAAGCCGTTTTGTGTGTGTGTATGTGTGTGCATGCACGCACACACACACATTCCCAATTAGATGAATAAAATCAGGTTTGCTTCAGGGAGTATTGCATGGCTTTCAATAAGTTTCTGCTGACTAGCTAAGCAAACAATTGATTCAAAATCTTTCAAGAAATATTTCTTAGCTTTGTTTCTCTACCTCCTATTGTTTTGCTACCTCCTAGTTCATTGCATAGTGACTGGTTTAAAGATTATTTCAGGGTCATAGTTTCGGACCTTTATCCAGACTAAATGGCTCCAAAAAGTCTGGACTCCATTGAGAATTTAAAATTTTGTTCCACATTATTCCCCCTATTGATCAAAAAGCTTGCAAGTGGCCAACTAAAGTACAATTGGTCTCCGTTCACCTGAAGCAACAGAGGAAGAAGGAGAGTCAGCAATTGGAGGAAATCAAATATGTGTCTGCTTGCCTCCATGAACAACTGCCTCCTTTGCCATTAGACAAGAACTGCATGATGCCCCGCTACCATTACTGAACATTTTGATCAAAGATTCTATAGAAAAATCCCGATCAACAGGAATAATGTGGAACAGAATTTCAAATTCTCAATGGAACCTAGGCTTTCCAGAACCATGGAGGCTGGATAAACCCCTAAACTATGGCCCTGAGGTAATCCTTAAACTTTAAACCTTAAACTAAGACTATACCCTGAAATATTCTTTAAACCAAAAAATAGCTTATCTTAATTAGTAAAGTACATCTATTTTGAACACTGTGCTCTTTTAAAGAATTATCTATGTGAGATCAAATTGACAATGGCAACTTAAAAGGTTGGATGGGAAGCTTAGGGGACAGAGAGTTTAAGATAACGGTGGTGAAACAGTTTGGAAAAGGGTAGCAAGCCTGGCAGCACAACTTGAAGAATGTAACCACTGTCACTGAATTGTACATGGAGAAACTGTTGAAATGGTGTATCTCTGGCTGTGCGTATTTTACCAAAAAAAATTAATAAAATAAAGGTAAAAAAAAAAAAAACTTAGTAGCATTTTTTCCCAGATCCCTGGTGGCACAGTGGTTAAGGGCTGGGCTGCAAACCAAAAAGTGAGCAGTTCGAATCCACCAGCCACTCCTTGGACACCCTATGGGGCAATTCTTCTCTGTCCTGTAGGGTCACTATGAGTCGGAATCAACTCAACAGCAATGGGTTTGGTTTTTGGATTATTAGCATTTTTCCCAACACTGCAACTCCTGAAAAGTCTCTTTTAAGTTTTTCTCCATCCCTAAAATCCCATGTGGCCGTGAACCAGGAATTTTATATTTTTAGCTAAGTGGAATTATTTGTAAAATAAAGATAGCATTTTAACATGAACTGTATTGAAACTTATACGGGCACCAAAGGAGTAAAAAAGTTGGTTCTATTGCTGTTTGAGTGCCTTCTAGGAAAAAGCCATAGAATGAAACAGAGGGGAAACAATGTTCATCTACATGGTATCAATGCAGTCATTACATGGTTCAAAATTAATGTAGAAAATAAAAAGTTATGTCCCGGGTACTTTAGAAGTGTTACTCCCTCTACAATACAGCATATTTTTGGCAATTTCATTCTGGTTCTTTAATTCTTGAGCCACTTGCCTACACACAGTTGGTGTTTACTGAGTTCCTTTGTAAATCTCCCAACACAGTGCTTGGTATAGAGCAGGTATCAATAATTTGCATTGAATTAAAATGAACCCCACGGTTCTGACTTAGAAAAGAAACTGACCACGCCTTCCATGGCGGATTTTAGTAACTCCACTATCACACTGCCGGGGTCTCTGGATGTGTAAATGGTGAATGCACTCGGTTGCTAACCAAAAGGTTGGAGGTTCAAGTCCACCCAGAGGTGCCTTTGATAAAAGGCCTTCAGATCCACTTCTGAAAAATCAGCCATTGAAAACCCTATGGAGCACAGTCCTACTCTGACACGCATGAAGTCACCACGAGTAGGAATTGACTTGACAGCAAATGGTGCAACTGGTCTCCTGCTGAGTTTCTTCTTTACTGTCTTAAGGTATTCCAGTGTCTTCACCTTAATTGCTTAAAAAACCAAAGACATGTTTTGGCAATTTTCAATCTACACCTGGAATGCTTTAAGAGCTCAGCAGTGAAACTCTGCTTCACTGAAAATTATACAGATGGTGCCCAGCTATCCCTACTGACCATTCTGATCAGGGCCACAATAGATGGGCCCTGATAGAATGGGAGAAAAATGCAGAACAGAACTCAGATTCTTTTAAATTTCAGACTTACTGGATCAGTTGAGACTGAAGGGCTCCCTGAGACTACTGCCCGAAGATACTTTCAACCTTAAACCAAAACTATTTCCTGAGGTCACCTTTCAGCAAAATAACACATTGGCACACAAAATAAAGGAAATTATTCATCAGTAGGGTGCTCCGTGAACAAAATCATCCATATGAGACCAAAAGGTCAGCAATTACTCTAAAGCCAAGATGAGAAGATAAGGGGGCAGGGAAACTAGAGTACAGGAAACAGAACAACCAGAACGCAATGAAAGAGAATGTGGACACATTGTGAAAAAGGTAACTAACATTACCGAACAACTTGTGTAGAAATTGTCAAATGGAAAAATAGGAACCTAATTTACTGTGTAAATTTTCACCAAACACACAATAAAATATTATCGATAAAAGAAAATGTAGCATTTGGAAATTCAGTTTTTTGAAGTTTCCAGTTGTGAATACCTTGGCTGTTTTTTCTTTCTCCACCACTTTCATCTTGCCTCTTTATCAAGAGTTGCCCCTGGCAGACCATGGTGTCAGGGAACATCTAGCTTAATTTGGTAAGCAGCATCTGGGGTCTTAAAAGCCTGTGAGTAGCCATCTAAGATACTCCACTGGTCTCACCCCTTCCGGAGCAAGGAATAATGAAGAAAACTAAAGATACAAGGGAAAGGTTAGTCCAAAGGACTAATGGACCACAACTACACAGCCTTCACCAGACTCCATCCACGACAACTAGATGGTGCCCAGCTACCACCACTGACTGCTCTGACAGGGATCACAATTGAGGGTCCCAGACAAAGCTAGAGAAAAATGTAGAACAGAATTCTAACTCACAGTAAAAGACCAGACTTACTGGTCTGACAGAGACTGGTCTGAGAAACCCTGAGAGTATGGTCCCCGATACCCATTTAGCTCAGTAATGCAGTCACTCCTGAGGTTTACCCTTCAGCTAAAGATTAGACAGGCCCATAAAACAAAACAAGACTAAAGGGGCACACCAGCCTAGGGGCAACGACTAGAAGGCAGGACGTCAAGAAGGGAGAGTGTTGACACGTTGTGGGGTTGTTAACCAATGTCATAAAGCAGTATGTGTACTAACTGTTTAACGAGAAATTAGTTTGTTCCATAAACCTTCTTCTAAAGTACAATAAAAAAAAAAAAAGAGTCGCCCCTGAGTCTGACAATTCGATCATTTTCAGGAACCCACTCCCCTGAGGAAACCAGTCGCCCTCATCCTCAGAGTTATTCTGACATCGTCTCCAGAACACAAGGACTCTGTTACCTCTGAACGGCTTGAATTTGTTCTCCAGGTCAAATTCCTGGCGTCCTAGTCGGGACAGGTCAATTCGGAGGTCAGGGCATATGGCATATTCCTCGATTGTCTTGCTGATCTGATAGATTTTGTCTGAGACCACATCCGGCGCAGGACCTAAAATTTGAAAATAACACACCACCAAAAATAATTTTTTTTTTTAAAGTCTTGGGAATTTCAGTCAGAGAAGTGTTACCTCCTCAGCCACCAAGAGGAAGAAAGATTTATTTGTTCTCTAAACAATGGACAATGTCCACAGACTCATCAGCCTCGATATTTCCTACGCTGTATTTATCTACTATGGAGGAAATTTGGTCAGCATCACCTGTGCCACGTAGACTAATAACCCACATGTTTGCTGTTTTTTTGTTTTTAATCCACGTTTCAGTAAAGCTGCCTCTTCCCTAAAAATAGCTTCACGCCTGCCTGGGAGACCTGGTTATGTAATCAGCTTTATTCAGGATGTGAGACTCAAACAGGATAGGCATTTGACAGAACTGAGGAATTCCAAATGTAAACTGCAGCTTTCCAAATGGACCTACCGAAAAACAAATTTTGATATCTTCTCCCAGCTCTGCCACCTAGTTAATGTATCAGGGTAACTTAGTTCTTTTCTCCAACTCAAAGGCACTCAGATCACTCCCAAGTTTTTGAGATGAGGCTTAACAAAAAACATTTGATCTTCTCACAAGATCGAGTTGACAGTGAAGTCGTCATAGACTTTAAATAAGGAGCCATGATGGTGCAATGGTTAGGAACTCAGCTGCTAACCAGAAGGCTGGCAGTTCAAACCCACCCATTGGCACCACAGAAGAAAGGCCTGGCAATCTGCTTCTATAAAGATTACAGTCAAGAAAACCCTATGGGGCAGTTCTACTCTGTAACACATATGGGTCGGAACTGACTCATAGCGGCACCCAACAGCAACAAGAGATTAAAATGAATTGAACATGAAACTAACAGTTGTCCCCCTTTAGTTTTTTTTTTTTTAATATGTGTATCTCAGTGCAAGCCATCTTGGATACCTTTTACAACGCTGGGAATCAAATAAGTAGAGTGAAAGATCTAAAATATAAATGATAGATATAGAATTGTGTTTGAATCTGGTGGCACAATGGTTAAAGCACTTGACTGCTAACCAAAAGGCTGGTTCGAACCCACCCAGTGGCTCTGCAGGATAAAGACCTGGTGATCTGCTCCCATAAAGATTACAGCCTAAAATTCCCTATGGGGCAGTTCTACTCTGTCCTATAGGGTCGCTATGAGTCGGAATCAACTCAACATCAGTGGGTTTGGTTTTTTGGTTTGGTACACTGATAACATACTGAAATCATAATATTTTAGACAGATTCCAAAAAAACCCAAACCTATTGCTGTCAAGTTGATTCCAATTCATAGCAGCCCTATAGGACTGGGTAGAGCTGCCCCATAGTGTTTCCAAGAAGAGGCTGGTGAATTTGAACTACTGACCTTTTGGCTAGCAGCCGAGCCAATCAGGTTAAATAAAATATAGTATTAATTTTACCTGCTTCTGTTTACTTCTCTTTAATGTGGCTACAGGAAAATTCTGAATTAGATGTGTGACTCACAGTATGTTTCTACTGGAGCACAGCACCATTGCACGCTCCTAACACAGAAAAAGAAACGATAGCTCCATTCCAGAAGGCGCGAGTGGAAGGCCTAGTAGATAGTACCCATAATTTTAATTTTTTTTTTTTTTTTATAAGAAAAGTGAAGACCCCAAAGAAAGAAACATAGCCCTTCTCCTTCACTACTTCCCATCTTTTACCCTTTGCAAAACTTAAAAAGTAAGTAGTGTCTTGCTTGTTCTTGTTAGGTGCTGTCAAATCAGTTCCAACTCATAGCGACCCCATATACAACAGAATGAAACACTGTGCCATCTTCACAATCGTTATGCTTGAGCCCATTGTTGCAGCCACTGGGTCAATCCATCTCACTGAGGGTCTTCCTTTTATTCACTGACTCTCTACCAAGCATGACGTCCTTCTCCAGGGACTGGTCCTTCCTGACAACATGTCCAAAGTATGTGAAATGAAGTCTCACCATCCTTGCTTCATAGAAGCATCCTGGCTGTACTTAGTTTTTGCTTTTTATTTGGCATGTTTGTCAGATTAGGGAACACTCGAATATACTCCTGCCCCCGCCAACCACCAAACCACACAAATCTTTGGCTGTGTCCACAGTTTTAAAACTCTAGCTGAGTTTTAATGCCAAAGCACAGTGATTTCCAAAAGTAAAACCACTTCCAGGAGGCTAGATCCTTTTCTCCAATGGTAACTGTTGTTAAATTCAGGTCCCACCCACACACAACAGACTTAGTGTCCTAGATTAAAAAACCTAACCAAATGCAACACACAGTTCTGTGAGGAACCCTGGCTTGGACAAAACAGCTGTAAATTACATGTTGGGGACAATCAGGAAAATTTGAATGTCCATAGATTTCAGTAAAACAAAGTCAACACTACAGGAAAGAGAGAACCCAGGACTTCGGCTAAAAATATTTCTCTGACCCTGACCAGCTGTGTGACCTTGAACAGGTAACTCAGCCACTCGGGGCTTCGGTTTGATCATCTAGAAAGTGAGAAAGATGGTCTCAACGACCCTGAGGGAATGTGCCAACTTTAAAACCCAGAGTCCTTTTATAACAGATACCCATTGCCATACCTGTTGCCGTTGAATCGATTCCAACTCATAGCGGCTCCATAGGATAGAGTAGAACTGCCCCGTAGGGTTTCCAAGGAGCACCTGGTGGATTCGAACTACCGACCTTTTGGTTAGTAGCCAAGCTCCTAAACATTGTGCCACCAGGGCTCCTTTATAGCAGATAACCTGTTGCTGTCAAGTCGATTCCAACTCATAGTGACCTTATAGGACAGAGTAGAACTGCCCCTAGAGTTTCCAAGGAGCGCCTAGTGGCCTCAAACTGCTGAAGTATCAACCACTCAATGGTTCACTGTGCTGGAAGTGCAGAGGACCAAGAGACCAAAAGGATTCGAGCTCCCATTATGCCATTTCCCTATCATATCACCTTGGCCAGCTTACTGGATTCTTCCGGACCATCATTTCCTCTCGGCTCCTTTGTTTACTATCAGAGGGTTATTTTACCCATTGCTGCTGAGTCTGTTCCAAACTCATGGCAACCCTACGTGCTGCAGAGTAGGACAGAGTAGAGCTGCTCCATGGGGTTTTCTTGGCTGTAATCTTTAGAGGGGCAGGTCACCAGGTCTTTCTTCCATGGTGCACCTGGGTGGGTTCAAGCTTCCACACTTTGGGTTAGTGGTGTTGCTGTTGTTTTTAGGTGCCATCAAGTCAGTTCCAACTCATAACGACCCTATAGAACAGAATAGAACTGGCCCATAGGGTTTCCAAGGAGCAGCTGGTGGATTCCAGCTGCCAGCCTTCTGGTTAGAAGTCATGGCTCTTAACCACTGTGCTACCAGGGCTCGAGCACAAACTGTTTGCGCCACCCGGGTACCTTGAGGTTTATCGTAGGACTACAGTAATAGAAAAGAAATCATGATTATCCAGGCATATTCGGAATGACATACCTCCATTGGAAACATTAAACTTGACTCCAAACACTCCTCCTGGCCCTCCAGGGCAGTGGCTGGCTGTCAGCATGATTCCTCCAGCTGCTTTGATCTTTCTGATAATGCAGGAGACAGCAGGGGTGGACAGGATGCCATTCTGTCCAATAATCAGTCGCCCAATCTAGACCAGCCAGGGAAAAACAAAACAAAACTCAGCCCAGGTACAAAGGATTAAAGGTATTTCAACAGGAAAGTGCCCCGGGCACTGTTAAAACAGAGTACATCACTTGGCAAAGGAATTGGACAGGCTGAACGGTGGAACTGGTTTACGATCAGCTGCTAACCTAAAGGTTGGCAGTTGGAACCCAGCCAGTGGCTCCACGGAAGAAAGACCCAGCAATCTGCTTCCATAAAAATTACAGCCAAGGAAACCCTAGAGCACAGATCCACTAGTAATACACGCAGGTTTGGGTTTTGGGGTTTGTTTGTTTGGGTTTTTTTCAGCATAAACCAGTGCCCACTGAGTCGATTCCCATTCACAGTGACTGTTCATGTCGCGGTAGAACTGTGCTCCATACATAGGGTTTTCAGCGGCTGATTTTTCAGATGTAAATCACCAGGCCTTTCTTCCGAGGCACCCCTGGGTGGCCTTCACTTAGCAGGTGAATGCATTAAGCCTTTGCACCACCCGGGGACTCCAGGAGAGGGTCTCTGAGTGTTTGTTTGTTTGTTTGTTTGTTTGTTTGTTTGTTTGTTTTCAAGGAGGTCGAAGGGATTTGTCTGGAGTTGTCTCTCCTGCATGCTTCCAAGACCATTTTCGGTAGCCACGTCTAGCAGTCAATTATTAACCTGTCAATTGGATCTGCCTTGTTGCTTTTCAGTAGTTTGAAATGTCTGCTTTTGATGACCAAGGGGTTAACCTGAACCCCGCAAGGGGTTCTGAGTTTGGTACCAACCCAAACGCTATGCATGAGAACTGGCCAGAAATTATGAGAAAAAACTAAGGGAGAGTGTCTCTGCTTCACCCCCTACTCTCCGTCTGCACAAGCACGCACAGCCAGGGACCATCCTCGCCGTGAGTGGACAGACGTCTATGAGACCATTGCAACTGCCCTTGAAATGACAACTCTCCTGAAGGTAGGAATTCTCTTTCTGCCGTCACAGTGTGTGCTAGGACCCTGGAGAAAAGATCCAGTCCCACTAAGCAGAGATCTGGAGGTTATCCATGAGTGTGGCCCCTCTTTCTATAGCTACAAGGCACGGGGTGGGGAAGGGGAGAGGGCTGACAAAAGGCAGGGATTGCAATCAATGTCATAAAACAATTTGTCTATAAATTGTTGAACGAGAAGCTAACTTACTCTGTAAACTTTCACGTAAAGCACAATTAAAAAAAAGAAGAATGTGGCACCAGAGCCCTGCAGAGCGCTACCTAGTGGGTTTTGTTTTAAAATAGAGCCCAATACCATCCGGTCCAGTGGTTCTCGAATGTTGGTACAAATTGGAATCACTTAGGAAGCTTTTTAAATTTCCGATACTTAGCATCCCAGACCAATTTAAATCTGAATCTCAGGAGGAGAATCTAGGCATTCGTTGGTTTTAGACATTCCATAAGTGATTACAATGTCAGCCAAATTTAAAAACAAGTGGTCAAGCCTGTTTGCTACTCAAGAGGCCCGCAGCATGGGCATCACCTGAGCCTGGTAGAAATGCAAACCCTCCAGGCCCACCCAAGACCAAGTTAGAACCAGGGCTTGGAACCGGTTCATTCTGGTTCATTCCCCTGCTGAGAATTTGCAGTTCCACCCCCCCCCCAGATATACTGAATCTAAATCACACTTTAACAAGATCCCCCAGGTGATCTTGTGAAAATGTAGACTCTGATTCACTATATCTGGGGTGGAACTGCATATTCTCAGCAGGGAGTCGAACCAGAATGAACAGGCTCGAAGCTCTGGTCAGAAGACCCCAAGTTCTGTCCCACAGAAACTGTGAGGGAACATAATACTCGTGGCTGTTTTCAGCCACCGGGTTTCTCACGCAGCAATAAATAACTAAAACAGGAGCAGGGGAAAAAGGAGTCACGCTCTGACAGGGATCACAATAGAGAATCCCGGTCAGAGCTGGAGAAAAAGTAGAACAAAATTCTAACTCACAAAAAGAAAAAAAAAAAGAAGACCAGATTTACTGGTTTGACAGAGACTGGAGAAACCCCAAGAGTATGGGCCCCGGACACCCTTTTAGCTCAGTAATGAAGTCACTCCTGAGGTTCACCCTTCAGCCAAAGATTAGAAAGGCCCATAAAACAAAACAAGACTAAATGGGCACACCAGCCCAGGGGCAAGGACGAGAAAGTTGGAGGAGACAGGAAAGCTGGTAATGGGAAACCCAAGGTTGAGAAGGGGAGAGTGTTGATATGTTGTGGGGTTGGCCACCAATGTCACAAAACAATATGTGTACTAATAGTTTAATGAGAAACCAGTTTCCTCCGTAAACCTTCATCTAAAGTACAATTTAAAAAAAAAAAGAAAGGAAGGAGTCAAGAGTAACTCCCAACTTGTACCTCTAGTAACTGGACAGATGGCAATGCCATTTGGTAAGACAGGGAAGATGCAGGAAAATAATTACACTCATATTACTATCCAGAGCCCTGATAAGTTATGTCCCACATGCTCCTGTCGAAATCTATTTCATCGTTCAACTCAACAAATTGGGTATCTACCAAGAAGCAGGCACTGTGGAAGGCACTGTGAGCACTGCGATCGAGGAGGAAGCCCGTGGCTTCAAGGACCTGAAAAAATACTTATAACTTTTGTTCATAATTCCCTCTCTGCCATTTTTCAGAATTATTCTTCAAAGAATCATCTTTAAGAAGGGAAAGTTACGTGGATGTAAGTACTCCCGACAGTCGGGTTCATTAAAAGCGCAGTCGTCTTGAAGATCTGAATAAATATCCGATCGTGAAGAGCTTGTTGAGTAAACTGTCCTGTATCAGCTTACGGAGTATTCTCCAGCCGTTGGAAAGGACAATCACGGAGGCTGCGTAGCTGTGGTAGACTTGGTTAAAAAAAAAAAGGTTATCATCAAGTCAATTCCAACTCACACTAGCCCCCTAGGACAGGGTAGAACTACCCTATAGGGTTTCCAAGGAGCAGCTGGTGGATTTGAACTGCCAACCTTTTGGTTAGTAGCCAGCTCTAAACCACGGTGCCACCAGGGCTCCAAGACTTGGAAAACAGTCCACAAAAGTCCATGATTGCCCTTCCATAGCACAGAGGTGTTGCTGCTCAACCAGGGCCTCCATTCTCCTGCCCACCCCTGCTTCAAGGTGTGGCCAGGTGGCCAGTTTTCATATAGGGTGCTAACTAGTGTGAGGGTGGCACAAACAGTTAACCGCTCGGCTGCTAACGGAAAGGTTGTCAGTTCAAACCCTCCCAGCAGCGCCTCAGAAGGCAGGTCTGGAGATCAGCACCCAAAAGTTCACAGCCTTGAAAACCCTGTGGAGCAGTTCTACTCTGCAACACACAGGGATGCCAGGAGTTGGAACTGACTCGGTGGCACTGGTTTGGAGGCTTGTTTGTTTCTGTTTTCTGGTCAATGTAGCCGACTACTACATCACAAGGAAAAGGTGGTCTACCTGCATACCTGCCTTGGGTTTTGCTCACAGCAACGGAGCTGTAACATCTGATTTTATTTCTAGGTGAAACACAGACGAAAGCCTGATAAGTCCCAGCCAGGGCCTTCTGCTGCATCCTCACCAACCGTCCCAAAGGGGGCGCTGCAGAGATCCTACGCCCACACTTGGCTGGATGGGGAACCCCAGCCAGCCCTGAGGAAGATGCATGAAGCGAGGTGGGCTTCACTGGCAACTGAGGAGCTTTTCCTTAAGTTTCCACTTAGAAAGTCGGGCAAGGGAGACCCTAGTCCATTGTCGCTTCTAAAAAGACAATCAGTTGCCTTCAAGTCGACTCCGACTCATAGCCACTCATCACGACCCATGTATGTCAGAGTAGAACTGCTCCACAGGGTTTTCAGTGGCTGATTTTTCAGAAGCAGATCGCCAGGCCTTTCTTCCAAAGCACCTCTAGGTGGATTCAAACCTGCAACCTTTCAGTTAGTCTCTGAGCACCTAAATGTTTGTACCACCCAGGAACTACCCACACATAGGAACATGAATGTGGAGATGAACAGATACAGATCCCAAGACCCACAGGTAGACACATAAACACCATGACACAGACCCCTGCAGACACACATGTGAGACACACAGACACAGGGACACATGACGCTGTTCCTGCCCAGGCCTGACTTGCACATGGATGGGGAAGGGGAGTGATACGGGGAGCAGTGTGCAATGACCATCATTTCCCATGACGTGATTCCCCGTGGTCTCTGTGTCTATCCTTCTAACTTGATAACAATGGCTTCCATGAACTCTAAACCTCACTGAGATTGTATAATTATTTTCTCCAACCATGAATGGATATGGCAGGCACTAAAAGAATTTGTAAGGAGCCCTGGTTGTGCAATGGTTACACGCTTGGCTGCTAACCAAAAGGTCAGCAGTTGGAACCCTCCCAGCTGCTCTGAGAAAGAAAGACCTGGCGATCTGTTCCCATAAGATTATAGCCTAGAAAACCCTATGGGGCAGTTCTACTCTGTCGCATGGGTCGCCATGAGTCGAAATCAACTAGACGACACCCAGCGACGACAAGGGAATGCATCTATCCTTCCATGTGCCATAGGCACGTGTCTTGATAAAGAGGAAATTTTCTTACATAAAGCTTTCTCCCAGCACTTTCATTCCTTTACATAAGGTGCCATATACAACCAAGTTTTTATTTGCTTTAATGACTATTTCCGATGGCTCCTCTTCTGTCAGAATGCTAATGGCTACACTTCTAAATTAGGTAGAGGATGACTTGTTTCAACCAGCTCAAATTAAAGGCCAGGAGAGCAAAGATGTATAATTTAAACCCTCAGCCTAGAATCTCAGAGTAGATTCAGAATTTTGACACCCAGTTGAGTTTTCCGCCAGTAATATCACACTAATGAAAGCAGGTAAACAGTCTTAGCGGCACAACAGTTAAGTGCTCAGCTGCTAAACCAAAGGTTGCTGGTTCGAACCACCCCATGACTCTGGGGGAGAAAGACCTGGTGATCTGCTCCTGTAAAGATTACAGCCAAGGAAACCCTATGGGGCAGTTCTACTCTGTTGCACGGGGTCTCTATGAGTTGAAATCAACACCATAACACCTAAAACCACAACAATACAACATCAGTGAAAGCAGGATTTTTTTTTTTTATGTGCGAACTCTCTTAAATAAGATGTCTACTTTATGACTCCCTTTTAGCTCTTAAATAAGTCATTTTATAAAAAGGAGGGAGGAATCCAAAAGAGAGAAAACAAAAAGTAAGCATGGCATCCCTCAATATCCTCCTCTTACCATGACCAAAAAAAAACTCCAAACCTGTTGCCATATAGGGTTTCCAAGGAGCGCCTGGTGGATTCCAACTGCCAACCTTCTGGTTAGCAGCCGAACTCAACCACCACACTACCAGGGTTTCCAGACATACCCCTCTAATTCCCAGACTGAACCACAGAGAGCAAAGAGAGCCACAAACAGAAATGTCCTCCTTGGTTCTCAGAGTTCTATAGGACCCTACGGCCACCGCCATCTCCAGCAACGTGCCGTGCAAAGGCGTAGACAAAAAGATGTCTGTTTCTCGTCTTCTTGGTTAAAAAAAAAAAAAAAACTGCAAAGGAAGCCCAAAACTAAGCAGCCGTGGTGGTGAGGATTAAACCTTTCAGCCACAGCTGCGCAAGACGGGTGCCAGCCCATACGGGGAGGCAGGGGACGGCTAAGTGGGATCTTGAGAAATAACAAGCGCTCGGCATGGAGGTGGTTATCCGAACGTCGAGGGACTGCTCCATTGGCACAGGGATAGTTGTGCAGTTGTGTGCTTTGTTACAGGGAGGCCAGATAGGAACTAGAGCCCATCCTCCACTTCCTGCAGCCCTGGAAGTCTTTACACACACACTCAGGGACTGGAGGGGGAAATGAGAGCTGTTAGAACCACACCGAGATGGATTTCACATTCACCTCCTAACATCTGAACAAGTGCAGAAAAGTCGCCGGCATCCAGGCGTTTGGCGGAGTCCTCTTCAGTCGGCTCGCCAGTTCTCAAGGTGTCTCTGAGAAGATCAGGAAATCTAGCTTTCTACAGTCTGAAATCTAGTTTTCCGCTACAAAGTGGGGGATGGAAGGATGAAAATAAGATGAAACCTTTGAGAGCCAGAACGTGTCAGGACTACCTTGTTTCTCTGGGTCTCACAAGTTTTCCGCCTTTGACAAGGTGTGTTCTTACCACTTTTCTACTGCGATTAGGGGAATTTATTTGAGTTTTCCCTCTCTAACAGGGCTCCCCTTACACAGGTTCCGGCTTTTGAAGGTTTTGCTGTAGAAATTATACCCCTCATGGTGAGATCCCAGGGTGGTAAAAATGGTTTGAACTTGACTACTAACCTAAGGAGCCCTGGTGGTGCAGTGGTTAAAGTGATTGACTGCCAACTGAAAGGCCAACAGTTCAAAACCACCAGTGGCTCCTTGGAAGAAAGATGTAGCAGTCTGCTTCTGTAAAGATTTACAGCCTTGGAAACCCTATGGGGTCCCTATGAGTCAGAATCGACCCCACGGGTTTGGGCTTTTTTGTTTTTGTTTTTTTACTAACCTAAAGTTTGGAGGTTTGAACCAGTGGTACTGAGAAAGAAAGGCCTGGCAATCTGCTTCCATTAAGCTTATAGCCAAGTATTACTGAAGAGCTTCAAGCTGAACCCTGCTTTCTATTTAACAGAGAGCAAAGCCCTACCACTTATTAAGAAACTACCGTGTCATTTATTTATCATGTGCCCACCATAGGCTAGACCCATGTTATTTTCATTCACGTACGTCATCTCCTTTAAGGTATCTCCTTTTTTGTACATTTATTCATTCATTGTACAGCTGGTAGCCGGAAAACACTATTCTAACAAATCAATTAGGAACCCTGGTGGCACAATGGCTAAGTACTTGGCTACTAACCGAAAGGTTGGCAGTTCAAAACGACCAGCTGTTAGGTGGGAGAAAGATGTGGCAGACGGCTTCCAGAAAGATTACAGCCTTGGAAACCCTATAAGGTAGCTCTATTCTGTCCTATAGGGTCACTATAAGACTCAACAGCAGTGGGTGGGAACAAATAAATTAGCCCTTCTGACTTGCCTGGGTCCTCAACAATGAAGAATTATGGTTAGCATAATGAGCTTTGATTTTCTACGAATCACTGTTATTTGAATATAATTTCTTTATGTTGTAGTTCCTGGTTTTGAAGGAAGGTTTTGTGGTTGAGCTAAAGCTAGATACATAGATAGCATCAGTCGTTTAAATACTTGTTAATTGCGTGAGAAAACATCCCACTGTGCACGTGGATTTGAAATCACTGACCACACACCAACTTTGTGAAAAATGACGTGTAAGCAGGAACATGTCTCACTGCTGAAGAACAGTGCGATTATGTGATTACAGTATGTCAGTACTTAAATAGGTCTGTACTCCTTGTGCAAATGTGTTGGGGCTTAAAGGAAAATAAAAAAGAAGGCTTTTTTACTAACTTTTGCAGTCTGAAATTAATCAAACATACAATCTGGATGCACTGATAATTACTGATGATTGGAATGTGAAAGTTGAAAACAAAGAAGAAGGCTAGGTAGTTGGAAAATACGGCCTTGGTGATAAAAATGATGCGAGATATTGCATGAAAAAAATTTTTGCAAGACCAACGACTTATTCACTGGAAATACTTTTTTCCAACAACATGAACAGTGACTATACACGAGCACCTCAGCAGATGGAATACACAGGAATCAAATCAAGTGCATCTGGGGAAAGACAATGGAGAAGCTCAATATCAGCCAGTGGCCGACTGCAGAACAGACCATCAACTGCTCATATGCAAACTCAAGTTGAAGCTGAAGAAAATTAAAACAAGTCCACAAGAATCAGAGTAAGACCTTGAGTATATCCCATTTGAATTTAGAGACCATCTCAGGAATAGATTTGACACACTGAACCCTAACGACTGAAGACCAGATGATTTGTGGGATGACATCAAGGACACCATACATGAAAAAAGCAAAAGGTCATTTAAAAAGACAGGAAAGAAAGAAAAGGCCAAAATGGATCCCAGAAAAGACTCTGAAAGTTGCTCTTGAAGGTAGAGTAGCTAAAGGGAAAGGAAGAAATGATGAAGTAAAGAGCTGAACAGAAGATTTCAAAGGGCAGCTTGGGGAGACAAAGTAATTTAATGAAATGTGCAAAGACCTAGAGTCAGAAACTCAAGAGGGAAGAACACACTTAGCATTTCTCAAGCTGAAAGAATTGAAGAAAAAAATCAAGCCTTGAGTTGCAACATTGAAGAATTCTACGGGCAAAATATTGACGATGCAGAAAACCTCAAAAGAAGATGGCGGGAATACAAAGAGTCGCTGTACCAAAAAGAACTGGTCGACATTCAACCATTTCAGGAGGTAGCATATGAACAAGAACCAATAGTATTGAAGGAAGAAGTCCAAGCTGCATTGAAGGCATTGGTGAAAAACAAGGCTCCAGGAATTGATGGAATACCAATTGAGATGTTTCAACAAACAGATGCAGTGCTGAAAATGCTCACTCATCTCTGCCAAGAAATTTGGAAGGCAGCTACCTGGCCAACTGACAGGAAGAGATCCATATTTGTAGCCAAAGAAATGTGATCCCATAGAATGTGGAAATTATCAAACGATATCATCAATATCAGACACAAGTAAAATTTTGCTGAAGATCATTCAAAAGTGGTTGTAGTAGTACACCAATAGGAAACTGCCAGAAATTCAAGCTGGATTCAGAAGAGTACATAGAACCAGGGGTATCATTGCTGATGTGAGCTGGATCCTGGCTGAAAGCAGAGAATACCAGAAAAATGTTTACCTGTGTTTAATTCACTATGCAAAGGTATTCGACTGTGTGGATCATAACGAATTATGAATGACACTGCAAAGAATGGGAATTCCAGAACACACTTAATTGTGCTCACAAAGAATCTGTACACAGACCAAGAGGCAGCCATTTGAACAGAATGAGGGGATACTGCGTGATTTAAAATCAGGAAAGGTGTGTGTCAGGGTTGTATCCTTTCACCATATCTGTTCCATCTGTATGCCGGGCAAATAATCCAAGAAACTGGACTATACGAAAAAGAACGTGGAAATCAGGATTGGAGGAAACTCATTAACAACCTACGATATACAGATGCCATAACCTTGCTTGCTGAAAGTGAAAAGGACTTGAAGCACTTACTGATAAAGATCAAAGACGATACAGCCTTCGGTATGAATTACACCTCAACATAAAGAAAACAAAAATCCTCACAACTGGACCAATAATCAACATCATAATAAACTGACAGAATAGTGAAGTTGTCAAGGATTTCATCTTACTTGGATCCACAATCAACTCCCAGGAAGCAACAGTCAAGAAAGCAAATGACACGTTGCATTGGGCAAATCTGCTGCAAAAGACCTCTTTAAGGTATAGAAAGCAAGAATGTCACCTTTGAGGACTAAGGTGTGCCGGACCCAAGCTATGGTGTTTTCAGTCGACTCATACGCATGTGAAAGCTGGACAATGAATAAGGAAGACCAGAGACGAGTTGATACCTTTGAAATATGGTATTGGCAAAGAATACTGGATACACCATGAACAGCCAAAAGAACGAACAAATCTGTCTTGGAAAAATACAGCCAGAATGCTCCTTAGAAGCAAGACAGACGAGACTTCCTCTCACATACTTTGGACATGTTATCAGGAGGGACCAGTCCCTGGAGAAGGACATCATGCTTGGTAGACTAGAGGGTCAGTGAAAAAGAGAAAGACCCTCCAGGAAATGGATTGATATGGTAACTTCAACAATGGGCTTGAGCATAACAACAACCATGAGGATGGTGCAGGACCGGGCAGTATTTTGTTCTGTTGTACATAGGGTCACTATGAGTCGGAACTGACTCAAGGGCACCAAACAACAATGTAATATAATGTAATATGGTATGTATGGTATAGTAAAAAGGAACCCTGGTGGTGCTGTGGCTGCTAACTGAAAGGTCAATGGTTCAAACCCACCAGCCATCCCACAGGAGAAAGGTGTGGCAGTCTGCTTCCATAAAGATTTACAGACTTGGAAACCCTATGGGGCAGTTTTACTCTGTCTTATAGGGTCATTATGAGTCAGAATCCACTTGATGGCAATGGGCTTTGGGTTATGGTATAATCCCTTGCCATCGATTCCAACTTATGGCAACCGTATGGGACAGAGCAGAACTGCCCCACAGGGTTGCCAAAGCTGTAAATCTTTACAGAAGCAGATAGCCACGCCTTTCTCCCACGGAGCAGCTGGTGGGGTTTGAACTGCCTACTCTTCATTTAGCAGCCGAGCACTTAACCACTACACCACCAGGGCTCCTTGGTTATACCCATTGCCGCTGAATCAATTCTAACTCATAGGGACCCTATAGGGCAGAGTAGAACTGCCCCACGGGATTTCCAAGTAGCGGCTGGTGGATTCAAACTGCTGACCTTTTGGTTAGCAGCCAAGCTCTTAACTACTACACCACTAGGGCTTGTTGTGCCGTGCTGTGTGCTGTGCCATGCTGTACCATGCTATGTTATGATATGTTATTATATGGAGCCCTGGTGGTGCAGTGGTTAAGAACTCGGCTGCTAATAGGTCAGCAGTTAAAATCCACCAGGGGCTCTTTGGAAACCTTATGGGGCAGTTCTACTCTGTCCTATAAGGTTGCTATGAGTCGGAATCGACTTGACAGCAATGGGTTTGGTTTTTGTTTATACTATAATTATGTTACATTCTATTATACTATATTATATGTACACACTTATATATAAAATCTCCAAAGACAACAGGGTCTCTTTAGAGCTATGTTATCTTGGAGTAGGTTTCACAATCAAAGAAAACACATTTGCGTGGATTTTTAAACAAACCCTATCAGATGCAGTTCCACCTAGCTGTCAGGTAACGGCTGCTGGTCAGCTAGACACCCCCGCCCTGTGTGTGATGTCCCAGTGAACAAGCAGCCTCTGGCGTCAGGTTTACAGCTCACCAGGATTAAACCATTTCCGTTATTTGTGACAGCTAGGCTGGGTCTTCTGGACCATGCATCTACCACTTTACATTTGGGAGGTCCTCTCCAAAAAAGAGATCATGCCTTCTAGCCCTCACTGGGGTGGGGGGGGTGCTGCAGGGACAGGTGCCTGACAGCATCTGACAAAGGACTTTGACGTGTCGCAGGTACGGGCAGCTATGCCCTCGCAGACGAGTTAGCAGATTACCATGGAGTCTCTTAGCCTCTCCTGGTCTGTTCCCCTCAGTAATCTCTCACGTGGCCCACCCGCTAGGCTTGGAAATCCTGGTGAAACGGGCCGATCATGACCTGGCTTCGGTGGGGTGCAGTGGGGTGGGGGGGCTCTGCTCTTCGCACAGCCTGAACCTCAGAGAGGTTGAAAGTGGAAAGGGGGCCTTGAGACAGCCAGTCCTCAGCAGGAGATAATGAAATCATGTGCGGGCCGTGCAAAAAAGGTCCTTTCTTCAGAGCTCAGTCTCAGGCCAAAGCCGCTGCTGCCACCCAAGTACCCTGGTAGAGCGAGTGTGTGTGCGCGGGTGTGCGTATGCGTGTGAGTGTGTATGACTGTGTGCACATGTGTCCATGATAGCGTGCCTGTGCGTATGTTGTGAATTCGTGTGTGAGTGTGTGTGTGTGTGTGTGTGTGTGGTGTATGTGCATGGGTGTGATTATGTCTGCTTGTGTGTGCATGTGTGTATGAGGCTGTGCTATGTGCATGAGTGTACTTGTATATGAGCGCGTGCTTTTTATTTGTGCCTGTGTGTGCATGAATGTGTGAGTGTGAGTGTGCTTGTGTGTGCATGTCTGTGCGTGTGCTTGTGTGCAGATGAGTGTGCATATGTGTGTGCTTGCGTGTTCACGAATGTGTGCTTGTGTGTAGGGGTGTGTGCTTGTGCGTGTGTGTGTGATTCTATGTGCATGAGTGTTGGGGTGTGTGTGCTTGTGTGCTGTACATGACTATGTCCTACTGTGTGTGCATGAGTGTGTGTATGTGTGCATATGTGTGTGTGTGTGTGTTGGGAGCCAGGAGGGTATTGACCTCAGCAGCCGCCACCTAAGACTTGCCAGCAGTGTGGAGGAATGCCAAAAGTCAAGAGGAAGCCCCACCAAAGCAACTGTGACCAGCACATCGACAGATGCCTTCCGACAGAAAAGCTCCTAAGAGCAAAAAACATACATGTGCTGCTTCTTGTATTTTAATCGGGGAAAAATATTCTAGTACTGATTGTGTCATATGAGTAAACACAATAATTAGTAATAACCCCCCACCACATTCAGTCCTCCCAGCAGCCCTGGGAGACGTGGGGGTGAATGCTATGACCTTCTCTATTTTCATAAACGAGGAAACGAACTCCAGGAGGCTAAGTGACTTCCCCATGCTCATACAAGTTGCGAATGGCAGTACTTTAACTCCAATCTAGATCTTCTAGTTTTTTTCTCATTAGTTTTTACTGACGTGTTGTAATTACAAAAGCAATGCACATACACGTATCTTTTTTTAACAAAGAAAAGTATACGATTTCTCCCCCCCGCCCCCACACACACACGCCAAATAGATCCATCGTTAACTCTTTGGGGTGTGTTCTTCTAAGCCTATTTCTATGCCTATATTGTATACACAAAAGTGGGATCATACTATCCACAATGCTCTACTAATTGTTTTCTTAATTTAATTAACAAGCTATCATTCAAAGCTTTCTTATGTCATATAAAGGTCTACTTCCTCTGTTTATGGATTTTAATGGTACCCATTGTGTGGCTGTCTCATAAACCATGTACCTGTTCTCAACTGTTGAACCTATACATTGTTTCCAATTTTTTCTTTAACAGAACCCTGCTGTGTGCATTCTTGTACCTAGATATTTGGACACTTGTACTAGAAAACCTGCAGGATAGGTTCGTAGACTAAGGAAGTCCTGGGTTATTGAACAAACACTCTTAATTTGGATATATACTGCCAAATTGCCTAACCAAAAAATTGTATCAACATCCACAAACAGTGTGCAACCATGGCAATTTTCCAACTGTGGGTATTTCTAATTTTTTTCAAATTAATAAACTTTTTATTTATAGTTCTTGCATTAGCAATGAGATTGATCACCTTTTCATGTGTTTGGTGGTGTTGTAGACAACGTTTCTACTGAATTGTTTAAATTTTCTTATTGATTTGGAAGAGCTTTTTATATATTGTGGCTATCAACCACTTGTAAAGCTCTCCTCCCAGTATTTTATAGAGTCTTTTACCAAATTTTTTTTTTTTTTTTTTTTTTTTTACCAAATAGGATAAACTCTAGTCTGATTTCAAATTCCTTTCTCTTTCAATTAGAAATTCCTAACTAGAAAACTAGGTACCCATAACTTAAAAAAAAAAAAAAAATAGAAATCTTATTTTGAGAAAAACAATAAAAAGGCAATAATTATATATTATATTTGAACAGAATACCTATTAGTAAAAACTTTGATAGGGAGATAAAAGGTCAAAAACTTCCATGACTTTAGGCCAAAATAAATAAATAATTTCTTTGGGGTTGAAATGTCTCCTGAAAATTTTCTCATCATACAAGTACAGACACCATTACCCCCAAAAGCTGACACCACTAAAAATGTAAGAGATGAAAAATATAAAAATGAAAAAAAAAGATGCAAAAAATGTGGCTTTTAAAAAGCCTTGTGTGTTCTAGATACCACTTCACTCATAACTAATGAGAGTCAAATGAGATAAAAATTTTCCTTCAGCTATGCAAGTATGAACAACAAAGGCATACTGGCCATACGTGAGTGTTTGCAAATTAACTCTCAAGACTACAGACTGACCCAAGACATGACCGCCCTAGTTTTCTACCTTCAATTTAAAAAGCCCTGAGCAATTTAGGCCTATTTCTTTTCTGCCTCTTATTCCTAGATACCAAAACCAGTTGCCATACAGTTGACACCTACTCATGGCGACCCCTGTGTGTCAGAGTAGAACTGTGATCCATAGGGTTTTCAATGGCTGATTTTTCGAAGTAGATCACTAGGCCTTTCTTCCAAGGTGCCTCCGGCTGGACTCAAACCACCAACTTTTCAGTTAGCAGCCGAGTACTTTAGCCATTTGCACTACCCAGGCACTCCTATCCCCAAATAATCTCTTTCAAATTTTATTACAATGATTGCTCCTATTCCCACTGTCTAACGGAAGAGTGGCTGAGGCCCAAAAGACGACGGGTAAGATGGAGAGTCCAGGACCTATGTTTGGACTCCTCCAATACTGGGTTCCAACTTCTGTTCTCCAAGTTTGTACAGAAACTAGGAAACTTGTGGCACTCATGAAGGGCTCCAAGAGATGTTATATAGGAAATTCTCAAAACTTTCACACGTAATGTTTCGGATGTATGTCTGCCTTTTCAATAAACATTATGCATTATCACAGGATTTAATAAAGCGGCTCAGTTAAAAATGCCATCTGGGGCTCTGCACACTTTAAACAAAGCTTAAAATAACCCACCCCAGCAACTGGGAGGGCCCAGCTGTTCTCAAAACCTCCTCACTCCCTTTACCCACTGCCGTCAAGTTGATTCCAACTCATAGCAACCCTGTGGGTTTGAACCACTGACTGGTGGTTTTGAACCACTGACTTTTCAGTTAGCAGCCGAGCGCTTAAACTCCACAGCACCAGAACTCCGCTTCACTCCCTTTACCTCCCCATAAAGAGTGACAGAAGACTAGAGGCTCAAAGTATCAAGAAGGAGCTGACCCAAACAAGGAGATAGACATCAAGGGCTCCCTAAAGTTTGCTCTTGTTCACTTAATGTATTTCCCAATTCTACAGCTCAGGCGTGGGGGTCTGGAAGAGGAAACAGGATGTAGTTATTGAAGGTTCTTTACAGTTCTCTCCATCAGGCGGTGGCAGCTCAGTGGCAGAATTCTCACCTTCCATGTGGGAGACCCAGGTTCGATTCCCGGCCAATGACCTCATGAGCAGCCACCAGCCGTCTGTCAGTGGAGGCATGCCTGTTGCTATAATGCTGAACAGGTTTCAGTGCAGGTTCTAGACTAAGATGGACTAGGAACAAAGACCTGGCAACCTACTTCTAAAAATCAGCCCGTGGAAACCCTATGGACCACAACAGTCTGATCCACAACTGATCAAGGAAGTAGTGCAGGATGGGACAACGTTTTGTTCCATTGTGCATGGCGTCATCATGAGTTGGGGGCCGACTCGCCAGCAGCTATGTACCACCAAACCTCCCGTTCCTAATGTCTGAGAGAGAGCAGCTCTTTCCATTCCCTGTTCTGAAGTGAACACCAGTAAGAAACACAGAGAAATCACAACCAGCCCTTTTGTCCTGATAGAGACAAGACCGAAAGCACTCAACTCCGGATCTTCAGATCCTTCCAAAGAAGAAGCTCCAGGTGCTGAAGCAGTTCACCCCTCTTTTTCCTTCTTCTTCCCTCCCTACTTCTCACCCACCATCACCTCTCACACTGCTTCCCCTTTCAAGTCCTTCCTTGTCTTTGGGGTCACACCAAGATTTGTTCCCCAGATACGTGTAGCAAGTGCCAAGGCACGTGTATTCTCGTTCTTTGCCACAACCAGCCCCTCATGGCCCATTGTGATCAAATAAAATCAGTGCAAGTACCTGTCTGGATACTTCCCCTAGAGCTGGTGTCCTGAATTCAGACTTCTAGCCTCCTAAACTGTGACAAAAGGAGCCCTAGAGCCACAATGTTTTAGCACTCGGCTCCCCTAAACCCTAGTAAACCCTATGGGGCAATCAACTCAACAGCAACAACAAAACTGTGAGAAAATGAATGTCTATTCGTTAAAGCCATCCACTTGCGGTATTTCTGTTATAGCAGCGCTAAGGAACTAAGACAATCTGAGATGCATTCAGCTTGCCGTACATCATAACAAACCTTGCCATTTCTTAGCTTTGTAGGTGTGACAAAGTGCTTTCAAAGTGCTTCATTTGATTTCTGGGATACTTCCGTGATGCTGTCATACCCAATTTATAGAAGAGGAAACAAGAGGCTTCAAGGCATTTCAAGAGTCCAGGCATCTGTCCTGCAGCTTGAATGGCAGGGCTGGGAAAAGAAAAAGAGCCTCCCAGCAGCTGGAGAGAAACATATCCCCCACCCCATATCTCACTGCCTCCAAGGCTGAAGCCAAAAGACGGTGTGGTTACCTCTTACGAAGAACTGCTCTGGGTTCGCCACGTGAGTGTTTGTAGTATTTGGTGATCTACCTTTATTTGGGGGCCTTGGTGGCGCAGTGGTTAAGAGCACGGCTGCTAACCAAAAGGTCGGCAGTCCAAATCTACCAGCTGCTCCTTGGAATCCTATGGGACAATTCTGCTCTGTCCTATAGGGTCACTGTGAGTCAGGAATCGACTCAATGGCAACATTTTTTAATCTTTTTTTTTTAACCTTTATTTGCCCTGTGGTTACTTTTGGTTGTAAGTATAGCTCCATCTAAAAAATAAAAATAAAAAAGAGATTTTAAATGCTAAATTATAGAGCTATGCTGTCCAATATGGCAGCTACTAGTCACAAGTGACTATTTAAATTTAAACTGGCTAACATTAAATAAAATTTAAAATTCATTTCTTTGTTTGCCCTAGCTATATTTCAAGTGCTCAGTAGTCACATGTGGCTAGTGGGTAGGACAGCCCTGGTTCTAGAACATTTTCATCATCAAAGAAAGTTCTATTGGACAGTGTTGTTATACACCGACATCTTCAGAGAAAGCAGGTATTAGAAAAAGTGAGAAACATCTCAGGCAGAAGCAGTGCTGACATCTGTCCAATACTAAAGGTTGTTGCTCTCGTTGTTAGGCATCATCGAGTTGGTTCCAACTCATAGCAACCCTATGTACCACAGAACGAAACACCGCCTAGTCCTGTGCCATCCTCACAATGTTGCAGCCACTGTGTCAGTCCATCTCATTGAGGGTCTTCCTCTTTTTTGCCGACCCTCTTCTTTACCAAACATGATGTCCTTCTCCAGGAACTGATCCCTCCTGACAACATGTCCAAAGTATGTGAGACGAAGTCTCGTCATCCTTGCTTCCAAGGAGCATTCTGGCTATACTTCTTCCAAGACAGATTTGTTTATATTAAAGGTAGTTTACCAAAACCAAAAAAATTCACTGCCATCAAGTCGATTCAGATTCATAGTCACCCTGTAGGACAGGGTAGAACAGTCCACAGGATTTCTAAGGAAGTATATACCCTGGTGGTTAAGAGCTATAGCATTGCTAACTAAAAGGTCAGCAGTTTGAATCCACCAGGCATTCCCTGGAAACCCTATGGGGCCGTTCTACTCTGTCCTATAGAGTCACTATGAGTTGGAATCAACGCGATGGCAGCAGGTTTGGTTTTTTTGTGTTTTTTGTGTGTGTGTGTGTGTGTTTTTAACGTACACCGTGGACAGCCAAAAGAACGAACAAATCTGTCTTGGAAAGTACAGCCAGAGTGCTCCCGAGGAGCAAGGATGGCGAAACTTCGTCTCACATACTTTGGATATGTTATCAGGAAAGAACAGTCTTTGGAGAAGGACATTATGCTTGGTAAAAAAAAAAAAAGAAGGTTAGTGAAAAAGTTGAAGACCCTCCAGGAGATGGACTGACACAGTGGTTGAGACAACGGGCTCAAGCATAACAGCGATTGTGAGGATGGCGCAGGACTGGACAGCATTTCGTTCTGTTGTACACCGGGTCACTATGAGTCAGAACCAACTGGGCAGCACCTAACAACAGCAACAATCTTTACAGGAACAGACTGCCACATCTTTGTTCTGCGGAGCAGCTGGTGGGTTCAAACAACTGACCTTTCGGTTAGCAGCTGAGCGCTTTTAACCACTGTGCCACCAGGTAGTTTAGGACTAAAAAAAAAAAGATTAGAATAAAGAGGAGAAATAGATGCCCATAGTCTCGGGTGAATCCACCTAGAAAAAGAGGAAGGCATTCTTGAAGCGTTATGTTGCATTCCACTCTTGAATTCTTTAAGGAGTTAGAACCGACATACAAAGAGTCTGAACCACCAAAAAGGATATGAAGATTCAAACGGGGCGGGGGAACCCCAACAGTTTACAAACTAAACTTTGTACTTAGAAATTATTTTTCCTTTTATTCTATATAGAATGGTGTCATTTGTAACTCAAAAAGGGAAATTAAAATCATTTCTAGAGATCTTTTAGATAAATTCATATGAGCCACATAAAATCTACAAAAGCAGGTAAAAAGGATCTTCTCATTTATTCACTAATTCATTCAATCGAATGTATACAGTAAAACCTGCAAAAACTGGAACGCATATAAGGCAGAAACCTGTCAGAGAAGGAAAACACCAATATTTTCCACTAAGACAAGCGATAGAGAAGTGGTAAGACTGCACCCTTTCAAAGGCAGAAAACTTGTGACACCTGGAAAAACAAGGCAGTACTGTCAAGTTCCGGCTCTCACATTTTCACCGCAATACTCCCGGAGTCGTAGTGATATTCAAAAGAGGGGAAGCAAGTCCAACAAAACAGAACTCCTTTGCCAGCAGTGGGCTGGCTATTTTACCTAAGCCTTTCACTGAAAATTGTTCTTTAAAAAAGAGAGAGAATTAAACAGAGGAAATATATTTCAGGTACCCCATAGCCCCTATCACATGCGAAAGCTCTCTGTATAGAAAAATATCAGCTAAAATGTGTCAATGAATTAGAGATTTAGAAAAATCATCATTTTGAAACCCCCAGTGAAATAGCAGGAGCCCTGGTGGTATAGTGGTTAAAAGGTACGGCTGCTAACCAAAAGGTCAGCAGTTCAAATCTACCAGCCACTCCTTGGAAACTCTATGGGGCAGTTCTACTCTGTCCTATAGGGTCACTATGAGTCAGAATCGACTCAACGGCAACAGGTTAATGAAATAATCAGCTCAGGCAAGGATAACCAACAGACACTAAATGGGGTAAAGATTAATAAGGAACAGAATATTTCCACGGCACCAAAGTTTATCCCACAGACTACTGGCTGGTCCCAAGAGAGACATAATGGAAGATACAGGCAGTCACCTTTACCCTGTGATCATCCTAGTATTTCTTATGGGGGGACAACCAGAGGTTATGTTGTGGAATATGGTAGAAGGAGCCCTGGTGGTGGAAGAGTAAGAGCTCAGCTGCTAACAGAAAGGTCAGTGGCTCAAATCCACCCAGGAAAGACTTGGTGACCTGCTTCAGTAAAGATTACAGCCTTGGAAGCCCTACGGGGCAGTTCTACTCTGTCCTATAGGGTCACTATGAGTCGGAATCCACTAGATGGCAAAGGGTTTATCCCGTTAAAGATCTCCACTCTGAAAGTTAATAAAATGTGTTTATCGGAGAAGACCCACTGAAGTAAGAGACTGAAGCACGCTGATGATAAAGCATGGCGAGGAACAGGGAAGCATGATCAGAGTTCGCCCTGCCAACACAACAACTGTAGCTGCAAAAACAGCCCGACCCACGACAAACGTTGAACAGGCTGTTTCTCTCACCCCTTAGAAAAGTTGTCCCCAGAAGGGATAGGGAAGCTGCCCTTGCTCCCAGGGCTCGTTATTCCCTGTCATTCCCCTGGAAAAGCTTTGTCAGACAAGAATAAGAGACCATCCATCAACTTCTTTCCAACTCCTTGATTCAAGCCCATTTGCTTCGATCCCAAGTAAGGAGCCATGGAGAAATCCAAGTCCCGGATCCCAACATCTTTGTCTGCTGGGGTCAGAGACCACTACTGGCCCCCCAGCCCCGCCTCTACCAATTGCTTTGGTTATTAAAAAAACAACTTCTTTCCCCATCTCTGAAGCACTGAGAAGGAGGAGTTTCAGTGGACAAGAGCGAAGCATTTAACAAGAAATGAGAGGGATGGGAAGGAGGGAGAGGAGCCAAGTGCCAGACACTTGTTTAGTTTCACTTTTAAAGATGTCCCCACTCATTTACATGTCTGCAAAAGAGATTTCATTTAAGAGAGATTAGATGTGGGTGGGTCTGACTGTATTGTTGTTATGTGCCATTTAGTCGATTCTGGCTCCTAGCCACCAGGTAAAACAGAGAAGAACTGCCCCATAGGGTTTCTAGGCTGTCATCTTTATGGAAGCAGACTGCCACATCTTTCTCCCATGGAATGGCTCCTGGGTTTGAACCCCTGACCTTTCTACCTCTCAGTTAGCAGCCAAGTGCTTAACCTTTGGGCCACCAGGGCTCCTTCTGGCTGCATTAACAAGGTAATTCAGAGACCCCTGAAGGTAGGTATTCCTCTGGCAGAGGTCCTCGAGGTGTAGCAGAGTTTGGAAAGGAGGCCATCAGGGTGGGGGCAGACGCCCAAAGGCCTTTCTAGTTTTGGATAGGGAGAAAGAAGGGAGAAAAGGTCTGAGAACTCAGATTGCAAAAAAAGACTGCAGAGACCATGGGAGAGGGGGGCGGAAATGAGGATGAAATTTGAAAAGGGAAGAGGCATGAAATGTTGTCCAGTGCTGAGAGGCATCGGAGAGGAGCTGGGAATTGCTGCTTTCCGCAAGCCATGCTGCGTATCTCACTTCGGACCATTTACAGGTCTGCCTCTGCAACTGAGAGCCCCGGCTATTACACAGCCGCCAACTGATCCCACCCCACCCCACCCTAGTCAAATTCAGCGTTAAATAATTCCGCTGGGTTAACAAACCAGGTATTAAAAACCTTTAGGGTCCACACTTGCCAAATATGTCGGGGATCAACACGTGTGTGCGTGTGTCTGTGTGCTTGTGTGTGTGTGTGTGTGCATGCGTGCGTGTGGCATTGTGTTTTCTGAGACAACCCTACTGTGAAATTTGGCAGGGCCAAGATTTAGGGGGAAAGAAGATGATTGCAAAATAGGGCACAGAAGAGCTATGTTGGCCCCGTGTAGGGGAGGGTGGGGAGCAAAAGTGGCTGGAATAAACATTTAAAACCCGGAGCTGCCCTGGAATGGAAAGGGATGGGGAGAAAACTTCGAAAAGAAAAACAAGCAGGTGCGGTAGGTGGGGAGACTTGGGGAGAGTTCAGGGAGACTGCAGGTTCTGGGTGCCCGACGGGGCTCGAAGAAGGGTGGGGACCCCCAAGGATTCTCCGGGCAGTGAGCACTGCTAGAGCCCAGGTCTCTGAGTGACCAGGAAGCTACCGAGAGTGGCAGTGGGGGGACGCCAACGCCGGAGACAAGGGACCCGGCAAAGTGGCAGCGCCGGGGAGCCGAGGGAGCCTCTCCAACAGGACAAGTGGGCAGGAGGGAGGCCTGGGAAAGAGGGGTGGCGGGGGCGCGGTAGCACGCAGGGGCTCGCGGTCACTCACCCCGTTGGCCGCGGCCATCTGCACCACAATCTCAGTGGCCGTGCGGCTGAAGTACCTGCCGTCGCTGCCCACCACCATGGTGCAGCCCTGGCGGTCGCGCAGGTCGATGGACGACAGCACGCTCTGGATGAAGTTGGGCAGGTAGTTGCGCTGGCCCTCGAAAAGCCCGGTGGGCCGCCGCAGGCCCCCGCCTCCTGTCGGCCGCTGGTCCTCGTAGGGCGCCGTGGGCACCGTCAGCACCGGGATGGGGCTCCCCTCCATGGCGCCTCCTGGCCGGAGTTGCCGCGGCTCCGCCGGCCGAGCGACTGTGCCGGGGCCGGGCCCTGCTGGCTGGCCCCGTGCCCGACTCCGCCCCGCCGGGTCCCGGAGCGGCCGCCCTCACCCTGAGCCCGCGCCCTGCGCCCTCCCGCGGCGACAGCCACCCTCCTCTCTGAGCACTCAGCTACGCCCTGCGGGGCCTCCGAGAGCCCACACCCTGCGCGCTGCGCCCAAGCTGTGCGTCGGAGCCCGCGCCCTACGCCCTCCCGCGGCGACCCTCCCTCCACGCGTCCTCGCCGCCCCGGGGGAGTCCAGCGCCGCCTTCCAAGACTGAACTCTCCGACCCAACTTTCTCTCCCTTCCGATTGCTCCAGGCGCCCAGAGTTTTCCCCCAGCTGGACTGACTTTCGGGGCTTCCCAAAGGCAGGTCCCAGTGCTAGCCACCTCCCGCGCCTGGCCCAAGCCTTCCCTGGCGCTCTCTTCCCTCCAAGGCGCACCCTCCGCTAGGAAATAGTGATAGGCGTTTGAGCAGGGTGCGGGGTCCTTCCAGCACCCCCAGCCCCCTTCCCCTCCCGGCGGCAGCCCTCTCTCCCCGGCGCCCTGGGAATGAGCAGTTTGCACGCACACGTTTCTCTTTTCAATCAGGACTAGGAGGGAGGTAGGAGGGGTCTGAAACCTTTTGCCATCAGAGAACAACCCCGGCCAAAAATAACCCTGGAAAGGCGAGCTGGGAATTGTTATCTTCTGCCAGCGCTGAAATTGGAGGCCAGGGCTGCGTGTGTGTCTGTGTGCGCGCACACGCCCTGTGCTACCATTTGTTGTTGGGAATCACCGACTGTCAGGCCCTTCGGTCCAGCGGGACCCACCCAGGCCATCTCGCTTCCCTAGCCTGCTCAAGGAGGCACTCTTTTCAATATGGGGGAAAAAGGATTTATTTTATTTTTATTTTTGCTTACTTGTTTGTTGTGAAGGTTGCAACTGCAGCGACACAGACACATATTTCGCTCCTCTTCGTGCCCTTCTCCCGCTTCCTAGCCCAGCTCCTGCTTAGGAACAGATTGTCCCACATTGCTCTTGTCCACACTGCTGAACTCTTACCCCCCAAAATCTCTTTTAGTAGGAGGAGGCTAGAGTCCTTTTGGGGCCCTGGTGGCGCAGTGGTTTAGCCTTTGTTAACCAAAATGTCTGCTGTTTGAATCCACCAATCGCTCCTTGGATACCCTATGGGGCAGTTCTACTCTGTCCTACAGGGTCGCTATGACCAACCAGATGGCAAGGAGTTTGGTTTGTTGTTTTTTGTTTGTTTTTGTTTTTGTTTGTTTGTTTTGGTTAAAGTCCTTTTTAAGGATCCCTGGGTCACTATGAGTCAGAATCAATCGATTCCACAGCAAGGCGTTTGGTTTTGGGGTTTAATGGTAAAATGGTTAAGCACCGGCTGCTAGGCACTAACCAGAAGATTGGTGGTTGAAACCTACCAGTCCCTCCCAGGGAGAAAGACCTAATGATCTGCTTCCCTCAAGATTCCAGCCTAGGAAACCCTACAGGGCAGTTCTACTCTGTCACGTAGGGCTACTATGACTTGGAATTGACTCCATGGCACCTAAAACAACAAAGTCTTTTTTTTAAATTGTGCTTTAAGTGAAAGTTTACAGCTCAAGTTAGTTTCTTATACAAAACATTGTTATGTGACCCTAGTTGCTATCCCTATGTCAGCACACTGCTCCTTTCCACCCCGAATTTCCAAAAAAAAAAAATTTTTTTATTCAACCAGCTCCTGTCCCTTTCTGCCTTCTCATCCTGCCTCCAGACAGCAGCTGCCCGTCTAGTCTCATGTGCCTACTTGAGCCAAGAAGCACATACCTCACCAGTATCATTTTATGCCTTATAGTCCAGTCTAATCTTTGCCTGAAGAGTTGGCTTCGGGAATGGTTTTAGTTCTGGTTAGAGAGTCTGGGGGCCATGTCTTCTGGGGTTCCTCCAGTCTCAGTCAGACCATTAAGTCTGGTCTTTTTACTAGAATTTGAGTTCTGCTCCCCACTTTTCTCCTGCTCTGTCAGGGACTCTCAGTTTTGTTCCCTGTCAGGGCAGTCATTGGGGATAGCCAGGCACCATCTAGTTCTTCTGGTCTCAGGCTAATGGAGTCTCTGGTTTATGCAGCCCTTTTTGTTTCTTGGGCTAATATTTTCCTCGTATCTTTGGTGTTTTTCATTCTCCTTTGCTCCAGGTAGGTTGGAACAAATTGATGCATCTTAGATGGCCGCTCGCTAGCTTTTAAGACCCCAGAAGCCACTCACCAAAGTGGGATGCAGACCATTTTCCTAATAAACTTTGTTATGCCAATTGACATAGATGTCTTCTGAAACCATGGTCCCCACACCCCTACTACTCTGTCCCTTGAAGTGTTTGGTTGTATTCAGGAAACTTCTTAGCTTTGGGTTTAGTCCAGTTGTGCTGACTTCCTTGTATTGTATGTTGCCCTTCTTAAGATAATTCTTCCTAAGATAATTTTTGTCTACTATCTAATTAGTGACTCCCCCTCTCCCTTCCTCCCCACCCTCATAACTATCAAAGAGTGTTTTCTTCTGTGTTTAAACCTTTTCTTGAGCTCTTATAATAGTGGTCTCGTACAATTTTTGTCCTTTTGCAACTGACTAATTTCACTCAGCATAACGCCTTCCAGATTCATCCATGTTACGAGATGTTTCACAGATTCATCCTTGTTTTTTATCATTGCATAGTATTCCGTTGTGTGAATATACCACTATTTGTTTATCCATTCATCCATTGATGAGCGCCTAGGTTGTTTCCATCTTTTTGCTATTGTGAAAAGTGCTGCAGTGAACGTGGGTGTGCATATATCTATTCATGTGATGGCTTTTATTTCTGTATGATATATTCCAAGGAGTGGAATTGCTGGATTGTAACAAAGTCTTTTTTAACGTCCTACCAGGAAGGAATAAACAAGCCCAGATTAAACAAGGACTGGGGACCAGGAGCTGGATTGGGGCTTCTGCACGCTTCCTCTCCTTCTGCAGGGGCTACAGATTCCCTGCCTCCTTTCCTTAACCAAAACCAACCAACCAACCAATTACTGTGGTCAGTTCTGACTCATGGCAATCCCATGTGTGTCAGAATAGAACTGTGCTCCATAGGGCTTTCAATGGCTGATTTTTTCAGAAATAAACAGCCAGACCTTTCTTCTGGGTTGAGGAGAAAGATGCAATAATCTGCTTCCATAAAGATTTACAGCCTTGGAAAGCCTGTAGGGCAGTTTTACTCAGTCCTATAGGATCACTATGAGTCAGAATCAACTCACAGCAGCAGGTTTGGTTTTTTTATTCTTGTTTTCTTCCAAAGTACCTCCAGGTAGACTCAAACCTCCAACCTTTTGGTTAGAGGCCAAAGGTACTAACCATTTTCACCACCCAAAACCAAACCCTTTGCTGTGAACCCATTCCAACTAATGGCGACCCCATGAGTTACAGAATAGAACTACGCCATATGGTTTTCTCGGCCGTAGTCTTTACGAAAGCAGGTCACCAGGCCTTTCTTCCGCAGAGCAGCTGGGTGGATTCGAACCACCAACCTTTAAGTTAGCAATCAATTGCAAAACTGCTTGCATCACCCAGGCTCTTTTTGCACCACCCAAGGACTACTTAAAATCCGAAACTAAGAAATACCCCATAGCATTGAGTTTATGTTAATGGTGGAGGAAAAGCATGGAGAAAGATAGTGATAATTGTGTAACTGGATGAATGTAATCACTGTCACTGAATTATGTTGTTGTTGTTAGGTGCCATCCTGTTGGCTCCGACTCATAGCGACCCTGTGTGCAACAGAAGGAAATACTGCTTGGTCCTGCGCCGTTCTCACAGTCGTCGCTATGTTTGAGCCCATTTTTGCAGCCACTGTGTCAACCCATCTCATCGAGGGTCTTCCTTTTTTTCAATGAGCCTCTATTTTACCAAGCATGATGTCCTTCTCCAGGGACTGATCCCTCCTGATAACATGTCCAAAGTATGTGAGACAAAGTCTCACCATCTTCACTTCTAAGGAGCATTCTGGCTCTACTTTTCCAAGACAGATTTGTTCATTCTTTTGACAGTCCGTGATATATTCAATATTCTTCACCAACACCGTAATTTCAAAGGCATCAATTCTTCTCTGGCCTTCCCTAATCATTGACCTGCTTTAACATGCATATGAGGTGACTGAAAATACTATGGCTTTGGTCACACCTTCGTCCTCAAAGTGACACCTTTGCTTTTTAACACTTTAAAGAGGTCTTTTGCAGCAGATTTGCCCAGTGCAATGCATCTTTTGATTTCTCGACTGTTGCTTCCATGGGCATTGATTATGGATCCAAGTAAAATGAAATCCTTGACAACTTCAATCTCCATTTATCATGATGTTGCTCATTGGACCAGTTGTGAGGATTTTTGTTTTCCTTATGTTGAGGTGCAATCCATGCTGAAGGCTGTGGTCTTTGATCTTCATCAGTAAGTGCTTCAAATCCTCTTCACTTTCAGCAAGCAAGGTTGTGTCATCTGTATAACGCAGGTTGTTAATGAGTCTTCCTCCAATCCTGATGCCTGGTTCTTCTTCATATAGTCCAGCTTCTCGAATTATTTGCTCAACATACAGATTGAATAAGTATGGTGAAAGGATACAGCCCTGAAGCACACCTTTCCTGATTTTAAACCATGCAATATCCCCTTGTTCTGTTCAGTTGCTGCCTCTTCGTCTAAATACAGGTTCCTCATGAGCACGATTAAGTGTTCTGGAATCCCCATTCTTCACAATGTTATCCATAATTTATCATGATCCACACAGTCCAGTGCCTTTTCATAGGCAATAAAACACAGGGAAACATCTTTCTGCTGTTCTCTGCTTTCAGCCAGGATCCATCTGATCAGCAAAATTTTACTTGCATGTGACATTAATGATATTCTTTGATTATTTCCACATTCTGTTGGATCACCTTTCTTTGGAATGGGCACAGATATGGATTCCTTCCCATCAGTTGGCCAGGAATTAGACACGTAGAAATTGTTGAATTGGTGGTTTGTTGTGAATATTTTTACCACAGTCAAAAACACATATATCCCACAGAAAACAGGAGTGGAGAGAGAACTGACCAACAGAATAAAACCCCAAAGAGAGAAGAAACGATTCTTATTTTTGCTTCTGTCTCCTTTCACCCTCAAAGCATCATTGTACCCAGTAAGACTACTGTCCTGAAATCTGCTTCATCTCCTCCCTCAAATAATGTCCACATCCTCGGGCAAAAACTGACTTTCTGCAGGCTTACAAAGTGTTTGATCATAGTGAGACACATGTGAGTAATAGCTCACGCTCGTACACTGCTTTGCAGTTGATAAAAGGCTTTGTATTTGTTGTCTCCTTGGAGGCTCAAAGCAACTAAAAAAAAATGTAGGAATGCTATTCATAGCTTCCCCCATTTTACAGATGAGGAAAGGAAAGCTTTCTGTGAGGTCACGGAAGTGGCCAAGATGCAGCCAGCCCAAATTCTTGTAATGCCCTCACACTCTTTATTAACATCACTGAGTATAACTGGACAGCCACTGAAGACATCAGCTGAAGCCTGCCCAGACTTCCAGCCATTTTCTTAAATGTAAAGACTGTCCTTTTGCTTATGTCTTTTCCTCGGCTTCCAAGGGCCCATTCCATGCAAAGTTCCTCACTTTAATGGTATGGTTGAGAGTCTTAGCTTAGGACCAAGTAGTCAGAACCTCAACATATGTCCTTCCTTAGGCATATTGCCTCAAGCGGGATCAGTTGGAGTATTTGGGAATTTGGAAATGGAATCAAGGGAAATGGCTGATTCAGCTTCTGTATCCACAGGCAATGCTTGGTGTTCCCAGACTTGTAACAAATCCTCACTTTGAGTCTATCTTCCCCCACAGGTCTCTGTGTGTATTCTATTCTTTTTATAAGACACTACTCCGACCATGGACCACCAGAAGAATGAACAAATCTGTCTTGCAAGAAGTACAGCCAGAATGTTCCTTAGAAGCAAGGATGGGCAAAACTTTGTCTCACATACTTTGGACACATTATCAGGAGGGACCAGTCCCTCGAGAAGGATAGCATGCTTGGTAAAGTAGAGGATCAGCAAAGAAGAGGAAGACCCTCAACGAGATGGATTGACACAGTGGCTGCAACAATGGGCTCAAGCATAACAAGGATTGTGAGGATGGTGCAGGACCAGGCAGTGTTTCGTTCTATTGTACATAGTCGGGTCGCTATGAGTCGGAATCAACTCGATGGCACCTCACAACTCAGAAGTAACTAGGTTTAGGACCCACCCTACTCTGGTATGACCTCGTTAACATAATGTTACGGACTGAATTGGGTTTCTCAAAAGTATGTGTTGGAATCCTACCCTCTATAACTGTGGCAGTGATCCCATATGGGAATATGGTTGTCTCTGTTATGCCGATGAGGCCATATCAATGTAGGGTGTCTTAGACCTAATCCTTTGAGACATAAAAAGGGCAGATTACACAGAGAGAGAAGCAAGCATGAATGGGGGAAAGACAGACGCCAAGGTGAGGTTTCTGCAGAACGCCGAGAAGACGCTAGACAAGCTAAGACAAGAATTTTTCACCAGAGCAGGGAAAGAGGGCCTTCCCCTATAACCGGCACCCTGAATTTGGACTTCTAGCCTCCTAAACTGTAAGAAAATAAATGTCTGTTCTTTAAAACCACCCACTTGTGGTATTTTTGTTACAGCAGCACCAAGAAACCAAGACATATGACAAAAGGAAAACCCTGTTTCCAAACAGGATCACATTTACAAGTTCGAGGGTTAGGATTTCAGAATTTTTTTTTTTGGAAGGGGGCATAATTCTATCTATAACACCCAGTAAAGAAGACAAGGATATAATCCCCAAGCCTTGATGGTGACCAGAGTACGGCCAGGCTGCCGTCTCTCCACTTCTAGCGCCTGCCTCTCTCTTTCCATCACCATCCTTCTCTCCTTCCACAGGGCAGGGGACAAGGAGTCCCATCTCATACTAGACCGTACAGTTTTACCACCCAAGAGGAAAGCCATTTCCCTTGGTTCCCTTTCCAAATTCCCAAGTACTCTGGTCCCTCTTGAGTCCATGTGCCCAGCCACACAACCTCTCAGTGGGAATTCCTCCAAATAAGGGGGTGCTATAAAAAAAAAAATTTTTTTTTTTTTTTTATTCTATGTAAGGAGCCCTGGTAGCACTGTAGTTAAGAGCTATGGCTGCTAACCAAAAAGGTCAGCAGTTCAAATCCACCAGCCACTCCTTGGAAACCCTATGGGGCAGTTCTACTCTGTCCTATGAGTTGAAATCCACTCAATGGCAATGGGTTTAGGTTTTTTGTTTTGTTTTGGTTTGGCTTTGGTTTGGTTTACTCTCCAAAGGAAAGTGAGATGAGTGAGAAAACAGTAATTGTCCATAAATCAGGTGACACTTCTGCTGAGCATGTCTTTTGAATAACTCTGTTTCTCTGAATTAACATAGCACTTTGTAACACTCTAAGAAATTGATGACATGCCGACATAGCTTTCTGTGTATGTCTTTTCTCCTCCTGCTGTATGTGACGCTGGAATAATTCCTTAACCTCTCCTAGCCTCAGTGTCTTCACTAGAAGTTGGAAATGAGGATTCTTCTCATCCCTACCTCGTTAAATTTGGCGAGAAGCTTCAAGTACTTAGCACAGAGCCTGGTAAGTAGAAAGGCATTCGGTAAATGTTAGCTGTTCAGATCATTGCCATCAACATCCTGTTTATCCTTAGCATGACCTCCTATATAGCAAGAACCACAACGGTTAAGCGCTCGGCTGCTAACGAAAAGGTTGGCAATTAGAAGCCACCCAGCAGCTCCTCAGGAGAAAGACCTGGCCATCTCCTTCCGTAAAGATCGCAGCCTACAGAACCGTATGGACCAGTTCTATTCTGTCACACAGGGTGGCTAGGAGTTGAAATCGACTCAACGGCACCCAGCAGCAACAACAACAGGCCATCATTGCACACAAAGTCTTTGGGCACCAGAGCCAAACCAGTTGCCATCTAGTCAACCCAGGCTCATGGTGGCTCCATGTGTGTCAGAGCAGAACTGTGCTCCACAGGGTTTTCGGCGGCTATTTTTTCAGAAGTAGATTGCCAGGCCTTTCTTCTGAGGCCCCTCTGGATGGACTGAACCTCCAACCTTTAGTTTAGCAGCGAACAGCTTAACCATTTGCACCGCCCAGGGAAAGAGACTAGGACTAGCTTTGTAAACACAACTAGTGCCCCTGCCTGCCCCTCCTGCATGTCCCCCAGGGGCTAGGTCAGGGGTCATTCCATTACTCTGATTCTATTTTTGTGCTCAGCTCAGAGCTCTTCTGCAGTGTGGGTCACACTGCGGAATAATCCTATTTGCCTAGAGATCTTTTCAGCCTTCTCTGAGCCTCTCCTGGAGAAGTCTTGGCAGGAAACAGAAGCAACTGATAGATCCTTCCTTCCCTTGAGACTTCCTTGGTCTAGAAAAGGTGTCAGCCATCTTCGTGTAGAGGACATACTGGCAGGCTCCGCTGGACCAACATTTCCCAGAAGGGGGCCTGAGTAAAGCACACGTTGAAACCCTTCCTGGCTTATCTCCCTCTCAGACATTCACAAAGCGTATTAGCATATCACAGGCTCTGAGAAGTCCTGCAGGAAAGAAAGCTATTTAGCTTTATTTAGCCCAGTATTTCCAGATTGTATTTGACCATGGAGCCCTTTTCCAAAACACCTGTTAGCAGATCAAGGGCACTTATATTCCATGAAACACTTCAACCTCCAGGGTCCCTTCCGGCTACACCGTTCTGTCATTCTCTTTCTCACCAGTTGTTTGTTGTTGGTTGTCTTGGCACCAGCTCCGACTCACCTCACCGTGACCCCATGTGCAGAGCAGAACTGCTCCACAGGGTCTCCAAGGCTGTGGCCTTTCGGGAGAAGATCACCAGGCCTTTCTTTCGAAGTGCTTCTGGATGGGTTCAAACCACGAACCTCTCAGCTAGTAGTTGAGCCCTTAATCGTTTGCACCACCTCAAAAGAGTCAGGTACACACTGTCCAGTGTTTTAAAACCCATTGTGATTGTGAGACTTTAACTGAATTCTCCGTAGAGGCAGTCCCTGGGTTAGGAACATCTGACTTACTGACAACTAAAACTTGCCCTTTACCGTGGCGTAAATTTGCCCTCACTTTGAAACCATTCAACCAGCCCCTCAACGAATTCCTTATCACGAGCACCTTCACTTGCTACAGGGGCAGCTTTTAAATCATTGAAAAAGCTTCGAGCCCTTTCTTGTACTAAAGCCAAAGTCCATTGCCGTGGAGTCGATTCCAACTCATATCTGCATTATAGAACAGAGTAGGACTGCCCCATAGTGTTTCCAAGGAGCAGCTAGTGGATTTGAATTGCCAACCTTTTGGTTAGCAGTCAAGCTCTTAGCCGCTGTGCCACCAGGGCTCCAGCAAAAAAAAAAAACCCAGTGCTGTTGAGTCAATCCCGACTCATAGAGACCCTATAGGACAGAGTAGAACGGCCCCATAGAGTTTCCAAGGACGGCCTGGTGGATTCGAACTGCCAACCCTTTGGTTAGCAGCCATGGCACTTAACCACTACGCCACCAGGGTTTCAGGCTCCACTAAAGTAAAGCTAAACAAGAATCAAACGCACCTGTTCCAACTTACCTACAAATTTGACTTAAAGACACAGTTAGGAATGGATCTAGCTTGTAACCCAGGAAACTGCCGGTGTACATACATTTCATCTTATATGTTCTCTTCTTCCACACTCCCCCTACCCCTGTCCCGCCTCCCCCCTCCCCCAGCTGGCAGGAAAACACACATCTATTTGGCCCATGGTAGTTCTACGCAGAGTCAGGGTTCACTTCTGTGCACACCAGCACTAGTTGCCGTCAAATCAACCCCAACTCATGGTGACCCCACGAGTGTCAGAATAGAATTGTCTCCATGGAGTTTTCAATGGCTGTTTTTTTTTTTTAGCAGTAGATTGCCAGGCCTTTCTTCTGAGGTGCCTCTAGGTGGACTCAAACCTCCAGATTTTCAGCGATTGAAAACGTTTGCACCACCCAGGAACACTTCGCGCACACAGGGAGTGCTGACAACACGGTGACTCACTGACTCAGAGCAGAAGGCATCCCAAAAGCACAGAACAAGAAGCAGGAAAGCAGGTGGGAAAATGGCTCAGGCAGTCCTCTAAGTGGGCTCTGGGCCCCTTTTTTAATCTGCCCCCAAATCTTCTGGAGATGAGGAAAGCCAATTGGATATTTCAAACCATTCCTAAAATACCGCCTTCCACTAAGCCTTCTGTTCCCCAGTAAACAGATAGCAGCAATTCCAGCAGAATTTTCTGCTCCTCGTTCCTTCACGGGAGGCCACTACACATTCAAGCAACGTAAACACACCTGTAATGCATGTATCGGTGAATACTTGTGCTCTTGTCTCTGCGTCCCTACATCTCAGCCTTCAACTCTTTATCTCCCCCTTAGCCAATAACCACTGTGTGGCCTTGGACTAGTTGCTTATCCTTTCTAAGCCTCAGTTTTTCCATCTGTGAAATAGGCATAATGCTACCTACCTCATAGGTTTGATGAGAGTTTTTAAGGAGTTACTACGTAGAAGTTGCTTAGCACAGTGCCTCAAATATAATAAGGGCTTAACAAATGTCTAATGAAATCATGATGATTATTTATTAAACAAACAAAAAGACACCCGCCGTAGAGACCACTCCAACTCGTGACGACCCGACACGTGTCAGAATAGAGCTGTGCTCCGGAGGGTCTTCAATGACTCCTTTTTTGGAAGTAGATTGCCAGGCCTTTCTTTCAAGGAGCTTGTGGGTAGATTTGAACCGCCAATCTTTTGGTCAGTACTGGTACTCTTAACCCTTTACATCAACCAGGGACTCTGACTATTTATTACTATTATTAAACTAATAATTGTTGCTGCAGTGATTATTATTAAGATAATTAGTACTATGATTGTTATTAATATAATTATTATTACTATAATAATTATTATTTTCCTCTGTATCAGATGGAGCCCTGGTGGCACAGTGGTTAAGCTTGAAGGCTCTAACCAAAACGTCAGCAGTTGGAATCCACCAGGCGCTCCTTGGAAACCCTACGGGGCAGTTCTACTCTGTCCCGTAGGGTCACTATGGGTCGGAATCGACCCCACCGCGGCGAGTTTGGTCTGCATCACATAGTATTCTCTCTGAGGGCAGGCATGGAGCATGAGTCGGAATCGACTTGACAGCAACTACCACCAGCACAAGAGGCTGTGTTTAACCTTTTGGCCACTGTGTAACTTCATATGCAGATTAGTAAATAGTATTGTTAAGGATGAAAAAACTATTTTTACTGATCCCTAAATGCTTACCAGCTAACTGTGCAAAAGGAGCCATCCAGTCCATCTGGGGCCTGGTTCAGGAGGTAGCCATCGGATGCCCAGAAAATGGACACGCTGTTGCTGGATCTCCTGAGGCGCACACAGCGGTGATGGGCAGAAATAATACCAGTGTGGTCTCCTGGCTCCTGCAGGCACTGGCCCTGACTTTGAAAAGTATTTCATGTTAGTTGACTAATTTTTAAGAATTGTGTGTTTTGAAAAGCAATAGGTTTTGTTCTAACTCCATTTTTCTAAAAAAAAAAAAAAGAACAGGCCTCTGATTTGCTAGCCAAGGATAAAGGTCCAGTTTTCAGCTTCTCCCCCGCAGTACCTGGTGTCAAAGAGAGAAACTGATAGCAGGTATCTTGCTTTGGTTTGCAGGTTTTCTTACCCACAGAACCAAATATGTATATGCTTTAAAGAAATCCCCGACCAAGATTAATCTGCCAGAGGCTATTCTTTCTCCCAGCGTCGCAAATCCTTTCTCCCGTCTTTGAAGCCAAGCTTAATCAAAATCAAACTCGTTGTTGTTGATTCGGATTCCAACTCACAGAGACCCTACAGGACAGAGTAGAACTGCCTCATAGGATTTCCAGGGAACGGCTGGTGGATTTGAACTGTTGACCTTTTGGTTAGCAGCGGAGCTCTACATCACCAGGGCTCGAAAGCCGGGCTTACTAAGTTTGAATCTCAAAAGATATGGCTGGGCAGAGAGACAGAGACCATCCTGTGACCTGATATCCCCTGATGTCCGTAAAGGGAGGAGGGAGACAGGGTCCAATCAATCACGTTAAGGTTAGCGAATGGTTATCGTCTATTTTTCTCCCTTCTCTTCTCTTTATGAGCGCCACTGTGCCTACTTTCTCTGAGGCGTTTGCTTTTTCTGGAATCAAAATGGCCTCCCTATAGGCATATAGAATAACTGCTCAGAATAAACCTTCTATTCAAATTCGGGTGAATTTTGATTATTTTTAACACCAGAGACATCGATAATATGCAGTAACATAAGAAACTTTTAAAATATCCATATCCAGTTTTTAAATTTTAAAATAAGACAAAAAAGTTTACTTTTCTCAAATAATCTCTAGACTCTTCTTAATAGCTAAACTTTGTTTCTTTAGGCTTCAAGAAAAAAGCAAACCCCAAGTTAAATTTTTATAAAAAAGGAAATATATTTTCCACCTTTAGCTCAAATTACCTTCCATTTAATCATTCAAAATCTTAGCCTATACAGAATTTTCTCTTTTCGTTTTAGGAGAGGATCCCCAGCATATGACAAATCTCCGTATAAATATTTTAACATTCCTATGTAAAGCTGACTTTTAAAAACTATTTTATATCCATCTGTGTTATGGAGCAAATACACAAGCCCATATTCCCATGCTATGAATAGATTTTTCTCAGCTGTGATGTCTGAGTGACTTTGCATGACCGAGAATGGAGTCTCATATGATCAGGACCAGTCCAGTCCCTGAAGAACATCATACTTACTAAAGTAGACCGTCAGCAAAAAAGAGGAAGGTCCTCAACAAGATGGATTGACACAGTGGCTGCAACAATGGGCTCAAACATAGCAACAATTGTGAGGATGGCACAGGACCAGGCAGTGTTTCATTCTGTTGCACATGGGGTCACTATGGGTCAGAACCACTCAACGGCATCTAACAACAGGAGTCCGTTTTGGGGGCTGTGAGCAGATGCCAGTCCGCACCTTCCCCCACCCAGCCCAGTCCAGCCTAGCTCAGGTTTTACTCACCAGCCGCCCGGTGTCACCAGGAATCATCCTGCCAGCAATTCTATCTTCCCTGCCTGATGAGTTTTCCCCATTGGAATCTTCCTCTCTTTTGTTCATTCCTTTCGAGCACAGCTGAGCAAAATTGGCACACTACTTTGAAAATGAACCCAAGCTAATAAAGGAAACTCTATCCATCTGCCAGATTGTCATACCATGGTGGCTTGGTGTTGTTATGGTGCTGGAAACTATGCCACTGGCATTTCAAATACCAGCAGGGTCACCCATGATGGACAGGTTTCAGTGGCGATTTCAGACTAAGACAGACTAGCAAGAAAGGCCTGGTGATCTACTTCTGAAAATTAGCCAATGAAAACCCAGTGGATGACAACAGAACACTGTCTGATACGGTGCTGGAAGATGAGCCCCTAGGTTGGAAGGCACTACACAGTAGTCGCAATAATGGACTCGAGCATGCTGACGATTGTAAAAGTGGCACAGGACTGGGCACCTTTTCATTGTGGCGCACACGGGGTTGCCATGAACCGGAGCTGACGGCACTGCAACTAACGATACATCTCCAGACCTTTGCTCCTAGTTTGTCTTAGTCTGGAAGCTAAACTAAACCAGTCCGAAGGCTCTGAGTTAACCAGGATATCCCACCTTAACACCCGTCCAGTATATATCCCGAGTCCCGAGCAGGCCCCTTCTTCTGGGATATGCTGAAATCCTAACTCCTGTACCTGAGAATGTGACCTTGTTTAGAAATAGGGTCTTAGAAACTATTAATAGTTAACATGAGATCATACAAAACTAGGGTGAGTCCTACTCCGGTATGAGTGTGTCCTTAAAAGAGAAGAGAAGAGACAGGGAGGAAAGATGGCTACGTGACGACGGAAGTAGAGATTGGAATGATGCATCTACAAGCAAGAAGTGCCAAGGATCGCCAGGAACCACCAGAAGCCGGGAAGAGGCAAGGAAAGATCTTTCCCTAAGCCTTCAGAGAGAGCACGACTCTGCCAACACCTTGAATTTGAACTTCTAGTCTCCAGAACTATGACATGATAAATTTCTGTTGTTTTAAGCCACCCAAATGCACGGTTACGGAAGTGTTAGGCAGCTAATACACCTCTCAAGACTCAAGCTTTTTGATCTAACAAAGGCTTTAATGCAGCAACATCCAGCTCTCCGACACGAAAGTCCAGGTGCAAAAGGTCCCCAGAGACAGGAAAAGCTGTCTGCGGGCTCAGTAACAACGAGCCAAACTGCGCTTATGTCTCAGAAGGATGTTAAGAACTTCATCCAGGTTACACTGGAACCGATCCAGGGAACCAACAGAAAGTGTGTTTTTGTTAGGTGCCATCACGTCGATTCTGACTCATACCAACCCCATGCACAACTGAACGAGACACTGCCCCGTCCTGCGCCGTCCTCACAGTCGTTGTTATGCCTGAGCCCATTGTTGCGGCCACTGTGTCAGTCCGTCTCGCTGAGAGTCTTCCTCTATTTCACTGACCTTCTACTCCACCGAGCATGATGTCCTTCTCCAGGCACTGGTCCCTCCTGATAACATGTCCAAATTATGTGAGACAAAGTCTCACCATCCATGCTTCTCTTCCAAGACGGATTTGTTCATTCTTCTGGCAGTCCAGGGTATATTCAATATTCTTCACCAACACCACAATTCAAAGGCGTCAATTCTTCTTCAGTCTTCCTTACTCGTTGTCCAGATTTCACATGCATATGAGGCAACTGAAAATACCATGGCTTGGGGTCAGGCACACCTTGATCCTTAAAGTGATATCTTTGCTGTTTAACACTTTAAAGAGGTCTTTTAGCAGATTTGCACAATGTGACAGGTCATTTGATTTCTTGACTGCTGCTTCCATGGCTGTTGATTGTGGATCCAAGTAAAATGAAATCCTTGACAACTTCAATCTTTTCTCCGTTTATCATAATGTTGCTTATTGGTCCAGTTGTGAGGATTTTTGTTTTCTTTATGTTGAGGTATAATGCGTACAGAAGGCTGTGGTCTTTGATCTTCCTTAGTAAGTGCTTCAAGTCCTCTTCACTTTCAGCAAGGAAGGTTGTGTCTTCTGCACAATGAGGGTTGTTAATTAATCTTCCTCCAGTCTTGATACCTGGTTCTTATTCATAGTCCAGCTTCTCAGATTATTTGCTCAGCATACAGATTGAATAGGTATGGTGAAACAATACAACCCGGACACACACCTTTCCTGACTTTAAACCACACAGCATCCCTTAGTTCTGTTCAGACAACTGCCTCTTGGTCTACGTACAGGTTCCTGATGAGCAGCACACAAGGAAAACTTTGCTAAAGAACATTCAAACAGAGAGTATATACCCAACAAACAGGAATGACAAGACGGAGAGAAAGGAGAGGTCAGGCCTTACCTTGGAAAGCGCTGGTGACTGACTCAGCGTGGTGTATAGTGTCTGTCCCTGAGTCCAATATTTGCCTGACAATCTGGATATAGCTTGTACAATCGAAAAATCACTCACCAGAGAGGAAAATGTGTTGTTGTGTGCATCTTAGGACTTGGTTCTCTATAACTGCAAGGTAAGACAACACTATCATTCAAAGCAAGTGCTTTTCTTTGTCTTGGCTTGTGCTAAAGTCAACAGCTTCTAAATCAAGTGTCTAAGTACATGCTATAACTACCTCCTCCTCCAGCTTTCCCACTCCTCCTGTAGGGTTTTCATTGCACAACAATGACCAGCTAACAACGCTTTCTGCTGAAATCTGGCTCTCTGCTGAAGGGTGTCCAGAGACAGAAGACTGGGATCTAGAAGCCTCTGCCTCCTAGAGCTGTTGCTTTCGTTTAGCTTGAAGAAGCCCACACCCAGCTCCTAATGACAAACATCTGACCCACCCGGTCTCCCCGCAAGCAAGCCCTCGCCCATGTTTTCTGCTTCCCCACCCCACATGCGCCCCACAGATTGCTCGTGGAGAAAGGGAGCCTGCCAGGAGAGTAACATTCCACCAGACTCAGATTTAGCGAGCCGTTTCCGCATCCTGCCCCAACCAGCTGGAACCCCTCCACTTCTTCTGTGTAAAGGTCTATCTCATTTCACTGAATTTCCCAATTTAAAAGTCTAATTCGTTTCACCAAAAACACCACAGAAGGAAACCACCTACAGCAGCCCTCCTCTGCTAGATTGGCCAGGTTCATTCCCAGAAAACAGTCCAAATGTGCTGTGCAGGGACTCAGCCCAGTGTCACCCTCTTATTGGTGCCCCCTGAAACTTGGATAATGTCAGTGGAGGAAAATCAAGCTTACCAATGACATCAGCCCCTGAAGTCATTCCTGCACGAAAAAATAGTAATAACAAGCTTAATGTCACTTTAGAAAAAAAAAAAATCCAAACCCACTGCCATTGAGTTGACTCCAACTTTATTCTTATGGAATAAAGCCCTGCAAAATACCAAGGAGTTGCAGTTTGAAAATGCAACACACTTTCTCTAAGCAATGAGCTACATGTTTGCATCGCAGAGCACTCCCAGAGCCAGGGTTAGAAGGCTCAGCTGTTGCTAGGTGTTCTGGGATGAGGGAGAAGGTCAAAGGGCTTGCCAGGGGATAATGACTTAGGGAAGGAGACCATGAGAGAAAAGGAAGTGAATGTATTTTTTTATCATAAAAATTAGACACATATCTGTCTACCACCCATCCGTCAGTCTGTCATATTGTGGTGGCTTGTGTATTGATGCTGGAGGCCATGTCACCAGCTTTTCAAATACCCATGGTAGACAGGTTTCAGTGTAGTTTCCAGGCTAAGACTAGGAAGAAAGGCCTGGAGACCTACTTTCTAAAGTTAGCCAACCAAAACCCTGTAGATCACAACAGAATATTGTCCGATATAGTGCTGGAAGATAAGCCCCCTGGGGTTGGAAGGCACTCTAAATACACAGTGGCAGTAGCAGTGAACTGGAGCAAACCAAAGACAGTGACAATGGTGCAGGACTGGGCAACGTTCCATTGTGTTGTACATGGAGTCGCTGTGAGTCAGAGTCGATTTCACAACAACTAAAACAACTCGCATCTGTACATACATACAAATTTCTAAAAATCGCATGATTTTCACATGTGTAATCCGTCCACAATTGTCTCTGCTGGTTAATGAGGGGAAACCTCCCTCTCTTGTTTCTCCTGCACTGTTCAGGGTGCCTTCCTCTGGCTTCTTTTGTATATAAACTATCTATTCAGTCTGTGACCTGTAGACCGCCCCCCCACCCACCATCTCCCCACACATTCTCCATTCCTGCCTCCGGCTGCGGGGCGTCCGCACGCCCACCCGCTTCCCCGTCAGGTTTGAACAGAGAACCAGGACCCAGCAGGCATCCTGCAACGCTCGCACGGCGTTAGTTCATGCTTTGCCCCAGCTGGGAGAAATCGCAGGATTGCGAACTACAAGGAGGCAGAGCTGCCTCCCATATCTCAGCAGCAGGAGCTGTCCTGTGAAGAAGCAAGCAGCCCTTTTGCTACATCCTCCTCCGAATGCTCGCCTATATCTGATTAGATGTCGCACGAAAAAAATGGTCGAAGAGCGCCACCTACAGTGAGAAGCTAGCACTGCAGTGGAGCTGGACCATATCAGCAAAGATTCCCCAAGCCCCCCACTTCTCCTCCCACCCCCAACCCCCACTCCTTTCCACCCCACCTCCAGCTGCTGCAGAAAGATCGTGATGAGGACAGGAAGCCAGTGCAGCTTGTCACATCAAGGGCGTACACAGATGTGAGCAATAAAAGCAGAAAATGTTCACATGTTGCTAGGCCAAACGGTGATGAATTACCCCTGACCGAGACAAGTACCCGGAAAGTTGGCCTAGGGATTATTATACTCAGAGTCACGATCTGTTTATTTTCCCGATAAAGCAAAAAGCCACCAGGCCTCCATGCTCCTTTGGGCTCCTTCTGGGCAACCCGTAGCCACCCCAGGTGACAGAGTAGAACTGCTCCGTAGGGTTTTCTAGGCTGTGATCTTTACAGGAGCAGATCTCCAGCTTTCTCCCATGGAGCCGCTGGGTAGGTTCCAATCACCAGCCTTTAGGTTAGCAGTTCAGCACTTAACCCTTTGTACCACCAGGGCTCTTTCCTTCTTGGTTCAAAAAGCCCATTGCCATCAAGCTGATTCTGACTCATGGCGACCCTATAGGACAGAGTAGGACTGCCCCTCAGCGCCTCCAAGGCTGCAGTGTTCACAGCAGCAGGCTGCCACGTCTTTCTCCCACAGGCCGGCTAGTGGGTTCCAACTCACTGACCTTTTGGTTGGCAGTCAAGCGTTTAACCCCTGTGCCCCCAGGGCTCCTTACAAAGGATAAGGTTGCTGTCAGATCAATTATGATTTTCATCGACCCCACGTGTGTCAGAGTAGAACTGTGCTAAAAAGGTTTTCAATGGCTGGTTTTTCAGAAGCAGATCTCCAGGCCCTCCTTCTGTGGTGCCTCTGGGTGAACTTGAACCTCCAACCTTTCTGTTAGCAGCCAAGTGTGTTAACCATTGCCATCACCCAGGGACTGCAATAATGCCCAAAGTGGGTACTCAATAAATACGTTTTGAGTAAAAATGATTTCTGCAACCCAGTACATGAGTGTTGTGGAATGCCTACCCCATAAATAAACTAACATGGGATCTGATTCAGTCAGCTCAAAGCTGAGGGCTATGTCAACTATGTCTACTATTCTTAATTCATATTTTTTCTTTAAATTGGCTCACTGTTTAACTCCCCCCAGCAAAAAAAAAAAAAAAACATTGCCATCAAGACTCACAGTGACCCTATAGGACAGAGTAGAACTGCCCCACAGGGTTTCCAAGGTGGTGGATTAGAACTGCTGACCTTTTGGTTAGCAGCAGAATGCTTTAACCACTGTGCCACCAGGCCTCCGATATGTTCAAGATGTGTCTTTAAATATGCATTTATCTCTGCAAAAATAGGCAAGGTCGTTTCATGCACACAGATGGTTTTAAGTTGCGTGTTGCTGTTGTTCTTGGTTGCCGTTGAGTTGATTCCAACTCATGACAAGCCCCTAGGTTACAGGGTAGAACAGTTCCACGGGGTTTTCTTGGCTGTAAACTTAACAGAAGCAGATTGCCAGGCCTTTCTTCCAAGGCATCACTGGGTGGGTACGAGCTGCCAACTTTGAGGCTAGCAGTGGGGTGCAAACAGGCCCCTCTAGGGGCCTTTAGGTTACTTTGTTGTTGCTAGTGGATTCCAACTCCTAATGGCATCATACTGTAATTTTTTTCCCCCTTATCATTACCCTCAGCCCCACATTTTGAAGACCTGCGCGTGTTGCTTTATGTATAACTAAGGTGCCCCCGCCATGTTTGACTTACTGAGAAGTCGTCTGTGCACATCTGGTTCTCACGCTGAAATCAGCGTGCATTCGAGTCCAACTGTTCAAGACAAAGCAAGAATGTTCGTGGCTGTTTGTCTGACACCAGGTGCACGTAGCCCAGCTTTAGGGCTGTAACGAATTCCTTTCCATTCCCTTTGCCACGCTTGCTGGCCGGCCTCACACGTGTCTTTATTTTTTTTTAATAATCTTTTATTGTGTTTAAGGTGAAAGTCTGCACAGCACATTAGGTTCCCATTTAGCAATCTCTACACAGCTGTTCAGTGATATTGGGTACGTTTATCACTGTGTGTCATCATTCTCATTCATTCATTCTGGTTGTACCATTTCCTGTGCTCTAGTCTCCCTGCCCCCTTACCTCTCATCTTTGCATCATCTTTGAGTCATTTTTGACGTTTTGGTCTCCTATAGATGGATTTTTAAAGGAGTTCCTTACTCACAGGTGATATTCTTTATTTCATGAGCCAGTCATTTATTCAGCTAAAATCTGCCCTCGGGGAGAAAATTTGATTCAAGGTTTAGGCAGTACCACAAGGCGATAGTATCAGGGAGTTGTTAATCTGTCCAGCAAGTCTCGACTTTTTAAGGATGTGAGTTCTGTCCCATATTTTTCTTTATTCTATCAAGATCCATCTATTGTGGCCCTGCTCAGAACAGCTGGTAGTGGTGGCTGGGCACCATCTAGCTCTTCTGGTCTCAGGGTAGATGAAGCTGTGGTTCATGTAGACTATTAATCCTGTAGCTAGTTTCTTCTTCGAGTCTCTGGTTTCCTTCTTTCTCTTTTGTTCCAGACAAGTGAGAGACCAATATCCTGGATGGCCACTCACAAGCTTTTAAGATCCCAGACACTACTCATCCCAATGGGATGTGGAACATACACTTTATGAACTATAATATGCCAATTCACTGAGTTGTTCCACAAGACTCAGCCCTTAATCCCAGAAAACCAATCTCATGAGGTCTTTGGTTATGTTTAAGGAGTACCTATAACTGTGTCCGCTATGTGGTATATTACACATATATATGGACACCCATGCTTACACACACATACCTGTCTGTGTGCCTGTAGATGCTTCTACCTCTGCATACGTACGCAGCCACACGTTCATACTCATATATACATGAGTATAGTCAGATTTGTGTAACCATACACATACTTCATTGTTGTTGGTCACAGGTGACTTCTTTAAGAAGTAAAAAGAACTTGCCCCTTGATTTCCTGGCAGTCTCTTTTGGCTCTTTTTCATGAAATTCACGCCAAAAAAAGTTCAGAGATGGATTCCAAGAGAAAAATCTCTCCATCCTGTATGATGTAGCCTTGCTTAAGTAAGATAATTCCAGCCTATGGGAAGGTATTTAAAAAATACAAAAAGTTACTTCAACCTTGGGTTACAGAAGGTTTCAAACGAAAACAAGCAAAAAAAAGTCATACTGCTTATCAGAGCGTTTCCTAGCTTTTCTCTTCCTTGTTTGTTTTGCAGATAATAAAATAAGTAATAAATCTGAAACCAAATTCTCGCTCCCAGGAGGTAAACTTCCACCAACACCTGTGAAGAGGAAATTCGGCTCACACGATAACACTTAATTAAAACGTGTATTTTCCACATGTACGTGGGAGATGGAAAGAATGCTCCTCTGGGTGAGTTTCCAGCTACAATCTTTCAAACTATGGGACGGTATTTCTTAATCAACCTCACCCTATAAAGTGAGAAATGTAAGGTTCTAAGATTTAAAACAAGTAATATTCTCCTAGGCCTCAAGAGTCTAGGGTCAGTACTTTACAAGCTTGTAGTAATGAAATAGTGACGGTAACTACCGTGTATTAACTGTTGACACTGTGCCAGGCACTATTGTTGCCTTGCGCGCCATCGAGTTGATTCCCACTCGTAGTGACTATTATGGGTTGAATTGTGCCCCCCAAAAATGTGTATTTTAATTCCTTACCCTTATATCTGTGGTTAGGAGCCCTGGTGGCACAGTGGTTAAGCACTTGGCTGCTAACCCAAAGGTCAGTGGTTCGAACCCACCACCCACTCCATAGGAGGAAGGCGTGACAGTCGGCTTCTGAAAAGATTCCAAAAAACCAAACACACTGCTGTCAAGTCAATTCTGACTCATAGGGGCCTTGTGTACAACAGAACGAAACACTGCCTGCTCCTGCACCATCCTCACAATCGTTATTATGGTTGAGCCCATCGTTGCAGCCACTGTGTCAGTCCATCTCATTGAGGGTCTTCCTCTCCTTCGCTAGCCTTCCACTTTACCAAGCATGATTTCCTTCTCCAGGGACTGGGCCCTCCTGAGAACCTGTCCAAAGTACTCCAGAAGAAGTCTCACCAAACTCACTTCCAAAGAGCATTCTGGCTGTACTTCTTCCAAGACAGATTTGTAAAAGGCTGTAAATCTTTACGGAAGCAGACTACCACATCTTTCTCCCGAGGAGTGGCTGGTGGATTGGAACCACTAACCTTCTGGTTAGCAGGTGAACATTTTAACCATTTTGCTACCATGGCCTTGGGAACCCTTTGGGGCAGTTCTACTCTGTCCTACAGAACCACTATGAGTTATAATCAGAAATAATTTCTGTGTTTTCCCATTTAATCCTCATAATCCTATGACATAGATTTTATTATCTCAGTTTTAAAGATGAAAGACGTCGATCTCAGAGGTGAAATAAAAGGAAACGTGGAGTCCCTTTCTTCAAGATTAACTTATTCTCCCAGCCAAAAAAGGCCCCCATGTCTCCCTTCTCTCAAAGATCCGCTCCTTGACTTGTTTCCCCTGCAAAAGCCCATTGTCCTTCTCTTCCCCTGCTTCAGCCGGTGTCTGGAAAGCTCTGTCTTGCTCGCACCCTCTGTATTCTCGCCTCCTTTCTCCCGTTGGCCACATGCAGTCAGGGTGCCCCTCCCGCAGTGACACACAAAGCCAGCCCCTTGGTCCCGAGCCAACTCAAACTTTGAATTGCTTTGAAGCCTTGGCTGCCTCCTCTTTAGAAACCCCTCCTGCCTTGATTTCTCAAGAAGAATTGATGTTGATGGGCATCTAGGTCATTTCCATCTTTTTGCTATTGTGAACAATGCTGTAGTGAACATGGGTATACATTTATCTAGTCGTGTGATGACTCTTATTTCTCTAGGATATATTCCTAGGAGTGGGATGGCTGGGTCATATGGTATTTCTATTTCTAGCTTTCTAAGGAAGTGACATATCATTTTCCAAAATGGTTGTGTCATTTTGCATTCCCACCAGCAGTGCATAAGAGTTCCAACCTCCCCACGGCCTCTCCAACATTTGTTATTTCCTGTTTTATTTATTTGTGCCAGTAATGCTGGGGTGAGATGGTATCTCGTGGTTTTGATTTGCGTTTCTCTGATGGCTAGAGTTCATGAGCATCTCCTCATGTGTCTGTTGGCCGCTCGAATGTCTTCTTTGGTGAAGTGTCTGTTCATATCCTTTACCCATTTTTTAATTGGATTATTTGTCTTTTCTTTGTCGAGGTGTTGGATTTTCTTACAGATTTTAGAGATTAGACCTTTGTCTGATTTGTAATAGCCAAAAAATTTTCCCAGTCTGTAGGTTCTCTTTTTACTCTTTTGGTGAAGTCTTTTATGAGCACAAATGTTTAATTTTTAGAAGATCCCAGTTATCATGGAGCCTTGTTTTTTGCCCATGCCTTCAGTGCAGCTTGGACCTCTTTCTTCAGTACCTTCGGTTCTTAATCGAATGCTACCTCTTGAAATGGTTGAATGTAAACCAATTCTTTTTGGTATAGTGACTCTGTGTATTCCTTCCATCTTCTCTTGATGCTTCTTGTGTTGTTTAGTATTTTCCCCAGAATCCCTCAATATTGCAGCTTGAGGCTTGAATTTTTTCTTCAGTTCTTTCACCTGGAGAAACACTGAGTGTGTTCTTCCCTTTTGGTTTTCCATCTCCAGCTCTTTGCACATATCATTATAATACTTTGTCTTCTCAAGCTGCACTTTGAAATCGCCATTCAGCTTTTTTATTTCATCAGTTCTTCCATTCACTTTAGCTGCTCTAAGTTCAAGGCAAGTTTCAGTCTCTTCTGACATCGATGTTTGTCTTTTCTTTCTTTCCTGTCTTTTTAATGACCTTTTGCTTTCTTTATGTATGATGCCCTTGATGTCTTCCTGGTCTTCAATCATTAGTGTTCAGTGCATCAAATCTATTCTTGAGATGGCCTCTAAATTCATGTAGGACATACTCAAGGTCGTACTTTGATTCTCGTGGACTTGTTTTCTTCGGCTTCAACTTGAACTTGCATATGAGCAATTGATGGTCTGCTCCACAGTTGGCCCCTGGGCTTGTTCTGACTGATGATATTGAGTTTTTCTATTGTCTCTTTCCATAGATATAGTCGATTTTATTCCTGTGTATTCCATCCCATGAAGCCCACATGTAGAGTCACTGTTCATGTTGTTGGAAAAAAAAAAAAGTATTTCCAGTGGATAAGTCTTTGGTCTTGCAGAACTCTATCATACAAATATCTGGTGTCATTTCTATCACCAAGGCCATATTTTCCAACTACTTATCCTTCTTTTTTTTCCTTCTTTGTTTTCAGCTTTTGCATTCCAATCAGCAGTAATTATCAGTGCATCTTGGTTGCATGTTTGACAAATTTCAGACCGTAGAAGTTGGTAAAAATCTTCAATGTCTTCATCTTTGGCCATGGTGGTTGGTACGCAAACTTGAATATTTGTATTAACTGGTCTTCCTTGTAGACGTATGGATATTATCCTATCACTGGCAGCATACTTCAGGATAGACCTCGAAATATTCTTTTTGACAATGAATGTGATGTCATTTCTTCTTCGATTTGTCATTACCTGCATAGTAGACCATAGAATTGTCTGTTTCAAAATGGCCAATACCAGTCCATTTCAGCTTACTAATGCCTAGGATATGAATCTTCAAGCGTTCCATTTCATTTTTGACAACTTCTAATTTTCCTAGATTTATACTTCACACATTCCACATTCTGATGATTAATGGTAGTTTGCAGTTACTTCTTCTAATTTTGAGCTGTGTCCATCAGCAAATGAAGGTCCCAAAAGCTTCACTCCATCCACGTCATTAAGGTCAACGCTCCTTTGAGGAGGCAGGTGGTCCCCAGTCATCTGTTGAGTGCCTTCCAACCTGAGGGGCTCGCTCTCCAGCACTATATCAGACAATGTTCTGCTGCCATTCAGAAGGTTTTCACTCTGCAGCTCTTTTAGAAGCAGGTCACCAGGTCTTCCTTCTGAGTCTGTCTTAGTCTGGAAGCTCACTGAAACCTGTCCACCATGGGCGACCCTGCTGGTATTTGAAATACTGGTGATATAGCTTCCAGCATCACAGCAACATGCAAGCCACCACAGTATAACAAACTGACAAATGAGCAGTGATATATATATATATATATATATATATATATATATATATATATATCACCATGGTGGACAGGTGATATAGAGATAGACACCTCTATTTCTATACATACATATCTTTATCTATAAATAGATTTTTATATTTTTCTAGATATATATATATACACACATAGATATAGATGGATGATAGATAGAGCTATCTCTGTATATATATCTTTATATGTATCTCTATCTATATATATAAAACACCATGACGTTTATTCTTAATTCCCTAACCGTCAGTCTTTTTCTTGTCCCTTGCCCCTTGTCCATATGAGTCTTCCAGACTGTCACCCTCTTGGACAACTACCTGGAGGATAACCTCACTGCTGTGTGAAGACTTGGTCTCAAGGCCAGGGGCCGTCTGGCGGGGCTGCAGGCAGGGCTTCTCTCTGGCCTCCAAGGATGTTCTCCAGGTGTACAATGAAACCGTTCCCCCACAGCCCCTTAATCGGCAGGAGCAGACGCCCCACCTCTCCTGGGTTCCCAGGGCCAGGATCCTTAACTAATCCTCTGCCCACCACCAGGGCTAGGTTCACAAGCTGCTATCTCAGCTGCTCATGCCAACATCTGCTGGTGATTTATGTGCTGAGCACCTCCAATACACACAGAACTGCGCTGTCACGTTCCGTCCCACTCAGCTTCTTGCCCCGTCCTTCCCCACACATCTGCATCTGTACCCCCCCAATTCTGTCCATTGCACCCCAGATTCCATTCCCTGGGAGTTGGCACGTCCGTCACTTGCTCTCAGTCAGGAACCTAACCTCTCCATCTAACAGGCTCTTCTGTTATTCAACATAGTAACAAGTTTAAGCCTCTCCCGATCTTTAAAAAATACTACCTGACTGTCAGTTTGTTGTCTTGTGGTGGCTTGCGTGTTGCTATGATGCTGAAAGCTATGCCACCAGTATTTCAAATACCAGCAGGGTCACCCATGGTAGACAAGTTTCAGCGGAGCTTCCAGACTAAGACAAACTAGGAAGAAAGGCCTGGCAATCTATTTCCAAAACTCAGTCAGTAAGGGCCCCTTGGAGCACAGCTGTCTAATCTATAACTGATCATGGGGATGATGAAAGACGAAGCAGTGTTTTTTTCCACCATGTTTGGAGTCACCATGAGACAGGGCCGACCCACAGCCGCTAACAACAACAACATTGTTATAATCACCAACTTTCTCACTTCCTTTCTCCCAGCACCACCTGTGCGCTGTGCTGCAGCTCATCAGAATTATCCTCTGGACATACTCTGTGCTCTCTTGGCTCTTGACCTCAATGCACGCTACATGAAATACCTTTCCCTCCCACCCCATGTCCCAGGCACCCAACGAGCCCGCTTCAACACTCCTCTCCACCTTGAGGGTGCCCTAGCCAGGCCTCCCCTTGTTAGACGGGCTCTTTCTCGTGCCTCCTACGTTTCTGTGCTTCCATCTATTTGAGCACAGATGACCTGGATATTCATGACCCATCCCTGGTCTTTCTGTCAGCTCCTTCAGGCTAGGACTTTGCCTTACTGAACGTGGCAATCCCAGCACCTACCACTTGGCAGGATAGTGAAATCAATAACCCGAAAACCCGTTGCTGTCGATTCGATTCCGACTCATAGTGACCCTGTAGGACAGAGTAGAACTGCCCAATAGGGCTTCCAAGGAGCACCTGGTGGGTTCGAACTGCTGACCTTTTGGTTAGCAGCCGAGCTCTTTCCCACTGTACCGCCAAGGCTCCAGGCTCAGTAAAGGCTGGTAGAATTAAGTAACAAATTGCACAGGGACACAGAGTAGAGATGTCATTGTTGTATGCCATCCGGTCAATTTTGGCTCATGGCGGCCCCATGTGACAGTGTAGAACTGCCCCATAGGGTTCCCCAGCTGTAATCTTTAAGGGAGCGGATCGCCAGGTCTGTCTCCTGCAGAGCCACTGGGGGGTTCAAACTACCAACTTTTCAATTAGCAGCTGAGTGCTTAACCATTGCACCACCAGGGCTCCTTAGAGTAAAGATAGTGTATAGATATGTCCCAAGTGGCCTGGGGCAGGGCTGGGTTAGGCCATGATCCTGAGGTAACTTTTTTTTTTTATAATTTATTTGTCGTTGTTGTTGTTGAGAGTATATACAGCAGAATATAAACCAGCTCAGCAGCTTCTGCACGTATAGCTCAGTAGCATTGATTCTTCAAGTCCTGCAGCCATTCTCACCTCCTTTCTGAGTTGTTCCTCCTCCATTAACATAAACTCACCGCCCCTAAGCTTCCTACCTAATCTTTCGAGTTGCTGTTTTAAATTTGATCTCTTATAGATCTTAAAAAAGCACATTGCTCAAGACAGACAATCTTTACTAGTTAAGCTAATGACTGTTTGGTTTTAAGAAGACTTCAGGGGACTGAGGTAATTATTAACAGCACCCTTGTTTACTTCCAAAACCCTGGTGGCGCGGTGGTTAAGACCTCGGCTGCTAACCAAAAGGCCGGTAGTTTGAATCCACCAGCCGCTCCTTGGAAACCCTATAGGGCAGTTCTACTCTGTCTTATAGGGTCACTGTGAGTCAGAATCGACTGGACAGTGATAGGTTTGGTGTTTACTCCCAAAAGTGTCTCCATTTGGATAATAAACTACAGACCACTCTAGCTATTTGAGCTATGATTCTTACATTATCAGACTCAACGCTCTCTGTTACGGATTGAATTGCATGCCCTCAAAATATGCGTTGAATTCCTGGCCCCTGTACCTGTGGATGGGATTCTGTTTGTAAATAGGATTTTCTTTCATTACATTAATGAGGTTATACCAATATAGTGTGGGTCCTAAACTTAATCACTTCTGAGTTATAAAACAGAGCTGAATAACTTTGGGGAGTAGCATCTGGAGTCTTAAAAGCTTGTGAGCGACCATCTAAGATACTCCACTGGTCTCACCCCGTCTGGAGCAAGGGAGAATGAAGAAAACCAAAGACACAAGGGAAAGACTAGTTCAAAGGCCTCCACCAGATTGAGTCCAGTACAACTAGATGGTGCCCAGCTACCACCATCAACTGCTCTGACAGGGATCACATAGAGGGTCCTGGACAGAGCTGGAGAAAAATGTAGAACAAAATTCTAACTCACACACACACACAAAAAAAGACCAGACTTACTGGTCTGACAGAGACTGTAGAAACCCCAACAGTATGGCCCTCGGACACCCTTTTAGTTCTGTAATGAAGTCACGCTGGAGGGTCGCCCTCCAGCCAAAGATTGGACAGGCCCAGAAAACGAAACAAGACTAAGTGGGCATACCAGCCCAGGGGCAAGGACAAGAAGGCAGGAGGGGACAGGAAAGCTGGTAATAGGGAACCCAAGGCTGAGAAGGGAGAGTGTTAACATGTCGTGGGGTTGGCAACCAATGTCACAGAACAATATGTATACTAAATATGTACTAATTATTTAATGAGAAGCTAGTTTGTTCTGTAAACCTTCATCTAAAGTACAATTTAAAAAAAAGCAAAGCTCCAAGATAATTCTTAGGTGAGAATTAGGGAAACTGTGTAATAATTGTTTACTTCATCTTCATTTTGTTAAGCAATGAAGAACCTTCATATTTAAAAACAGTATTTCTCAGATATTTATTATTGCATAATTAAAAGCCAAAAGTGAGGGGGGGAAAAAAAAACAAGGACCAGGATACACAAGAGACATACACACAGACACACACACGGGTGAAGACAGACAACGTGTGAGAATCATCTATAAACCAAGAAAGACTAAGGAACTCCCAGGGTTACCAACAAGGAAAGGGTCAGTGTGGCTGAGACCCTGGTTTGGCCTTCTAGTCTCCAGACTGTGAGAAAATACAGGTCTGCTCTTTAAAGACACCCACTTGTGGTATTTCTGTTTCAGCAGGGCCAGGTAATTTCAGGAACCCCTGGGTGATGCAAATGGCTAAACGCTTGACTACTAACCAAAAGGTTGGCAGTTCGAACCCACAAGAGGTGCCTCAGAAGAAAGGCCTGGCTATCCGCTTCCAAAAGGACATAGCCTTGAAAACTCCCATGTAGAGTAGTTCTACTCTGCAACACACGAGGTTGCCATGAGTTAGAATTGACTCAGCGATAACTGGTGTTTTTTTTTTTTTTTGGTTTAGATAGCTAAGACACTCCCTTTGTTTAACAACTATTTTGGGATGCCCTACTTATTTTTAAATGAGACTGATAGATAAAAGAACCTGCCAATGATATAATTTCCAAATAATCAATGTTGTTGTTGTTGTGTACCCTAAATGGAATGCTAAATGTCTGTCCCTCCCTGCTCCCATCTCATCCATGATGGCAGCTTGGAGAAGAAGCTGATGTTCCATGCCACAGGGCAGTACAGGTGCCAAGCCCCAGACTTGGAGAGGCTGAAGGAGGAGAGGGGCAGGAGCTGGAGGAGCTGTGGGTCGGGGGAGCCAACCCATGCAGCAAGGTAAGCTGAAAGATTTAAATTTTTGGATGAAATATTTGAATGGAACTTTTATATGTTTATCAATACATGTGTTATGGATTGAATTGTGTTCCCCAAAAATATGTGTTATAAATTCTACTATACCTGTGGTTATAATCCCATGTGGGAATAGGTTTTCTTTGTTATATTAATAAGGCAGTATCAGTGTAGGGTGTGTCTCAAATCAATGTCTTTTGAGATATATAAAAGAGCAGGTTTTAAGCAAGCAGCAAGCAGGCCAAGGTGGAGGAAGGCAGACGCCAAGCCACATGAGGATCACCAAGGAACCAAGAAACAAGCTAATTAGAGGCAAAGACCTTCCCTCAGAGCAGACGGAGAGAGAGAGCCTCACCCTAGAGCCGGCACCCTCAGACAGCCTTCTTAAACTGTGGGAATATAAATTTGCTTGTTAAGGCCACCCACTTGTGGTATTTCTGTTGCAGGACTAAATAACTAATATTACATGGAAAATAGCCATCTGTTTTTAAACGATGTAAGAAAAATTCACACATACATTTAGGAAAATTTCACAGAAGCTTTCCTAGACCCATGGCCGCCCTAATAAAAACGTGTTTTCTCAACAGTTGACTCTTCAGCATATCTTGACTACTCTCTGGCTCTCTACAGACAATATTATTTGCTAACATTCAAAAGTTTAAATAAATTACTTTATCCATGGAAATATTTTACTGGAAAAATAATTGGCAAAATCCAGAAGGACAAATTCTTCAAGACAAGCAATCCAGTTTCTTCAAACAACAACAGAAATTCCAAGACAAAAAGAGAGACTCGAGGAAACCTGAAGAGGTCTCAACCAAATCGCTTGCGTGGCCCCTGTTTGGATTCAGAGCCTAACAAACCAACTAAACAAAGACATTTTTGAGACAACTGAGACTGTTGAAGCATTGACTTGATTAATCGGTGCTATTAATGTTTTAGGTGTGACAATGGTATTGTGCTTCTGTTGTTGGTGTTCTTATATTTCAGAGAAATATTCAAAAAAATTTTTGGATAAAATGATAGGATATCCACCACGGAAAGGTTTGGCCTAGCCCATAAGAACACCCAAAAAATTCATTGCCATTGAGTCAATTCTGACTCATAGTGACCCTATAGGACAGAGTAGAACTGCCCCATAGGGTTTCCAAGGCTGAAATCTTTATGGAAGCAGACTGCCCCATCTTTCTCCACCAGGGCAGCTGGTGGGTTCGAACCTGCTGATCTTCTTTGGTTAGCAGCAGAGTGCTTAACCACTGTGCCACTAGGGCTCCTACCCCATTGGTACATAACCAAAAACACAAAACCCACTGCTGTCAAGTCCATTCTGCCTCATAGCAACCCTATAAGAGAGAGCAGAACCACCCCATAGAGTTTCCATGGAGTGCCTGGTGGATTCGAACTGCTGACCTTTTGGTTAGCAGCCAAAGCTCTTAACCACTACTCCACCAGGGTTTCCCATGGGTACACAGAGTTTAAATATACTAATCCCTCTTTGTTTAGATTTGGAAGCATCCATTATTAAAATAGTTTTTAAAATTAAGTGCAAAAATAAGCACCGCTGCACCTTTCAGCCAAAGATTAGACAGGCAGTGGTTAAGAGCTCGGCTGCTAACCAAAAGGTTGGCAGTTCGAATCCACCAGCTGCTTCTTGGAAACTCTATGGGACAGCTCTGCTCTGTCCTATAGGGTGGCTATGAGTCAGACTTGACTCGACAGCAACGGGATAGAACAAACAATAACACACATGAACAGTCAAGTATAAGAGACCAAATGGGCAACATCTGCCCAAAAGCAAAAACAGAAGAAGGCAGGAAGGGTCAGGACAATCAGACAAATGGACAGGGGAACCCAGGGTAGAAAGGGGGAGTGTGCTGATACATTGCAGGGATTGCAACCAATGCCACAAAACAATTTGTGTTTAAATTTTTTCATGGAAAATTAATTTGTGCTGTAAACTTTCACCTAAAACAATAAAATTTTTTAAAAAGCACTGCTTCAAATATGGCACAATATATCTTCAACAACAGATACCACAGATAACACAATAATAAAACTTACCTTAATTTAAGAACTACTGGGCATGAACCAAAAACCACACCCACTGTGGTCGAGTCGATTCCAATCCATGGCAACCCTGTAGGACGGAATAGAACTGCCCCATAGGGTTTCCAAGGAGCAGCTGGTGGATTTGAACTGCCAGCCTTTTGGTTAGCAGCTGAGCTCTTAACCACTGCTCCAGCAGGGCTCCACTGGTCATAGAGATGGCTTTAAATCTAGATACAGTTATCAATAGCAAATTTGCAGTCTCTGAAGAAAAGGAAATCAGTGTTTAATTGCAATGCTCTCTTTACCTGGATTTGGGACTAGAAACTGCCTGACTTGTTGAATAAATCATAACTGTTTCAAAATTATTACTTACTGATTTCTGTAAGCACACTCTGTGTTCTAGGAACAAACAAGAAAAAGGAGTTTATATTCAGGTATTTCTGCTATCAGCATCCATTTTAACATGCAAGCCTTGATGTTGCTAAGGTAACTGAGTAACAGAAGCCTGGTGCCGAGCTGAACTTTAATACTAGGTTCTCAAAATGTTTTTCTTTTCCTTAACTAACTTCTCCTCCTTTGGGGGAAATTTTGGTATTATTAGCCAACACCTATTTAAATTCTTTCCAGCTAGTGCTGTGTATAAACCAGAAAAAACAAACCCACTGCCTTCCAGTCAGTTCCGACTCATAGAGACCCCATAGGGCTTCTGAGGCTGTAAATCTCTGCAGGAGCAGGCTGCCACGTCTTTCTCCCTAGGAGCTCCTGGTGGTTTCGAACAGCCGAACTTTGCATTAGCAGCCAACCCTTTTAGCCACTGTGCCACCAGGGCTTCTTGGCGATGTGTATAGAATCAATGAACTCTTTAAACTCATCTAAATAATTTCAGTGCTGATATGAAAAAACTAAGCCATTAAGACTAAGTCATTTTTATAAAAATTGCAGGATGGTGAGATTAGCAATTAGAGCAAGATAAATATTTGGATACAAAGCAGATATTTATTTGGAGAGAAATTTCTGAAGCTTCTTCCTAAGTTCTAGAGGAACGAGATCCAGGAGTCCACCACACTTCCAATAAAATGCAGCGGAGGACAGGAGTTTTATCTGGCTCCTAGTCTTGTTAGAGGAAACCCTGGTGGCATAGTGGTTAAGTGCTATGGCTGCTAACCAAAGGGCTGGCAGTTAATATCTGCCAGGTCCTCCTTGGAAACTCTATGGGGCACTTTTACACTGTCCTGTGGGGATGCTATGAGCTGGAATTGACTCCGCCGCACTGGGTTTGGTTTTGGTTGGTTTAGTCTTGTTAGGGGCCTGTGGAGTCTATTTTCAATTTATAGTGGCCTCATAGGACAGAGTAGAACTGCCCCATAGGGTTTCCAAGGCTGTAATCTTTATGGAAGCAGATCACCAGAAGTCTTCTGTGGAGCTGCTGAGTGTGTTCCAACCCTCAACCTTTCAGTTAGCAGCCCAGCGCTTAACCATTACCACCAGGGCTCCTTAGATGTTTAGTATCTCTTGGAAACAGACCAGTATCACCTAAGGCACACTCAGAACTAACCCTCCCCACCGGCTTCGCCATCGCCTCCATGTCCCTCTCCCTGGGCCTGGGCATGTCATCACCCTCACCCCTCGGGCCGGGGGAACGCTGGGAGGGTTGCCTGGGTTCTTGTGGACTGCGAAGGAGACAGGAGGTCAAATACGCAGGGGCGGGACAGCGCACGGGCTCTCCTGGGAAGCCGACCCTAGACTAGAGTCCGACGCCCCGAGTGGGGTCCTGTCCCGGCCGCCACCTTCCCGTGCCTCCGCGGCGCCCTCAGGGGCGCCAGAGCCCGCGCGGCCACAGAGGTGAGAGGGAGGGGGCGCGCCGGGACCCGTGGGCCTCGGCCTTCGCGACCCGAGAGGGGAAGACCCAGGAAAGAGGGGAACCGGCACGAGAGGGCGTTTCTGGGGGGGGGGGGGGAAGGTGCGCAGGAAGGAGGGAGAGTGGGCGTAGGGGGTTACGAGTAGGGGGCCGGCAGGAGGGTCGGGAAGAGGGGCCCAGGAAGGAAGGGAACTGGGCGGGAGACGGGAGCCGGGGCAGGAGAGGGTCCAGGAAGGGGGAGGCGCGGACGCCGGTGCTGTTGAGGTTCAGAAACCAGACAGGCAGGTCCCTTGCGGGCAGCGCCCAGGAACCTGCGGAGGGCTCGTCACTTCTCTGAGTTGTTAGATCTCTGTAATGAGGACTCTTTAAGGAGTCTCTGGGTGGCAAAGGGCTAAGAGCTTGACTAGGAGCCAAAAGTTGGCGATTCAAACCCACTCAGAGGTGCCTGGGAGGAAAGGCCTGGAGACTGGCTTCCGAAAGTCAGTCTTGGAAACCCTGTGGAGCAGCTCTGCTCTGCGCACATCAGGTCGCCAGGAGTCGGAATCCATTCAATTGGCAACCAGCACAGACAACACCGTGGAATTCCGTGGTGCCCGCTGCTGTGAGAGCTGGAGGGGCACCCATACCAGCCGCAGAGAGCCGTCGCTGTTGTCACTATTATTATTAGCTGGGAGGGCCCGAGGGGTCGTTTTTCCTCGGTTTCCTCCGGCCCTCCAGCCTCTGCGGGCCTCCAGGCAGCCTTCCAGCCCCGCGTCCGAGGCGGCCAGGCATCCAGCCCAACAGGAGATGAGCCCGAGGATCAAAGACGACCCTGCGCGCAAATCGGAAACCAGAACCCTGCCCACTGGGGTTTAAAGCGGGCGCACGTCTTCAGATAGGAGCCGGGACCCCAGAGACACCGGGGCCACCTGCGCAGAGCTGCAGCCGGGAGCGGGCCTGGGAGCCACAGCGGCCTCGCGCAGTGCGTGATCCCAAGGCGGCCAGAGCCTATAGCCCCTCGGCGCACGACGCTTCAGGGCTCGCCGTCTGCGCATTCCGGTGGCCGCAAGGCCAGGGACGCGCCGGCCGGGCCAGCATCTAGGGCCCAGCAATGTTCGTCGTAACTGAAGCGGTCACAGCGGTCCAAGCATCAGTCGGTTATCGAGTCGGGCAGAGGACCCCACGAGGGCCCCACTGGAAGGCCTGACCTGTCGGTAGATCTCCGCGTGACGCGCCAAATCCGTTGCCATCAAGCTGAATCTGACTCATGGCGACCCGGTGCGTTACAGAGTAAGACTGCTCCATAGGGTTTTCTTGGCTGCAATCTTTACCGATCGGAGCCCTGGTGGTGCAGTGGTTAAAGCGCTGGGCTGCTAACCGAAAGGTGAGCGAGTTTAATCCACCAGCCACTCTGCCAGAGAAAGATGAGGCAGTCTGCTTCGCAAAGATTTACAGCCCTGGAAACGCTATGGGGCGGTTCTACTCTGTCCTATAGGAGGTTTGTGATCAGTCAGAATTGGCTGGATGGCACTGGGTTTGGTAATCTTTGCCCAGGCCAATTGCCAGGCCTTCCTCCCTGGCATCACTGTGTGGGCTCCAACACCAGCCTTTAGGTTAGCAGAAAACAAAGTTTAATTTACTCTGCCACTGAATCCATGTTTTCTTTGACAATTCTTGGTTTGGTGTAGTTTCATTAGGTAAAAATTAGGAGCTTTGGGGCAGGCTTGTGGCTGTGCTGGTCCGGACTGTGGAAGGAAAACAGGCCGGTGTCTCCTGCGGGAGCCGAGGGCGCCAGGAGACCTGAGAGGCTGCTGTGGGCTCAGCCGCCGCAGGTCCTAGGCACTCAGACCAGGTTTGTTGACTGAACAAATGCAAGAACACATGCCCAGAGGCATTTTTGCAAAAAGGGCATCTGGGAAATGAAGCTGAGCGGCCTAGAACTTGGCATGAAATAGCCCTTCCCCCATTCTGGGTTTGTTTCCAAATCCTTAGGAATCCTGGTGGCACATCAGGTTAAGTGCTCAGCTGCTAAGGGAAAGTTTGGGAGTTTGAACCACCCAGTGGCTCTGAGGGAGAAAGACCTGGCGATCTGCTCATGGAAAGATTGCAACCTAGAAGACTCTGTGGGGCACTTCTGCGCTGTCACACAGGGTCACCGGAGTTTAGCACCCAACAAGGGCTGCCCTAAACCAAAACCAAACCAGTCTGGTTAAGTCCATTACAACTCATGGTGACCCCATGTGTTACAGAGTAGAACTGCTTTATAGGGTTTTCTTGGCTGTAATCTTTATGAAAGCAGATCACCGGGCCTTTCTTCCATGGTGCTGCTGGGTGGGTTCAAACTACCAACCTTTTGGTTAGTAGACAAGACAAATCGTTTGTGCCACCCAGACACCTAGGGTTGCCCTACAGCTGGGGAAAAAAAAAAAAAAAAAAAAAACTCCATCTGAGGGTGAGACAGCTGGGAGACTCCCAAGCCCCTGAACTCATGGTTGGGCAAAGCCTGGGGAAGACGAGTAGCGATGAAGGATGGAGGGGAGAAGGGGGCATTTGGTCGCAGCAGTGTGAGGACAGCATCTATGTGAGCAACTGCTGGTGCCACCAGAGAAGGCTGCCTGTGGGGGCGGGGAGGAGGGAGTAGAACCATGAGCCCGGGTCCTGCGGCTACCAAGGCTTGTACTTGGGAACCTTCCAGAACGGCCCCCAGAACCTGGAAATCACAAGGCTGGAGGGGGCAAGGATCTCTGGCAGGTGTACCAAGAAGCTGAGGGTGATGGGGATGTCCACGTGATGGAGGCAAGAAGCTGGAGTGGAAACCAACCAGTTGAGTGGCTGTATAAACGTGTCTCCGTGTTTTCTCTGCCTCCCGAAATGCGAAATCCATACTTGGTGGTAGGGGCGGGTTACTCCTTAAACAAGGTACCACCGGTGTACATAAAGCAAGTTACACCGGTTTACAAAAGGCAAGGTACCCACAGGCTTACCTGTGTTTATTTACTATAAATCTGTAGTGAACAAGTTCACATGGGCTTCACCACTTTTTGACCTGGCAAATAACAGGTGAATTGTTCACTACAGGTTGGTAAATACACACAGTAAGCCCATGCGGACATTGGTTATTGCATAATCCGGACCTGTTGGGGGCACAGGGGAGGAGAGACTTTCTCGCCGGCACAGAACGATTCCCCAAAAAGCAGCACAGGTTGCTATTCTTTTGAAACATGAACACTGTTCAGGAAAGGGGGAGCCCAGGCTCCCCTGAAAGTTGCTTTCTTTGCAGGGAGGATGTTGTGATTGGCACCTTCGCCTTGTTTCCCTCGCACCCAGGCACCTGAAGCCAGGCATAGTGAAACCTTTCTGGTTACAAAGTGCTTTGAGACATTAACTCTTTTTTTTGGGGGGGGGAGTCCTTTCTGTTCTAAAGAAGGCATGCGGGGGCACTAGAAGGTACCTGCCTGGAGAGAGATTTTTTAAAATTGGGAATGTCCGTTGGAAACAGTCCCTTTGACGCTATTTCCCTTTGCTTCTCTTTTCTCTGGGTCTGGTTTTGAAAAGTCTAATGCTTTCTGAAAAATATTACTTTTATTTCCCTCAAATAAATATTGGCCAAATTGATATCAAATCATCTTCCACCTTACTAATGAGAAAAATCAGCACTTTTGGAAAGGAGGAAAATAAATGGAAGGTATAGTTATATTTCACCCAATTCTTTTTCTTTTTGAGGTTTCATAAATACTAAATCTCATATTTTAAAAGCCAAGACTGGGTCAATTTCAAGTATTTGGCATTTTGTTAGCCTTATCGAACATGATTTGTTTCTGATTTCCATAATGAACCTGAATGGCAAACGTATATTGTTTAAATCACTGAAAGAGTATAATGTAAAAGTCAGCTCAATTTAGAAAGTGAATGATGAGAATAGAAAATAAACGATGTAGTGATTTATCACGTTTATTTAGACTGGATTCCTAGGTTTAATTTGAATCCCTCTCCACGGAAGACGTCACATTAGATACACAGATAAGAAATGAATGTTCTGAAATTCATTATTCTAATTATAGTATATATCATTTCAGGAAGACCCTGAGGGCATAAGCGTTTCGCACTGGATTTGGGAAAAATACTTGCAATTCCAAGGGAGCGAAGGAGGGGAAATGTGTTACACACTGGACATCGCATTTTCTTTGCTTTTCTTTGAACCAGAACAGAATACCCCACTCACGTTCATAGTTCTTGGGAAATATGCAAACAGCAGAAGCCGCGGAAGTCACAGCTGGAGGCAGGAAAAGGCGACACTACGATCAGGTTGTCCTCCAGGGGACGAAATCCAATTTTTCGTTTGTAAACATTTTGCCGCGAACAGAAACCACCACGCACTCTCCTGGTTCGGGCAGCGCAGGTGGGGCTTGAAGTGGAGAGCAGCGAATGGAGGGGACCCCAGTCTCGCTGCCCTCCCACCTGGCTCCTGGTGCACCCCGGGACAGGGTGAGGTGCTATTCAAAAGGCTGGCGAGGTCCCCTCTCCGTCCGCAGGAGCCCCCAGGGGCATCAGCCTGGAACTCTCTGCCCCAGGCTGACACCCCAGCAGCGCCGCGGCGGCGGACAGGTGGCGGCCCAGCAGCGCGCCCTTGGCGGAAGCGCAGCCGTCGGCCCGGCCCTGCTGCAGAATCGTCCGGGCGGCGGCGGCGGCGGCGGATACGTGCAGCCAGGGCGCAGCGGCCTGGGGATGCGCCAGGCACGACGGGCGCTGCAGCAGGTGGCAGTAGCCCCACGGGGCGGGGGGCAGACTCTGCACGGCGCCGGCGCCCCCTGCCCTGACCCCTTGCATGATGCTCTCGATGCTGAAGGATGTGCACCCGCCCCCTGGCCGCGCCGCCGACGCCTTCCCCTCCACCCTGGTCCAGGAGCTCAGCGACAGCTGCTGCGGCGGGAGGGCGCCAGGGGTTCCCAGGGCAGCCCCCTCCGCGTTCCCGGGCGCCTGGGCGCAGGCGGGGGGCGGGAGCAGCAGGTAGCGGATGGGGAGCGGGTGCAGCAGAGCACACGGGCGGCGCCCGGCAGCGGCAGAGTAGGGCCCGGGGCCCGGCGGCGTCGGGGCTGGGGGCGCGAGCGGGAGCCCCGGGGGCGGGCAGGGCAGTGCTGCGAGCGGTGCGCAGGGCGGGTGCGCCCCCGGGGGCTGCTGGGCGCGCTTGAAGCGCTTCCTGCGCCGGAGGAAGCTGCCGTTGTCGAACATGTCCTGCGAGGCGGGGTCCAAGCTCCAGTAGCTGCCCTTGCCCGGGTGGCCCGGCTCCCGGGGGATCTTGACGAAGCAGTCGTTGAGCGACAAGTTGTGGCGGATGCTGTTCTGCCAGGCGGGGAACCTGCGGCGGTAGTAGGGGAAGCGGCCGCGGATGAAGGCGCAGATGCCGCTGAGCGTGAGGCGCTGGCGCGGGCTCTGCAGGATGGCCATGGTGATGAGCGCGATGTACGAGTAGGGTGGCTTTGCCCGCGGCAGGGCGTCCCCGGAGGCAGCCGCGCTCCCCGCCGGGGCCTTCGACTTGCTGTCAGACTCCGAGGCGGCGCCCGGACCGCAGGCGCCCTTGGTGCGCTCCCGGGGACGCGCGCCCTGCCGCCGGGGCGAGGCCAGTTGCGGAGGGAACGGCTGGCTCTCCTTGGCCTCCTCCTCGCCCTCATCCTCCTCCCCCAGGATGTCGACCTCGCCGTCTTCCCCGTCCGAGCCCGGGAGGCGCTTGACTCTGGGCAAGTTCATGGAGGAACCAGTCGTGGAGATGCTGACGAGGTGGCGGCCGCTCACCTGGCTTAGGACCGGGGTGCGCTAGAAGCCAGGGAGAAGAGCGGACGCCAGGGGCTACTCTTGTAGGTGTCCTTTCCTTCTACTGGTTCCTCCTCTTTTCCAACAGCGTCTTGCAGAGATTCACTTGGCCTTTTATTAAAGCCTCGTTGAGTCCCTCCCGGCGTGGTGGATTCCCCGTTATGTCCCTCTTCCCTTATCTCCCCTGGCGTTGTCCCTATACCCTCCCCCACCCCCCACGGAGTCCAAAGATGAGGGTCCGCTGCACAAACACTCCACCAGGGAAGAGCCCTCGGTCCCCTCCTCCGCTCACCCACCCGCCACCCAAGAAGACGCTCCAGGCGGCTGGGGCTTGGCCAGCCAATCCGGACCCCGTGTGGTACAGGGTTTGCTAACACTTTTTAAATGGCTAGAAATAAATAAACAAAAGACTGGGAAAACAAGCTATTCAGCAATGTATGGCACATCCATATGCGGGCCTCCCCCCTGGAGTATACATATTGGGGGGCGGTGGGGCGGTTAGGCAGTAAAAGTATGGTTTTGTGTTTCATAGCTGGTTAACCGCCCATTTTCCCTGGTGGATTATGTCCCCGCCCACAATGCGCTGAAATAGTTTGACGTTCTCACTGCATCCCTGGGTCAGGGGGGCGTTGCGGTGTCCCTACCAGCCTCTACCCAGCTCCCCCAAATCTTCTCCCTGACTCCTTTTCAGAAAAGGCTGAACTGTCCTGGGTTAAGTTGTGGAAACTCAGGGTGGCGGGAAGGCACGAGGCCCCTTACAGCGGCGATTCTCAGACTTTTTGGAACATTTAACCACAGAAGGAAATAAGTTTTTATACCACGATCCTGCACACACAGACATGTAGAGCTAAAATGGGCTTCAACAAAGGATATACTTACACTAAGTGGTTGCTGATATCTATATAATGTAACGGCTATGGCCAACTAGATTTCTCCAAATACTAACATTCACTCCCCTGACAGCCCTGTAACCAGATTTTTAGATTGGCTTCACTTAAATCAGACCTGAGACTGAAGTAGCAGCCCACAGGAATAATGTTACATAAATAGACTCCTATTTATGTAACAAACATTAAATTCTATTCCTCTTGGTACAAATGGTTAAGCATCTAAGGGTTGGCTGTTCAAATCCACCCAGAGACACCTTGGAAGAAAGGTCACTGCCTTGAAAACCCTGTGGAGCAGCTCTACGCTGCACACAGGGGGTCGCTGTGAGTGAGAATCAACTTGACAGCAACTAACAACAGCAGTAAAATAGTGGCCCACATGCTCATTTATCATTTAAAGCTCTCCTATCTCTGAAAAGAATTTGAGGTGGCATCTAATAAAAACGCAGTTATAAAAAGATATTGTATTAGGCCGTCAATTGCCACACAGTAAACCTTCCCTTTGTGTTTGTAAGATGACAACGAATTTTCAGTGAGAAATCAGCAGTCAGCTAAAAGGGCAAAAAATAGTTCTCTTAAAGTAGCTAGTGCCTTCAGGATAAGATTTGGAAAACAGCTTTTTTTGCAAGTTTTTAAACCTTACCCTCTACCCCTGCGGTTTTTACCCTCTGAGGCTCCCAGTCAAGTGCAGCGGGAAGCAGGACACACAGAAGGCTTGGGGCCTAACAGATTTGGGTTGGGATCCCACACTGACCAGCCACCAAGGTGCTATGAATACTTAGTTCCGGGAGGGCCAGGACAGGTGTCCTGTCTGACTTTTATGTCCCTGACGCTCTCCCTCCACCCCTGCAGGTAGGACGTTTCTTCCATTAGCACTGGAGTCCTTTCCCCGAAAAGGGAGTACTGTTAGCTTGCCTGGAGTCAACTTCTCTGGGGATTTGGGTAATTAAAAAATGAAAGCACAGAATTTAAGGAAGTGCATAAAAAACAACTTGACAACAAACAAACCATATTGACAGGGGTACCTCACAGGGCAGAGGAGCCAAGGAGCTCCCAAGGGCCAAAGCTGGAGCAATGTGAGCAACAAAATAAATAATGTAGTACTCCATTACAACCCAAGTCTGAAATAAATCTCCGTGAGTCCAGAATGCCAGATATGAGTGAATAAATGAGTAAATGGGGGAGAAGAGCAAACCTCTTGTGCAGAACCCCAAGTGAGTAAGACAGAGAAGCATTACCCCCACCCATAGGTGTGGGCTGTGCAGTGCCACCCTCCCAAGAGGAGGGTCTGGAAAGGGAGAGAGCTGGCCACACCACCTCAACCAGCAGGTCAAGGTTAGTATCTGCAGTGGGAAGTCATGCTGAGAGCATGTACCTCTGATGAGGTGAAAATAGCACTTTACCTCTGTGGTCCTCTTCCCCTGAAACGATAACCCAGGTTTATCATGAGGAAAACATCACACAAACCCCAATTGAGGTGCATTCTACAAAATCCCTGACCAGGGCTTCTCAAAACTGCCAACGTCATCAAGAACAAGGATGGGCTGAGAAGCTGTCACAATCACGCAGAGCCTAAGGAGAGGAGGAGAGCCAAATGTGATTTGAGTCCTGGAGGGATCTGGGGACAGAAAAAGCCCATGCGGTAAAAACTAAGGAAACTGGGAGAAACTGTGGACTTGAGGTAACAATTATGTATCAGTATTTGCTAATTGTGACAAGCGCACTATGCTAATGTAAGGAGCCCTGGTGGTACAGTGAAGTGCCCGGCTGCTAACCCAAAGGTCGGTGGTTTGAACCCACCAGCTGCTCCTCAGTAGGAAGATGTGGCAGTCTGCTTCTATAAACATTACAGCCTTGGGAACCCTATGGGGCAGTTCACTCTGTCCTATAGGGTCATTATGAGTGGCAATCGACTCGATGGCAGTGGGTTAGGTTTGTTTTTTTTTAGTGGCACAATGGTTATGCATTTGGCTGCTAACCGAACCTCAGCAGTTTGAACCCTCCAGTCCATTCGTGGGAGAAAGACCTGGCAGTCTACTCCCGTGAAGATGGCAGACTTGGGACCCTATGGGGCAGCTCTGCTCTGTCCTAGAGGGTCACCAGGAGTTGAAAACGGCTCAACAGCAATGGGTTTTCAAATATATTAATAGGGAATCTGTGTGGGGGGAGCATTCTGGGGGAACTCTGTACTATCTACTGAACTTTCCTGTAAATCTAAAACTGTTCTTATAAAAAGCCTATTAATACAATTTCAGTAATTAAGCATGGAGGAAAAAACAAACACCAGAAACAAAAGGCCCTAACTACCAACAAGTAGAAACGGCCTGAATGCCATCAACTGAGGAATAGATAAACAAAATGTGGCTTAGTCATACAATGGAATATTATTTACCAGTAAAAAGGAAGTACTGATACGCGCTATGACATGGAACACGAAGAGAAAGCAGCCAGTCACAGAAGACCAGGTACTGTACGATTCTACTTACAGGAAACGTCCGGAGCAGACAAATCCAGAGACAGAAAGTGGATTAGTGGTTGCCAGGGGCTGGGGCAAGGGGGAATAGGGGTGGCTGCTGTGGGTATGGGGTTTCCTTCTGGAGGGATGAAAATGAAAATGGCCTGAGACAGTGATGATGGCTGCCCAACTGTGAATATACTAACCACCACAAATTGTACACTTTTAAAGGATGAATTTTATGGTATATGAGTATCTTAGTAAAGTTGTTATGAAAAATACATCAATGTTAAAACAAAGAGGTGTACCAAGAAAAACTAAATTGAATACTTTGGAAAGACTCTGTCATGGCACAATGCTTGAAAAGATGAAAGGCACTCTTACTATTCCATCTCATCAATTCCCTGGCGTTGCTTGGGAATCAAAACAGTCTTACTTTGTAGTTTCTGCAACATTTAACAGGAGGCCTATCACATTGCAGCCACTCAGGAAATATTCGGTGACTTCTTTCCTACTGCCGGGTAGGTCCTTCTCAGCAAACCTATCAGGGACTCACAAGACGCCATCCTAGTCTTTGGTCAACAACAGCAGTAGGAGGTACGGCTGAGTCTAGTGTTAAGTGTAACTCTGAGAAAACGAAATCTAGTATTTCTTTCTCAGAAAAGCAGGACAAGTTGCTGGACATTCAAAGCAAAGTTCACGTCTCTAACATCACCTTCCCCAATGCATGGCATTTCTACATCTGGGAAAGTGATTTCAAAGCAGTTAGAAAGTTCTCCCCCCTACACAAGTAATCCAAAGGAAACAATGGTTAAACACGAAGAGAGCAACCAAGCCCATAAATGTTACGTTTTGTTTATCATTGCTTTAAAATCTTTTAGTTTTATTAGTTGATAATTCGAGTACAGACCTTGGGAAGAGAGATGTTTTTGCTTATTCTCAACTTCTACTCATGAATGAGTCTACACTTTTAAAAAATCAAAATGCTCTCTTTCTGGCTGCAGCAAACCACCAAAAAAAAGAAGCCTGGAGAGCAACGAGGGACGGTAATTCAAACACCCATGGGGTTCCAAGCCTTCTTAGGAGACTAACAAGAAGCAGCGTTACTTGGAGGCTGTTTCCAGCTCACACATTGTTGAAGGCAGCTAATAGAGGGGAGTGTCTGTCACCAAGCTGCCCCCTTCTGTCTCCCCATCTTCCTCCACACTCTGCTGACACACAGCCATATCCTAGTCGGTACCCACTGCCTTGCTCCTTTCACTTGTAGAGAAAAGGCCCATTTGTTCTCATAAGGCGTGCAGAAGCTGAGTTACCTGTCAAGCCTTGCTGGAAAAGGGGAGCGAGCACTTACTGGGACTCAGTGTCCTCGGTGCTGAAAACTCAGGTCCTGGAGCACCCCACAGAGATCCGCCTTGTTGTCTTCACGAGTGAGGAAACGGAGATCTAGGACTCTGCCCTCCATCTCTCGGTGAACCGCAGTTTTAGAGAAGGCATGCCCGAACCCTGTTTTTTCTTTTTAATACCTTGCATATCTTCTCTAGCAACACTGCACAAGAACGGCCCAGGTTATGTTTTGCATTGCAAGGCTTCTCTTGTTACCTATGGCAAGTTCCAAAGATTCCCGAGAGAGCAGGTTAAACAATGACTCCAATCACTGGAAGATAATTCACTCGAGGAAACATAACATAAACTTCATGGTGTGTACATTTGTGTGGAAATGAAACATCTACAAGGATAGAGACTGAGCTGACAACATGAGCTTACCACTAAGATGTGACAGGGGTTGAAGGGGGAGAGAGGGTCAGGGGAGACCAAGTACATCATAATGTCTGCACTTTTACAACTCAAGTGTATTCATGCCATGCTTGTGTGATGAACAGTGAATTTAACGCATTTTTAAGGTCAAGGCAAATGTTTATGAGTTTTATAAATACGCATTTTTAAGAGCTTGGATTGATTCTGACTCGCAAGGCTGTAAATCTCTACAGAAACAGACTGCTACATCTTTCTAACTCGGAGCAGCTGATGGTTTCGAACTGCCAACCTTTAGGTTAGCAGTCCAGCACTTTAACCACTGCACCACCACAGTTTCACTGAATAAAGCAAACTTAAATTCTTAGGAAGAAAGCAACGTGCTAGGGTCTGCTGTGTGCTGGGAGCTAAGGTGGGTGCTTTACAAACCTCCTCAGTCCTGACCAGCCACGTCACAAATCTCAGAGCAAATACTTGGCCCGAGATCACACAGCCAAGAAGCAGTGAAGCTGCTATTAAAGCCCAGACTGACTAAAATTCAGCTGCCTTTCTCCTGGGCAGTGTTGCACTACAAAAGAAGCCTGTTCTCTGAATCATAACGGAGAGAATGGGGTCAGCAGGCAACTGGATGAGGACAGGGAAGTTACATACATAAAGTACGTAAGGGAGGGGAACGGAGGGCAGGACCAGCAGTCTCCTTGGCAGAGCCAAAGGTTAAACACAGAACCAACCTGAGTTGATTTAATCAAACAGCTGCCTGCCTCCGAGCACTGAACTGGAACCATTCAAGATAAACAGATGTAGCTCCTTTATTTAAAATTCTGAAAAAGAAATTCCAAAAGCCATTCTGATAGCCTTGTCTGATATTTAACACATCATTAACTGGACAAGCTCATCTTTAAATTCAACCTAACACTTTTTCTGCTACCATGTGAGTAAACGTACGCTGACCCAGCTTTCACTGGAACAGGAGAAAAACAGGAATTGTGTACTTACACACCAACCACTTATATAAAGACTGTTAAACTCTCAAAAACTATCTGCAGTTATATCTGATATCTTGTACCTTGTCACTTTTTTTAGATGATACTGAAAATTAAAGAAGTTCAAAAACACCAAGATAAATTTAGTAGCAGTGGTAAAATTGACTTAAAAGCTTTAGGACTGGAATGTCTTGAATATGTTACAAAGGAACAGCTCAAGGTTCCTAACACTGCGTATAAGAATGCTCAGTGGTGACTAAAAGACGATTCAAATTAATTTGTTCAACTCACATTTCTTCCACTTACCAAGCTTCTGGCCACAACAACCTTTTTATTTCCTTTAATAAAAACGATGACATTTAATTGTTTTAAAAGATTTTATTAATAACCTTACAATCATTATATCTATGCAGTCAGCTCAAGTTCTAAGTGAAAAAGACAACGTTCAGGTGAGTTTTATCATTATTATTACAAATAACTCGCACAGGTGAGTGATTCGGCATTACGTGGACTGCAAAGTCAATTCTGGAAGACAATTTTTGTGAACCACCTGTCTTAAAACCAACAAAAAACACTTCCGAAGATGTTACATTTCACCACATGAAGGTCAAATGTTTCACAGTACTGACTGACAGTATGTGGTGTAGTCTACAAAATAAATACCTAAAATAACACGTTGGATTCATAACGTAAGTAAGTACTGCCAAGAAACAGGACCCTGAAGGACATCCAGTAGGAAATGCATTCCTGTTTATTATCACCTGATTCTTTCAGTAAGAAAAGCTTCTGTTATGGACAAGCTCGACCTTCCTTGCAGTGTGTTGTCTGCTGCTTTCCTGTCTCTGTCACCATGGCCATAAATAGTTGTCTAAGGATATCCTTATCTAAGTTCTTGCCTGCAAACAGAACAAAATAGGATTACTTCATACTTATTAAATTGGTAGAGTTTCCTGACCAATTCTAGATCACTGAATGTTTAATGATCTTCATACATTTACAAACACAATGGTAACTAAGTGATTCCCTCAACTTTTGAGTTGAAGCTCTTGGAACCAAACCAGCACTTGGATCAATTGCTTTTCTAAAGCTGTTTGAAAAAAAGGAAAAGATCTAACGTGTGCTTATGAATGCTATCACGTGATTGGAACAAGTACAGTCATCGCCAGCTTACTGAGGTCTACAGAGGGGGTTCTGACTGGTTCAGACTGCTTAAGTAGCACACACAGCACTTCCAGTCTGGTTTTCTCTTTGCTTTACGGTTCACCATTTGTAACCTACCAATAAAGACCAATCTGTTTGTCCTCTGGGTGTCATCGTCCCAGCTCACAGGGGTCTCCTCCAGGTCATAGAGCTCATGCACACCCTGGACGATCACTTGCTGTGCTCTGTCTCTGATGGACACCAGCCCCTGCTCCGAGAGAAGGGTCAGTCGGCCTCAGTTTTCATTTACAAGCAGAAATTCAGCATCAATGTTAATGGGTTAATTATTCCTCTTCCTTTTCTCTTTTCAAATTGAATAACATTTATAATCAACATGTCAAGAAAAAAAAAGTTGCTGTCGAGTCGCCTCCGGCTCCTGGCGACCCCATGTGCGTCAGGGTAGAGCTGTGCTACACAAGTTTTTTTCTGGATACTACTTTATTGTGTTTTTGGCAAAGGCATACACAGCGGTTTAGTTTCCCATTCAACAATTTCTACACCAACTGTTCAGTAACATTGGTTCCATTCTTCACACTTCATGAATATCCTCATTACTTCCGACTGCTTGTCCCATTTTCATTAATCTAGTTTTCCTGCCCCCTTACATTCTTATCTTTGTTTTAAGGTAACTGTTGGCCGTTATCCTTATTCCTTTTTAGAAAGGTCTTACTGCAGGGAGATTTCTAATTATCACACGAATACATGCACGACAATGTCACTGATCACGAAAAAAACTGAAAACAACGAAATGTGTTATGTGTCAGGTTCTACTGATTATTCTCCTACTCATAAGATCTTATACTTTTTTCACAGTTTTTGTGGGAAAATCTGAGACATTAAAAGATTTTGGCTACAGTTAAATACACTGTTCTTAAAATGGGCTACAATAAATGGAGTGGAGAGTGAAAAAATCAAGAAAAATCATTATATTTCTCTGCATAAAAGTTGATTTTATATTGATTTCAGGAATGATGAGCAAATTGATAAACTGGTTCCAATGGGGGATGAAATTAATTTCTCTAAAATAACATTTCTTATATGTATTTGTTTAAAAAATTAAGATGTACATTAAAAAACAGACAGAAAGAGACAAATGACTATGAAGTCATCCCAACCACACAAAGGTGACCCCTATTAAAATTCTGGTGTTTCCTCCCAGTTTTTCTTTCCCTGTGCCCAGTTTTGTTGCCTGATTTGTAAATTTGAATATATAATAACAAGCTCTCTGGAAATAATTACTGAAGCATCAGTTTTGTGTTGCCTGTATAGACTCTGGCCATTAGCTACTACTGGGGTTAAGGGTGTAAGCAGGTTGATGATTAGAGGATTGATACTTTGTAGCAGGACAGAAAAGGAAAGTGATGAAGCTAAAGGCTGTTTGCTGTTGCTGTGTACACAAGAAGGCCAGAGGAAGAACCAAAGGGGACAACTGCGAAAGAGCTGTCACAGCCTAAGGACAACAGCCACAATGGGATGTCCAGGAGGAGCCGCTGAACTCTGTGCAGGGGGTGTAGGGTAAACGCCCCCGACTCAGTACATGGGGAACAAAGCAGCCACAGAATGAGACATGTCTATCAGGGAGGCCCAGGGAACAGAGATGAGGCTACTGTCATCACGCAGCAGCAGGAGCTGGCTTAGTCCTCTGGGGGTGTGACCTGGGAGGGGACCGGACTCACCAGGTGGCTCTGCAGAGCCAATCACACAAGTGCCAGCAGGCGGGTGAAAAAATCTAACCCCGAAACCCTTCTCAACATTCTCAATCTCTGTCATTCTAGGGACCTCAGGAAGTCTGTCACTGGCTGGAGAGAGGATCCAGTTACTACCAACCATAAGCAGTGACAATAAAACTTCATGCACCTTCTGGGCACACCAGAGTGGGCACTCAAGTGACTGCTGTTAGTGAAGCGCACAACCGCCAACTGCTGGCCCTGGGAGACACCTTTGGTGACACAGATACCCAAATGTTCAGTAAAATTAACGGGCTTCCCAACGCTGGGCAGGAATTCTTCTAGTCTTCCGCAACTTGTTTAGAGTACGAAAACGTTTAGTGTTTGTTAGGTGCATCAATAAACAAAAGATAAGGCTCAGGGGCAGCAAGACTTTCAATATTATTCTCTGTTAATGAAGTTGTCTTGGAAAACTAAGCTCAAGGAAGGCTTGGTTTTCTCTAAGCACGTGCCAAGGGGAAGTTTCAAGAGTCCAGGTCATCAGCCAAGTAACTGCTCACACACCAGGAGTGGAGGACAGGGGTGACATTTCAAAGCCTACAGGCTGCTTTTTTAACTCAACACTGAATTAAACTGTGCCAATCAACCTTGACTTACACAGTGATTTCCAAAGCTCCTCTGCAGCCATGGGGGTGATAAAGAAAAATGAAAACAGACAAAGGGCGTTTGTACTAAAACCAATGCTTCTGTTTAAAACCAAATATGGTAGGTTTTTTTGTTTTGTTGTTGAGAATACACACAGCAAAACATACACCAATTCAACAGTTTCTACATGTACAATTCAGTGACACTGAGTTATGCAACCATTCTCACCCTCCTTTTTCGAATTGTTCCTCCACCATTAACATAAACGCACTGCTTCCTAAGTTTTCTACCTAGTCTTTCAATTTGCTGTTGTCAATTTGATCTCATATAGATAGTTCTTGAAAGACCACAATGCTTAAGGCAGACATTTCTTACTAGTTAAGCTAAACTATTGTATGGTTTTAAGAAGACTTCTAAAAACCAAGACCAAGCTCACCGTCGTCAAGCGATTCCGACTCATAGCAACCCTACAGGACGGAGTAGAACTGCCCCGTATGGTTTTCAAGGAGCAGCTGGTGGATTTAAACTGATGACCTTTTGGTTAGCAGCCTGAGCTCTTAACCACTGAGGCACCAGGGCTCCAAGAAGACTTCAGAGGACATAAAACCAAATAGAGTTTATAGAGCCCCAAGAAATGGGCTTTCTTTGCCTGATGGTACACAAGTGTGTAAAGGGCGTACCCACCTTCAATCGGACGACCTCCATGCAGTGACCATCCTTGTTTCTCACGTTCTTCTCCCACAGCAGATTCTGTTGTCAAGTGGCATCATTTAATAAGACCAACCATTGCTCATGGCAACAACAAGGTAAGGAAACAGTCGACTTTAATGGTTATGAATGGCATTCACCTGAATAAACACATTTAGACTTTCTTCCTTTGCATTTCCCGGTACTTCAAATGTGACTGTAATAATATTCTGTAAATCAAGAGACATGACTGTAATTTTTTTTTTAATTACAAGTTTTAAGATGAACAGTAAGGAGCACGTGACAGTTTGTGTTGCCTGACAACCTGTACTGTGTTATCTTTTCCCTTTATCTGCTGATTTGGGGCATCAGCAGCCCCATTTCTACATTCTGCAGAGTTAATCGATGGTCCTATTTTCACACAGAAAACCCTCCTGAGAGGGGCCCAACGGTAACTCCTTATTGACTCATTCTTCCCAGGATTCTCGGTGACAAGTGGGGAGGTAACACATACAGCAAACTGACTATGTGCTGAGCCTGGACATTCACACGGTCCCCTCATCTCTGCTTCTCATTCACTCTTCTCAACGATCCTGTGGGGTACAGATGACTATTTCCAGTTTATAAACCGGAGGAGGTGAGGTTCAGGTAAACAAACTACCCAGAGCCAGGAGTACCCCTCGAAATCAAAAGCACAATTCTTTTCTCTTGGAAAAACGAACAGAGGAGAAAGGTTCAGTTTACGGTAACTGACTGAGCCTATGCCACGGAAGAGGAGTCCCAGAGACGAGAATGACGGTGACGCCGCCATCTTTGCTTTCTACAGACGATTAACGTGGAGGTTATCGTTCCTCCTGATCGATCTTGATAAACGTCTCACTCTCCACACCACCCAGAAACTGCAGATTTCCTCTGACAGGTCACATAATTGAAACCCAGACCTCTGTTTGCTGCTGTAACCCAAAATTTTGGCCTTTGTGATAAAAACACCCAAGGAGCGGCATAACATGATAGAAAACACAGAAAGGCCAGAACTGTTTTTTATCAAGTGTACTTAGAGAACAGATAAAGGCAAGTAGCAAAGGCCAATTTCAGCACAAAATACACTGAAATCTGGTCTATACTGCTGCTAGAAATAGGAAAAGCACACAGTGTTTTTTGCTCAGATATCACAAGTGTGAACCAACTAAAAAGAAGTCTCAACTCGGATATTAAAATGTCAGATAACAAGAAGTATTTACTTTAAAATCCTAATAAGCATACACCCACTCCTCACTTACTGACATGGTTAGGCTCCAAAGACCAGGTTGTTACGTGAAAATCAGCATTACGCAAAAATGAAGGATGACCACATCAGACCACAAAGTGGAGGATGATTATATCATTACATAACTGCCAAATTACATCATTATATAACTGCTAAACCACAGAGAATTGTGGGCCAGCCAAGGTAACACATAACTTTAACCATCACAGCCAGCATCACTCTCGCCTCCCAACTCAGTGTTCGTTACTGCCAGATGTACATCGTTAATGTGCAGACTAGTCAGACATAGTAGACTTTTTTACTATTGTAGTAAACACAAAATATCAGCTAATGAGACAGTCGATAAGTGAGGAGAAGGCGTACTCTGCTCTTAAATTATTTGTCTTCATAAGCTTAAGGTACTAGTAAGCATTTAGACAAAACGACACTATTTTCTTTCTTCACTGAGGCAATCACTACAAATAACACCAAAACTCCTTGCCTACCCCGACCACGTTGGTTTGACGGATTCCTATCACATGCTAAAAGGTAGGGTCAGAGGATCTCAAAAGCATTCAAAATTCTGAAAGCCATCAACATAGTTCAAAAATACATTTTTAGAAGGAGTTTAATAAAACACCATAAACATAGCCAACTTAATTAAAGAGAAATAATAATAAAAAAAAGTTTTTAAATGCTTTTTACCTGATCAAGGTGAGGCTGGGTGGCTGATACATGCTGAAGTTTTTTCTGTAAACTGAGAACAACAGATTATAAGTTCAGAGGTCAGTGCACCTCTGGCTTAACCTTACTCATGACTTGAGACACAAAAAGAAACAAGGAGAGACCTTCCACCACCGAATCTATTCCATCGTTCCAATTTCACGTGTTGTTCTCATGTTCTAACTGAGAAAAGCCGGCAGACTAGGTATTTAAAAACTTTTCTTAAATAAATGTACACACGTTACATGTATACCTTACACACACAGTAAAGAGAAAAGCTAATCTTTTAGCAACACTATTTTATATGGTTAAATATGCCAGTAGATTTTTTTTTTAATTCCAGTAAGTCTAATACCAACTTAGAAAAAAATAAGCATTTTAATATTATTTAAGATTTTATCAACTCTCTCCATGCTTCGTAATATGCAAACAACGCTGGTGCCTCAAGAAAGATCTATTAGAATGGTAAACTTTCCTTTATCAATGTGATCCCTTGAACATATCTACTTATTAAAAAACAAAAAGTATCCATAAATATAAAAAAAAAATTTTTTTTTTTAATAGGGTTAGTTGCTGGCTAAGTGAGAACAAAAAGTCAGAATCTCAAAAATGCCTTGTTTTGACGTAAAAAGTGCAAGAAGATCAATATGGCATAACCAATTATAGCCATAACAACTGCAGCGTATGTTTAGACCTTGGCAGGGGTAGGATGGGAGGCAGAACACGACTTAAAACCCTGCAGATGTTTTGCCTTGAAGATGGTGGGGGCAAACTAGTAGCATCAAGTTTAGGAAAGAGTAGGGGCTTGGAGGAACAGGTGGAGGGAGTGGGGCTCGCTTGGGGGCCTTGGCAGGGGGGAAGGTTAAGTTAAATCCTTCCCAGCTGGTGCTCAGGGAAAGTCTCCTGCTCAGCTCAAAGCACAAAGGAAAGTTTTGCAAAGGCCTTACCCACAGTGGTGGGATCATGTTCAACAGCCACTTCCTGGAGTGTCACTAATGCATTATACTGCTGTTAAGCAAGTGTGGAATGAGATTGCTTTAGACAAATCAGAGGCCTAAACTGTGTATGAAAGCAGAAAGTCAAACATTTCACAATGAATGTTTAAGTTTGGTTCACAGTAAGTCTCTGCTTTCTCTGCCCTTACTCACACAAATAAAGGAAAGTGTGATCTAGTTAAGGGCACCCTGCAATAGCCAAAACCCAAATTCATGAATCAGAATCCTGACTTTGCACGCTGTCATCTCGTAACCCCCTTCGTGTCTACACTAACACTGTGTGTAAGTCTAAAACAGTGTTGTTGTTGTTGTGTGCTGCTGAGTCCATTCTGGCTCATAGTGACATAGTGTTCTGTATATAACCTGTTATGCTTTATCAAAAACAATAATTGAATTTTCCTCACAGTGAGATGGGACTGACATCTTTTCCTATACTTCTCCCAACTAAAAATACAGAATAATATAAGAGTTGGGTTCTTTGAAAAAAGTACCTTTATTACAGCAAATTATAGCAAAAGCAGACAGTAGAAAGGAAAAATAAAACTTTAAGATGTGTTCCATATCAAAGTGGGAAGTGATTTCATACTATAAACAGAACTCTCTTTTTTTAAGTAAAAAAACAGGAATAAAACTTTTATGAAGAGGAAAAACAAAGACTGTAACTAAGAGATATTTTAGTGTTCTACATACTAAATGCAACCAACTTTCCAAGCTCTTAGTTAGACCCAACAAAGACAGGTTTAAGAAAGGCGGTATTTTTAAAATTCCCCTCCCCGCCCCGTAAACATGTTTAAATGTATCACAGGATCTATAACCATGGAAACTGCCCATAAAATAATAATACGGTTCTAAGCCAGGTGCAGAAAGTGACAGAAAGAGAGATGGGTTAACTGCTGAAAAAGCGCTAAATACTGAAATAAAACGTATTGGAGTCTTGGAGTAAAAAGACGGAGCAGCAAAGATTAGGAAGGGCTGGGCTTCAGGTCACTTCAGGAATGGGTGACAGGAGACAGAGGCTCTTTCTTATGCTCCCAGCAGCTCCCAGAATTAGGTGACAGCCTCAGCTGAACTAAGAAGGGGGAAAAGGCCCCCTTTACAAATGACCAAACCAAGTTATATTTAAGGCCAGAGTTGTTCAATGGGGGTAAAGTCTTTCCTTTGAAATTAGAAATGAATAATCTTCATATAAAAACACTTGGTGTAGCTTTTTTTTGTTTTGTTTTCTCGTTAACAAGCATACATTTTCAACTTACTTTCATGATACGATGTGGAGATTATAGCTTTCAACTATAACAGTGTTGCTGCTGTTAATTTTATTTGTACTTTAGGTGAAAGTTTACAGCTCACGTTAGTTTCTCATTCAAAAATTTACTCACATATTGTTTTGTGACATTGGTTGCAATTCCTACAATATAACAGCACTCTCCCCCTTTCCACCCTGGGCTCCCTGTGTCCATTCGTCTAGTTCCTGTCCCTTCCTATCTTCTCGTCTTGCTTTTGGTCAGGAGTTGCCCGTTTGTTCTTGTGTATTTGCTTGCACTAAGAAGCTCGTTCCTCACATGTGTTGTTTGTTTTACAGACCTGTCTAATCTTTGTCTGACAAGTGGACTTTGGGAGTGGTTTCAGTTCGGAGTTAGTAGAATGTCTGGGGCAATAGTCTCGGGGGTCCTTCCAGTCTCTGTCAGACTGGTAAATCTGGTCTTTTTTTGTGAATTTGAATTTTGTTCTACATTTTTTCCCCACTCTGTCCAAGACTTTCTGTTGTGATCCCTGTCAGAGTGGTCGGTGGTGGTAGCCAGGCACCATCTAGTTCATCTAGATGGTGGGTGGCGGCTCTGGTTCATGTGGTCCTTTAGTCCTTTGGGCTAATATTTACCCATGAGCCTTTGGTTGAAAATACTTGGTGTAGTTGTCAATGAGTTTACTACTGCACAACCGATCTTCATCAAGCACACAATACTGGGTATCCAACACTGATGTAAAGGAAAAGGATTCAGGGTGCTGACATAGATTTCACAACCCTGTACAAGAGTGCCCGATCAGAATACAACTATTTTTTTGTCATAAAGCAAGAAACAGGCACTTTGACTTTAATTTACAGGGGTAAAAAACAAAACAAAACAAACAGGAGTCATATCATAGGTAATTCAGGTGTACCAATCTTTCCTGCCCTTCTACTAACTGGAACCAGAAAGACAAAGGCTAACTTTCCCCGGGTACCCCAAAGCTATTTTTGCAATTTCAACCTGTTATTCGTCTTCTCTAAAAAGCGGCTGATCTGAGACCAGAGGCTGCAGGTGTAACAGTGCTTAACAAAGAAAAAGGTGTGACTTCGAGAATGACTATGTCACTTCCAAATGAGCTCAACTCTCAGTTTCCGACTGAGGAGGAGGGGCCAGCTTCCCTATCTTCCCACATGTGACTTACAGAAACAATCCCAAACAATGGTTTTGGTTTTTTTTACAACCTAAACATGAATTTCAAGTTTCAAATTTACAAGGTAAGAAACCCAATAAAACACCATGATTACCCATCTCCATAGACTATTTTAGGTGCTATTTTAAATGTTAAGGACACTAAAGACTAAGAAAAAACATTAGTTGAAAAACAACATTAGTTTTTAAACGTAAAATTAGATATTAATAAACGTATGCATTTGAATGTGCATTAGAAGTCTAGGGATAAGAATTACCTATGACTGGTACCCTTAAGCAAAAGTGCCTTACCAATTCAAAACACCCCAGGGGACCCATTTGTCATCTTGTGGACACACAGGTGAGGCTCAGACAGCTCCCCTGTTGTGTCAAAAAGACGCCTCTGAGAAAGAGTCAGGCAAGGCATCCGTCACTCTGAAGAAAGGAGGCATCTGCACGAACGCCTCAAGTTCAAGCTGCCTGCTTACTTGGTGCATTTTTCCATGGAAAGAGTATGGCACATTATCGGCATGGAAGTGTTAACGATTAGCCTCTAAATTAACAATGATTTATACTATAATTTCTATAGGCAAATGCACTCTGATTTCCAAATGACCAAAAACAGAACGTTCAAAAATGGTTCTGTATGCCAAGGGAATGAAAGAAGCGTAAATCATGTGGACGCCTGTGTAAATCAGTCCTGTACCTGTGGAATGAAAGATTATGACAGTAAAAGTGACCACAATGCAGAGAACACACCTTATTCCTGAGAGACTGTCAAAGGCATGAAGGTCTAACACATTAGAGAGGTCGACCCTGAAAGGAAGAAAACCAATGAGAACAGTGAAATTCTGTGACATGTATACAATTGAACAACAATACCCTCTAAGAATCTTTTGCCAAAAAATGTAGACATAAAGATTCATCAGCATATTATACTGTTTTTGGAAACACATCTAAAAACTACAGACAATGAACAGAAATGCTTAACAAATTGTTATAAATAAAATTTGTAAAAGTGACTGAGTGGCATAAGATCAAGGCAGAAAAGTACTTGGTTATTTATTACTTCGACAAGCCACAGGTTTTTTTCACTTTCAATTGTCTCTTCAATCCTGAAACTAAATTTATAAGCTTTTCAAATACGTTTGTATAGCAAAAAAAAAAAAAAAAAAGGGAAGAAAAATAAAAAATCCGTTTTAAAGAAGTGAAACTGCTCCAAGCAGCAATTAATGACCGAAAGATGAGAAGAGGGAAATGGAACCGAGGAATAACACAGGGTACAGGAACATCTGTGTTTCTTTTCGTCCGCCTTCCCTCACCCCACGGTATACACCAGGTAATATTACAAGAATATGAGGCATCAAGCAACCAATATATAAATATTAGCTCACGCCTGGACCCTTCTCTACATCCAAAGAGTGGGGTTTGATTTTCTTTCATTCAGAATGGGGTTGCACACAGACAGAAGCTTCGCAATTAGTACCCTCTCTGAATAAACATTATTTCTGCTAGGACTACTTGGTGATAAGTAACCTCATTAGAGCGCAGAGACTCAAATCAGATACAGATAGCACATCACAATTAGCATTACATCTGGCTTAAGTAAACTTAGAAAAGCTGGTGACTGAATTCCAACTGTAACACAGCAGAGGTCAGTGTTTTCTCTACAACCAATGCTAGAATGAAGGGGTATTTAAGGAAAATGATGGCAGAATGACTGGATTTCAAATACAGACTCTGAGAGCTTGTCAAATGTTTATAATTCTCTCACAATGAAACTTTGTCAAATTCGAGAGTCTCTAAAAATACACCAACACAGACGGTAACGTCCCTGCTTTAGCTCAGCACCGACCAGCTGTGGCCGCCTTGCTGGTTCTCAGCATCCGCCACACACTCACACCAGTGGCAACAACACCCGGTTATGAGCACTTATCCTGGCAAGACAAAGTCCCAGTCCACTAAAAGAAGGCTTCAAAGTTCCATGTCGACAGGCTATAACGACATTTCAGATTCCAGACGTTCTAGATGCCCAGAATTAGGAAAATGATCAAAGTCAATGTTCCACGATGACATTTCTGCGTGTCAATTTACACTCGGAGACCAAAGCCTTAATGTTAAACATCTTCCCTTCTTCACGCGCACAGGAGAGCAGATACAGATATTGACAGGGCCCAGAAAACAGCTTTAAGCTTAACCAAGCTTACATACGCCCATGGTGCGAAGACCAAAAATCTGCTATGAACCACCAGCTTCTAAATCAACGACCGTCTTTGTGACAGTGGCCTTGAGAATACACGGCATAGGTTTAGGGAAGATTCTGCTTTAGAGACAGAGTCTCCAGTTCTTCTAACAGAGACAGGGTCAGCAGCAGGTCTGGACAAAAAATTGGTCTCTACTAAGGGTAATAAAATATCAAAATCTCTCACTGCCCCTCACCAGATTCTCAGCGGAAAATGACAGAGGAAAAAGTCTGTTTCCAGATGGAGGTCTTTACGAACTTACCCCACATCTGGCACACCCATGAAAAGGAAATTCCTTCCCTCAGCCAAGGCCTATGACTAGAGAACTAGCCTCCCAAGCATCAGAGTATTTAGCTGTCCTCCTTCAGAGGTAAAAGCATCAGATCTTTTCCAAAACACTAAAATAGAAAAAAAAAAAAAAAAAAGACTACCATTATTTAAAAATTAAGAGAATGATGCAAACAAAAAGGGGGAAGAAAAAAAACGTCAAAAGGTCATCCTTCCCCTTCATTTCTGGCACAATCTATGCCAGGAGAGCCTAATCTTTTCCCTGTGAAGAGCTACTTTCGATATTCCCTCTGCTTACAGACTGCTTTAAGAAGCCTGTTAAAAACCAGGGGCAGGGGGAGAGGCTCTGGGCTGTCCAGGGTGGGAAGGGGGTTCAGCTGCACCTAAGGGGGCTCTGTCTAGGTCATCTTTTCCCCAGCGGGTCTAATGAACAGGCCCCACGGCCAATCCCTGCTCTATGCGTCACAGGTAGGTCCAATAGCTCCTTCCTGAATCTAGAACTAACTTCGTGAATGTATCGCTCAGTGGGGCCTCAAACTCAGTGTTTACAGAACTGAACTAATCACCTTTTACAAACCCACACACACACCCAACCCAAACTTGCTCCTCCTTCCTGTATTTCCTAGCTGGAGAATGGCAACACACTCAACCCATCTCCTAAGAGTTATGCTGCTTTGAAAATCCTTCACCAACTCCTTGCTGCCTACAGGAGAAAATTCGAAAACTGTACCTTGGCGTTAAAGACCCCTTGTGATCATTTCTCCATCCCTTCGGCCATACCTCTTCTTCTCTCTGCCAGATAATTCCCTGTGTTCTAGCCATTCTGGAGTCCCCGGGTGGTGCAAATGCTTTATGTGCTTGACTACTAACTGAAAGGTTGACGGTTCAAGTCTGCCCAGAAGAACCTGGAAGAAAGGCCTGGCGATCTACTTCCAAAACAACAGCCACAGAAACCCTATGGAGCATAGTTTGACTCTGACACACACACAGGCTTGCCATGAGTGAGAATCGACCCAATGACAATTGTTTTTTTCCCCCTAACCATTTAAAAATATTCCTAGGTTCCTGGAGTACACAATCTCTGCACATACTATTCCTTACACTTGGAAAGTCTCTCTAGTCCGGTCCTGGAAAACCACTCATTCTTCAGGACCCAGGTCCACGGTTGCCTCCCCGGTCAACATTTTCCTGAGTCTCCATCAAGAGGCGCCGACAGTCCTTCCTCTGTATTCCTGTCCTTACAGGACCCTGGTATTTCACACCCTGTTAGCAGCTCAAGTCTTACCAACAAGACAGTGCTATGTGCCAGTCTTAGTCCTTAGTCTTACACAATACGCATGTTTACAGCAGTTTTTACTACTGTCAGGTCCTTTATAACCACCGATTGCTAAAGAGATTAAGGTAAAACGAAACTTCCATCAGAGTGATTTCCAACTATTGTGTTAAGAACCAAAACTCTAGTTCCTAAACTAGGAAGCTCAACCTGCCATGCCTCAGGGAATGTGGGGGAATATTTAATATAAGAGTCTTGACCCAATGGTAAGAATTCCACCGTGGATGTCTGATCCTCACTGAACAGGATCCTATCCAACTTCCATCCTCCCAACAAGGAAGTACTGTTTCAGAGCCCCCTAGATTTTAAGACATGCTGGAAAACACAGACACTGAAGAAACAAAAGGAAAAAGATTTTGTTCCCTTGTTCTCATCCATTTTAAGTAACAAAAATTAATCACTGCATGTGAACTTACTATGACGTGAACAGAACTAATATTAGAACTGTCACATAAACAGCAAAATCATTACATAATAAACTATTCAAGATGAAATGGGTATTTCCAAAAATTAAAATCAACAAGAAGTGAAGCAAGATAAATCCGGGGGTCTTTAATAAATCAATTTAAGATGTTTGTAAACACGAACCGAAAAAACACTCTTATGACACAACCGTGCCTATTTATGGATATCACTTAGATGCTTAGTTAGTAATTACGTAGTTGTCTGTGTGCCACTCTGTAAAGAAGAGAAAAAGTGGAGAGGAAATGGTCAAATGCAACAGAAAGAAGAGAGGTGCTGAGGAAAGGCTGGTGGTGGGAGTGAGGTTACGTGGAGAGGCAGGGGCACACTGGGTGTTTGCTGAGGACGGGCTGGTGGTGGGAGTGAAGTTACATGGAGAGGCAGGGGCACACTGGGTGTTTGCTGAGGACGGGCTGGTGGTGGCAGTGACATTACATGGAGACTGCAGGGCACAGTGGGTGTTTGCTGAGGATGGGCTGGTGGTGGGAACGAGGTTACACGGAGATGCAGGGTGCACTGCGTGTTTGCTGAGGACGGGCTGGTGGTGGAAGCGAGGTTACACGGAGACGCAGCGTGCCCTGGATGTTTGCTTGTTTCCAGAGGACCTATACCAGGCCATTCTTCTGGCACCTCGGCTAACACAAGAGCGGCTTCTGAGAAGGCATACCAGATGAATTCCCCAGCTGTTCACACGCACACAGGCAGCTGCTGCTGGTCCTGTGAGCACCGGGGCAGTCTGTCAGCACCTCTGATCCCTGCGCCCACAGAGAGCCACTCAAGCGAGGCCTCTGCTGCACTGGCAGAGGAGGGTCTCTGCACTAGTTGCCGGGCGGACCAGGTGGCCAGGTGTGAGCCTCCGAGCTGGGGCTGTAGGCCCGCCAGCTGCTGGGCCACTGTCCCTAAAGACAGTGCTTAACCAAAACCCTCTGCCAGCAGAGTTGCTCTGTGGGAAACAATTCAAGCTACAGGTGTTTTAAGGTCACATCTACTTTATAACGAACATAACAAGAGAGAAGAACCTACACAAAGTGGAAACTGAAATAAAGGAATAGATCCAGAACTTAAAGGTAAAGACGCCATATATTTTTACACAACAGATTTTCTGGCAACTATGAAACAATAAGAAGGTTTTTAAAATACTAAGAAGCCACTGAAATACCTCGAATTAAGAGAAGATTCCTAAAAGTATACAGTTTCGGACTTCCGTACTGGTCATCTTACTGAGAGGTGGAAAGTCTAATTTAACAAAAGTGGTTTTCTTCCCCATTTGGCAAAAGCACAATTACATGGTGTTACTCTGGACTTGTAGACTTAGTTACAAGGTGAAGCAAATGTGATCACCAAATATACCAAACTCATTCAGAAAAAGTACTAAAAACAACCCTTTCGGGTTCCATTTTTTAAAAAATGTACCTGCATCTTTCTTATATTTAGAATCAAGCACATTTGTCAATTACTTAAGATTTATTATTAATAATTAATATTATTTAGTATTAATACCAGTAATAGCTTTTTAAAAGTACCTTGATCTTTGTGTCTCCAAAATTTTTCCTAGTCCATTTATTGATCTGAAATAAAAAGGAAGAAAAGGTACAGTAATTTTTTTAAAAAGCACAGTACATTATTTCTACAAGAGAAAAATAAGCACATACAAATTTATCTAGAGCTAGAAAAACAGAAAAGCAAAGCTTCTATTTTTTTGACAGTTTAGTTATTCTTTTCTTTCAAACCATAAACTGGGTATTCTCCACTTAACACTTTAAGAAAACATGTTATGCAAAAATCTGCTGTACAACCGACAGACTAGGAGCTGCTATGTGATCTAGACAACGGCCTTCCCCTTTACACAATGATTCTAAATAGCCAGTAATTCTAGTGTTCTTAAAATGAGGAGACATTCAACGTGTCTACAGATAGCCAGTTTTTCCCCAGACATGTGGAAATGGCTAGACACACGCTAGAAATAAAACCTAGTTGTGAGCATTTTGACCTTGGCTTGTCCTCAGTATTCACACTAACTCCAAGTCGCTCACCGGGGTCCTATGTAGAACACTGCCTTCCGTTCCCTAGCTCAGCTCTCCACCCTTCGTGCCTGTCCTCCCCCTTGTCACTAACATGATGAAATACGGCTTACTCTGTGTGACACCACAAAGTCCTGGTTACATCCTTTTCGGCATACCTCATCTATTTGTATCATCAATTCCACTGTTTTTAGGGTTACTTGCCCAAGACATTTGCTACTTACTCAAGCTTATTCTCATGGGTAAGGCTTCCCACACACAATGATTCTGAGGCATGTCTCTCCACTATTTCTTTTTCCTATACCATAAAAAATTATTCGGAGTATCCTCTACAGCCTGATGGCGATTTTCTCTCAAACATGTTTACCACCTTCTAACTCCCCAAGGCTAATTGTGAGTCAACAGCAAGTCTGAAGAACAACGGAGGGCAGAAAGCCAAAAGGGTGGGTGATCCATCAGACTGCTTCCTCCGCACTCCTTTCTGGTGCTCAGCATACAGGCTGGAGCGAGCTGGCTAACAGTCGAGGCTGCCAGTGCTGGAGACTGAGCTGAGAGTCAAAGTTAAGTCCTAACAACCACTCCTTTTATACCAAAAACGCCCGCTAAGCAGACTGTGTTCTCCTTTCTAGCAATCACGATGATGCATAGGATTAAGAGAAACTTATTTTAGAAGGCCAGTGTCAAAGAGCGTGAAAGACGTAATCTCCATTCACCACTTTCCCCTTTGTAGACTTTTTAAAGTATCAGCCATCTTTCTTTTCCTTTCATTTTTTAATTCACTGTGACTTGAAATTACTATATAAGCTGAGAAAAAACCCTACATTGTATTAGTGATAATAACAGCTGATAGAGCACTGAGTATGGGCCAGGCAGTGTGTGAAGTTTACCACCACTGTCTCATGTAACAGCAAAGCAAATTTAGGAGGTAGGCATTATTCCAACTGTAGAGATGAGACTTAAAAAGGCTAAATAAGTTCCTAAGAACACAGTGAGAAGCAGACCAAGGACCAGAGCCCAAGAAGATTCCAAAGTCCATGATCTTAAGCGTACGCAAGACTACCTGCCCTCCACATGGAGACAGTATTAAAGTTTTTACAGTAAAGATCAAGAATATTACTATCTAAATAAGATCAAATATGTAAAAAATACGAATTTCTTTCTACCACAATCATTAATCTCTACAACCAATCTCCTTACGAGCCTTGTCTTTATTGATTCAATTTATTTTTTTTATATTATAGCTGGCGCTGACAGACTCAAAATCTGAAGTCAGCAGGAATTATAAAAACTAGAAATGATAAATCCGAGCCACGCTGCACGTGGCGCTGTGCCCCTTAAAGATGCCTAATGATGAAAGCTTTGTAGAAGGCACTAGTTCATTTAGGTCTTACAGATTAGCTGAAAACAAGGGCCCTGAACTGTAACCTCATTTGAAAAGTCCCCCTTCTTTAAAAAGGAACAGAGTCTCTGGAACCGTCAGTAAAACGACTGCTGGATCATTTAACGTATCTGAGCACCAACATCGTTCGTATTGTCCTGTGCTGACATCCTAGGCCACGGACAAAGAAGACGTCAAAGCAATGAGGCTTCAGAAAAAAGTGAGACCCCCTGAATCAGAGAAGACTGCACAGAGTAGGTAATTAGATATGTGTATTTTTTAAAATGGGCACTAGAGAATGGATAAAATTGTTTAAAAAAAAAAAAAAAGAGACAATGAAGGAATCCGGGATTCCCAGAGTGAGAACATACCATGAGTAAAGAAGGGGATTTGCAAGCCATATCCATGGGAGAGTAAGCTAATCACTGTGGCTACAGTTAGGGGGGCTCCACATGGGGAAAGAGTCAGAGAGAAGACGGGAGGAGGAAGATGGCCTCAGAGGGCCTGAACATCAGTCTACAACATCTGAACCATCTTCTTTAAGACATGGGGAATCATTTTATATATTATTATTTTCCTAGCAGTCAGTTAGTTAACAATCAAATAGGTAATTCTCTAATGGCGCCTGAAAAGGAGCCCTCGTGGTGCAGTGGTTAGGCACTCAGCTGCTAACCGAAAGGTCAGCAGTTTAAATCTCCACAGGAGAAAAGGCCTGGCAATCCGCTCCTGTAAAGACTACGGCCTAGGGAACCCTACGGGGCAGCTCTACTCTGTCCTATGGGGTCACTACAAGTCAAAACCGACTGGACGGCAGCCAACAACCTTTTCAACGAGACCAAGTTTCAGCAGTGTGGACAACATGATCCCATTTCAAAGTAAATTTTATATGAATGAAGACTGAATCATGTGCCTCAGAAGTGGAGCTCTTCCTGTTTGACTCCTGTTTGAAGCAGGTCAACCTTAAACCCTTAGTTTCTCAGGCAACGGTCACGGCAAAGACATTTTGTGCAGTGCACTCGCGATTTACAGGTACTCAACGCACTCATAATTTTGTACCTAATCGTCATCCTTAATTGGCTTAAATCTTCTTCTGGAACCAAGTCTGTCTTATTGATGATGATGAGATCCGCCAAAGCAACCTGTCTAAATTGGCAAACAGAGCAGAAGTCAAAAGGGAAATGCTAAGAAATTAAAAACAAACCGAACACCTCATTCAGGCCAACATTATCAGTTAAGAACTATATAATGCTCCATAATAGTGACTGAGTTTACCCCTAATCTGCTTATCAGTCTTCAGATGTAAGGACGAGTTATAGTCATCGCTACATGAATCCATACTTCACATTAGTCATTCGAAAAATAGTTACCGAGTGCTCCTACTTACAAGGCACTCTGGAGCTTCAAAGGTAAGCCTCGGAGCACCTACTACCAGAGGATGGTGGTTTCAGCTCATCATTTTCTGTGTAAGGAAGGGCATAAGATCCAGAGAGCCAATACAGTAGGGACAAGGACAGTCTAGTTCCTCGGATATTCCCTTAACAGTTACCATAACTTTCAAAGAAATACAGAGAACAAGCTCACATAACATTATCCCTACATTAAACAGGTTTTTAAAAAGTCCACTTCAGAAATGATTTCAGGATCTTACACAAATGCTTTCTTTGTCACCACGAATACATACTATTCTTGTAAAACAGATTCACAGAAAGAAAATTTAAAGAATCCAGCAGACAGGATGCTGGATAACAAAATACTTGAACTAGAAGTTCTCTTTTCTATTAACAGATTTTTTTTTTTCCTGTTAACAGTAAAGCTGAAGATGTTTTACATTTTCCTCAGTCCTTCAGGAATTTTTAATCACTAGACTATCCGCTCCCAAGCCTTAGGCTACCTGAAGGAACAGCCAGTTATTTCAAAGAATGCAGCCAAAATCTCAAAACTAAATTAACTTTAATTCAGTGAAAAAGGAGGTTTCAACAGTATGTATAACAGAACCTCATTTTAAAGTAAATTTTCTATGAATAAAGGCTAAATGTACGTATCTCAAAACAGTGGTAATCTCTGAACTGGAGGACTTCTATATTTGACTTTCTTTTTTATTTTTATAACACTTTGCTATTTTCTATTTCGCTTATTTACATTTTCTATAATAAACATGTTTTATAATAAGGAGACAGGTTACAAAACCACTGCAGTTCTTGTTCACTTCTATCCTAACTGTACACCAAATGCGGTGTTTCGGCAGGATCACAAATAAGAGAGCACCACGTTCCCAAGGACAAGGAGTCAGTCGCTGCTTCGCACCACACTTCCAAGGACAGGGAATCAGTCACTGCTTTAGCACCACACTCCCAAGGACAGGGAGTCGGTCACTGCTTCGCCCCACAATCCCAAGGACGGGTAGTCGGTCACTGCTTCACAACACACTCCCAAGGACAGGGAGTCGGTCGCTGCTTCGCACCACACTCCCAAGGACGGGGAGTCGGTCGCTGCTTCGCACCATACTCCCAAGGACAGGGAGTCGGTCGCTGCTTAGCACCACACTCCCAAGGACGGGGAGTCGGTCGCTGCTTAGCACCACACTCCCAAGGACAGGGAGCCGGTCGCTGCTTTGCACCACACTCCCAAGGACGGGGAGTCGGTCGCTGCTTCCCACCACACTCCCAAGGACGGGGAGTCAGTCGCTGCTTCGCACCACACTCCCAAGGACGGGGAGTCAGTCACTGCTTCCCACCACACTCCCAAGGACAGGGAGTCGGTCGTTGCTTCGCACCACACTCCCAAGGACGGCGAGTCGGTGGCTGCTTCGCACCACACTCCCAAGGACAGGGAGTCAGTCACTGCTTCCCACCACACTCCCAAGGATGGGGAGTCGGTCGTTGCTTCACACCACACTCCCAAGGACAGGGAGTCGGTCGTTGCTTCGCACCACACTCCCAAGGACGGGGAGTCGGTCACTGCTTCCCACCACACTCCCAAGGATGGGGAGTCAGTCACTGCTTCCCACCACACTCCCAAGGACGGGGAGTCGGTCACTGCTTCGCACCACACTCCCAAGGACAGGACGGGGAGTCGGTCACTGCTTCGCACCACACTCCCAAGGACAGGGAGTCGGTCGTTGCTTCGCACCACGTACTGGGAGTCGGTCGCCGCTTCCCTGGTTATTATCTACGTCTGGACCATCTCCAGTAACTCCCGGGGGCTCCCTCTCACACCGGCAGCACATTCAGTGACTGTCATCTCTCCAAGAGAACCTTTACCCCAATAGCAAGAATATGCTCACTGTAGGCAAACTAATTTAAATATTTATAAGTCTAAAAATAAAGCAATTAGGAACTTAAAGATATTTAAATAAAACATGGCATTCTAAATGCCAAGTTGAAAACAATTTCATTATTGGTTTCTCTGTTGTTCTGAATAACAGTGAACAGTTAAGGATGGCAGGGGGTGAGCCTATTCTTTTTTACAATCTTGGATCCCAAAGGAATTGTACTGGAACGAGAAATGCTTTAAAATGGTAGCACTTCACAAGCCCCTTGGAATCAAGGAACTCCCGTGCTCAGTACTCACTTTATGCCTTAATAAAAAACAGTTTTAAATAAAATTTTAGTTACCAGGCCAGAATGAATTACTAGCAATAATTCAACTGTGGGGAAAAAAGAATAGGCATTTTCCTTGCCTACGGTTTTTACATTTCTTACTTTGCTTTCGGTTTTCATATTACTGATTTTCTGTATTCAACTAGCCAGCAATCAATATATACTTTAAATATGAATACCTAGTAGCTTCATTGATAAGGCCATCAGCTTTGTCTTCTGCTAAATGCTAAATAAAAAGACAATTTGAGAAAGGTTACTGGAAGGTAACACAAAATCGAATGTCAACACAAACGTTACTCCAGATACCACTTTCTTGCCTCTGACAAAGATTTCACCAAGTTCCATTCCTGACAAGCATAGTCACAACTAACTTTGCTATCTGAAAGCATTTTTCTTTCCCTCTGCAATTGTTTCTCTACCTTGAACCTGTGAGGTTTTATTTTCGGGGTGAAGGGGAGCCTTAGGATTGTGCCCCTTTCACCCTTTGCTTTTTTCATAAAAACACAGAAAACTATAGTTCAGATTCGAGGTACTTTCATTTTTACTCAGTTGTTCTAAATATTCGTTATTCCTTATATAAAAGGAATGGCCACTGAAATAGTACTTTTTTAAAATCGAATATGCTTTCCTCCTTCATCTTCACTCTCCCCACCCAAAATCTGAAATACACAGGATGAGCTCAGTGCTGGGTGCTTCAGATTGCCTAGAAACAAATCAGCCCGAATTCTAGCCTAAAGACAGTTTATCACTTAGAAATTGACACTAGAGTCATCTGGCCCATCAGTACAACTGTTTATTTTGCTGACTCTGAAGAGGTCAGGCTAGCTCCAAAAAAAAAAATTCTGATATTGACTAAAAGGCCCACAAAAAGGAGGCTTGGTCACACAGTGGTTAAGTGCTTGGCTGGTAACTGAAAGGTCGGTAGTTGGAACCCACCAGCCACTTGACAGGAGAAAGATGTGGCAGTCTGCTTCTGTCAAGATGACAGCCTCGGAAACCCAATAGGGCAGTTCTGCTCTGTCCTACGTTGTTGCTGTGAGTCGAAATTACTCGACAGCAATGAGTTTTTGGGTTAAGAGGCCCATGAAATAGTTTTCATCTCTCTGGGAGCAGTTCTTTTTCCCCCCATAATCCTATTTATATCCCTAATGTCATCAATTCCACAGGGTTCTTTTCTGGAAAGTCACGTTCTCACCCTCATCACCACAGTCGGTGTTTCCCTGTTACAACAAAGAGCTGCCTGCTGCTTGGAGAAGCAAGTTTATAAATCACGGTCATACGCTTCATATTTGACTCAAACTTTATAAGCTATTAATCCTTTTATCTACACAATCTCATTTCACCTTATAACGACTCTGTGAAAGGGCTACTGTCCTCCTGAGAAGAAGAAGCTAAATCTAATACCCTCACCAGCACATGATGCTGTATTATAAGGCCATGTAAAAAAAAACCCGAAAATGTGCTCAATAGAAGTAAAATTAACATAATTTTAAAATTGAAGTGAAAGCCTTTTATGTAAAATCAGTCTTGAATACAGCAATATACACGGGTTAATAACCACGTGAGAGCGTATGTATAAAGATTATCTAAAAATCACATTCCAGATTATTGTCACCTAATCAGTTTCACAATTCACAGGGGTGGGGGAGGTGAATCATTAAGGTATTTGAAGAGTCTGGAATCTAAGAGCAAGTTGATAACAATTTTATTTGATCATCTTAAGTCTACAGACCAAAACCCAAAACCCACTGCCGTTGAGTCTATTCCAACTCATAGCAGCCCCACCGGGTTTCCAGGGCTGTAAACCTTGATGGAAGTAGAGTGCCACATCTTCTCCCGTGGAGCCACCGGCCTTTCACTTAGCAGTCGATTACTGTACCCATTGTGCCACCAGGGCTTCTTAAGTCCATAGAGGAAATCTTTTTTCTTCTAAAACTTTACCAAATTCTATTTTGGGAAAAATAAGACTAAACCAAAACTCCGGCAATGACGTGCTGATTTCCACTTCAGACCCAATCCTACACATCTAACTGCAGATCCGCTGTGCAATTATGGAAATCACTGAACTTACAGAGTGCCATATCAAAATTACTCCAGGCCAAAAGGCCAAGTTTAGTATTTTTTCATAATTATTCTTAGCCTGAGCCTACAATAAATCCTAGTATTATGTCCTCCACATCTAGAGAATAAGGCTGCTACCAGAGCCTGAAATACTGTCTGCTTTGTAGTGGATTACTTAAAGTGGTTCTCGGAGTCACGCATGGTCTTGTAACTCTCTGCAAAATGACTGGGCAGGACTATTCAAATAAGGTGCTGCGGCCCACCAAAGGGATTGGACAGCTTATTAACAATGCAAATACGGTACACAGCACCTTTGTGGAGGTGGGACCACACAAATAAGGTGTATGGAGCCCTAATGAGGGGACTGGTCAGTTTTGCCATCCCACTAGGCTTAAAATGAGCCATCCCAGAGATGGGGAAAGAGGACCTCACTACTACCAAGAAAGAAGAGCCACGAGTGGAGCGTGTCCTTTGGACAGAGGGTCTCTGTGCTGAGAACCTCCTAGGCCCAGGAGACAGAGAGAGAGCTGTAACATCAGAGACAGTGAGACATGGCAAGAAGTGGCGGGAGAGGAACGGTGGCAGAACCAGGAAGCTGGCGTGAAATGGCGCGGTGGGCTTCCCAGCCCATGAGCAAGGCGGCTACGGTGTGTGCACTGACCCATGGAGTGAGAAAGCTGAGCGCGTTTGGTCAGGAGGCTCGCTGACAGAGTGGGGAGTCTCCAGATTCTTGTTGGCTTGAGCTAAAGAGTTTTGTAACACTTGTCTGAGCAGGGCAGAGGCCAGGCTGAGAGCTGAGGGACCAAGAGCCAGAGAGAAGTAATCCTGTGGGCATGGCTGAAAAGAGACTGTCCTGATGGAAGAACTGTATCCTGAGTGATTCCCGATCCTGAATTGTAAGCTGTTACTTATGTAATCATGAGTATGGTCTGTGAGTTCTGTGTGGTCACTGCAGCAAATTACTGAAACCAGCAGACAAGCAGAGAGGGATGGCTGGTGTCAGAATTGGTAAAAAGGTTGGAGAGTAGAGATGTGCCTGACCTCCGCCTCATAGGAATCAGCCCTGGGCTGGTGCTGATGGTGATCCTCCCTCTCGTGAAGTTAGATGATAAGGTCTGATGCCATTACTTCATTTTTACAGTGTGCAACACACAGGCACCATGAGTGTTTGCTGAAAGCATTCTAGTTAACACCCCATTGGCGGACATGCTGAACTACCTGTATACCAACCAAACCTGTTGCCTTTGAGTAGATTCCAACTCATAGAGACCCTACAGGACAGAGTAGAACTGCCCCACAGAGCTTGCAAGAAGTGCCTGGTGGACTCTACCAACCCTTTGGTTGGCAGTCATACATGTTAACCACTACGCCACCAGGGTTTCCTAAAATTACCTGCATAAGCACATGAAAAAGAAATTTCTGCAAAACGTTTTAGATCATACATATGCCCAAAGGATTCTCCCTTTTGCTTAGAGACTGTGGCTTTTGATTACATATCAAAAAGATAAAAATAATTTTGGTACTAACTAATCCAATACATTCAAAAGGTTAAGTAAGATCCAACCTCTCAACTTAGCCTATCATAAGGAAACAAAGGAACCCGTTAAAATAACACCACTATAGACACAACTGCAGTGAGAACTACGGGGCATCCTCTTCTGCAGAAATAGAGGAACAAGCTGGACAAGCTTGGCAAACAAAACAAAAAAACGATCTTAAAACTCACTGGCTAAGAAAGAACACTGTTGTGGACCAAAGTAGAAATAAATCTAGTGTCAAAGATGTCAGGCGTCATTTAAAAAAACGCAGCAGCAATTTCGTTTAAACGGATTGGTTATAGATCTAAGACTATTTTAGATTTAAAAAAAAATTACTGCATAATGTCAGTCTATTTTTCCGACCCTTTCTAAGTCAAACTGTTTTTGACTGAATTGTTTCAACAGCTTGTGCAATATAACAGGGGAACGAACGGGAAAGCTCTGGCTTGACCTTTCCCGTGTAACTTCATTCATTGATTCTCCAGCATTAGATGCTGTCACATTTGTAGACCTGAAGAGAACAGTGTCAGCAGCCCGGGTGTTGAGTCCCAAGTATAGGGAGCTGTCATTTTAAGGTGTCCAATTCTTTGCCCGTGATTAAAAAATGAATATTTCAGATCAATGGGTGACAATCCCATTAGAGTGATAGCCCATGATATCAATTACCACTTCAGTTTCAATTTGGCTGGCCGGCCACAGGGTGCCATTTCTCAGCTTTGCGTGTGATGGGCTGGCTCCGTGAAGCATGACACCCTTAAATTGCTGCCCATTATCCAAGTGTCATTGCTTGTGCTGCCTCCGAATTCTCTGAATCACAAGCAGCTACTGGGGTCAAGCTCTGCAACCAAAGGAATTGGACAAGCGGGCAAATTCTTTATATAAAGGAAAAGTTATTTATCTGGCATCCGACTTAGAAAATCTAAAGTTTCCATTATCCTGACAGAATGTCAGTTTTGTATAGGTATATTGATTTAATAATTTAAGAGGTTTTATCAAGGTGGCAAGCGGTTTAACGTTCCTATGTTTTTTTTACCTCCTTCACATTGATAATAGATTCTATTTAAGGCCTCTCCACACCCAAACACACATATAAAGGAATTCCTATAAACATACAACATATGGACTACCAAAGACTTCTGACTTTGGGTGTGGTATTTAAAGTCTATTACAAAGCTCACATACACACACACAAATGAAATGTCCTAGGTGCAATCTATCCGCCCCCCACCCCGCCAAAAAAGATATTCTAAATCTGGCAATAAATTTACACAGGAGATGGATTCAAACATGCCTATGTTAAACATTCAGAATGAAGAATATGACCTTTTTTTTTTTCTTTTTGGCCACCTCTATAAACATTTTGCTAGGAATATCATGATTTCAGAACAGTCCTTGAAATTTTTCTGAGTAAAACTGTAATATTTGGGTTTTTTCTTTGATCCCTAAGAATATTAATAAGTTTGGACTTAAAAATCTAAAATCGAATCATCTTCCAGACTTCTCAAATTAAGGTGCTCTATCTCTGAGGGAAGGAGCCCCGGTAGCGCAGTGGTTAAGCACCCAGTTGCTAACTGTAAGGTCTGTGGTTTGAACCACAGCTGCTCCGCAGGAGAAAGATGTGGCAGTCTACTTCCATAAAGATTACAGCCTTGGAAACCACATGAGGCAGTTCTACTCTGTCGGGTCAATACGACTTGGAACCGAGTTGACGGCAATGGGTTTATTCCTGAGGGGCTGAAGGCCCCGTGAAGGGGGCTTTGGTAGTCATTTGGTAAACCTGACATATCCTTCTAGAGCACAATTTTACTCAAGATTTAGGAAAAAAGCAAACTTTAAAAAATTAAAATAAATTCAGATTTATTATGGGATAGAATACAAAACTGACATGAATTTTTAAATATTAAATTTAAACTTCTAAGAAATAACTTCTGTGGGTCCTATCCATGGATCCCTGGTTAGGGCTAGGGGAGGAAGTGGGAGTTCATGTTCTTCTGCCCTTTGTGATACTGAACTTGGAAAGTTGAGAAAACACTTTACATAACAGCAGGCCTTGAAAACTCTTACCAAATACATTTTATCAACTGAAGCCATTTTAAACGCACTTGAGGACCCTGGTAGTTACAAAAATATCCATAGCAAGATGCCTCTTACTGGAGTGTTTCTTCTTACTGATCCTATTTGATTTCCTCAAAATAAGGTAAAGGAGTATTTTTTAAAAATTCAGTTAACTCCCGCTTGTGTCTGATAGCAGTTAACAAGAAAAATAAGATCCTGTGAGTTTTTTCGAGGTCAAAGTTCTGTATCAGGCAGGAATACTTCTCTGGGATACATCCCAGTAAGGACTTACCCACATCCAAACTTAACCTGATCTCAATCCTTACAACAAAATTATACAATTCAAAATTGTACCGTCATATCAAACAAGAGTAATAGAAAGGAAATAGTTACATTAAAAAACTCCACAAAATAATCATTTAAAAATACGCATAAATTTCATTTACCGTTCAGGATACTTTTTTAAAAAAGTTTTTTGTTAAGAAAAATTTCAAACAGATACAAAACTAGAGAGACTAATATCCCATGTACCCATCTGCAACCAAACAATTAACAGTTCACAGTAACAGTCTTCCAACATACTTTTAATCCATATTTTGAATCCACAACAGTGACGATACCTACAAAGGAATAAACATTTTAAGCACCTTTTCAAAAAAAAGATGATTATTAATATTATTGTGCAATCATACTTGAGAATGACAACTAAAACGAATCTACCATTTCAGTTTGCAAATGCTACCCAATAAAACAAAGCGTTGCCTTTTCTCTTGTCAACGCCACAAGCTAATTCAATTCCATTAATAAGTCAACGCATTTCAAACGTGGGCTATGTGCCTACTGCCAAGCACAGTTTGAAGGGACTAGAGAGGATTTTAAATAAATGAACAAACAAATAAAGTTAAGTAAGTGATACATAAATAAATAAGAAAATAAGATTTTTCTGGCCCTTATGGAGCTTATGCTCTAAAATGCAATAAGACAAATGTGATAAATGACATAAGAAAGGTTATTTTTAGTATATTTTCACATGATGCAAAATTAACACTTTTCTTAACATTAAGATTATTGCTTAGCAAATCTCAGATGTTTTGGGATATCTTATTCCTCATATTTCTGACTAAATCTTACTTACACGAATGTTTTATATAACACATACCTAAGTGTCCAAACAATCAATTCATTTAGCAAACACCAAATTTACATTCTAAATAGTTTTTTCAAAGGAAAACAGCAGAATGAGTTTGATGCTGTCTAAGGAATTTAACCAGCTGTCACATATATCAGCGCCAAACACAGGGGCCCTTATGTGATGGCTACATCGCACCAGCCTTCAAAGATTCTTAAAGGAGACAGAGAGGGGGAGGGAACATAGTCGCTTAATTAAAAAGTTTCCAAAATGTCTTAAATGAAGTCTACAAATAAGATGGCCCAAAAGCGTTAAGGCAGAAAAAGGATGGGGTGAGAAGAAGGGGGTGCTTGGTTTACCTTCATGGGAAAATGAAAACAGAAATGTGATCTTCATATCGTCTGGCCAATTTCAATAACATTATACTAAGTGCACAAATCAAACAACAGAGGACGTTGGGAGCTGAGATGAAGATCTGACATCTAGTCCTACCCGGGTCTGGGGCTTTCCCACCTGTATGAACTTACTGCAGAATCAGACTATGCAAGTCCGCAAAGGACAACAACACGAGAGGTCAGGGTTATAATAGGAATGAACAAAAACGATCTTAACCACAGAAATAAAATTGTACTTGAAAACAAAAGAAAATGAGCTTTTTTAACTTACCATCAAGATAAATATCACTCCCTAATTCAGCATCAACCCAAAACATAGATGCCACAGCCCCTGAAAATACATAATATTCCTTCAGTAAAAATATTTCCTTAAATTGAGAAATATGATTCTGTTGAATCAACAAAGACATATACAAATTAAATATGGGATTCCAATCTCCTTATGGGGATTTCAGTGACAGCATCTTTCACTACTTACACGCATTTTTTCCTCACTCTCCCTATTTCCTCAAAAAAAAAAAAAAAATCCAGACCATCTCTCACTACATACAAATAGAATGGCAAGCATCTGCTCAGGCCGTAACAACTGGCAGCATAGCTGTGTGTACACAAAAAAAAAAAAAAAAAACTTATTTTTTATTTTTCAAACAGGGCTTATTTTTATTTTTTCTTCTCCTAATATGACAGTTATTATGGCTCACAAATAATGAATCACACCTCTAAAAGAAAAGCAAGACAAAACATAGACAATGCCAGAATCACTTGTCAGAAAGAAATTTACTTGTAATTTTTGTAGAAGAAAAAGAACAAGAAATATAATGACAGTGAATGTATGTTAATGGGGGGAGCAACTCGGAAAAGGTGGGTGAGAATGTAATCAATGTCACTGAATTGCACGTGTAGAAACTGTTGAATTGGTGTACGTTCCGCTGTGTATAAGAAGCCCTGGCAGCACAGTGGTTAAAGTGCTGGGGCGCTAACCAAAAGGTCAGCAGTTCGAACTCACCAGCCGATCCGCAGGAAAAGGTATGGCAGCCTGCTTCCATAAAGATTACAGCCTTAGAAACCCTATGGGGCAGTTCTACTCTGTCCTGTAGAGTTACTCTGAGTTGGAATCAACTCGACGGCAATGGATTTGGTTTTTTTGTTTGTTTTGTTTCCTGTATATTCTCAAAAACAATAACAACAAAATGGACACACACACATTCAAAGGAAAAAAAATAAAATGATATACACTTTATGAGATTACTAATAATTCCTTACGCTATTTACTTAATACTGGTTAAAAATTGGGGGCTGAGAAAGATATATTTCTAAATAAGAAATTATAACTTGTTTTTGTCAGAAACTGGTTCAGCAGCAGACCACTCACCCTGATTAGTATGCCATAACACATGAAAAAGAAAACTGACAGCAAGGACAGTCTTTTTTACAAGGAAAGGATCTGATTGCTCAAAGCATCGCAGGTCCCGTCAGTGACAGGGCTGTCTAGAAGAATGAAGCCCGGAGAAAAACAAGGGTAACTGAACTCATTCCAGTGTCTGAAGCTGTCCGCCCACCCGACGAGATGTGGTCCCCCAAGCATCACTCTGTGTCAACAATGAAATACCTGTCAGCTGCTTACAGTGATTACTCATGCAAGATATAGCCAGGGCCACGAGATCTAATGGTTTCCTGATACCTATTGATTTTTTCCCAAAAACTTAATAGTTTTCCAATTTGATTGAAATAGGATTTGTGAGTAACAGGGGCTGAATCAATGTCTGTCCTCTTCAAAGAAATTACTTTACCGCGACATTATTTAGCTTACAACTGGAGAGCACTGGTCTCCTCAACAGGAAACAATGGCAATTGCCAATAAGCATCTTCCTCACTTTCTTGGCTAAAAACATGATTTAATTAATGAGGGGGCAGAAAAAAGTAAATCTACCATGAATGTCACTACTCCCAACAATAAGTCATAAAAAGGTATTCATTTTCTTCACTCAGTAAATTACCTAACATCATACATAAACCCCTTTATAATTTTTTAAAATTCATTGATTCCTATTCAGAAAAATAGCTTGTAAGAACCACAGTTAACAACATTTACCTATTATTACCTTGAACCGTATTTCATTCTAAATTTGATGGGCATCTTTGGTACAATAATTACCAGACTGCATAAGAACTATTTAAAATACGGATGCAGGTCTTTAGCAGGAAGAATAAATGTGAGAGAAGTTAGTTCATCAGTGGTTCTCAGTCTGGGGCAATATCAGGTATTTTTGCCACTGGGTGGGTGGCAGGTAGTAGCATCTGGTAGGTGGAGACCAGAGATGCTGCCAAAGCTCCTACAATGCATGGGATGGCCCCTCACAACAAAGAATGATCCAACCCGAAATGCCATCTGTACCAAAGTTGAGAAACCCTGAGGTAGGGTATAAAATCCCCCTTCTTCAAAACCTAATAAAACTAAGAAGAAAAAGCCAAAATTTCGTCAGCAGCAACCAAATACAAAAAGGCAGACAACCTCTTGCTATAAATATTAAAAACTGTCAAAGAAGAAACAGGAAGTTCGATGTCATTTACGGTAGCTCCTAACTCTCACCTCACCTCCAACACAAGGGTGTAAGGAAATAGTTTAAAAAATGCTAACACTTGCTAGTGTTACTGTCGTGTGCTGTCAAGCAGATTGCGATTCATAGCCACCCTGCAGGACAGAGTAGAACGGCCCCATAGGGTTTCCAAGACTGTAATCTTTGTGGAAGCAGACTCCCTTGCAGCTGCTGGTGGGTTTGAACTGCCGACCTTTTCGCTGGCCTCTGAATGCTTACCCACTGCACCGCCAGGGCGCCAGGAAATGCAAATCAAAACCATGATTTATTACTTCACTCCCACTAGGGCAGCTAAGCAGCCCTGGTGGCACAGTGGTTAAGGGTTTAGCTGCTAACCAAAAGGTCCACAGTTCAAATCCACCAGTCACTCCTTGGAAACCCTACAGGGCAGTACTACCCTGTCCTACAGGGTCGCTATGAGTAGGAATCGACTCGACAGCAATGGCTTGAGAATAGCTAAGATCAAAAAAAAGGAATATAACAAATGTTGGCAAGGATGTGGAGAAACTGGAGCCTTTATCCACTGCTGGTGGGAATGCAAAATGGTATAGCCTCTGTGGAAAACAGCCCCGATACAGTCAAATACTGACCCCAAAAGTTCTAATTAAAGTGTTCCCTAAAGATATTACCTCCTGCCAAGTCATTTTTCAGGAATGAAAGCAAGTGCAAGACCTTCTCCGTCATTAAAGGAAACAGCAAGTGTGGAACTCAAAACCTATAGCACCCATAGGTCCTCACTGAGGAAGTTAAAAGAGAAAACACTGGGCGAGGAAATCCAGCCAGTCAAAAAACACCAGGAGATCCTGGAGCAACATCTGCAAACCTCTGAAGGAAAGAAACTGTGACCCAGAAATCTAGGCCACAGTAAAAGGACTCGTAATGAGCACTACAGCCACTGAAACACGGAACTAAAAGAATGATGACAGAAGAGAGCGTTAGAAACCTGAACGATACAACAAAGCATACGATGAACAAAAACCACAGGTAAGGCAGCGTGTAAAATGTTAATTCCCTCATTTTTTATGCCAAGGAGTCAACAGACACTACCCTAAAAACGGAAATGTGTCGTTTAAAAAGTAACTCCTCCAGTTTTTGTGCTCTTTACTCTCTTTTTGTTATCTTATCTCTTGCACTGACGTGGCATGTATCTGATGTTCAGCCATCCCTTCGCTCGCTCACCTTCGGGCTCTCTTTCTTCTGTCAGATTCAAGTACAACTAAACACGTGATTATTAAAAGTAGCACAGAGAACGTGATCCCATTTTAATAAAATTATTGCTGTACGTCCATATAGCTTTCGTAAGTTCATAGAGGTGGGCTTCCCAAGAGTATGTACAAGTAAGAATCACCTCGAGAGTTTGTGAAAACCCAGATTTTCATGCTCCACATTTAGAGACACCGATTCTGCACATTTCTTTTGGATTGCTATGACCCTTTTAATAAATTATCTCCAAACAGTACTTTAATATAGTTTAGCAAATCAGCCCAATGCCACGGGCCCAGATCAAAAAAGAAGTAACGGTATGCGTCAGGCTCAGAACGAACGCTAAATGTATTGCAAACTAGGAATAAAGATGTCACCTATACGGTATGTACAGAAAATAAGCAGACTTTATATTTAGAATTAGAGTTTAGTAAGAAGGCAGCAAACATGGACTGTTAGGAACAAGTAGATTCTGCGTGCAGCTTTCAATGGAAACGTTTCCACATAATTTCATTTACAGGTGAAAAACGTCAAATGTTCTATACCAGGAAAAAGACCAGTAGGCTTGATATAACTAACTGTCTCCTCTTTGATATCTTATGAAAGCATCTGTTATCTCAATTCAATTTTTTTTCAATTTATGAATTCAAATTTAGTAGCAGAAAAACAAGATGTTAACGATTAATGGGCGTAAGTATTGCTGAGACTATAATACGAAAGGCTTTAAATACCTCTAAGTGATCTTCTAAGGAAGTTAGATTAGAAAGTAAATTCTATATAGTATAACCAAGTGGGATATCTCATTTTTTTTCCTAAGCTTCCATATTTAAACTTTTGTTCTCACCAGTGACCCTAAATCAATCAATAAAACATCAAATTCTATTAACAGCTATAAAGTGCTTTTATCATCACTTATCTGCCGAAGAAAACGTGACAACCCAGTATTTTCCCTATTTTGAACCAAGATATATTTTTAAAATCTAAAGTAAAACTTCAATACTCATTCTAGATATTCCTCTATAGTTTTAAATGCCTAAGAATCATATTCTGGTTATCAATAGTATCATTTCTTACCAGGATCTGCTAATCCAGTGGTTTCCAGCAATATGTAGTCAAATTTCCCCTTCTTCTGCATCAAATTCTCAATAGCTCTAAGGCCACTGTCCCTGGAAAAATACCAAAATATAATACACAGCTGATTACCTGAATATTTTAAAGCAATCATTACAAACATTTTGAAATATATTCAGTGTGTCAAGACAAAAATACCTTTGGGCATGTGAACATTTAACTTACTAAGTAAGCTTCTAATTAAAAGTCCATCCAATATTTACCAGTGGGGAGAAAAAGATCAATGTATGTATACTGATAGGTAAAAAGAAATCATATATATGATGAGTTAATACTATAATTTTATTAAAAACAAAATCGGAGGGAATTTTAATTTACTTATCTAAAGTAGGATCCCTGGTGGTGCAGTGGTTAACAGCTCAGGCCCCTAACCAAGGTCAGCAGTTTGAATCCACCAGCTGCTTCTTGGAAACAATATGGGGCAGTTCTACTCTGTCCTGTAGGTTAGCTATGAGTTGGAATTAACTCGATGGCAATGGGTTTTAAATAAAGTAAGTAGTTCCTGTTATTTTAATGACTTTACGAAAGAAAAAAGAATCAACATCCAAAATACAGATAAAATTTATAAATTATTGTAGTCCAATACAACATCTAAGAGGACACTGTCATTAAATACTATTTAATTCTATTCTGAATTAGGGTACCAGGGTTTAATTTTCCTTTTTTCTTGTAAGAGTAGCAAAAGTGAAAGAAAATACTTAATGGATTGCATTTTGCTTGTTCAAGATAGTCTGTTATAAGAGTGCCAAGACCATTCACTGGGACAAACAACAGTCTTTTGGACACATGGTGCTGGACATCTGGATATCCACATGCAGAACAAATTTAGACTCTTGCCCATACTATATACAAAAAGTAATTCAAATTGGATCAAAGACATAAATAGTTAAAATTATAAAACTCTCAGAAAAAAACAGGGGTAAATCTTCATAACCTTGTATTAAGCAATGGCAACTTGGTAAATGACAAAAGCACATGTGACAAAAGGAAAAAAATAGCTGGACTTCATCAAAATGAAAATCTTTGCGTGTCAAAGGGCACTGATCTGATTGTGGTTGTTGTTAGTTGCCGTCAAACCATAATTCAAAATAAATAGACAAACAACTCAATTAAAAAATACGCATACAACCTGAATAGCTGTATCTCCAAAGATACACAAACAGCCTATAAGCACATAAAATGATGCTCAATCTCATTAGTCACTAGGGAAATGCAAATCTGAACTACAACGAGATATCACTTCATACCCACCAAGATGGCTAGAACCAAAAAGACAGAAAACAACAAGTGTTAGTAAAGCTTTAGAAAGATTGGAACATTCACCCAGTGCTGGTGGGGGATATAAAATGGTGCAGCCCAACATAGAACACCATCTGACCCAGTAATTCCACCCTTGAAATTGAAACAGAATTTTTTTTTTTTTTAGCAGTATTCATAATAGCTAAGAAGCAGAAACAACCCAAATATCCATCAACCCATGGATGGATAAACGAAATGTATATCCATATCAAGGGGATGTTATTCAGCCATCAAAAGGAATGAAGTACTGATACGTGCTACAACACGGATGAACCCTGAAAACATCACACTAACCGAAAGAAGTCAGACAAAGCCAAATATTGTATTTCCATTTATATGAAACAGACAAGTCCATACAGACAGAAAGTAGATTGCTGGGCGCCAGGGCTGCAGTGAGGGGCTTGGGGAACGTGGGAAGTGACTGGTGCCGGGTACAGGATTTCTTCTTGGAGAGATAAAAATGTTCTAAAATTGACTGTGGTGCTTGCACAACCCTGTGGATACACTAAAGAAATCACTGAGCTGTACAATTTAAACAGCTGAATTACAGGGAATGTACATTATATCTCAATAAAATTGTTATTTAAAAAAAAGTGTTACGATTTTAGCCTTGCTAACACATTTGACTCAAACTCCCAAGGTAGTAAATGATGTAGAGTACATTTAATGGCGCCAGAATACACGAAATCGACAGTATGGGAATTAATTTTCATAACTCATCCAACAAACAGCTGAGTAATTACTGTGTGTCAGGCACTCATCTAGGGTCTGTGGATATATAGGCAGCCCCTGGGTTACGAACAAGATACGTTCCTAAGTCTGTTTTTAAGTCAAATTTGTAGGCAGGTCAGAACAGCTACACACAGTTTTTATTTAGTGTCAGTTAAATGTTTGTCTTTATATGTAGTACGTATTTTATGTATATTAAGGAGCCCTGGTGGGGAAATGGTTGAGAGATCAGCTGCTAACCAAAAGGTCAGCCGTTCGAATCCACCAGCCACTCCTTGGAAACCAACCCTATTGGGCAGCTCTACTCTGTCCTATGGGGTCATGTGAGTCAGAATCACTCAGTGGCAATGGGTTTGGGTTTTTAATGCATATGAAACGCTTCCAAACTGCGCACTGTTTCCATGAGCACCGCAAAGTAATAGTGCGTTCATTTATTATTACAAATCATTGTATTTAACTCAAATTTTTAATAATATAGGCTTTATGGCAGTCCGTTCTTAAGTATGAGTTGTCAATAAATCAGATATTCGTAACCCAGGGACTGCCTGTATTAGTGCACAAGAGAGACATCACCCATGGAAAGGCTACTGTAACTGGTAGAACATGTGCGAGGCTTTTCCTTCTTGTTAGCCATTCATCTTTGTTTTTAGGGAGGTTAAACGCTTTGAAGTAAATCCGGTGATTTCCTAAAACCAGAATAACCACTTTTATGTAGGAAATGAGACATTCATGCATGCAGAGATTATAAATTTATAAACCAAGCCATCGGAAACAATGAAAAGCTCAGTAAAACCAACAAAGCATTACTGCAGGTAGAGAAAAATAAATAGAATAGCAAGAAACACTTTAAGAAAACACATTCTAAAAAGTCTATTTTCTACTAAAACATGCAATGAAGCAGACTTTATAGATTCAGTTAAATAGCATGAGAAAATCAAAGCTGGAAACAGAATCAATAAGCGTTTACAGGAAGCCAACACGACACGCTCCTCACTTTACTGAACAGCAGAGGCAGCCGTTTCCAAGCTCCAGCCACTCTTCGTAGAGTTCTCCACCTTGGCTGACAGCTAAGGATTTCTCCACTGCACTTCCTAGAAAAATTAACAAGAAGCATTGTTCGGATCATGTTCACTAGCCAACCAAAAACACAACTGAGGACACTCAACAACGAAGCAGAGCTCAAGGCAGAAATTACACTTTGTAACTATTATTCTTTCATCCTATTTATATAAACTCAATATTTAAATTACAGGACTCTCGATTAATTCAGCTTTTTTTTTCTTTCTTTAAAATAAATAAGCCTTATGCCCACAAAGGGGAAAGTCCAAAATTATGACTCCTACCTGTGTCCTTTTTAGGCCTCTGACACCCCACCGCCCGTTTCCTAAGGCAGCGATCTGAAGGTGCTCTTTCTTGTCCCTGGTTAACTTTCTAGATGGACTACTATGTTTCATATTTGGGTTTTCATCCTGACACCCTTCAACCTCTTAAGGGATTTTCTCATTTATTTTCGCTCATTTAAAAACTAAACTTCAGTCAAATACACACAAGTTTCCTAATAAAGCTAACTTGAGAAAGGCTAAAGGATATTTGAGAGTCTGAGATGTGTGTTATCATATAAAAACAATTAAAATGTTTTATTTTTCCTTCATAAAGAAGTATACTGAAGCCAAGGAAGAGAGTTCTAGATGTTTAGTAAAGCAAATGGCCGAAAAAAAAAAAAAAAAGGAGTTTTTAATTCATATTTTTTTGTTCATGTTTTAGCTAGGTGGTGATAAAGAGCTTTAACAGGGATTGCTATAGAATTCATGGTGCAGAGAAAGTTAATAAAATGTGAAGGAAAGTATTAAGAATGCTGTGAAGGACAAGACTGTGAAAAAGACCCAGAAAAAATGAAAAAAAAAACTAGGAAGAAATAATAATAAATAGAACCAGGATTAATCACAGGGTGGAAAACCTGGTGGCATAGTGGTTAAGTGCTACAGCTGGTAACCAAAAGGTCAGCAGTTCGAATCCATCAGGCGCTCCTTGGAAACTCTATGGGGCAGTTCTACTCTGTCCTATAAGGTCGCGATGAGTCAGAATCAACCCCGATGGCAGTGGGTCTAGTTTTGGTTTGGTTAATCACAGGGTTCAACGGAAGGTCAGTAAATGAGAAATCGAAAGACTAAAGATTAGAAGCCCCAGGATTTCTATAATACTTCTCTCTTTAAGTTTATTGAGAGAGGAGAAGGGCAGCAAACCAGTTACCAGGTTTAACTAATAGGCTTCCCATCCTATTCATAAAACTCACCTTCTTTACAGTGGTTAAGAGCTATGGCTGCTAACCAAAAGGTTAGCAATTCTAATCTACCAGCTGCTCCTTGGAAACCGTACGGGGCAAGTTTTACTCTGTCCTATAGGGTTAACTATGGTTTTTTTTTACTAGTTTACTACAACTGAAATATGTTGTTGTTGTCAAGTGCCACTGAGTCAGTTCCAACTCACTGCGAGCCTATGTACAACAGAACGAAACACTGCCCAGTCCTGAGCCATCCTTACAATCATTGTTATACTTGAGCTCATTGTTGCAGCCACTATATCAATCTACTTTGTTAAGGGTCTTCCTCTTTTCCGCTGACCCTGTACTCTGCCAAGCATGGTGTCCTTCTCCAGGGACTGATCCCTCCTGACAACAGGTCCAAAGTATGTAAGATGCAGTCTCGCCATCCTTGCTTCTAAGGAGCATTCTGGTTGTACTTCTTCCAGGACAGATCTGTTCATTCTTTTGGCAGTCTGTGGTATATTCAATATTCTTCACCAACACCACAATTCAAAGGCGTCAATCCTTCTTCGGTCTTCCTCATTCATTGTCCAGCTTTCACATGCATATGATGCAATTGAAAATACCATGACTTGGGTCAGGCGCACCTTAGTCTTCAAGGTGACACCTTCGCTCTTCAACACTTTGAAGAGGTCCTTTGCAGCAAATTTACCCAATGCAATGTGTCTTTTGATTTCTTGACTGCTGCTTCCATGGCTGTTGATTGCGGGTCCAAGTAAAATGAAATCCTTGACAACTTCAATCTTTTCTCTGTTTATCATGGTGTTGCTCAATGGTCCAGTTTTGAGGATTTTTGTTTTCTTTATGTTGAGGTGCAATCCATGCTGAAGGCTGTGGTCTTTGATCTTCATTAGTAAGTGCTTCAAGTCCTCTTCACTTTCAGCAAGCAAGGTTGTGTCATCTGTATAACGTAGGTTGTTAATGAGTCTTCCTCCAATCCTGATGCCCTGTTCTTCTTCATATAGTCCAGCTTCTAGTATTATTTGCTCAGCATACAGATTAAATAGGTATGGTGAAAGAACACAACTCTAACCCACACCTTTCCTGACTGCATTAAAATTCACACTTGAGAAGAAAAACCCCTAGAAAAGTAATCAAATATTCTGTCTAACTCTGCCATATATAAGTAGCCCTGGTGGCACAGGGGTTACACATTCAACTGCTAACCAAAAGGTCAGAGGCTTAACCCACCAGCAGCTCTGTGGGAGAAAGATGTGACAGTCAGATTCCTTAGAGATTTACAGCCTTGGAAACCCTACAGGGCAGTTCTACTCTGTCCTACAGGGTCGCTATGAATTGGAACTGACTTGACAGCAAAACAAAACAAAAAAAAACTTCTTTTCATATGTTTAGATGTTTACTTCTGTAGTTATATATTTCATGTAAAAATATAATTCTGTTGATATGAATTCCAAAATTACACAAAATACTATTTTGTAGAAACTACCCTTGGAAACTCTATGGGGCAGTTCTACTCTGTCCTATAGGGTCGCTATGAGTCGGAATGGACTCGACGGCACTAGGTTTATCTGATCTCAGTATCCCAAACTGTGTAAAATAAAGCCTTGTAGACAGTGATCAATTTTTCCAAAGCTATACGCATTATGTGTTCACAGTATAAAAACTTGTATTTTCATTTTCAATATGGAATATCAATTGATCAGTGGAATCAACTGTCTAGTAAACTGTTGTAGCCCGGCATTCGCTGAAAATTTTACTTACCTTCCCCAAATTCATTTAAAATAACAGCTATTCTTTTACTATGTTGCTCTGTCAAAATATAGTTCAGAAGTGTTGTCTTCCCAGCACCTAGAAAATATATTTGTTTTAAATAACAAAATTCAAAGACTAATTCTAAAAAAGCACATAAAGAGTCTCAGTGTTCTTAAGAATTTTCGTGCTGTTTTTCAAATAGTACTTAACTACAGTACAGACGGAGCCCTGGTGGTGCAGTGGTTAACAGCTTGGCTGCTAAGCAAAAGGCTGACAGTTTCAATCTACCAGCCGCTCCTTGGAAACCCTACGTGGTAGTTCTATTCTGACCTATAGGGTAGCTATGAGTCAGAACTGACTCAACGGCAACTGGTTTTGGTTTATGGTATAGAAGGTTCTATAGGAAAATAGGAAAGCATCCTTTGAAAAGTGTTACAAAATGTCTTAGGCAGACACAAAATCCTATAAACATTTACAAATACTCCTATAAGTTGGATCACATAGTTTTTTTTTTCAACCTCATATGGCAAAAATAATATGCCTTCTTCATAACTTACAACACAATAATATAAGGGTATTTGAATTTTCTATTAAAATAAGGAAATAATGAGCTAATGGGTTCCAAGGAATAAAATATTCATGTAGTTTGTAAAATATACCACTTCCTTTACAGATGACAATGTTTCTTGGCCAAGCATACGTGGTCTACTTCCCCAAAATTTACATATAAGGACCTATCTTTCATTACAAGATCCAACATTAAACAGACACAAGTCCAGACTGGCTAGGTTTAGTATACTTAAAACAAGGTATAAAACTGATTATATATCTAAGAAGTGAGAGGTAGATGCAGGAGGTATTAACAATGGACAAAGGAACAAAACATTCAGTGTTTAGAGATAAATTCATACGGTTACACTAACCTCATCCAGTAGGTGGCATACGAAACCTAATACACTCAGCTCAAGAAGGACAACCTGGCTTAATTATGAACCACACACAACAAAGTTCATATACCCAAAAAAAAAAAAAAGTTACTTGCATAGTAGTGCATTTCAACTGTATGACTATAGTATTTATTTATCCATTTTTTCTGTTGGTGGACATCTGGGTCTCTTCCAGTGTTTTGCTATTACAAACAGTGCTTACAAACATCTAAGCTTGTACATGTCTCTTGGAGAACATTTCGAAGTTTTCTAGGGCATATAACTAGGAGAGAATGACAGTACGAGTATCTTTAGCATTTTTAGATAATATTCCTTTGAAAGCTTTAGAAGAGGTGAAAGCCTGAATATACAAACGTGTGAAGTACAGAATGGCAGGGACTTAAAACCAGTCCAAGTCAGAGATAAAGAGGTCCTAAACATGGGTGCGACACAGGGTGGTGGCAATGGAAATCAAAAAGAAGGGGTACACGTAAGAGACCTAATACAGGCAGTCCCCAACTTACAACATATTTGAGTTACAATGTTACAACCTTTTTTTTTTTTTTACATCTTATCCTTAGTAATATGTACTAACAGTACAATGCTATGGTGCATAATTTACTGGCGTTAACATTCTCAGAAGTTCACTGTCAGATGTTAAATGTTACGATTTATAAAGATACTGATAATAAAAAGCATTAATAATGAAAACTAAAAAAAAAGAGGTATTTGACGTACATCAGAACTGACTTACAATGGAGTCATCAGAACAGAACCCCATCATAAGTTGGGGACTATCGGTTGTAGAATTACTAGGGTTTAATAACTGATAACTGACCACATTATGAAGAAAAAGACTTTTAAGACATAGCTCATTCATTCAAAAGTACCTGTGGACCAGATTTTATGCTGGGCCTTGGCGAAAATGAACAAGGTGGAGACAAAAGCCTCTGCCTTCACGGGATGGCTTAGAGACACTGTGGGAGTTGGGCTGAGAGGTGTGCTCAGATGAGAAGGAGGCGCCCAGGTCACAGGATGACACATCCCACACGAGATGTACAAGACGCCATGGAGCACCTAGGACGGACAGCTAGCAAGAGGAGGGACGGCAGGAAGAAAAGCATCCAGGTCTAAAATAGCTGGCACCTTTTAGAAGAAGTAAAATTAATTCCATGTGGCTGGGCCACAGAGGTTGGCAAGCTGGAGAGACTGGGAAGAGCCAGATTGTAGGACCTTGTAATTCCTGCTAAGGAATTTAAGCTTTAACTTAAATGGAAGTCACTGAAGGATGTGACACAATCAGACAGACACTTACAAAGATCATTCGGCCTAAGATATGGAGAATATATTAAAAGGCAGTAAGACTCACGACTGGATAGAGACTTTTAAAGAATTCCAGGTACTTGAGATCTCAGGAGAAGTCCCTGGGTGACGCGAAAGGTTAATCAATGGACTACTCACCGAAAGGCTGGCAGTGCAAACCCACCCGGGGGTGCCTTGGTAGACAGACCTGGGGATCTGCTTCTGAAAAGGTCACGGCCTTGAACACCCTATGGAGCACAGTTCTACTCTGCACACAGCGGGTACCATGAGTTGGAATCAACTCGACAGCAACTAACAACAACAATAACAACACAATATCACAGGAGCAGCAGAGTTAGAGGGGATGGTAACATGAAGTTTCAGGCGTGTTGAGTTTGAGAAGTCTATCGGGCATCAGAGCAGAAGCATAACTTAAGAGAAGTATGCCATATGGGTGTGAAGCTAAAGGATGGGGTGAGGGGGAAAGAAACTTAAAAAGGAGAAGCCAAAGAAAAAGGTGGAAAAATCCTTTAAAAAAATGTGATGGAAGTCAAGGAAAGAGTGCTTCAAAAAAGCAAAACTGGTGGGGGAGCAGTGGGATGCAGACCCAGGATTTTCATGAGACCAGACTTGATGGTCTGACTGGGACTGGGGAGACCCCGGCGGTCATGGCCCCCAGACCTTCTGTTGGCCCAGGGCGGGAGCCATTCCCGGGGCCGGCTCTTCAGATGTGGTTTGGACTGGACGGTGGTTTGCAGGGGGATGCTGGTGGGGAGTGGGCTTCTTGGATCAGGTGGACACTTGGGACTGTGTGGGCGTCTCCTGCCTGGAAGGGAGTTGAGAGGGTGGAGGGGGTTGGAGGCAGGCGAGATGGGGTGGGGAGGTGGAGGGAGGGAGTGGGCTGTCTCATTGAGGGGAGAGTGGTTGGGAGTGTGTGGCAAGGTGTGTGTGGGTTTTTGTGTGAGAGACTGGCTTAGTTTGTGTGCTTTCACTTGGAGCACAGTAAAAATTATTTTAAAAAAAAGCAAAAATGGTCGAAGGCCGTGCTTCGTAGTTCAATTATGCATACAAGACCAACGGGCACACCAGGCCAAAAGCACAGACAAGAAGGCAGGAAGGGACAGGAAAACTAGACGAATGGAAACAGGGAACCTGGGGTGGAGAAGGGGAGAGTGTTGACACATTGTGGGGCTGGCACTCAGTGTCACAAAATTATCTGTGTATTAACTGTTGAATGAGAAACTAATTTGCTCTGTAAACTTTCACTTAAGTCATAATAAAAAAAAAGGAAAAATAGTCAAGAAGAAGGTCTGAAAATATCCCTAGATTCGGGGATTCTCCCACAGTGTCTGCAAACATTCCAACAACGTCTAAGAGCCCAGTGCCTCCCACAGATGGCTAGCAGGGCTTGGCTCCCGGGGAAGGGGACCCTGCTGAGGGGCACTCCTTACGGACCGGGCATCTTACACAGTCAGGACACCCTTCGACGGTACCAGGCTTACACGGCAGGCGATGAGATAACGAGCTCAGACAGGTGACCGGTACTGTCTCCACTTTCCCGTGAAGACGGCGGCATTCAGAAAAAGGCGACATACCTCGCCAGGGCTCGCAGGGCCACCGGGCGGCACCGGCGTCAACCCCAACGGCAGCGCGTGTTTCACGGCGGCCACGCGCCCTCGGCGCACCCTACAGACTGCGTGAGGGCAGCGGGGTCGGAGCGCCGGGAGCGCGGCGCCGAGGGTCCACCGTGGGCGCGCGCGCGGCCCGGCCCCGGCCTCGGGACACCTGCTCGCGGCCAGGAGGCCCGGTGCCCAGGAGAGGCGCCGTCAGCTCCCCAAACCCCGGCTCACGACTTTCTGACCCCGAGGATTAGTTACCTAAATACCCGGTGATAATTGTGACGGGGATCTTGGCGCCGGGACCGGGCTTTTCCTCCTCCTCTCTGCGTTTCGTCTCAATGGGAACCAATTCAGGGCAGTCTTCCTCCGCTTGCTCCTCTTCCTCATCCTCGGCGCCATTAGCCTGTAACATCTCGCCCTACCGCACGCACACCACCTCCTCAGCTTGGGGGCCGGAAAGAAGCCGGAACCAAAACACCCAACCCGCAGCGGCGCAGGCGGAGCACGCCGTGCCAGGTCCGTGTACGTCATCACGCCGCGACTCGTAGCTCCACCCAGACCCGCCCCGGCTACCTGCGCTCATGCTGAGGCCGGCCTCGCCCGCTGGGCCACGCCTCCGTTGGAATCCTGGCCACACCCCCGGGGCGTGGCCGCTGAACCCGAGGGAGACAGGGCGGAGTCGTCAGGGCGCGGGAGCAAGCCCACCCTGAAGCTGCATTTGTTTGGGCTCTCAGCCTAAGTGCCTACTGGCTGTTGGCAGAGCTGAGGAAAGGACAGCTGGAAGCAGAAGCGAGCGCCCTGATCTGAAAAGAGTGCCTGTATGGCATAAACTTTCTCAACTTGACATTTTTTAGTCTCATTAAAAATAGTTTTTAATTCATAGGGGCAAGGATGGAAGGCTATAACATTACAATGTTACTTGGATAAAAAGAAATCAGGGTTATTGAATTTTTTTTGTTTTTGTCATGATTATATATAAAACCAGTTGCGGTCAAGTTGAGTCTGACTCAAAGCGACCCCTTGTGAGTCAGAGTAGAACCGTGCGCCACAGGATTTTCAATGGCTGAGTTTTCAGAAATAGATCTCCAGGCCTTTGGAGGCACCTATGGGTGGATTCGAACCTCCAACCCTTCAGTTACCAGTCAATGCATCACCCCGGGACTCCTTAAGTAAAGGAAGCCAGACATAAAAGACCACATATTTTATAATTCCATTTATATGAAATGTTCAGAGTAAGCACATTCATAGAGACAGAAAGCAGATTAGTGGTTGCCAGGGGCTGGGAGCAGACAAGCATAGGGAGTGACTGCTAACAGGTCCAGGGTTTCGTTTTGGGGTGAGGAAAATGTTCTAAAGTCGATTTTGGCGATGATAGAGCAACCCATGAATATATGTACTCCAAACCACTGAACTGCACACTTTAAGTAGGTGAATTGTATGGCATGTGAGTTATTTCTTAATAATGCAACTATTAAAAAGGAAAATTCAAGGCGCACCTGTGCATCACAGTGTGGTTAGTACCAGCATACATTTGCAGAGAAACCCTGCCCTCAGGTCCTGCCCTCAGCAGTTTCAAGACCCGGCCTTCTGGGCAGAGTTAAATCAGAACCTATGTGTGGTGATTCCCAGATTAAGCCAATAATTAAAACTTAAAAAAAAAAAAAAACTTGTTGCTGTCTACTCAGTTCCAACTCATGGCAAGCCCATGTGTTACAGGGTAGAACTGCTCCATAGGGTTTTCTTGGCTGTAATCTTTATGGAAGCAGATCTCCAGGGCTTTCTTCCGAGGGACTGCTGGGTGGATTTGAACTGCCAACCTTTAGGTTAGTAGTCAAGCAAAACTTTGTGCCACCGAGGGACCCTAAGCCATCCACAAAAGTGAGCGTAAAGATTACAGCGTGATAAAACTTTTCCTCTAGTCTGTTTCTATATTTTCAGGAGGATACCTAGCCATGGGCTCTGTGGAATCCTGCCAATTTCTTTTCTGACTCCAGTAACTGGACAGAACTTAGCAAGCCTGTGATTGAAATGGTGTAGCTTTTGATTTATTCTGATATACGGCTTGCAATCTCAGCTCTCTCTGGATGTAAAAAAGAAGTCTCTTTTCCTTCTATTATAAGACAATTTTATCCGTTCTATTTCGAGTGAGCCTTCATTGCTGTTTTCTTTAAAACCCAAGCCCATAATGTGTTGAGAGCTTACCATCTCATAAGCATTGTGCTAAACACCTTAAATGCATTATTTCATTTAACAATTCAAAGTAAATACGGCACTGGGTGGGTTTTACTATTTGTATGCCCATTTTATAGATGAGGAAACTGAGGCTTAGGAAGATTAATTAAGTTGCCCAGGGTCATACAATCAGTAAGTGGCAGTCCTGGGACTCAACCTGGATCTGCCTGGCACTGAATCCCTTCCCCTTCTAAGCCAAACTTTTTCAGTAACGGGCCAGATAGTAAATATTTTAGGTTTTACAGGCCAGGGGACAAAATTGGTGATATTGTGTAGCTACCTAGAAGGGGAAAAATAAATTTCCACAACTTTTGAAATTTGATTTTTGTATTATTCCCACATATCATGAAATATTATTCTCCTTAAAATTGTTTCCAATCTACTAAAAATGTAAAAGCCCCTTCTTAGCCTGTGGGCCGTACAAAAAGAGACAGTGGGCCGTGGTTTGCCAACCCCTGCTCTAAGCTGAGAACATGTACCTTCATAAGCTGAATGAAATGATACTTTGCAAAAATAGTCCTTACTATTTTAAACTCAGTTTGTAAATCACTCACGATTCCAGCAACCTCTCTTCCCTAAAGTATCAGGTGGTACAGTTTCCACTGTACTAATATCCTGAGGAAGGTCTGAAGCTGAGAAGCTTAAGCTATTTCTCCAAGGCACTGATCTTGGCCTTGTGAAACCCAATTTGAGCAGCACTTGAGTCTTTCTGGTGACCCCATGTGTGTCAGAGTAGAACTGTGTTTCACGGGGTTCTCAGTGGCAGATTTTTCAGAAGTAGATTGCCAGGCCTTTCTTCCAAGGCACCTCTGGTGGACTCAAAACTCCAGCCTTTCAGTTAGCAACCAAGCTCGTCCATCATTTGCACCATCCAGGGACTCCATGAGTCAGAGTCAACTTGATGGCAACAGGTAGGTTTTAGACTTTTTGTGTAGTGGTAGGAGTGCCTCTCGGTGGGGGCACAGCAGAGCAGATAGGCCCTCTCTCTGCCTGGATTCCCAAAGCTCAGCTTCCTGGCAATAACCCTGCCATGTGTCCTTGGCCACAATTCCCTCCTGCTCCCCTTTACCTCGGTTTCCTCCCTTGAATAGTTACGACAGTTACATTGAGAAATGGTAAGGACGGTAGCAATATCTAAATCATAAGGAAGCTAAAAATAAAGCCAACTTTGTTTTTTTTTTTTTTTTCCTCTCATTTTTGCAACTTCCTGCAGTGGAAGGAACACACTAGGGGCCAGCAAGAGCTACTGGTTTACAGGAAAGGAAACCAGGGTTTCAGAATTAACCCAGTTCCTCTTATGTAGCTGTGGCAAAAAACCAAACCAACAAATTAATTTTAAGAAGCTTAATGTTTATTCATTTGTTTGATACTTTTCATTAGCAGAGCATGAACTTATCGTGAACATCGCTAAAAAGCCAGAGACCAACAGCTTTTGTGCTTGCAACAGCTTTAGTTAGGTTAAAAAAAAAAAAAAGTTGCATTGAGTTGATTCATGAGCCCTGTGTGTGTCAGAGTAGAACTGTGCTCCATAGAGTTTTCAATGGCTGATTGCTCAGAAGTAGATTGCCAGGCCTTTCTTCTGAGGCACCCCTGGGTGGACTCGACCCTCCAAGCTTCCAGTTAGCAGCTGAGCTCCTTAATCACTTGCAGCACCTGGTGACTCCAAGTTCAGGTAGAATGTCAATACTCAACCACCACAGGGTCTTCTGTGAATTTGTACAAATACTGCAAGATGTGAAATAGTATTTCCATCCCAGAAAACTGGAGGTGGCTGGCACGTGAAATACGTACATTTTGGTGTTTTTAGGGGGCATGGCTTTCATTTCAAAGACCATCAGTAATATTGTTTGAATTCATTATCTCACATGGTTAAACTAAAAAAATGTTGTGCGATGATTTATGTTGTGGTCATTTAGGAGACCATCTAAACACCCTCTTCCTTTGTCCATAGAAATTTGAAACTGACAGTTGTGGCTTTATTTAATCTCACTTTCTAATTTTTCTGGTTTGAGAGAAGTATATTCTAAAATCCACAGGCGCCTGCCCGTGGTTTGTTAAAAGTAAATATAAGACACAGAAACAAATGAAACACCTCACTCTTCCTCCTGCTTCTATTTCCCCAAATTCCCTCCATGAATGGTCATTGGCATTTCATTGAAATACTGCACTGTTGGCAAAGCCAGGTCTTCCTGCTTCGAGACCCGTGCTGTTTCCAGTTGTAGCTCTGTATCTTAAGCCATAAAAAAAAAAACAACCAAAACCAAAACCAAACCTATTGCCATCGAGTTGATTCCGACTCATAGCAACCCTATAGGACAGGGTAGAACTGCCCCATAGGGTTTCCAAGGCTGTCATCTTCATGGAAGAAGACTACCACATCTTTCTCCTGCAGTGGCTTGTAAGTTGGAACCATCAACTTTTGGTTAGCAGACGAGCACTTAACCACTGCACCACCCAAAACCTGTTGCCCTCGAGTCGATTTCAACTCATAGTGACCCTATAGGATAGAGTAGAACTGCCCCATAGGGTTTCCAGTGAGTAGCTGGTGGATTCGAACTGCTGGTGTTTTGGTTAACGGTTGAACGCTGAACCACCGTTCTACCAGGGCTCCAACCAGGTCCCTTCATTCTGGTACCTTAAGCCATTGGGCACCAGATTTTCATTTAAGGAGAAAGATTCGTGAATTCTGTCCTTAGTTCAGTTTACTTTCTTTGCTGCTATTGCTTTAACGTTTACTTTCTGCCCTTGACTCTCAGTGTAGACTGCTCTAAGTACATAAAAAAAAAAGATAGCAGTGTATATTTGCCGGACATCCCAGCCACTTCCCCATCTCAGTCTCAATTACCTCATCTTTCTTTAGGGAACTACCTTTAAATCAACACCATTCAGCATATTTTGACGCCATTTTAGCAGTCCTCCAGGCTTGTGTCTATCATTTGAAAGTTCTCGAGTTAGGGTCTCTATTACCCACCCTACCCTTCTTTAATAATAGCAGAACCCATCATTTCTAGCTTGGTATGTGGTTTTCAGCCACCACTCATCGGTCATTTTGCAGTACTATGATGGTTTGTGTGTTGCTGTGATGCAGGAAACTACACTACCGGTATTTCAAATACCGATATGGTCACCCACCCATGGTGGACAAGTTTCAGCAGAGCTTCCAGACTTAGACAGACTAGGAAGAAAGGCCTGGCAATCTACTTCTAAAAACTAGCCAGTGGAAACTCTGTGGGTCATAATATTGTCTGATTAGAGGGCTGAAAGAGGAGTAGCACCTTGATATAATACTATCAACTTATTGATAGGCCTTATTCCTGTTTTACCAGTTGTTCCACTGAAGTTTTTTTTTTCTGGACCAGGATCCAATCTGGGATCTGCCATTGCATTTAGTTGTCACGTCTCCATAGTTCACTTTAATGGGGCACATTTCTCAGTCTTTGTCATTCATGACCTTGATCCTTTTGAAGAGTGACGGCTATTTTGTAGAATGTCACTCAGTGTAGCTTCAGCTGATGTATCCTATGATAGAATTCAGGTTATGCATTTTTGGCAGGAAGACCACACAAGTGATGTCGTGTCTTCTCTGAGGTGATACCCATATGACCCTTCACTGGTGACATTTACTTTTGATCACTTGGTTAAAATGTTGTCTGCTGGTTTCCCCACTGTTAAGTTTTTCCCTCTGTAGTTAATAAGTAACTTGTGGGGAGATCCCCTGAGACTATGCAAATATCTTGTTTTTCATCATACTTCAGTCCTTATTTTTTTTCAATCCACTAACTATTATCCATTCTTCATTCGTTCTTTAATGAACACAGTTTTATTAAGGTATAACATAAACAGAGCCTAAAATTCATTCACTTTAAGTGTGCAATTCACCGAGTTTTGGTAAGTGTGTTCAGTTGGGCACCAGTCACCACCACCTGGTTTAGAACGCTTCCAACATCCTGAAGAGTTCCTTTGTGTCTGTTTATGATCAGTCCTCCCTCTACCTCAGTCCCAGCCAACCGTTGATTGGCTTTCTGTCTTCTGTTTAAATGTACACAGAACATCAATTTCTTTTCTCATTGTTATTTACTTGCTTGGCTTTTTACCTCTGTTGATCTGCACACGGACAGACATTAGCTAGTACAGAATGAGAAGACTTCCATTTCTATCACGTTGTTGGGTATATGACACAGGACACCGACTGGGAGTCAAGAGAAATGATTCATTCGTTGTTTGTTGTGGTTAGTTGCCGTCGTGTTGGCTTTGACTCATGGTGTACAACAGAATGAAATGTTGCACAGTCCTGTGACATCTCCATGATTGGGTTTGAGTCCATCATTGTGGCTACTGTGTCAAGCCACCTCTTTAAGGGTTTTCCTCGTTTTCACTGACCCTCTACTTTACCACCAGGTAGCTTGCATGTTGCTGTGATGCTGGAAGCTATGCCACCAGTATTTCAAATGCTGGCAGGGTCAACAATAGTGGACAGGATTCAGATGAACTGCCAGACTAAGACAGACTAGGAAGACGGACCTGGCAAAGTACTTCTGAAAAAATTGGCCATTGAAAACCTTATGAATAGCAGCAGGTCAATTGCCTGATATAGTGCTGGAAGATGAGCCCCTCAGGTTGGAAGGCACTCACTCAGTACACCACTGGAGAAGAGCTGCCTCCTCAAAGCAGACTCCATTTTAATGACTTGGATGGAGTCAAGCGTTCGGGACCTTCATTTGCTGATGTGGTTTGACTCAAACTGAGAAGCAACAGGTGCAAACATCCATTAATAATCAGAATACGGAAGTCATCTAAAATGAAATGGAATGCATAAAAATCAATATCCTAGGCATTAGTGAACTGACATAGACTGGTATTGCTCATTTTGAATCAGACGATCACATGGTTTACTGTGATGGGAATGACAAATTGAAGAGGAATGGCATTGCATTCATGATCAAAAAGAACATTTCAAGATCTATCCTGAAGTACAACGCTGTCAGCGACAGGATAATATCCATACACCTACAAGGAAGACTAGTTAATACCATTGTTAGTCAAATTTACAAACCAAACACTAATGCCAAAGATGAGCAAATTGAAGTTTTTTTGCCAGCTTCTGCAGTCTAAAATTGATCAAACATGCAATCAAGATGCATTGATAATTACTAGTGATTAGAATGCGAAAGTTGGAAACAAAGAAAAAGGATCGGTAGTTGGAAAACATGGCCTTGGTGATAGAAATGACACCGGAGATTGCATAATCGAATTTTGCAAGACCATCAACTTCTTCAAAGCAAATACCTTTTTTTTTTGCCACCATAAACGGCAACTATACACAGGGACCTTACCTGATGGAAAACACAGGCATCAAATAGACTACATCTGTAGAAAAAGACAATGGAAAAGCTCAATATCATCAGTCAGTACGAGGCCAGGGCCCAATTGCAGGACAGACCATCAATTGTTTATGCAAGTGCAAGCTGAAGCTGAAGAAAATTAGGACAAGTCCACAAGAGCCAAAGTATGACCTTGACTATATCCCACCTGAATTTGGAGACCATCTTAAGAAGAGATTTTGCACACTGAACACTAATGACCGAAGACCAGATGACTTGTGGGATGACATCAAGGACATCATACATGAAGAAAGCAAGAGGTCACTGAAAAGACAGGAAAAAAAGAAAAGACCAAAATGGATGTCAGAAGAGGCTCTGAAACTTGCTCTTGAATGTAGAGCAGCTAAAGCGAATGAAAGAAATGATAAAGTAAAAGAGCTGAACAGAAGATTTAAAAGGGCAGTTTGAGAAAAAGTAAAGTATCATTCTGATATGTGCAAAGATCTGGAGATAGAAAACCAAAAGGGTAGAACATGCTTGGCACTTCTCAAGCAGAGAGAACTGAAGAAAAAATTGAAGCCTCGAGCTGCAATTTTGAAGGATTTTATGGGCAAAATATTGAATGATGCAGGAAGTGTCAAAAGAAGATGGAAGGAATACAAAGTCACTGTACCAGAAAGAATTGGTCAACTTTCATCCATTGCAGGAAGTAGCATATGATCAAGAACTGATGGTATTGAAGGCATAAATTCAAACTGCACTGAAGGCATTGACAAAAACAAGGCTTCAGGATTTGATGGAATACCAATGGAGATATTTCAACATATGAATGAACACTAAAAGAACTCGCTCATCTATGCCAAGAAATTTGGAAAACAGCTGCCTGGCCCAACAACTGGAAAAGATCCTTATTTTTGGCTATTTCAAAGTAAACTGATCCAACCAAATTTGAAAATTATCAAATAGTATCATTAATATCACACACAAATAAAATTTTGCCGAAGATTTTTTTAAACTTTTTTTTACTCTTTCTTCATCATTTCTTCCATTCATTTTAGCTACTCTGCATTCAAGAGCAAGTTTCAGAGTCTCCTCTCACATCCATTTTGGTCTTTTCTTTCTTTTCTGTCTTTTTAATGACCTCTTGCTTTCTTCATGTATCATGTCCTTGATGCTGTCCCACAACTCATCTGGTCTTCGGTCATTAGTGTTTAATGTGTAAAATCACTTCTTAAGAAGACAATTTAAAAAACAGTTGCAGCAGTACATTGACAGGGAACTGCCAGAAATTCAAGCTAGAATCAACAGAGGACGTGGAATCAGGGAAATCATTGCTGATGTCAGATTGATCTTGGGTAAAAGCAGAGTATACCAGAAATATGTTTACCTGTGTTGTATTGATTATACAAAGGCATTTGGCTGTATAACGAATAGCATTTCAAAGAATGGGAATCCCAGAATACTTAATTGTACTCATGTGGAACCTGTACGTACAACAAGAGGCAGTCCTTCAAACAGAACAAGGGGATGCTGTGTGGTTTAAAATCAGGAAAGGTGTGTATCAGGGTTGTATCCTTTAATCATACATATTCAATCTGCCTTCTCAGCAAATAACTGGAGAATCTGGGTTATATGAAGAAGAACGTATCATCAGGGTTGGAGGAAGACTCATTAGCCTGCGATATGCAGATAACACAACCTTGCTTGCAGAAAGTGAAGAGGACTTGAAGCACTTACTGATGAAGATCAAAGACTACAGCCTTCAGTAGGGATTACACCTCAACATAAAGAAAACAAAAGTTCTCATACTGGACCAAAAAGCATCACCATGAGAAACAGAGAAAAGTTTGAAGTTGCCAAGGATTTTATTTTATTTGGATCCACAATCAGCTTCCATGGAAGCAGCAGCCAAGAAATCAAATGACATATTGCACTGGGCAAATCTGCTGTAAAAGACCTCTTTAAAGTGTACAAAAGCAAAAATGTCACACTGAGGACTAAGGTATGCCTGACCCAAGTCACGGTATTTTCAATCACCCCATATGCATGGCTGTTTCTCCTCATTTTGAGTTGTGCCACATCAGCAAATGAAGGTCCCAAAAGCTTTACTCCATCCACGTCATTAAGGTCGACTCTACCTTGAGGAGGCAGCTCTTCCCCAGTCATCTTTTGAGTGCCTTCCAACCTGGTGGGCTCATCTTCCAGCACTGTATCAGACAATGTTCTGCTGTTATTCATAAGGTTTTCACTGCCTAATGCTTTTCAGAAGTATACTGCCAGGTCCTTCTTCTTAGTCTGTCTCAGTCTGGGAGCTCAGCTGAAATCTGTCCTCCATGGGTGACCCTGCTGGTATCTGAATACCGGTGGCATAGCTTCCAGCATCACAGCAACACGTAAGCCCCCACAGTACGACAAACTGACAGACACATGGGGGACACGACTCAAAATGAGAAGGAACAGCTGTAAACATCCATTAATAATCGGAACCTGGAATGTACAAAGTATGAATCTAGGAAAATTGGAAATCCTCAAAAATGAAATGGAATGCATAAACATCGATCTCCTAGGCATTACTGAGCTGAAAAGGACTGGCATTGGCCATTTTGAATCAGACAATCATATAGTCTACTATGCTGGGAATGACAACTTGAAGAGGAATGGTGTTGCATTTGTTGTCAAAAAGAACATTTCAAGATCTATCCAGAAGTACAACACTGTCAGTAATAGGATAATATCCATACACCTACAAGGAAGACCGGTTAATATTCAAATTTACGCACCAACCACTAGGGCCAAAGATGAAGAAATAGAAGGTTTTTATCAGCTGCTACAGTCTGAAATTGATCAAACACGCAATCGAGATGCATTGATAATGACTGGCGATTGGAATGCGAAAGTTGTAAACAAAGAAGAAGGATCAGTCTTTGGAAAATATGGTCTTGGTGATAGAAACAATGCCGGAGATCAAATGATAGAATTTTGCAAGACCCACGACTTCTTCATTGCAAATACCTTCTTTCACCAACATAAACTGCCAACTATACACATGGACCTCACCAGACGGAAAACACAGAAATCAAATTGACTACATCTGTGGAAAGAGGAGATGGAAAAGCTCAGTATCATCAGTCAGAACAAGGCCAGGGGCCGACTATGGAACAGACCATCAATTGCTCATATGCAAGTTCAACCTGAAACTGAAGAAAATCAGAGCAAGTCCATGAGAGCCAAAATATGACCTTGAGTACATCCCACCTGAATTTAAAGGCCATCTGAAGAATAGATTTGACACATTAAACACTAGTGACCGAAGACCAGATGAGTTGTGGAATGACATCAGGGACATCATCCATGAAGAAAGCAAGAGGTCATTCAAAAGACAGGATACAAAGAAAAGGCCAAGATGGGTGTCAGAGGAGACTCTGAAACTTGCTCTCAAACGTCAAGCCGCTAAAGCAAAAGGAAGAATTCATGAAGTAAAAGAACTGAACAGAAGATTTCAAAGAGCGGCTCAAGAAGACAAAGTATTATAATGACATGTGCAAAGAGCTGGAAATGGAAAACCAAAGGGAAGAACACGCTCAGCGTTTCTCAAGCTGAAAATTTTTTTTATTTTTTAGAATCCTTCACTATTGCAACTCGAGGCTTGAATTTTTTCTTCAGTTCTTTCAGCCTGAGAAACATCAAATGTGTTCTTCCCTTTTGGTTTCCATCTGGGGAAAATATTAAGTGACGCAGGAAGCATCAAAAGAAGGTGGAAGGAGTACACAGAGTCATTGTACCAAAAAGAATTAGTCAATGTTCAACCATTTCGAGAGGTGGCATATGATCAGGAACTGATGGTACTGAAGGAAGAAGTCCGAGCTGCTCTGAAGGCACTGGCAAAAAACAAGGCTCCAGGAATTGATGGAATATCAATTGAGATGTTTCAACAAACAGATGCAGCGCTGGAGGTCCTGACTCGACTTTGCCAAGAAATATGGAAGACAGCTTCCTGGTCAACTGACTGGAAGAGATCCATATTTATGCCTATTCCCAGAAAAGGTGATCCAACCGAATGTGGAAATTATAGAACAATGTCATTAATATCACACGCAAGCAAAATTTTGCTGAAGATCATTCAAAAACGGCTGCAGCGGTGTATCAAAAGGGAACTGGCAGAAATTCAGGCTGGTTTCAGAAGAGGACGTGGAACCAGGGATATCATTGCTGATGTCAGATGGATCCTGGCTGAAAGCAGAGAATACCAGAAGGATGTTTACCTGTGTTTTATTGACTACGCAAAGACATTCAACTGTGTGGATCATAACAAATTATGGATAACGTTGCGAAGAATGGAAATTTGAGAATGCTTAATTGTGCTCATAAGGAACCTTTACATAGAAAAAGAGGTAGTTGTTCAGACAGAACAAGGGGATACTGATTGGTTTAAAGTCAGGAAAGGTGTGCGTCAGGGTTGTATTCTTTCACCATACCTATTCAATCTGTATGCTGAGCAAATAATCCAAGAAGCTGGACTATATAAAGAAGAATGGGGCATCAGGATTGGAGGAAGACTCATTAACAACCTGCGTTATGCAGATGACACAGCTTGCTTGCTGAAAGTGAAGAGGACTTGAAGCACTTATTAAAGAAGATCAAAGACCACAGCCTTCAGTATGGATTACACCTCAACATAAAGAAAACAAAAATCCTCACAACTGGACCAATGAGCAACATCATGATAAACGGAGAAAAGATTGAAGTTGTCAAGGATTTCATTTTACTTGGATCCACAATCAACAGCCATGGAAGCAGCAGTCAAGAAATCAAAAGACACATTGCATTGGGTAAATTTGCTGCAAAGGACCTCTTCAAAGCGTTGAAGAGCAAAGATGTCACCCTGAAGACTAAGGTGCGCCTGACCCAAGCCATGGTATTTTCAATTGCATCATATGCATGTGAAAGCTGGACAATGAATAAGGAAGACCAAAGAAGAATTGACGCCTTTGAATTGTGGTGATGGCGAAGAATATTGAATATTCCATGGACTGCCAAAAGAACAAATACATCTGTCTTGGAAGAAGTACAACCAGAATGCTCCTTAGAAGCAAGGATAGCGAGATTGAGTCTTACATACTTCGGACATATTGTCAGGAGGGGTCAGTCCCTGGAGAAGGACATCATGCTTGGCAGAGTACGGGGTCAGCGGAAAAGAGGAAGACCCTCAACGAGGTGGATTGACAAGGGCTGCAACAATGAGCTCAAGCATAACAACGATTATGAGGATGGCTCAGGACTGGGCAGTGTTTCGTTCTGTTGTGCATAGGGTCGCTATGAGTCGGAACCGACTTGACGACACCTAACAACAACACTTCCAATGTGCTTATTCTGGTTAGATTAATGTTTATTTTAGCACTATTTGTTGTTGTTTTTGTTTAGTGTTACTAAGTCAATCCCTACTCATGGAGGCCCTATGTATTACAGGGTAGAGCTGCTCCTTAGCAATACCTTGTCTGTAATCTTTATAGGTGCAGATCATCAGGCCTTTTCTTCCATGGTGCTGCTGGGTGGCTTTGAAACAACAACCTTTTGGTTAGCAGCTGAGAACAAACCGTTTGCAACACCTAGAGACCTATTATGACTGTGTAAATGACATTCATAATAGAGCTTCTTAGTGTCCTATATTTCAAGCCAGATTGAGAAGAGGACATGGAACGAGGGGTATCATTGCTGATGCAGATGGATCCTGGCTGAAAGCAGAGAACACCAGAAAGGTGTTTTCACGTGTTTTATTGACTATGCAAAGGCATTTGACTGTGTGGATCGTAACAAATTATGGATAACATTGAGAAGAATGAGAATACCAGAACACTTAACTGTGCTCATGCAGAACTTGTACATAGACCAAGAGGCGGTCATTCTAATAGAACAAGGGGATACTGTGTGGTTTAAAATCAGGAAAGGTATGCATCGACTCGACGGCACTGGGTTTTTGGTTTTTATGCGTCGGGGTGGTATCCTTTCACCATACCTATTCAATTTGTATGATGAGCAAATAATCTGAGAAGCTGGACTACATGGAGAAGAACATGGCATCAGAATTGGTGGAAGACTCATTAACAACCTGCGACTTGCATATGACTCAACCTTGCTTGCTGAAAATGAAGAGGGCTTGAAGTACTTACTAATGAAGATCAAAGGCTACAGCCTTCAGTATGGATTAAACTTTAAGATAAAGAAGACAAAAATCCCACAACTTGACAAATAAGCAACATCATGATAAACAGAGAAAAGATTGAAGTTGTCAAGGATTTCATTTTAGTTGGATTCACGATTAACTCCCATGGAAGCAAGCAGTCAAGAAATCAAAAGAAGCATCGTATTGGGCAAATTGGGTACAAAAGACCTCTTTAAAATGCTAAAGAAAAAAGATGTCACCTTGAGGACTAAGATGTACCTGACCTAAGCCATGGTGTTTTCAATTGCCTCATATGCATGTGAAAGCTGGACAATGAACGCAGAAGACCGAAGAAGAATTGATACCTTTGAATTATGGTGTTGGCAAAGAATATTGAATATATCACGGACTGCCAGAAGAACGAAGAAATCTGTCTTGGAAGAAGTACAGCCAGAATGCTCCTTAGAAGCAAGGATGGTGAGACTGTCTCACATACTTTCAACAGGTTATCAGGAGGGACCAGTCCCTGGAGAAGGACATCGTGCTTGGTAAGGTAGAAGGTCAGCAAAAAAGGGGAAGACCCTTGATGAGATGGATAGATATAGTGGTTGCAACAATGGGCTCAAACATAGCAACAATTGTGATGATGGCGCGGGACCAAACCAACTCAACAACACCTAACAAAAACAAGAACTCAACTTTTCACTTTCCCTGAAATGAATAATTTTCTTGGCTTTATTGTTATTTTGTTAGCTTAATTACAAATTCATTCCCAAACCTTAAACAGTTATTTAAATATTCTTTTCATGTGTTCAGATGGATGAGGAATTCCTTTAATTTCATATTTGTAAAGAAAGCTTTCCTGAGGGCATTTGATCCACTGTCTTTGGACGAGTTGCCCTTGTGTCTGGTGCACAGTTGAAGGATCTCCTTTGTGCTGGGGATTACCTGTCTCTCTCTCGTGTTGAGTCTCTCTCTCTCTTTCTTTTTTTTATTACATATTAGATGAAGACTTACAGAACAAACTAGTTTCTTGCAGTTAATACACGTATTGTATTATGATATTGGTTAACAACACCGTGACATGTCATTGTGTTGAATTCTCTTGATTCTTGTAGTCCATGTCTTCCTCTTTTTTGGTTTACTCCTTTGCTTTGGTGGAGCACATTCTCCAGTAGCTTCCTGAGGAAGGGTCCATAATAAGTGCATTTTTCGAGACCTTGTGTATCTGAAAAGGTCTTTAATTGTACACACACATTTGGTTTCTGGGTTGGTGTTGCTTTAGTGGTCTTCCCTCCTTATCTCTTTGCTAATTTGGGTTTATGCCTTTAAAAAAAATTCTCTATTGTCATTTTACTAGATTTCAGGAGAAAGGCAAAGTAAATGCATGCATTCAATCCATGACCTCTACACGAAAAACCTGTTTTGCATTTTTACGAGGGAACTCAAAGCTGGCTCGGCGTGTTTGAAGACAAACAGGCCTGTGTTATAATTCTGCTACTGGCTGTCCCTACACTTCGGCTTTCTGGTTAGCAATTGTGTCCATGGAACGGAGATTACAACTCAGACTCTTGACTTTATCTGAGCAACCGTAACTCCATTCACGTTTATGGTTCACTTGGCAGCTGAACAGGGAACTCCAACAGCTAATAGCTCTAACTATAGCCAGAGGGATCCTGTAAAGCTTTTCCCATTTTCCTGGGTGTAGTCTTTGACTGTGGTTTACAGTTACTACTAATCCACTGATTCTTCCCACCTCTCCCCCCTCTCATTTTCTTCTAAAATAACACCTCCAATTGGTGAGTGCTCAGTACATGTTAGGCACTTTTTTTTTAGAGACTGAGATACTTTTATTAAAAAGTATTTTTTGTTTTGTTTAATTTATATTTTATTTATTTATTTTTTATTGTGCTTTAAGTGAAAGTTTACAGCTCAAGATAGTTTCTTATACAAAACATTGTTATGTGACCCTAGTTGCTACCCCTATAACGTGACAGCACACTTCTCCTTTCCACCCTGGATTTCCCGGGTCCATTCAACCAGCTCCTGTCTCTTTCTGCCTTCTCATCTAGCCTCTGGACAGGAGCCGCCCATTTAGTCTCATTTATCTACTTGAGCGAAGAAGCACTCTCTTCACGAGTATCATTTTATGTATTACAGTTCAGTCTAATCTTTGTGGGAAGAGTTGGCTTCAGGAATGGTGTAGTTCTAGGTTAACAGAGAGTCTGGGGGCCATGTCTTCTGGGGTTCCTCCAGTCTCAGTCAGACTGTTAAGTCTGGTCTTTTTACTGGAATTTGAGTTCTGCACTCCACTTTTCTCCTGCTCTGTCAGGGACTCTCTGTCCTGTTCACCGTCAGGGCAGTCATTGGTGGTAGTCGGACACCATCTAGTTCTGGTCTCAGACTGATGGAATCTTTGGTTTATGTGGCCCTTTTTGTATATTTTATTTTTGATGAGAACTTATACAACAAAATACACTCCCATTAAACAATTTTAACACGTCTTATTCATTGGCAATGGTTACATACTTTGTGTCTCCAAACACTAAAACCCGTTGCTGTTAAGGTGATTCCAACTCATAGTGGCCCTATAGGATGGAGTAGACTACCCCATAGGGTTTCCAAGGTGGATTCGAACTGTTGATTTTTTGGTTAGCAGCCGAGCTGTTAAGCACTGTGCTACCAGGGTTCCATTCTCCATCATGTCAGCATTCTCCCTATCTTTTTTCTCCCCCTATTTTTTTTTTTTTTTTTTTGCCATCTTTAACATATACTTTCTGCCCCTTAAAGTTCTCGTCTTTGTTTTAGAGTTACTGTTGTAACTCATATAAATAATCTTAAAAGAGCTCAATGCTCAAGGCGAGCCTTCCTTGTTAAAAGAGTTAAATTGTTTAAAGATGGCTTCATGGGACAGTTTTGGTTCAAGGCTTAAAATTTGTTTCCAGTCAATAGGTTCAGGGGTTTCTCCAGCCTCAATGGATCCGGTATTTCTGGCTTCCAATAAGAATTTGAAGTTCTGTTCCACAATTTTTTCTCCTTTTGATTGGGATCCAGCTGTTGGGCCCTTCATCAAAAAGTTCAGTAATGGTTGCCAGGCTCTTTTACATGGATTATCTTATTTGATCCTCCCTTCTGCCCTATAATGTCCACACTATTATCTCTCTTTAAAAAGGCGAAACCAGGTCCCTGAAAAGTTGAAGGATTCGTTCAACTTCACCCATGTGTTATGCGTTGAAAAGGGTTTGAATCCAAGTCAGCCTGTCTCCCGGGCCCTTTCCAGCATGCTACACTGCCTTCACAATGGGTGACTATTTCCCAGGGCTTCTTGAGTGTTGGTTTTCATGTCACCAGCTCATTAACTTACATTCCATTTCTTTTCCAATCCAGTCCTCTCTCCTGTAGACCCTGTGTGTGTAAAGGCATCGAATTGCTTCAGCCCTTGTCAATGTCTGGACCATCCTCTTCTGACATGTATCTGACTACCTCTCTCCATCCTTCATGTCACTTCCCTTGGATAAGACTTCACTATCTCCCAAAGATTGGCTTGGTGTCTTTCCTATAGTCCCATAACACACACACGATCCTGTCAAAGCAGTAATTCCCTTGTGCAGGAATCATCTGTTTACAAGTCTACATTCCAGCTACCCTAGACTAGAAGCCCCTTGAGGACTGTGGCAATATTCACCTTATTCATGTGGCATATCAATGGCCTCGCACGAAGTCTGGCACATAGCAGATGCTAGCTAGATATTTTGTTGAATGAATGACCTTTGCAAGAATGAAAGGACTTTACCAGTTAAAATGATGTTCTAATGACATTTTAGGGTTTGTCAAACACCATTTCATAAAAGAACTGTCTTTAGTGGTTTTCACTGATTATTTAGAGCACATTACCGTTGTTGAGGAGCCCTGGAGGTGCAGTGGTTAGTTGCTAACAGAAAGGTCGGTGGTTTCAACCCACCAGCCTGTCCCTGGGAGAAAGATGTGGCAATCTGCTTCTGCAAAGATTTACAGCCTTGGAAACCTTATGTGGAAGTTCTACTCTGTCCTGTAAGGTTGCAATGAATTGGAATTGACTCGACGGCAGTGGATTTCGGATTTGGGTACTGTTGTCAGGTGCAGTTGAGTCGATTTTGAATCAGAGTGACCCCATATGACAGAGAAGAACTGCCCCATAGGGTTTTCTAGGCTGTAATTTTTGCAGGAGCAGGTTGCCAGGTCTGTCTCCTGTGGAGCCGCTGGGTGGATTTGAACTGCCAACCTTTCAGTTAGCATTTGCATACTTAACCATTGTACCAACCAGGGCTCCTTATTTAGAGCATACATACTATTTTAACTGCTGTATTTTAAACTGCAAAGTAGAGATTAATCAATGAAGTACGCTGACAAGTCTTCAAAATACTTATTGACTTTCATTGTGAAATTTTAGAACGTGAATTTTTATTTAAATATAAACTGAAAGGTCATCTTATTCTCAGACAAAAATCTATCATGCTTTGAAACGTTCACGTTAATTTAGCAAACTCCCATACACAGTTAGAAAGCACAATCCAAGAAATACCCACAAAAGGATTTTGATCCCCAATTGTTGCTGTAAATGGATCTGTTGCGAATTTCCTTGGGGCCTAAGTGAAAACTTCTTACATAATTCCTGAGGAAATAGCAAGTCACACAATAATTCTTATCAGAATTTATGCAAAATATTTCTCAAGAGACTTGGTTTTCTCCAGCTCAAACATTCTATGAGTCTAAGTCAGCCAAATTAAAAGAACAGATTAAAATATAAAGGAATGGGGAGACACAATACGCTCATTCCCTGAAACAGCCTGAACTTGCACATGTAGTTGTTGTTAGTTGTCATCAAGTCGATTCCGATTCATGGCAACCCCATGTATTACAGAGTAGAACTGCTCCATAGAACTGCAGATTGCCAGGCCTTTTCTTCCACGGCACCACTGGGTGGGTTTGAAACAAAATCAACTGCTTTGTCAAGACACCCGAGGCAAGTCACTGGAGTGACTTATGAGGCCTACTAGGGATTCCAGTTGGCATAAGGGAAGGCATGGGGAGGCCACCGTCACCTTTGAGCTACCCTTGAGAGAAAAGATCCATTCATCCAACATTAACTGCCCAGGTATATTTACACAATGACCACATAGTAATGAGAGTGAATGATGTCTTTGTTACCTAGTGGTGCCATAATAAAATACCACAAGTGGGTGATTTTAAAGAACAGAAATTTATTTTCCCACGGTCCTGGAGGCTAGAAGTCCAGATCGGGTTCTCAGCCTTGTTGACTACTTTTCTTCCTTGTCAATACCTTTTGTAGGCCTTTCTCCTAGTTTCTGGTGTTTCTGGCTATCCTTGGCATTCCATGGCTTATAGGTGATCCTTGCATGGCATCTAAGACAGATGTATGTGTGTGTGACTATTCTGCTCTTTTTATAAAACAACACTCAGAAGTGGTTAGGTTTAGGAACCGCCCTGTTCAGGTACTGTCCTTGTGACATAACAAAAGAAAATGTCTATTTCCAATCAGGGTCATATTTACAGGTACAAAAAGAACGTCCACATTTCTTTTTGGGGGACACAATTCTATTCATAAGAAACGGTCTCGAGCTAGAGGTAATAATATGGATGAATCACACACACACACACACACACACACACACATAAAACATTGGGCACAAACACAATGTTGACCAGACAGAAAAGATTCCACTTACAGAAAGTTCAAAAATGGAGGAAACTAATCTATGATGTTAGTAGGATATTAGTCAACCTTTGGGAAACTCTCCTGGGAAAGGGTATGAAGGGGCTTCTGGAAGCTGGTAACATTCTTTTTCTTGAGCTGGGTGTTCGTTACATGAGTGTGTTTACTTTGCTAAATTCATTGAGCTGTATATTTATCCTTTGGGCACTTGTCTGTATGTCATTATACATTGAAAAAGGTACTAATAAAATAATAAAAGAAAATAAAGCACAAATTGTCTATTTTCCAATAATCTTCTCTTTTCTCCTAGAAGCTCTTAGTCTGTGGAACGAAATTCCCTGAACTGCGGTCTACTTAAATGTGGCTTCATGGCAGGATACCTACAATGACATTTACAGAATGTTAAAATGTAAGTTCCATTGGGATAGCCTAACACCACAAATATGACGTTCCAAAGCCAAGTCACCATATGCAGAATCTATCTAGGAAATTCCCAGAACCATTTCTATGACTCTTGGATCCTGCAGCCAACCCAAGGGTAAGAAAAGGGTAAAAGGCAGTTATGATACTCAAAATGTTGGAGAATCACTGTCTTAAAAGGCATAAATCACTAAGGAGCAAGGCGTCGGTTTGGGGACATTGGTCTTTCATTGCTCTTAGCTGCTGTGCCTCTTAGCCTTCCTTTACAAAAATCTGCACCAACTCCTCAGCCCCTCTTTGCCTTTCGGGACACAGTGTGTTGTAAAGAATACAGGCAGCTGCTTAGTAGGATGCTCCTCAGTTTGGGCCTGTCTGCTATTTCCTTATGATTAGATTCAGGCGTTTTTGGCAGGCGTGTACAACTTTTGACCTAGCAGATTCCACTTCTGGGAATCCGTTCCGAGGAAATAATAATAAACATGTTAAAAAAAAAAAAAAAGGTCTTTAAAGCAACACAAATGTCAAATAATAATAAAATCCCAGCCAACATGTTCTGAGTGCGTACTGGATATCCACCATAATGTTCTGTAGTTTACCAGCATTTTCTCATTTAATCTTCTCAATAAAATGGGTATGGCAGCCTCTGTTCAAAAGTTCAATGTCTACTCAATAACTATTCTCCCTTTGTCCCGACCTTGTTTAGGAAGCTCAAGAGAATAACCAGGGTTATCCATTCTTCTTTGCTAGGTTCTTTCTCAGCTTCACTTGAAACTGAGGGGAGCATCTGATCCATTTCTGGCCAGAAAACCTGATGCCGCCAAGTAGTCTCCAACTCATGGCAACCCGGTGTGTGTCAGAGTAGAATTGTGCTGTGTAGGGTTTTCAATGGCTGTGATGTTTTGGAAGAAGATGACCAGGCCTTTCTTCTGAGGCATCCCTGGGCTGGTTGGAACCGCCAACCTTTCAGTTAGTAGTCAAGCACTTAACTGATTACACCACCCAGGGACTCTTTTGCATAGTAGGCACTCATTAAGTCTTTGTTGAAGAGATAAATGAATGAATGGAAGAAATGAATGAACTCTATTCTAGAACAGACCGGTTGCCATTGAGTTGATTCCGACTCATGGAGACACCACATGTATAGAGTAGAACTGTGCTCCATAGGGTTTCCAATGGTTGATTTTTTGGAAGTAGGTTGCCAGGCCTTTCTTCCAAGGTGCCTCTGGGTGAATTCAAACCTCCAGCCTTTTGGTTAGCAGCAGAGCATGTTAACCATTTGCACCAGCAGGGATTCCCATTTCTGACCTGTGGCCTCTGAAGGTAAGTTTCCTGGAGGACTTAGGAGAAAGGTGGAGTTGTACATGGTGAAAGCTTGGTCTCCTTCCTTCTTTCATGGGAGGCTGGTGTGTGCTATGGCTGCTGGGAATCACAGGAGTCACCTTGCAACCAGGAGGTGATAAGAATGACAACCAAGAGCCAAGGTAAAGCAAAGGGTCAGCAAAAAAAGAGGAAGCCCCTCAACAAGATGGATGGACAGTGGCTGCAACAAGGGGCTCAAGCATAATAAAGATTGTGAGGATGGTGTAGGACCGGGCATTGTTTTGGACGCTATGAGCCAGAACCAACTTAATGGCACCTAACAACACAACAACAACAAAGAAAGAGCAAGTGGAAATGCTCTAAGAAAATATGGCTCTTTTACTTATTTCATTCTTTATGCTCCATTTTACTTGTCAAGTGTCCTTGCAGCTCACTAAGTGGGGGCAGTAGTGGCTCAGTGGTAGAATTCTCACCTCCCATGCGGAAGACCCAGGTTCGATTCCCGGCCTATGCGTTTCATAGCCTCTGTCAGAGGAGGCTTGCATGTTGCTAGGATGCTGACCAGGTTTCAGAGGAGCTTCTAGACAAAGACAAACTAGGAAGAAAGGCCTGGTGATCTACTTGAAAATAAAAATTCTATGGCTCACAACAGTATGATCTGCCACCAATCATGGTGATGGCACTTGGTTCTTTTGGGTCACCATGAGTTAAGGGCCCACTTAACAGCAGGCAATAAGAGCAACAATTTGAGCAAAAAGCAGTTTACACAAAAAAGACTATCAGAAGGCAGCATAGTATAGTTGTTGTAAGTCAGTCACCCTTCTGTGTTCCAATCCTGATGCTGTGAACCACCAACTATGTGACCTTGGGCATGATACTTAATGTGCCTTGATCTCTTCCTCTGTAAAATGGACCTATGATGGTGCCTATTCTGTATCTTTTAGAGCAAGGATTAACTGGAACAATACCCGGGACTGAAGAAAAAAAAAAGAACCACTCACTTAATGTTAGCTCCTACTATTTACCCACATAACTGAAAGCCCAGGTTTGGTCAAGTGCAGCCATCAAGAGTCTCCTCCTTCTCCCCACCTGAGAGCTCTTCTGCCCTCCCATCTAGGGATGCTCTTGCCTGGTGGTGGCAGCTCCACGTCCGTGTCTTATCCTGTTTCATTCTCATGGGATGAGAGAACACCTCTGTTCCAGAAAGTTCCAACAAGAATTCTGGGTGTGAGGCTCACTGACTCCTGTGTGTCCTCTGACCTCATTATTGGACCGGGGTGGTGACACTCTGATGGGCCAGGCTGGGGTCACATACCCACCCTGGGTGCCTGGAGTGGAGGCAGCTCTGCTCAAATGATGGCCTGAGAAGAGGACGCATATTTCTCCATGGAAAATGGAGGTACTGTTACCTGAAAAGGGGGGAAATGAGTGCTGGACCGATACAGCAATATATGTTTGCTATACTCACCCCTCATTCCACAGAGCTGGAGATGACATACAAGCACATACAATCAAAAAAAAAAAAGGATGAAAATATTTGAAGGCATCAAGATGAAGCTAAAGAATATAGAATAATAAATACAGAAGTAAGATCAATTCAGAAACATTATATATTTAGAACCCATTTCCATCACGTTGATTCTGACTCATAGTGACGCTATAGGACCCTACAGAGTAGAACTGCCCCATAGGGTTTACAGAGCTGTAATCTTTACTGAAGCAGACTGTCACATCTTTCTCCCATGAAACTGCTGGTGGGTGAACCACGGACCTTTTGGCTAACAGTCAAGCGCTTAACCACTAAGTCACCAGGGCTCCTTAAGATGAAGATAAAGCATTTGGGTGAGTAGCATCTGGAATCTTAAAAGCTTTCAAGCAGCCATCTAAGATACAACCATCGGTCTCTTTCTGTCAAGAGCAGAGGAGAGTGAAGAAAATCAAAGACTCAAGGAAGCAATTATTCCAAAGTACTAATGGACCACAGGAGCCATATCCTCTACAAGCCTAAGACCAGAAGAACTAGATGGTGCCCAACATCTAGTGCCCACTACCTACCTCTCTGACCAGGATCACAATAGGTTTCGGTTAGAGTAGGAAAAAAATGTAGACCAAAACTGAAATTAAAAAAAAAGACCAGACTTACTGGTCCAATAGAGATCGGAGAAACCCCCAAGACTATGGCCCTTCAACACCCTTCTAATTTGGAATGAAACCACCCTTGAAGTTTACCTTTCACCCAAATAATAGGCAGGGCTATAAAATAAACACCCATGAGGAAAGTACTCCTTAGAACAATCGTCTATATGAGACCAGAAGGGCAGCATCTGCCCAAAATCAAAGATGAGAAGGCAGGAAAGGGCAGGAAAAGCAGACGAATGGAAATGGGGAACCCAGGGTGGTAATGGGGAGAGTGCTGACGCATTGCAGGGACTGCAACCCATGTCACAGAATACTCTGTATACAAATTAACGAATCAGAAAGTAATTTGCTGTGTAAACCTTCACCTAAAGCCCAACACCTGACTGCCGTCCAGTCAGTTCTGACTCATAGTGGCCCCTCAGGGTTTCCAAGGCTTTAAACCTCTAACGGAAGCAGACCGCCACATCTTTCTCCTGAGGAGCCCCTGGTGGTTTTGAACCCCCAACCTTTCGGTTAGCAGCCAAGTGCTTTAACCGCTGCGCAACCAGGGCTCCCTAAAGCACAACGAAATATTCAAAAAAAGTTGAAGGTAAAGGATTAAAAAAAAAAAAAGGATACAAAAGATTAAACACAGAAGTAAGATTAATACGGAAAAAATTACATATCTGTATAATCTTTTTGGTGATTTTTCAATAGCCCGTGAGAGATGTGACCCTCACACCCAGGCCCTGTCCACCTTTAGAGCTTCATTTCTTGCCACTTCACTCTGCCCCCCTGGGCTCCAGTCAGACTTTGAATTTCTGGGGCGGGGAGTGCTGTCTCCCGTCTCCCTGCCTTTGCACATAGTGCTCCTTTCCCTGGAGTATATCCTGAAGCTTTTCTTCCTAACCTGGCCAGAGTTTCCTCGCCCTTTAAGACCAGGTTCCAATGTGGCTGGCCTGTCAAGTCATCCTTCCTCAGCCCCAATCTCTCTGCCACCAGCCCTCCCCACCCGCTTAAACCATTTCCTCTCCACACTTCCTCAGTCTCACAGAGTCTGTACAGCAGGATGCCCCTGCACGGCCACCTGGGACTCCAGTCTCCTCTTTCCTTCTGCTGTTGTCTCATTTTTAGATTTGAGTTTTGGAAGTCAGGAAGCAAGTTCTGCTGATCACGTGGCCCCCACTATCATCTGGTACAGTGCCTGACACAGTGTAAGCCCTTGGCCAACATTTGGGGAATGACTACAAGCCACATAAACGATAAGGAGTCATTCAATCAATCAATCTAAGGTCCTTCTAGTTATAAAATCCTATGGTATAAATATTCCTATTAAATATGAAGTGTACATTAGAATATGGTCTAGCACAGATTTTTTTTAAAAAACTAATATATGTACTAAAGCATATATATATGTACCCATATAGATCTTTTCTATGCATCTCTGCGGGTGTACCAAACCGTTTGCTCTCGAGTCTGTTTTGACTCACAACAAATCCACGTGCTGTAGAACAAAACTGCACTCCGTGAGGTTTTCATGGCTGTGACTTTTCGGAAGCAGACTGCCAGGCCTCTCTTCCAAAGTGCCTCTGTTGTTATTAGGTGTTGTCGAGTTGGTCTTGACTCATAGCGACCCTATGCACAACAGAATGAAACACTGCCCAATCCTGGGCCATCCTCACAATCGTTGCTATGTTTGAGCCTATTGTTGCAGCTCGGTGCTTCTGGGTGGGTTCAAAGCCTCAAACTTTTGGTTAGTAATCAAGCACTTAGCCATTTGCACCACCCAGGAGCTATGTATGCATATATGTATATACACACACATTATATATATACACGTATATGTGTGTGTGTGTATATATATATATCTGGAAAATGAAAACACCATTGCCATCAAGTTGATTCTGACTCATGGTGACCCCATAGGACAGAATGGAACTGCCCCATAGGGTTTCCAAGGAGCGGCTGGTGGATTTGAACTGCCAACTTCTGGTTAGCAGCCTGAGCTCAAACATTCACACCTTCTCCTCACTTATGGACTATCTATTTGGCATTTTGAATTTACAGTAGTAAAAAATCTACTGTCCTTCTATTTTGTGCATTAACGATGTAGATCTGGCAGTAATGAATGCTGAGGTGTGAGGTGAGAGTAACACTGGATTTGATGGTTAAAGTTATGTGTCAACTTGGCTGGGGTATGATTCTCAGTGGCTTGGCAATTATGCAATGATGTAATTTGGCAGTTACCTAATGATGTAATTATCCTCCATTTTGTGATCTGATGTGGTCATCCTCCATTTGAGTATAACACAGATTTCACATAAAGATCTGGTCTTTGGAACTTAACTATGTCTATAAGTGAGGAGAAGGTATATATATATATACCCATTGCCATAGACTGTATTCTAACTCATAGTGACCCTATAGGACACAGTAGAACTGCCCCATAGGGTTTCCAGGGAGTGGCCTGAGGATTTGAAATGCCAATCTTCTGGTTAGCAGCCTAAGCTCTTAACCAACGCACCAACAGAGTCCCGGGTGTGTGTGCGTGTGTGTGTGTGTGTGTGTGTGTACATAAATTGTTGATGTTCTTAGGTGCTGACTAGTCAGTTCCAACTCATAATGAGCCTATGTACAACAGAACGAAACACTGCCTGGTCCTGCGCCATCCTCACAATCATTGTTATGCTTGAGCACGTTGGTGCAGCCACCTTGTCCATACATCTTGTTGAGGGTCTTCCTTTTTTTCACTGACCGTCTACTTTACTAGAGCATGCTGTCCTTCTCCAGGGCCTGACCCCTTCTGATAACATGTCCAAAGTATGTGAGACAAAGTCTCACCATCCTTGCTTCTAAGGAGCATTCTAGCTATACTTCTTCCAAGGCAGCCTTGTTCATTCTTTCAGCAGTCCATGGTACATTCAATATTCTTCGCCAACACCGTAATTCAAATGCGTCAATTCTTCTTCAGCCTTCCTTATTCATTGTCTACCTTTCACATGCATATGAGGTGATTGAAAACACCATGGCTTGGGTCAGGTGCAACTTAGTCTTCAAGGTGACATGTTTGCTGTTTAACACTTTAAAGAGGTCTCTTGCCCAATGCAATGCATCGTTTGATTGACTGCTGCTTCTGTCGATATTGATGACGATATTGATGACGGATCCAAGTAAAATGAAGTCCTTGACAACTCGAATCTTTTCTCTGTTTATCATGATGTTTATTGGTCCAGTTGTGAGAATTTTTGCTTTATTTTGAGGTGTAATCCATACTGAAGGCTGTGATCTTTGATCTTCATCAGTAAGTGCTTCAAGTCATCTTCACTTTCAGCAAGCAAGGTTGGGTCATCTGCATAACTCATGTTCTTAATGAGTCTTCCTCCGATACTGATGCCCTGTTCTTCTTCATATAGCCCAGGTTTTTGGATTATCTGGTCAGCATAAGTATGGTGAAAGGACACGACCCTGACACACACTTTTCCTGGTTTTAAACCATGCGGTATCTCCTTGTTCTGTTGGAACGACTGCCTCTTGATCTATGTACAGGTCCCTCATGAGCAGAATTAAGTGTTCTGGAATTCCCATTCTTCTCAATGTTATCCATAATTTGTTATGATCTACAAAGTCGAATAACTTTGAGTAGGCAATAAAACACAGGTAAACATCCTTCTGATAGTCTCTGCTTTCAGCCAGGATCCATCTGACATCAGCTATGATATCCCTCGTTTCACATCGTCTTCTGAATCCAGCTTGAATTTCTGGCAGGTCCCTGTCAATGTATTGCTGCAACTGCTTTTGAAAGATCTTTAGCACAATTTTGCTTGCGTGTGACATTAATGATATTGTTCAATAATTTCTGCATTCGGTTGGATCACCTTTCTTTGGAATAGGCTTAAATGTAGATCTCTTCCAGTTGGTTGGTTAGGTGGCTATCTTCCAAATTTCTCAGCATAGACAAGTGAGCACTTCTAGCACTGTATACGTTTGTTGAAACATCTCAATTGGTATACACACAGACACACACACGTATACACACATATATTTATATACATATACATGTATATATAAAACTAAAACCAAGCCTATTGCCCTCAAATCGATTCCGACTCACAGAGACCCTATAGGACAGAGTAGAACTGCCCCAGAGGGTTTCCAAGGAGCACCTGGTAGATTCAAACTGCTGACCTTTTGCAGCCATAGTTCTTAACCAATGAGCCACCAGGGCTCCGTGTATATATAAAAAATATATGTGTGTGTACGTATATGCATATGAGACGTCATGATAACTTTTTAAAGGAAAGTTTCTTAATCTTTATTCTTTCCATGTTTACAGGTTTCTTGTGACAAAACAAGGAAAGAAGAGGAAAAAATTAGGAACTCCAGATTCTGAAGTCTGAACTCTGGCTGGCTTTAGAAACCAATGGACAAATCTTTCTTTATCTATCCTTAGTTATAAGGATATAAGACAACAATAACAATATCTACTGTCTAATAATAATCCATGTGTTGGTCTGATTTCTCAAGCTGGGAAATAAATACAACACAGAGGTAGAAGATCTCCATAGCAATTTAGAACTAAAACATCCAAGAGGGTAAAAAACTCAAGACTTACTTCTGAAGAACACATGAAACCTGTCCTTTGTTCAAGTTCACTTTAATGCGTCTGCTCTGTGTTCAGCGCTGGATTGGTTATTCATTCGTTTATTCAAGAAGTATATGTTGAGTACCTACTGTGTGCCAGGCATTGTTCTAGGCACTAGAGACAGAGCAGGAAACCAAACGAAGTCCTGCACTCGTGAAATTTGCACTCCAGAAGCATGAGAGATAACAAACAAATAAACCAAATACACAGTATGGCATGTAGTGCTAGGTGCTCTGGAGAAATACAGAGCTGGAAAAGGAGTGAGGAAATCTTAGGACAAGAGAGGAGGGCATCGCAACATTAAATAGAAGGTCCAGAACGGTCGCGTTTGGACCAAATCTGACGGAGGTCTTGAAGATTTGGGGGATGGAGAGGAGATGTGCACCCCACTAGGCTACTTCTTAATGACCATCTACAATTTTTAACTCATTTAAGGGTGTTGTCAGGTACAAAGAAATATTTGTGAGTTAACATTGTTTAGGTGGAGGTGGAACCTGACAATTTAACTCAAACTTTGAAGGGTGTGGAGGGGCTGATGCAGGGTGAGGGCGGCAGGAAAGATAACATAAGCAGATGTTGGTGTTCATTGATTTTTCAGAAGTGGGTCGCCAGGCCTTTCCTCCTACCCTGTCTTAGTCTGGAAGCTCCACTGAAACCTGTCAGCACCATAGCAACACGAAAGCCTCCACAGACATACAGGTGGTGGCGGCACATAAGGTGCATTGGTTGGGAATCGAACCCAGGTCTCCCGCACGGAAGGTGAGAATTCTACCACTGAACTACTACTGCCTCCCCCCTCCACCCCCACCCCGACTAGGCGTTCCTTGAAAACTCCACAGGGCAGTTCTACTCTGTCCTATAGGGTTGCTATGAGTCAGAATCGACTCGACGGCACTGGGTACTGGGTTTTAGGTGACTCCAAAGTTTTAAACCTGGAAACTGGAAACAGTGCCACTGAGAGGAACGCGTGATGATGGAGGGATAGTTAGCCCCAGCTGGGTAGAGAAGATGGAGTTTTAGTCCTGTATTTGTGGAACTTTAAGGCGTTCAGATGGAAATGTCTGAGAGATAGGCAAAACTTCAGGATTGGAAATGACTGGGCCCCTTATTTGCGGTCCCAGATAAGTCGCTAAAACTTTTTGTGCCTCAGTTTCCCCAATAGTAAAGTGGGGATAATGTTATTGGTTGTTATGAGGATGGAAATAATTAACACTTATAAAGGGTTTGTAAGAGTGTGTGGTACAAGGTAAGTTATTTAATTGTTATCTAAAATAGGTCAGTTGCAAAGTAAACAGAGTAGTTGGCTTTCAGGGGAAGTTAGAAGACGACAAGGAGCCCTGGGAGTACAGTGGTTCAGCGCCTGGCTGCTAACCAAAAGGTTGGCGGCTCACACCCACCAGTGGTTCTCAGGAGAAAGAAGTGGTGGTCTGCTTCGGTGAAGATTACAGTCTCAGAAACCCTCTGGGGAAGTTCTACTCTGTCCTATACGGTTGCTATGAGTCAGAATTGACAATGGGTTTGGTCTTTGGGTTTAAGAAGATGATGTGGGGAAAACCAGGAGGAGAACTTAGGATAACTGATGTAATGTAGGTCATAGAAGCCAAGGGAGGAATTTTATGAAGGTGAAAAGCAAAACTGCGTGATGCAGAGACAGAGAGAAAAAGGAAGGCTGAGAAAGGCCAAGAGGTGTGGAAAGAAGGAGACCTTCCAGAGTGCTCTGTGGACAGAGGAGTAATGAGGAGACACCCAACTACAGGAAATTAAAGAGGCAGTAAGAACGCGGAGGCAAGATGCTGAAATGGCTTTTTTTTTTTTTTTTAATTGTCCTTTGGGGGAAAGTTTACAGCTCAAGTTAATTTCTCATACAAAAAAATTATACACATATTGTTATGCCTCTTACATGGTTGCAATCCCTGTAATGTGACAGCACACTCCTCCTTTCTGCCCCAGAGTTCCTGTGTCCATTCAACCAGCTCCTGTCCCTTTTGGCCTTGAAATGGCTATTTTTGAAGTTTGCTGGTGGTTTGGGACTGCATCCAAGACCAGATAATGCTTGGAAATAGGCGTTTGACTAAATTAATGGGAATACATTCATGGTGAGTTGTTGAGAGACTGTGAAGGAAATATGGGGTCAACTCTAAGAGAACAATGCTGGCCTGACCACCGTAGTTAAGAACCAAATACTCATTTGAACGCACCACGGTCTGACATAAAGGGGAAGATTTTATGATCCTCTGTCCCCCCCGCCCAAAAAAATTCTCAGTTTTCTTAGCTGAAAATTCTGAAAATTTGAGGTGTTCTCATCATATTCTATATGAGTTTATGTGGAAACAAGAATAACGTCTTTGCTCTTTCTAAAGCGGTATGTCACAAACATTCTCAGAAACTCAGAGAAGCCCATTAGTCGGGATGATTTAGGATACAGTCCACCGAAGACTCTGACGTCAGAAGTTTTCTACGAATCTTTTGTTTCTTTCCAGTTTGAAGTGGTACTCACAGAACTGTTCTGTTACTATTTTCCTGTCTAAATGTTTGCTTATAAATTCCAGGCCAGTAAATACACTCTGGCAAATTTTCAAAGTCAGAAACCCCAAATTTCAAAAAGCTTTCCTTTCTGTGGAGCTATTTTCGCAGCCCATGTAATGTTATGGAGTCGCTGGGTGGTGCAAACGGTTAACACACTTGGCTGCTAACTGAAATGTTCCAGGTTGGAGTCCATCCAAAGAGAGGTGCCTTGGAAGAAAGGCCTGGTGATCTACTTCCAAAAAAAAATCAGCCATCAGAACCTCATTGAACACATTTCTACCCTGACACTCATGGGGTTGTCATGAGTTGGAACTGACTTGAAGGCAAGTGGTTTTGTTTTTTTAAGTAATGTTATACTTAGGAAGTTTGCCTTATATGCTAAAAGGCATTGATTTGGCAGGGCGGAGAGGAATGTGAACAACCAGCAGCAGCAGAAACCATAGAAAGGAAGACCACTAGGAAGAGCAAGAACCCAGCCCCTAGGCATTTTGGTATTAGGTTGCTTTGGATGAAATGTTTCAGACCAGCGCTGCCCAATAGAAGTATAATGTGGCCCGCAAATGTGAGACAGATGTAATCGTAAATGTCCTTTCCTGAGAGTCACATTTTCCAAAAAGGAAAAAGCAGACAGGCGAAATTAATTTAAAAAATGTATTTTCAAACCTACTATACTCAAAATAGGAGTCCATGGGTGGCACAAACACTTAAGCACTCGACTACTAGCTGAAAGGTTGGCTGTTCGAACCCACCCAGAGGTGCCTCAGAAGTGAGGCCTGGCAATCTGCTTCCAAAAGGTCACAGTTTTGACAGCCCTTATGGAGCAGTTCTATTCTGCACGCACGGGGCCGCTGGCAACGAACAACATAATCTAAATATCATTTTAACGTGTAATCAATATAAAAAGTATGGCTAAGATACGTCGCTGCATTATTATTATCTTTGTACATGTCTTCAAAGCCCCAGTGTGTTTTCATTTCCAGCACACCTCAGCCGGAACTAGCCACAGTTTCAAGTGCTCAGCCACAGGTGGTTAGCAATTATCGTATTGAATAGTACAGTTTTGAAGCCCAAATAACTTGCTTGAGTATTTTTTCTTAAGGACAAAGTGACAAATAGAGGCATCATGCAGAGAGCGCTCTAGTATAACACAGCTTGCTGATGGCAAACCAGCAACTTGAAATAAAAAACACGGGCTTTTCCAGCGCAGCGATTTCCTTGAGCTCAGGCCTGGGCTTCTCAGTTCCAAGCTAGAAACTGACAATGGAACCCGGTGCAACTTATTCTTGAAATAGAGGGACGTGAAGTGCAGTGTTTTCCCCTGGAACAGTATTCATCTAACCCCAGGTTGGTAAAAATGTTTTTTGCTAACTCATAAATTGGATGGAGTCATGATATTTATTTAAGGCCACGCAGGAAGGACCGCTGGCATAGCTCTTGCAAAAGTCGCCTTGTCTCCTAAGTGCACTGACTTCTTTGTAAAAACCTGCCTTTCCCAAAGAATGGTGTTAACCCTTCATGTGACCAAGAACTCGGAGGTCTAGGTTGGGCTCCCGGACGCGCCAGCGCGGTGGGACGGGGAGAAGGCGCGGGGGTACTTGGGCGCAGGGAATTTCCCGGCTGCGCCCCGTGGTCTCTGGGTCGTCGCCCGTGCTTCTTCTGCCCGGGGTCAGGGCGCGGTGACCCGGCTCGCGTCGGGCCCTCCCCCGGGGAATGCGGCGAGAAGGTGAAAAGGCGGAAGTCTCCGGCCGGGCGGACAGATGAGGCGGGCGCCCGGCTTAGCCAGCGCTCCAGCGGCCCCGCGGCCCCGCTCCCCGCGCCCCGCGCCCCACGAGCCCAGACGCCATGGCTACGCTGCCGAGCGCGGAGCGCAGGGCGTTCGCGCTCAAGCTCAACAGGTAAGCGCGCCCCGACGCCCGGGCGGCAGCGCCGCGGCAGCCCGATGGAGGCCCCGGGACGCGCCTAAAACTCGGGCGCGCGGTCCCTGCGCGCACGACCCTGCCCGAGGGCCCGCACGCTGGGCTCAGCCAGGTTCTCCCCGAGCCCAGCCGTCCGGCTGCACTCTGCTACCAGCGTCCCTTTCCTGAGCACCCTCCTAGCCACCTCCCCGCAGCTGCACTCCACCACCGGTGTCCCTTTCCGGAGCACCTTCCCGGCCACCTCCTCCTGGCTGCGCTTCGCTCCCAGTGTCCGTTTCCTGAGAACCCTCCCAGCCACCTCCGCAGGGCTGCACTCTGCCACCGGCACCCCTTCCTGGAGCCCCTTCCCAGCCACTTCCTGGCCACCTTCCCAAGGCTGCTCTCCGCCACCGTTGTCACTTCCCCGAGCACCCTCCCAGCCACCTCCCCACCCCACCCCGCCTGGCCTCGCCGGGGCCATCTGCAGGGTCTGACAGGTGGCTGGCCTAGGGAGCTGATGGGTACGCCACCGAGTTGCTTATAAACTGCGCCTTCCATTGAAGCTGTTCTGAGCAAGGGTTAGAAACGAGGTGGCTGAAGTGAGAGTTTTGCTTTGAGGAGCTGCTGCAAGACGTCTATGAACCTGAGTAGGGCTCCTTCCCCTGCCGTTTTATTATTCCAGGAAAAGTTTGGCTTCTGCTGCCCTCGCTATTTTTATGCCTGGGTCCAGAGGAGCTATGAAGTGGAAAAAGTGATTTTTAAAGTCCTCCGTTTAAATAAACACAGAGGAATGGCCTGGAGCTGACATTATTTTTACATTTGTAGCGCTCCAGCGAGGAACTCGGACTGAACCCCAGCTCCCCGGGCCATTTGTAATGGAAATTGGACAGACTCTTTAGTGGAGGCAGGTGGAATGCTCAAAGTTCTCCGCAGGGGTGCTTTCATTGCAATTTTTCCTCTGCTAAGAACTGCTGACAAGGATTTGGGGGCATTTGGTCTTGCCCTGAGAAATGGAGACTGTCTGGTTAAAAGATAATATGCAGCTAGTCTTGAAGGGTCCAGGGATCACTGTAGTCCTGCACTGCTCTAGAAGTTGCTAAAGTCGCCTTTTAGCTGAGCCCACCAAAGGCTGGCTCCACAGTACCTTCATCTCTGTGCTGCTACTTTGTGAAAAGGCTTGAGCCACAAGGAATGAGAAGTCCAGAAAAATGAGGCGGTAAGGACTTCCAGGGCCCTGGGTCTTGCAGTTAAAGTGCTTGGCTGGTAATTGAAAGGTGGGACATTCCAGTCCATCCAGAGGTGCCTTGGAAGAAAGGCCTGGCAATCTACTTCTGAAAAATCAGCCATTGAAAACCCTATGGAGCACAGCTCTACTCTGACACACACGGGGCCACCATGAGGTGGGGTCGGCTCCACGGTAACTGGTTGGTTGGTTGAAGGACTTCTAGAGGGTATGCTGAGCTTTATTGGCGATTTGATTTCTACTTGCTATGTAGCTGGAAGCACACAATTTCCTTTACCTTACTATTTCTTCATCTGTAAACGGAGTTTAATTATTAATGTGTCCTGGATATTAATTTGGAGGTCAGAAGGCATAAAGCATATTAGTGATTTCCCTGTGGGGATCTTTTCCTGCACGGGGTCTCATGGCTATGGCATGCCATGAGGGACAGTTCATTTGGGGGCAATGGGGGATCGACTGATATTATTGTGGATGTACCACTTGCCATAGGCACTACTTGTCCATCCCAGTGATGTTTAGGACAGGAATTGTGACCGTGAGTTTGGGTGGAGTTAGTTTGGGGAGAGTAGCCAGGACCTGAACTGATCCTATAAACCAAACCCATTGCCGACTCACGGTGACCCCATGTATTATAGAGCAGCGTCTTAGTTACCTAGTGCTGCCGTAACAGAACTACCGCAAGTGGATGGCTTTAACAAAGAGAAGTTTATTTCCTCACAGTAAAGTAGGCTAAAAGTCCAAATTCAGGGCGTCAGCTCCAGGGGAAGGCCTTCTCATCAATCTTCACCCAGACTAGGAGCTTCTCTGGGCAGGGACCCCAGGTCCGAAGGACTCGTTCTGCTCCTGGCACTGCGTTCTTGGTTCCCTTGCTTTCCTTTTATCTCTTGAGAGATAAAAAGTGGTCCAGTCCACACCCCAGGGAAGCTCCCTTAACATTGGATCAGGGATGTGACCTGGTAAGGGTGTTATAATCCCACCCTAATCCTCTTTAACATAAAATTGCAATCACAGAATGGAGGACAACCGCACAATACTGGGATTCATGGCCTAACCAAGTCGACACATATTTTGGGGGGATACAATTCAATCCATAATAAGTAGAATTGCTGCATAGGGTTTTCTAGGCTGTAATCTTTATGGAAGCAGGTCACCAGGCCTTTCTGCTGTGGCACCACTAAGAGGGTTTGAAGCACCGACTTTTAGGCTAGCAGTCGATTGCCTGCTGTTTGCTCCACTCAGGGACCTGAAAGCAATTGTGGGGTTGGTTAGCCCTGGTGGCTGAAGATAATGGTTAAACGCTGGTCTACTAGCCTGCAGGTTGGTGGTTTGAACCCACTTAAAGGTGACTTGGAAGATAAGCCTGCAAATTGCTTCCTAAAGGTCACAGCCATTGAAAACCCTTCAGAGCACAGTTCTACTCATGGGGTCGCCTTGAATCAGAATTGACTTGATGGCAAGTAACACCACCAGCTGGAGTCAGACCTGCTTGCAAATCTGCTCTGCTACCAAATAACTGTGTGACACTGGGCATGTTACCTAACCTTGCTCAACTCTGGTTTCTTTATATGTCAAGTGGAGAGGATCATAGCACCACTCTCACGTGACTGTTGTGAGACTGAGAGAGATAATACGTACAAAGTGCTTGTAGTGCCTGACTCGGAATCGGTGCTAGATAAATGTTAACTGTCGTCATCATCACCGCTGTCAACGTCATTGTCACCTCATCATCACTGTCTTGGAGATTCCAAGAAAGGAAGGTTTGAGGGGTTTTCAGGCAGAGGCCGGTTTGGGGCTGGGTAAGTAGGTACCAGTGGTTGATTAGAACTGTCTTGGGGCCAGTGTTCTTCCAATATGCCTTTCATTCCTGTGCTGAGAACATGAAACGCACTCAGTGGAACAGAACATGTGATGGAATCTGGCCTAGAGGAGCCCCACTCAAGTTGAATAAAATATAAAATGTTCCCTAACCTTCAGGCAAGAATATGGAGCCATGACTCCTATTCTTGGAGTTCAGTACTCCCTTTTGAAGCATTTTGTGTGTTGGCTGGAAGACTTATGGTAAGGAACTTGGCAGAAATTATTATTTAAAGGAATGGATTAACCATTTCATGGATGAATTTTTTTTAGGGGGGGAATTTTTTGGTGATGCCATGTTTTTCTAATGGAATGGATGCTGAATCATTGTTGGTAGTTTTTTTTTGTCTGAAAAAATGAGGGTGCCAATTGCAAGTGGGAGGTATCAGTTCCACGTTCCATGAAGTACATCACACATGTGGGACATATCAGTTCCATGGTGCATCACACTTCCTGGTTACACTTGAGCCATAAAATATCTTACTCAACTTTACAAAAATATGCACGAAACACTAAATAAACATTGCACTTGCTGCACATAGTTGTTACCAGTTTGATTTAGAGTGGGCCGTATCAGTACCATGTTCCACGAAGCATCCCACCCACATGGGACAGACTGGTCCCATGGCCCAGGAAGTGCATCACCAACTGTTTTCACCCCCAAGATAACTCATTTACTTGAGTATTTCCATATGCCGGTAACCGTACCTTCCCTGTAACACAAAGGAGATAGTGAACATACCTGCAACCCTTACCTCACTGTACATAAGCCAAGACACAAAAGTTTCACACAGTCACTCCTGCAGGAAGCATCCGCTCATACAAATGGCTCACAACACTCCAATGTGGTGTAGACCAACTTCCTTGTTTTTTAGGAAGTTGCACCAGTATCCGCCATGACACCAGAACATATACTAAAGTGGATCAAATGCTTGCAATAAACCTCCAGGGGTGGAAACTGTAACACAGACATATACATCCCATGGTCCGTGAAAGGGTTAATAGAGACCTATCTGGTATCACTGTAGGAGTCCCTGGGTGATGCAAATGGTTAATGGTCTTGGATGCTAACTGAAAGGCTGGAGGTTTGAGTCCACCTAGAGACACCTCAGAAGAAAGGCCTGGTGATCTATGTCCAAAAAATCAGCCATTGGAAATCCTATGGGGCACAGTTCTACTCTGACACATGTGGGGTCGCCATAAGTCAGAATCGACTCAACAGAAACTACTTTTTTTTTTTTAGTATTAATATAATCCTGGGTTGACAGGCTCTTCCCCCAGTGGACTCAAACAGCAACGATTGTGAGGATGGCACAGGACTGGGCAATGTTTTGTTCTGTTGTATGTAAGGTTGCTATGAGTAGAGCTGACATGGCACCTAACAACAACAACACAATATCATATCAAAGTTCACCATTTATGGTTCATTTAATATGTCCCAGGCACTGTAATTCATTTAATGGGTTATATCATTAAAAAATATATATATATCATTAGATCCTCACAAAAGCCCTATGAAACTCACATGATGTCCACTTTACAGAGGAGGAGAGCCGAGCTTGGAGATGTACTTGAACGGGCCACGGAATGTGTCCAAGGCCACCCAACAAGCAGTGGCAGAGCTGATACTCCAAACGACTTCAGAGATGGTGCTCTTAATTGGGCCTGTGCTATTTGATCCACATAGCTGAAGACTTTCCTTTAAAAGCAAGCAGGGGAACTAATTTTTTTTTTTTTTTTGAATTTCAGTAATGGCATGGGCAAATCGTCCTGTGTTCTGATCGGTGTGCAATATGTAAACAGACCAACAATGTGATGTTTTGCAATTCTGAAGTTGGAAGAGAAAATATTTTCTCTCACATGCCTACCTATTATTTTTTACAATACATCAAGTTACAAACATAAGACAGTGTTGAAATAGGGCCATCAGGTACTTCAGCAGGTGTTCGTATTTTTTTCACCTTACTATGTAACATGATACAAACTATCCCTTAAAAATATTTGTGGGATGAGACCACAAATATTTGAATATTCAGGAAATATTCAAATCTGATATATTAAACATTTTATTTTATTTAAGAGCTCAGTTCTGCCCACACCAACCTCAAGGGGAGGAAACAGACCATCTCACAGTAGGAATGCGCGTTCCTCACTGTTCTGAAATTCTGTGGCTTCCTGCAAGCGTCATTGCACAGTTTAAGGGCAAGGCCAAAGCCAGAGCGGAACCTGGGAGTACCCACCCATGGCTTTTCCCCATGGCTCCCCTGACTCTCCTATGCTTTCAAAAACCCCCAAACATCAAACCCATTGCCATCAAGAAATGAATGCTACTGCCTATGATCACATTAAAACAGCAATAGAAAGTACAGTACATACATAAGCCAGTAACACAGGCGTTTATTATGACTCGAGACATGTGTTGCAGGTTATATATGTACTGTATCATTATACGTCTGGCAGCACAATTGCTTTGTGTATAAGAGACACCTGTGGGAAGGTGTTGTGTTCTCTATGTCCAGTTACATAGCGATTGGGGCTATGTTAATGCTTCATGTCTGATGTGTTCTGAACCCAAGGCTAGCAGGGGCCTTGGGACAATCAAATTCAGAATCTTTGGTCTTTCATGTTTAGGATCATTTTCATCTAGACACTCTGGAAAGCACCACTGGAAATTCAGACATCTGGTGCAGTTGTAAAGGTGCCTTAAACTAAACCCATTGCCATGGAGTCGATTCTGACTCATAGTGACCCTATAGGATGGAGTAGAACTGCCCCATAGGGTTTTCAAAGCCGTAATCTTTACGGAAGCAGGTCGCCAGGTCTTTCTCCCTCGGAGTGGCTGGTGGGATTGAACTGCCGACTTTCCTGTTAGTAGCCAAGGGCTTTAACCACTGTGCCACCAGGGCTCCTAAAGGTGCCTTATGGAACATTTACTGAGAGAACCTTCCATCAGGGTGATATTTTCTTCAATAGGAGTTCTTTGAGCTTCCACAATTTACATCTATGGGTGAAGCCAATGTTTACGTCTGCATGGACCTGTGGGAAGAAAATGTAATTACATCAAGTGGTTCCTTAGGGAGAGAGGCGAAGCTCAGGGGACGCAGAGCTAGTGGTGGAGGGGGATGATGTCACACTCACCCTGACTCTTCATCCTCCTTATTGGGGATCTTGAGAAGACAGGAATGACAATAGCTGGAGAAATCAGGGCTGACAGAAGGCTAAGAAACAGGAGGTCTTTTTTCTTTTCAAAAGCTGACCACAGGTGCCTGTTGATGGCTTGGCGTGTGTTTAGAGATAAAACAATGGGACGTGCTATCCCTGTTCCTACAAGTGTCCAGTCTAATTTATTACCAGGCAGCAGCCAGAAAGACTCTCCAGGCTCTAGGTAAATACAGCTGAGACTGTGTGGTTGTGGTTAAGTGTGGTTCTCCTGCTTCTGGAGTTGGCACTGGAGTGGGACGGATTGCTGTACTGAAAACTTGGTGATGTTGTTACGTGCTGTCATCTCGATTCCGACTCATCATGGCCCCATGTGACAGAGTAGAACTACCCCATAGGGTTTTCTAGGCTGTAATCGTTATGGAAGCAGATCGCCTGGTCTTTCTCCTGCAGAGCTACTGGGTGGGTTTGAACTGCCAGCCTTTCAGGTAGCAGCCAAGTGCTTAACTGTTGCACCACCAGGGCTCCTTAACTTGGGGATACTCAGAACAAAAACAGATTGATGTCTCAGAAAGTGTACACGAACACATCTGTATGCTGGGTTCTGGTGAAATCAACTGGGGAAGTTGGCCTAGGATGTAAGATCATTGTATCATGTTCTGCTGCGTTCAGATCAAGGGCAAACGGAGAAAAGTAGAAATAGTAGTGGCGGGACCAGAGTTTCTGTAGCCCTGTGTTCTTTCCACCCATGTTCATCATCAAAAATAGAAAAATAGAGTGAGAAAAAGAAAAGGCATCACCCACATTTCTAGCAGCCCTCAATTACAGCTGTTAACATCTGGATGTATATGCTTCCACCTTTACAAAATGAGACCATTGCACATAAACCAGTTACTGTCAAGTCAATTCTGACTCAGGACAACCCCATGTGAGTCAGAGCAGAACTGTGCCCCCCCACAGGGCTTCCAATGACTGGTTTTTGGGAAGTAGATTGCCAGGTCTTTTGTTCGAGGCACCTTTGGGTGGACTTGAACCTCCAACCTTTTAGTTGTCAATCATTGTAGATCTGCATTACAATTTAAATTTTAATTTACATTGTTCATGTAATATTCCATTGACTGGATATACCGGATTTATTGAAATAATTATCACTGGACATTAAGATAAAAAAAAAATAGCTTCCAGTTTTTCCCAATGATGTACAGTGCTTGATGAAAAAGCCTTTTATGGACATCTTTATGTGCTAGCAAAGATACTTCCTTAAAAATTCCTAAGAGTGGCCTAGGTAGACCCCCAAATGAATCAAAAGCAGGGACTCAAAGAGATACCGGTATACCAGTGTTCAATGTAGCGCTATTCACAATAGCCAAAAGGTGGAAACAACCCAAATGTTTTTCGACAGATGGATGGGTAGACAGGACGTGGTATATACGTACAACGAAATACTGTTCACCCGTAAAGAGAAATGAAGTTCTTATACGTGCTACCACTTGGATGAACCTTGAAAACATTAAGCTAGTGAAATAAATCAGTCACAACTGGATAAATCTTGTACAATTCCACTTACGTGAAATACCTAGAAAAGACTGATGCGTAGAGACCACAGTCTGTTAGTGGTTACCAGGGCTTGGGGAGGGAGAAATGAGGAGGCATTACCTTAAGGGTACAAACCATCTATTAAAAGTGATGAAAAATGGTGGTGGTGAAGCTTGTATGACGTGGCGAACGTAATCAGTGTCACTGAGTAGTACAAGTAAAAAATGCTTTAAGTGGCAAATGTTTTGTAATATATATTTCACCAAAATTAAAATTTATTAAGAAAGAATTCCAAGGAGTGGAATCGCTGGGTCAGAGAAAAGAAGCATTTCCCAAGCTTTTGATGCACATTGCCAAATTGTCACTCGGGAAGGTTCCACCTGCTTACGCCCCACCAGGGCCCACCTTCACCCCAGCACTGAGTTTTATTGGTCTCAAATCTTTATTTGCCACCCTTGATCCCTTCTCTGAAACATCTTCTTGTTCAGTTTGTCTCCCAGGTCTCTGCACAACCCCTGAAGTCATCCTTCAGGTTTTAAGATAGTCAGCATCTTTTTTTTTTTTTCTCCTTTCCCTTCTATGCAATCAAAGATGGTGGTAACGTTTACGGTTCTTACTTTCTGTCTCTGTCCCTTGAATAGGTGGGTTGATGATAAAGACTGATTCTAACAACTTAGTTCTTGGCTTTGCTTTTCTTTTTTAAACTTGGTTCTTCTTTGATTTCGTTTTAGACTCTGTTTGCCAGACCTGTGCTGGTACTTTTTACTTGGTTTAACAACCTCATCCAATCCATTTCTCCTTGGAGTGTGTAAACTTTAGCCCTTTAAATAAAACGGCACACAGAAAACCAGAATCCTGAGCTATCCCAAAATCAAATTCCAGATTATAGGGCTCATTGTACGTGCTTTCACTTGGATCAGAGAGTGCTGACGTGTCTCATACGTCTTTGTGTTCCTTTTCCTCTGGGATTGGTTTTTGGGGCCAACACAATATGTTAGTACTGTTCTGCTCAGAAACCTCAAAACACTATGAGTTCCCCTATCATTCCTGTGATCCAAAGGACAAAGTTCCCTGTTCTCCTCTGCTTCTTCTTGTTGTTAGTTGCCACTGAGTTGGCTTCGACTCCTGGCGACCCATGTACAACAGAACAAAATTTTGCCCAGTCCTGCACCATCCTCACCATCATTAGGATGCCTAAGCCCAATGTTGCAGCCACTGTGTATTTTGAGTGCCTAGGAGGCTCATCTTCTAGCACTGTATCGGACAATATTCGGTCGTGATCCATAGGGTTTTCACTGGCTAATTTTTGGAATTAGATTACCAGACCTTTCTTCCTAGTCTGTCTTAGTCTGGAAGCTCTGCTGAAACCTCTCCACCATGGGTGACTCTACTGGTATTTGAAACACCGATGACATAGCTTCCAGCATCACAGCAACACACAAGCCACCACAGTATGACACACTGACAGACGGGTGGGTGGTCTTTTATGCTAGAGGGGGGAAAAAAACTAGGTTACCTAATGATCCCCCCCTAAAAAAAAACCTACTGATACTCAAGCTAAACTGAACTAAATTCAGAAATGCTGAACTGTGAGGCAATCAACCCCTCTCTCTTTCTCCTATGTCTTGACCTTACGGCCCAGGCGTAAGTCAGCAGGCTTGCAGTCCTAGGCTGGTCAGTTTGAAAGTTGGTTCCTTCCCTCATTCATTCACCCCTGCTTTGAGAGTCACTGCATTAAGTGCTGTGCTAGGTACAAGGACAAGCGAGTCATGGAACTTGTCTTGAAGGAGCAAGAAGGTCAATTTAAAATGGATTGAGACGGGGGGACCCCTTCCTAGCCCTCCATGCTGAGTGTCATTGTGATTTCAGATTGGTAGTCTCTGGATAAACACCAGCATCCAAAACGTTTTTAGAAATCCTCTTTGGGTTGTTCTCAGAGACTGCAGCACACTTACTTTCTAAGATAAGCTCAATGGAATGAAGTCTTTTTCCCTTGAGGAAGAATATGCTTCCTTTATCTCTTGAAAAGTTTCAAAAATATAGAAAACAGAGATGATAATGCGGCAACTCTCTGTGGGTCCCCTGGCCAGAAGGAACAACTGTTAGCATTTTATAATTTTTGCTTTGTCGTTGTTAGTTGCCGTCGCGTCAACTCTGAACTGCTCCATAGGGTTTATGCGGCTGAGAAGCAGATCACCAGGCCTGTCTTCCAAGACACCTCTGAGTGGGTTCACACCGCCAACCTTCCAGCTAGCAGTTGAGCACTTAACCATTTGCGCCACCCAGGGACTCCTAATATTGGCTTTAGGTATATTTAAATAAAAAAAGAAAACTCTACAGACAAATTTGAAGTCCTCTTTGTTCTGCTGTCCAGACCTGTTCTCCCCTGTCTCAATGTAAGCATTCTCATGAAGTTGTACTTTTAGAGTGTGTGGTGTGTGTGTGTGTGTGTGTGTGTGTGTACACCCCCCTCCCCATTGCCATCGAGTCGATTCTGACTCAGAGGAACCTATAGGACAGAGTAGAACTTCCCTATAGGGTTTCCAAGGCTGTAATCTTTACCGAAGCAGACTGCCACATCTTTCTCCCACGGAACAGCTGGAGGGTTTGAACCTCCAACCTTTTGGTTAGCAAACCAGCATTTAACCACTTCGCTGCCAGGGCTCCGTGTGCGTACACACGCGTTCATAAACAGTATATCGAATATCATTTCTGGAAGTAGCCAACATCATTAGCGCCCAAGCAAGCCTGTCAAGTGAAGTACTACCAGTCTGAGTTAAAGATGTCACTGCAAAGTAATGGGACGCTTTTACGAGGCACCTCAGCAAGAGCGCTGAGAACAGTTGCAAAAGAGGAGTTCCAAAAACGATTTCAGGACAGACGGCTTTGTCCAAATAAACTACGTGGCGCTTCTCCTGTCAAATTCTGAAAAACAGTTACTTGGATGTGTTCATTCTGGTAAATTTTTAAATCACTCTTTGCTTGATTATCACATGGTGTATTTCCTGGGGTGGCCAGGAAATTAAAAAAAGAAAGTTTTTTTTTTTTTTCCTCCATCAGATGAATGTATCCATGATTTGCATTTGACCTGAGGTAAGCAGTTGATCATATGTTTATTTTTAAATATGTGGTTTTAAAAGCATAGAAAGATTTTGTCTCATTGCCTGGACACTTGATTAGGGAAAGAATGTGTATCAGCAAAAGATGGGGTAGTGTTTGCGCCAAAGTCTTTGTGCAGATCATTTTGGGCTTGGTGTGACTGAATGAAGGAGCCCTGATGGCTCAGTGGTTAAGCGCTCGGCTGCTAACGGAAAGGTCGGCAGTTCAAACCCACCAGATACTTGGCAAGAGAAGGGTGTGGCCGTCTGCTTCTGCAAACCCTATAGGGCAGTTCTACTCTGTCCTATAGGGTCACTAGGAGTCGGAATGGACTCTAGGGCAACACGTTGTGACTGAATGGTGCCGGGGCGGTGGTGGCTCGACGTTAGAATTCTTGCCTTCTGTGTGGGAGGCCTGGGTTTGATTCCCAGTCAGTGCACCTCATGTGCGGCCACCACCCGTCTCTCAGTGGCGGCTTGTGTGTTGCTGTGATGCTGAGCAGGTTTCAGCAGAGCTTCTCGACTAAGACAGACTAGGAAGAAAGGCCTGGCAACCTACTTCCCAAATCAAACTGGGAAGAGTGGCTGTGGGCAGAACTGCTCTCTCCTAAATCTCTGTTTTACCTTGTGCCCCACGGGGCAATACTTGGCAAGCAGCAGCCACCTTCTTTGGTGGAGTGGGTTCAGGTCTTGGTTCTTCGCTCTCAGCTGTGTACTTTGAGCAGCAGAAAGAAGCTGAGCACCGTCAGAAAGTTCCACAGCTGGGGTACAAGGTACCTGAGGGAGGCAAGCTGGAATTCCTCTAGGGGTTCTTACGAGTCACCACTCAGTAATTTACACTAGGATGACAGTCTGCTTTCCTTATGCAAGCAGAAAACCTTGGGTTCAAAGTCCACTGACAGTGCTCACAGGTCCTTTATCCTGCTGTTTAAAATAAATGTTTCAAGGCAATGGTGGCCATCTGCCTGTAAGGACAAGATGGTTGCCTCCCTGACATCCAAGGCAATTCTGGTGAGGGCTCCGAAGGCAGTGAAGAGAGCGATAGAGAAAGTCTCTGTCGTCTTAGAGAATACATATGGCACCAGCAACAGAATGTTGCCAGAAATGTGGGTGTTCCATGTTCTTCGGGTGAGGCCGTATAAGAAATTGATAAGCATATGATAGTACGATGGAGGAAGAGCGGTGCTTTTTATGCAACGGCAAAGAACTTGTCTGGATTATGTTCAAATGTTTGGTGGAAGGTAGAACTGGGAAGTGACGAACTTGGATATTTGGCTGAGGAGGTTTCTAAGCAAGATCTTAAAGGGCCGTGTGGTTTCAGATGCAAGAGAAAAGAGATGGACTGATACTCTGGCTGGCTTGCTTTATTCTGGTATCTTCCTTTTTCACTCCAAATCACTCCCCTGTTTGCACAGGATCCATCTAAAAAGCCAAAAAAAAAAAATCAAACCGACTCATGGTGACCCCATGTGTTACAGAATAGAACTGCTTCATAGGGTTTTCTCGGCCAAATCTTTATGGAAGCAGATCGCCAGGCCTTTCTTCCTTGGAGCTGCTGGGTGTGTTTAAGCCACCAAACTTTAGGTTAGTAGCCGAGCAAAAACCATCTGTGCCACTCAGGGACATCCATTTGGAAGAGATATCCAGTTTACCTGTTATATCTTGTTTTCCACCCAACGATTTCATTCAGCTCAATAAGAATTTTTTTGATCGCCTGTGACTTTCTTGAGGCACTGTTATAGTTGTTGTCATGTGTCCATCAAGTTGATTCGGACTCATGGCGACCCCAGGTGTGTCAGAGTTGAACTGCTCCAACTGAAAAAGTCAGTGGGTGACTTTTTCAGAAGCAGGTTCCCAGGCCTTTTCTCCAAGGTGTCTCTGGGTAAGTTTGAACTGTCAAGCTTTCGGCTCATAGTCAGTCAAGCACAAGAACTGTGTGTGTGTCCCCTAGGGACTCCCCATTAGCGTAGAGAGGATACCTAATGCAGGAAAAGGGAATACTGACAATACCTTCAAGCCTTTTAAAAGCCACGAAGCTGTCATCTCCAGGGTGGGGATTGAAGAATGGACATATTTTCTAAGGGGGAATGTATAGTGCGAAGAGAAGAGGACTGAGCCTGAGGAAGAGCCCCTGCCAGTCAGGACAAGGGGAAGACTTACAAAGAGAGACGAGGAAGAATTTGGCCAAGATCGAGCAGACTGGTGTAGCATTAGAGAAGGGAGCTGACGGGTGGTTAGAAAGGCCAGGTGCTGAGTTGTGAGGGCAAAGGAAGAGCTGTTGGCTTTGCCTTGAAGGGGTCATTGTAAACCTCTGAGACAGCAGGTTGAGTGGGGCCATGGGGAAGGAAGTCAGACTTCATGGGACGATGGAGGAAGTCTGTGCAGAGGAAATAGAGGAAGCCCGTGAGAACACTCCTTTAAAAAGTTTGGCTGTGGCAGAAGAGAAGTGGCGCAGTGGTAACCAGAGTCTCTTGCAAGGCTGTGACATTTACACAGATACAGCACACAAATGCCGAACAAAGGATGGCTCTGGCCTTAGAGAGAAAGAACGTGTTTTATACCCATAAAATAACTCCTTAAGAACGTGTTTTATACCCATAAAATAACTCCTTGTTGCTGTTGTTAGTTGTCATCAAGTTGATCCTGACTCATGGTCACTCCATGTGTGTCAGAGTAGAACTCTGCTCCACAGGGTTTTCAATGGCTGATTGTTTGGAATTAGATTGCCAGGTCTTTCTTCCAAGGTACCTCTGGTGGGTTCGAACCACCAAACTTTCAGCTAAGAGTTGATCGCGTTAACTGTTTTAACCATGTGTACCACCCAGGGACTCCAAAATACCTCCGTGAGGCTAAAGATATTCAGGTTATCTGATATTGTGTAATGTATAACACATTTTGCTTGACATTAACATTGACTTCTAATGATTAGTAAAATCTTCTACTTAGGTGTTTTCTTAAAAAGGGATATTGAAATTCTGATTGGCACTGCCATATATTAGCTTTAATAATGTGATCCTTTTTATTTTATTATCTTTACATTTATCTTCATATTTTTGAAGTGTAAAAATTATAGGAAAGAGTGCCTCTATCAGTTATATTTTGCTGTTTAACAAGCCATCCCAAAATTTAGTGACTTAAAACAACAGCAGTTTATTATTTCTCACGACTGTGTGGGTTGGCAATTTGGGGCTCTGTTGGGCAGTTCTTCTGCCGGTCTTCCCGTGGTTATTCATGTGGTCATGATTACTTGTTGACTCAGCTTTGCTGGGGGGTCTGAGATGGCCTCACTCGCAAGTCTGGGTCCTTGGTGCTGGCTGTCAGCTGGGTCTTACCATTGTCACATGGTCTCTCTTCCTTCAGAAGTCTAGCCAGGGCTGCTGTATACATGGTGAAGGTGCTTTCCAAGAGCATAAAGGCAGAAGCTGCAAGGCTTCTTAAGTCTGTAACTCACTATCACTTCTGCCACATTCTGTTGGTCAAAGCAAGTCACAAGGCAACCTGGTTTCAAGGGATAGGGAAACAAACTCAACCTCTTGTTGGGAGGACCTTCAAAATATGTGGCTATGTTAGTCTATCACCAAAACCAAAACCAAACCAGTTGCCATCGAGTCGATTCTGATTCGTGAAGACCCCATATGTTGCAGAGTGGAACTGCACTCCATAGGGTTTTCAAGGCTGTGACCTTTCAGAAGTAGATGACCAGGCCTTTCTTCCAAGATGCCTGTGGGTGGGTTCGAACCACCAGCCTTTGAGTTAGTAGATGAGTACTTAACCCATTGGTGCCACTCAAAGAAAGTAATCATATTCCATTTCAAACTTCAGAATGTTTAAGTGGAAGGTCTTCTCATTCCATGCTCAGATCAAAATACCCATTTTATTGGTAGGGAAACTGAGGACTATTAAGTTGACTCCTATAAAGGTACCCAAGTGAGTCATGCCTTGTGAGAGACTTTTTTGGGCCATGGAACACAATTATGTGTCTGGAAGAGTTAAAGACAGTCCTGCTAGAAGGCAGGTGGATGAACTTAATAGCATCTTGGGTTTCTCTGAAATCCCATAATTACACTGATGGAGCCTAGATTACAATGTTGTCTGGTCCAGAGATGAAGCAGCAGTTTGAGGATCAGGGAGAGAAGGTGCCTGAAAATTGCCAGGTATCTCTCAAAGGAGCAGGATTTGAAGCTGAAGTAAATGACTAGGAAAAGTATCAGTGAGCTCCTTATCCTCAAAAAATTTCCAGGGACCACTGCTGTCCAGGGAAAATTCTAGGCTGGGAAGAATTAAAAGCGAGAAGAAGACAGTGAAGTAAGAAGACAGAGAGAAAAAAACACATCAGGAAAATATGTGTATGGGCAGTCTTAGAAGGATCACTTCAGTATTACAGAAAATAATGATATCTGGATTTGAAAAATAAACAATTCTTCAAAATTTCAGTTACGCCAAAATAAATTCTTGCCCTTCATGCAGAGGCTTGGATTCGATTCTGGGCTAATATACCTCATATGCGGCCACCAGCAGTCAGTCGGTGGAGGTTTGTGTGTAGCTGTGATGCTGACCAGGTTCCAGAGGAGCTTCCAGACTAAGATGGACTAGGAAGAAAGGTCTGGTGATCTGCTTCTGAAAATCAGCCAGTGAAAACGCTGTGGATCACAGTGGTCCAGTCCTGTTGTGCATGGGGTTGCCACGAGTCGGGGGCTAACTTGACGACAGCCAAGTAACAGACAACCCAGTTAAAAAAGTGGTTTAAACAAATCAGGGTTTTTTGCTTTTTGTTTTTTTCTTACCTAGCAAGAATTCCAGGTGTTGGCCGTCTGGGCTTGGTGTGATGGCCCAAGATGCCCCTGGACACAAGCTCCTGGTGTCTTTGCACCCCACCATGCTCAGCATGTGGCTGTAATCCTCATGGTCACAAGATGGCTGCTGAAACTGTATGCATTGAGTCAGAGTTGGAAACAGGAAGAAGAAGAAAGGCAAAAGAGGCAGGCCAGCTGAGTTTGCCCCCTTTGTAGGAACTTCTCCAGAAGCCTACATAACACTAACTGGAGCCCCGGTGATGTAGTGGTTAAGAGCTTGGCTGCTAACCAGAAGGTTGGCAGTTCAAATCCACCAGCCACTCCTTGGAAACTCTATGGGGCAGTTCTACTCTGTCTTATAGGTTCACGATGAGCTGGAATCGACTCCACGACAATGGGCTTTTTGGTTTTTTTATATCTCATTGGCCAGAGCTGTGTCTGTCCATAAGGGACTTTAGCAGGTGTAGCTTATATCAGGAGTCCCTGGTGGTACAAACGGTTAGCACACTCAGCTGCTAACTAAAATGTTGGAGGTTTGAGCCTACCCAGAGGCACCTCAGAAGAAAAGCCTGGCCATCTACTTTTGAAAAATCAGCCACTGAAAACCCTGTGGAGCACAGATCTACTCTGACACACATTGGGTTTCCATGAGTCGGCGCTGATTCAAGGGCAGTTGGTTGCTGGTTTATATTACCCAGCACATTACCACCCCTAACAGAGCTGGGGTTGAATTAGAATGAAGAGGTAATGGATATGATTGTCTTATTCATAGGCAACTAGCAGTCTTTGTCACAGCCCCCAACAATTGCCGCAGGTATGAATTAGTGACAGAACTTCCATTGTTGCAGTGCCCCCACTCCATCAATACATGTAGCCAAGCCAGGCTCATCTAAGTCCTAGGAGCCTGGGCTAATGAAGAGGAATATTGGGGCCTAGAGTTCTGGTCTTAAATCAGCCTTAGAAGAAAAAAATCAGAATGCTCCTTAGAAGTGAGCATGGTGAAAGTTTGTCTTGCTTACTTTGGACACGCCATCAGACAAGACCAATTGCTAAAAAAGGACGTCGTGTTTGGTAAAGTAGAGAGTCTGTGAGAAGGAGGAAAACCCTCAGTGAGATAAACTGATGCAAGAGCCCCAACAACGGACTCAAACATACCAACAATCACGAAGATGGTGCAACGTTTCATTCTGTTATACATAAGGTCTCCGTAAGTCAGAGCTGACTCGAAGGCAGCTAAAAACAACAACAACAACACAGATCCAGTGTTAATCAAAGTAACTAATTACTGTAACAATCCCCAGATCTCAGTGGATCAACCTAACAAAAACTTATTTCATGTTCATGTCACAGATTGATGCAGGCCAGATGGCTGTCCTCCAGGCAGTGACTCAGGGACCCAGGCTGCTGCCATATTATGACTTTACCTACCATCGTGCGGCTTAAGGTTTTCTGGCATCATTCTGTCAATGGTCAGGAAGAGGGGAGAGTGAAAGATCGTGCATCCAATTTTTAAATACTTTAGCTCGAAAATGGTATACGCCACATCCACTCACATTTGCTTGGTGATTTCTGCTCACAAAGGTCCATCGATACGCAAGGTGGGCTGGGAAATACAAGCTTTGATTGGCAGTCACTTTCCAGCAATAACTCTTCACTGTGAAAGGGGAACGTGAATGTTTGGGGATCAGCTAGCTCTCTCTGCCACTAGGTCCTGACCACAGAAGAGGAGCCGTTAACAAAATATCCAGCCTATAGGTTTTGTTTTCTGTTGGCGGATAGATACAAACCATGCAGTTCTGAGTCACAGGGACATGCCGCATGGAGGTACAAGGGAATGCATTTGAAATGCCTGAGATTCTAGGAGGAAGCAGTGAGAATACAAGATGTAATTGCCCTGTGAGGCCTTGTATATAACAGAATGACACGTTGCCCAGTCCTGTGCCATTTTCATGATCTTTGATATGTTTGAACCCATTGTTTTGGCTAATGGTACCAAAAAAAAACAAAAAATTAAAATCTAATTGTTGTTGTTAGGTGCCATCGAGTTAGTTTTGACTCATAGTGACCTCACGTTTAACAAAATAAGACATTTTGTTGTCCTGCACCATCCTCACATTCGTTGTTATGTTTGAGCCCATTGTTGCAGCCACTGTGCAATCTATGTGGTTGAGGGTCTCCGTTTTTTTTTTTTTTTGATGCCCCTCTACTTCACTAAAATCAAATTGCAATCAATGTATAGAGACTAAACCTTAGTAATGGTTACCAGGGGTAGAGCAGAGAGAGGTAGGGGGAGTTATTGCTTAGGGGCAGGGGCGGATTAACCAGTAAGCAAGCTATGCACAGGCTTACATGGGTAACATGTAACAGGTGAAATTGTGCACTACGGATTAGTAAGTAAGCACAAATAAGCCCGTGCGTACCTTGCTAATCGGGTAATCCGTCCGTGTTTAGGGGCACTGAGGTTGGGTCAATGGTGTTGGAATAATTTGCAAAAGGATAGTGGTAGTGGTTGCACGATATAATCAATGTCACTGGATCGTGTTGTTGTTCTTGTTGTTAGATGCCATCAGGTTGGTTCCGACTCACAGCAACCCCATGCACAACAGAACAAACACTGCCCGGTCCTGCGCCATCCTTACAATCGTTGTTATGCTTGAGCTCGTTGTTGCAGCCACTGTGTCAATCCACCTCGTTGAGGGTCTTCCTCTTTTCTGCTGACCCTGTACTTTGCCAAGCGTGATGTGCTTCTCCAGGGACTGATCCCTCCTGACAACATGTCCAAAGTATGTAAGACGCAGTCTCGCCATCCTTGCTTCTAAGGAGCACTCTGGTTGTACTTCTTCCAAGACAGATTTGTTCATTCTTTTGGCAGTCCATGGTATATTCAATATTCTTCGCCAACACCACAATTCAAAGGCGTCAGTTCTTCTTCCGTCTTCCCTATTCATTGTCCAGCCTTCACATGCATATGATGCGATTGAAAATACCATGGCCTGGGTCAGGCGCACCTTAGTCTTCAAGGTGACATCTTTGCTCTTCAACACTTTAAAGAGGTCCTTTGCAGCAGATTTACCCAATGCAATGCGTCTTTTGATTTCTTGACTGCTGCTTCCGTGGCTGTTGATTGTGGATCCAAGTAAAATAAAATCCTTGACAACTTCAATCTTTTCTCCATTTATCATGATGTTGCTCATTGATCCAGTTGTGAGAATTTTCGTTTTCTTTATGTTTGGGTACAACCCATGCTGAAGGCTGTAATCTTTGATCTTCATTAGTAAGTGCTTCAAGTCCTTTTCACTTTCACCAAGCAAGGTTCTGTCATCTGCATAACACAGGCTGTTAATGAGTCTTCCTGCAATCCTGATGCCCCGTTCTTCTTCATATAGTCCAGCTTCTCAGATTATTTGCTTAGCATACAGATTGAATAGGTATGGTGAAAGAATACAACCCTGATGCACACCTTTCCTGACTTTAAACCAATCAGTATCCCCTTGTTCTGTCCAAACAACTGCCTCTTGGTCTATCTAAAGGTTCCTCATGAGCACAATTAAGTGTTCTGGAATTCCCATTCTTCGCAACGTTATCCATAATTTGTTATGATCAGGTAGTGCTGTGATTAAGAACTCTGCTGCTAACCAAAAGGTCGGCAGTTTAAATCCACCAACGGGGTGGTTCTGCTCTGTCCTGTAGGGTCGCTATGAGTCGGAACCGACTCGACGGTGGTGGGTTTATTACATGCTACGTTGGACTGTACATCTAAAAATTGTTTTGAAATGGCAAATGTTTTTTTATATGTATTTTTACCACACACACACACAAATTTCAACCGAGGACACCAGAAGTGTTATGTGGAACTGAACATTTTCTAGAAACCCCACAAATTGATAAGGAGCTAAGTTGCATTTTTTCTGAGAACAATCCATTTAAAATATTTTAGAAAAAAAAACAACACAAGATTAAGAGATCGTTTTAAATAGCTTCTGAGTGATTAATTTAGGATATCTTATTTGACGGGAAACAAGATATTTCCAAAGTATGAGAGAGAAGCATTTTAAAATGTTCACTCCCACGTCTGTCCTCTGAGAGGAGAAGTTAGATGATGAGGGCTCACTTTACACGACTGGTTCAATGGGGGTCTGTCAAATCTTCTTGTTTTATTCTTTTAACAACCTGCTAAATACGTCTTTCTTATTCATGTTAAAACAACAACAGGAAGCCAAATGAGCAGCTGTCGAGTTGACTCCGACTCATGGCGACCTTATGTGGGTTTTCAATGGATGATTTTTTAGAAGTAGATAGCCAGGCCTTTATTTCTAGGCACCTCTGGGTGAATTTTAACTGCTAACTGCTAACCTTTTGGTTAATAGCCAAGTGCTTAACTATTTATGCTACCCAATAAGTCACAGAATCCTTAATGCAGAGCAAAAACAACATAGACTTTTGAGTAGGAATGTTTGGGAGGCAAACCCATTGGATTCCATTTCTGGCTCTACTGGTTCTCAGCTGGAGACCTTTCCAAGTCATTTGTTGTTGTTTTTGTTAGGAAATGCTGCCTGGTCCTGCACCATCCTCACAATTGTTACTATGCTTGAGCCCATTGTTGCACCCACTGCGTCAGTCCATCTTGTTGAGGATCTTCCTCTTTTTCACTGACTTTACCAAGTGTGATGTCCTCCTCTAGCAATGATGTGTCCAAAGCAAGTGAGTTGGACTGTGTTCTGTTGGGACTGATAAGGTTTTCATTGGCTAATTTTCAGAAGTAGAACGCCAGGCCGTTCTTCCTAGTCTGTCTTAGTCTGGAAGCATTACTGACTCCTGTCCACCATGGGTGACCTTGCTGGTATTTGAAATACCAGTGGCAGAGCTTCCAGCATCACAGCAACACGCAAGCCACCACAGTAGGACAAACTGAGAGACGGTGGTGGAACAGAAGGTGAAAGATGCTTTTGTTATCCCAAGGATGCAGATATGGAAACTGAGGCTGAGTGAGGATATGCAGATTGCCCACGAGAGTACAGCCTGTCGGTGGCAGAGCTGTGGTGGAAACCAAGGACTAGCTGAAACCAAACCCATGCCCTTAACTGCGTGCTTCTTGTTCTTGCCAACAACTGCTACCAACAAGCCGACTTTCCTGCTGAAGTAAGTTTTCGTCACGCTCTTGCCTTGGAATGTGCCACAGTAGTTTTTTCCGTATGCTGTAGTATGGTTGGCTTCACCTCAGATGGGTCAGAGGGTTAACTTTCAGGAGAGATGGGCCATGTCCGCTCCAAACACAACAAGACGTAGCCTGACAGCTTCTACAAACCTCGTGGTGGTTTCTCTTCACCAGAGCTTGGACTATGATTTTAAATTTGTTCTTTATTTCCGTTGGAATAGGCCAAAACTGACTTGATTTTACTCTGAAATGAGCTGTCACAAAGATGCGCTTTCAAACTAAAGATTCTAGGCTTTTTTTTCCTCCATCACATTATCAAAATTAGAAACAGTCCCCTAAAAGTTCGGCCCAGCCTCTGGGGGCTTAATCAACTCAGTGGTATCAAGCATGAAACTTGATTTCCGGAGGGAGAGAGAATGTTTGGGATGGTGGGGAAGGGATCTTTCTATGTGTAAAAAATGCAGTTCCATCTGCATCTGACCCGTTCACTATGGTAGATACTGTGGACTCTGAGTGCAGTTGACCTTATGAACCATGACTGAAAACCCACAGAACTGGACGATATTTTCTTTCTCTAGGACTATATCATGGTGTATGAAAAAACACCACCCTGGTGACTAGACCTTGGCTCCTAGTCTCTCCTTTGTTGTTGTCAGGGACTGTTGAGTCTGTTCCGACTCATGGCAACCTTGTCTATAACAGAATTAAATGTTACCAGGTCCTGTGCCATCTTCCTGATCACTGGTATGTTTGAGTCCATTGTCGCAGCCATTGAAAATCCTGTGGTTTTCTGACACACATGGTGTCACCATGAGTTGGAATCAACTCAATGGCACTTAGGTACTTCCAGCTACCCTTCTGGCTTCCCTGCCTCCTTGACCTTCACTTCAATCTGGGTTTAGAAGCAGGGTCCTTGATGAGAAAATTCCTTGAGATGAAAACATTGGTTCCATCTGCAATGGTTCTTTTGGGGAGAAGTAGAGAAGCAGAGGAGGGCTTTGGTGGTTCAGTGGTAGAATTCTCGCCTTCCATCTGCAGCCACCACCCGTTTATGGGTGGAGGCTTGCATGTTGCTAGGATGCCGAACAGGTTTTAGCAGAGTTTCCAGACTAAGAGGAACTAGGAAGAAAAGCCTGGTGATCTACTTCTGAAAATCAGCCAGGGAAAACCCTGTGGATCACAACAGTCAAATGTCATTGTGCGTGGGCTCCCTATGAGTCAGGTAGCTAACAAGAAAGACTTCGGAATTCATCTCCATTGATGAAAGCACTAGGCATCTTGACAAACAGTGAAGAAATTGAAGGATTCTCCCAATAGCCCCCAATGAGGCTGACCCCTACCCCACTCCTACCACAGGCCAGCTTCATTTGCTCTGTTGCTTTGAATAAGGGAAGAAACCTGTATCAGGAAGCATTTGTTCTATGCCAGGTTCCAGGCACTTCCCCAAATATCTTCCTTATCCTCAAAAATTCTGGGTCAGTGGCGGAGCTGGGATGCAAACCAAAGTCTGCTGGGCAGTTCTTTATTAGAGCACTGAGATGGAGATGCTAAAACTTCAAACTCAGTAGACCAAGGGTCTGGAGCTTTGAGATCATTATTCAATTTAGGTAAACAAACAAACAAAACTCCTACAAAGGCATCCAAAAATTGTTCCCTTTTGACCTTTTTTTTTTTTTCTCTGCCAGAGGTGGGAGGGGCACAAGAAATGGAATGTAGGCATGTTTATGGGGTTGTTTCCTTGTGGTAGAAGGAAAAGCACATTTCTCTTTAAAACCTTTAAAATATACCTATAAAATGATCCATTTTCTAACTGGCCTTGCTGGTGAATCCAGAGATTGCGGGCATGTAATTCACAGGTAACCGACTAGTTTTTAAATATAAGACCTTCAACAATTCCAGGAAAGTTGGATAAAGCCTGGGAACACAGAAAAAAACTGGATTTACAGCATATTTTTTTCCTTTGAATATTGAACTTAGAATTCCTTAATTAACTTTGACGATCACATATAAACTATGGATATGGAATATTGAATATTTACCCCCAAATTTACTTCCATTAGCTGATTCATAGCCACCCTGCTGGCACAGTGGTTAAAGAGCTTGGCTGCTAACCAAAAGGTCAGTAGTTCAAACCCACCAGCCACTCCCTGGGAGAAAGATGTGGCAGTCAGCTTCTGTAAAGATTACAGCCTTGGAAATCCTATGGGGGCAGTTCTACCCTGTCCTTACGGGATCCCTATGAATTTGGATGATTGAGTATTTAGACACTTTTAAATGGCCTGAATATTTTTCTTTTGACATATAACAAAAATATTTTCAGACTTACAGCCAGAATAGAGTATAAAAGCACTGCATAAATCGTTACTCACACCTGATGCATAGAAAGATGCATGTTTATTTACCACACTGTGAATTTGCTGTTTGTTTCTTCATGATGCTTTAAATTCAGCCGGAGAACCAGATTATGAACTGTTATTTTATATCTCTCCACTGCCTCTACATTTCATAAACTAATCAAACGTGACTCGTTAAGAGCCTATACACAATTTACTTGAATTTGCTAATCTTTTAATCAAAAGGGTATTTTTGACAGAAAAATTTTTACAGGGTCCATTTGTCATTTTTTAAATGCACCAGCTAGTTTTACCTCAGAGAAACCTTTTCTCAAAAGTGTGGCAGCCTCTGGGGAAATAAATATATCTACTCTAAGTTCTGCTGACAGTTTTTAAATAAACTAAAGTATTTCTAATTCTGTTTCACTGTCTCAATGAATTGTATTAAAAAGTTCTTTTTGATCTCTGAATTAAGGGGAAAAAAAGTTGAGTAAACAGGCTGTGCAAACTTTGTGTCATGCCTTGTTATGGATTGAATTGTGTGCCCCCAAAATGTGTCCCAACTTTATTAGGCCATGTGATTGTCCACCGTTTTGTCATCTGATGTGACTTTCCTATGTGTTGTAACTCCTACCTCTATGATGTTAATGAGGCAGGATTAGAGGCAGTTAATGAAGGAGGACTCAATTTACAAGATTAGGTTATATCTTAAATCAATCTCTTTTGAGGTATAGATGAGAAAAGGGAGCAGGGAGGAGAGGAAACTCATATCACCAAAAATGAAGAACTGGGAGGGGAATGCGCCCTTTGGACCTGGGGTCCCTGCTCTGAGAAGCTCCTAGACCAGGAGAAGATTGATGACAAGGACCTTTCCCCAGAGAGAGAAAAAGCCTTCCTCTGGAGCTGATGCCCTGAATTCGGACTTCTAGCCTCCTAGCCTGTGAAAGAATAAATTTCTGTTTGTTAAAGCCATCTACTTGTGTATTTCTGTTTTAACTGCACTAGATAACTAAGGCACACCTTGAACACATTCAAGAAAAAGACTCTTGTATACAACAGAGGAAAATACAACCAAATTACTCTCAAGTCGATCCCAGCTCACAGTGACCCCATGTGAGTCGAAGTAGAACTGTGCTCCACAGGGTTTTCGATGACTGATTTTTTGGAAGTAAGTCACCAGGCCTGTCTTCCAAGGCATCTCTGGTAGACTCAAATCTCCAGCCTTTTGGTTAGCAGCCGAGTGCGTTCACCGTTTGCACCACACAGGGACACCATGTACAGCAGAGAGATTCCAATAATTTGGTGGGTTGAGGGCCTCATCTGAGGTGTATTTTCTGTGGACACCAAGCCTGAGGTGTTACCTACTGCCCAACTCACTGTCCACGCTGGCTTGTGTCCCTGGGGACCCAAGGGGCCCCTCAGTTCTCTGGCTTCGGCGATTTCTTCCTATGCTCTCCTCAGCCTGTGCCTTTTCTACAAACAGATTAACATCACCCTGTCATTTAACGTGTCTTCACACAGCTTCAACACTGAACTTTCTATCCCTGTACTGCTTGATTCCTTTCCAGTCATGTTTATATTTTACCTTTCTTCCCTTCAAAGAAATACCATTCACCTAACAAGTGTTACCTTTCTCTGTCTTGTCTTTTCTCCTTTTATCTGATTCAGCTATCAGGGTCTGAAGAAAACTGGGACATATGTGATGTTGTCTTTAGAATTCTTCTCCTTCTTAGCTATACCTTCTCATGGCTCCACCCACTTCTAGTACTTTCTGGGATTCCATCCAGACGTGGTTTCCAAAGCTTCAATCTATACCTGTTTTCCTTCTTTTCCCTTCAACTGCCTTCAAAACCTGCCCTCAGCTGATTCATCCTTCAACAGGAATGGATTTGTTCCTAGTGGGTAAATTCTTAGTGGGTTCTTGCTCATAGAGGTAGTTGCATTTTTACTGAGAAAATGCTTTTACCAAATGCAGTTGCTGCCCTGAAGAAGCAGACCTGACTCTGGAGAATAGGGACTTTCCAGAAACATAATAACCTATGGACGGACATTTGTGACCTGGAATTGTTACTTGGAAGGCAGAAGAAGAACCGATGCATTTGAACTGTGGTGTTGGTGAGGAAGGAATATTGGATATGCTGTGGACTGTCAGAAGAACAAACAGATCAGTCTTAGAAGAAATACAACCAGAATGCTCCTCAGAAATGAGGATGGCGAGACTTTGGTTCGTTTTCTTTGGACACATCATCAGGAAAGACCAAAACCTAAACCCATTGCCATCCAGTCGATTCCAACTCATAGCGACCCTATACAACAGAGTAGAACTGTCTCATAGGGTTTCCAAGGAAGAGCTGGTAGATTCAAACTGCCAACCTTTTCCTTAGCAGCCAAGCTCCTAACCACTGTGCCCACCACCAGGGCCCCCAGGAAAGACCAGCCTCTAAAAAAGAATATCATGGTTGGTGTCTTAGTTATCTAGTGCTGCTTTAACAGAAATACCACAAGTGGATGGCTTTAACAAAGAGAAATTTATTTGCTCATAGTCCAGGAGGCTCGAAGTCTGAGTTCAGGGTGCCAGCTCCAGGGGAAGCCTTTCTCTTTCTGTTGGCTCTGGAGGAAGGTCCTTGTCATCAATCATTCCCTGGTCTAGGAGCTTCTCAGAGCAGGAAAACCCTGGTCCAAAGGATGCACTCTGCTCCAGCACTGCTTTCTTGGTGGTATGAGGTCCCCCGTCTCCTTACTTGATTCTATCTTTTATATCTCAAAAGTGTTTGATTTAAAACACAACCTAGTCTTGTAGCTTGAGTCCTGTCTCATTTGCCTCTAATCCTGCCTCCTAAACATCACAGAGGTAGGATGTACAACACAGAGAAAAATCACATCAGATGACAAAATGGTGGACGGTCACACAATACTGGGAATCATGGCTTAGCCAAGATAAAACATATTTTTGGAGGACACAATTCAGTCGATGACAGCTGGTAAAGTAGTCGTTGTTATCATTAGGTGCCGTCGAGTCGGTTCCGACTCATAGCGACTCTGTCCACAACAGAATGGAACACTGCCAGGTCCTGCGCCATCCTTACGATCGTTGCTATGCTTGAGTTCATTGTGGTACCCACTGTGTCAGTCCACCTCATTGAGGGTAAAATAGAGGGTCAGCAAAAACAAGGGAAGCCCTCGATGAGATGGACTGACACAATGGTGACGACAATGGACTCAGGCGTACCACCGATTGTGAAAACGGCACAGGACCAGGCAACGTTTCCTTCTGTTATACCTGAGTCCTCCGTGAGTTGGAGCCAACCCCGCAGCAACTGACAGCAACAATGTCACTTTGTTCTTGGTGACTGAGTTAGGTGAGGGCGACCCTGCAGGCATGCTGTGAAGGGGGTCGCCTCCACGTAGACAGCAGGAGGTCACGGTGAAGTCACGTTCCCCCGAGGTGAATCCAGCATCCCATCTCATTTTCCTCTTTGTACCTGGTTATCTTTATAACCGTTGTTGCATCTTCCCTTACCTGGGATGAAGGTATAGGGAGAGGGCTACCGGGGAGTTCCCCAGGGTCTCGGCCAATGCCAAGGACTCACAAAATTTCAAGCCCAGATGTAGCCCTGTGGTGTGACTTTTGGGGACAGACGTGCCCTCCCCAGAGCATTCATGTATCCTGAGGATAATCTGTGAAGAGATGCAACAAGTCCCCACCCGTGGCTGAACCCACCTCTGGCCGCAGCCCACTCTTCCACAAAGATCCATGAAAAGAGAAAAGTCAGTGATTTATGTCCCGTCAGCACCAATCTGACAGCCTCAATAAATCATCTTTCAAAAATTTAACCTACAGTATCCAAGCCTTTCTTCTCTGTCACTGGCTGCTTAGAGTGTATCGTGTCAGCCGTGCCATTTTGGCCCTTCACAAGGATATCATTTGTACCCTGAGGTCATCTTTAAACCAAACAATAAGTTGGCTTATTTAGCAAAGAATGTCTGCCGTGAGCATTGTGCTCTTTTGAAGAACTGTCTATATGGGATCAAATTGACAACAGCAACTGGAAAGGTCAGATAGAAAGCTTAGGGGACAGTGGGCTTGTATCCACAGGGGAGGAACAGTCGGGAAAAGGAGGCTGAGAATGGTCGCAAACTGGAAGAATGTAATCCTTGTCACTGTATCGTACGTGTAAACATTGTTGAATGGGTCTATGTTTTGCCGTTTATATTCTCAACAACAATTAAAAAAAAAAAAAGAAACTGCCTAAATTAAAGAAAAATAAAAGGATATCATTTTACTTTTAATCAGAACAACTCATAGTAGCCCCAAAGCTCTATGAAGTTGCCGCTGGCCCCACTTTTAAAACACAGGCTTTGTAAGGAGGAGCCATGGCTTGCAAGAATCCGAACTTCCTGCCCGTGTCCGACACACTGAGGACCTTTCAAGTTGTCATCGTGTTCGGCCACAAGCATGTCATCAGGAGTATGTGGTTCAAGACTTGAGGGCATGAAAGGGCTGAGTTGTTGATTATTAAACTGGCAGGAAACAGCCAAGACTCAAGTGCTTTCAGCTGGGCAAAAGAGGCTAAATTTGTGGCTTTGTAGAAACTCCTTTCTGCATTTTTTTTTCTTAGGGGAAAAATTTTCCATGGGAGCTAAATGATCAAGAGGGGCAGTTTTGGGCTCAACAGCTTTGACATTGTCCTTTGAAGGAATGAAACCGTTAAAGCAACTGCTTTTCTCTGAGAAAAGGCCATTTATAATAATCTATCCACTGTACTTATTCCTGGGTGGTGCAAATGCTTAATGTGTCTGGATGTGAACCGAAAGTTTGGAGGTTCAAGTCCACTCAGAGGCACTCTGGAAGAAAGGCCTGGTGATCTGCTTCTGAAAAATCAGCCATTGAAAACTCTGTGGAGCACAATTCTACTCTGACACACGGGATCTTCATGAGTCAGAACTGACTCAGTAGCCACTGGTTTTTTATCCACCGTCTGGAAAATAGCCACAGTAGGGTCATCGCAGAAGAGCCCTCTGTTGCCACATAATGCTGGGTTTTTTTTGTTTTGTTTTTGCTGAGATTCCCTGTTCCCTCTCCCTTTTTTTTTTTTTTTTTAACATTTCCCCATGTTTTAGGACCAATATTGACTCACCTGGAGCGGCATCTGGTTCCTCCACCCTCAGCCCCAAGTTTGGCCAAGAGCTGCCACATGGGAATGAACATTTCAGGGGCTTACAAGGGGAGAAGAATCTAGTTAAGGAAACTGAGAACAATCAAACCAGTTGTCATCAGTCAATTCCAACTCATAGCGACTCCATGTGTGTCAGAGTAGAATTGCACTCCATAAGGTTTTCAGTGGTTAGTTTTTCAAGAAGTAGATTGCCAGGCCTTTCTTTGAGGTACCTCCGAGAGAATTTGAACCGCCAACCTTTTGTTTAGCAGCAGAATGTTTAACTGTTTGTGCCACCCAGGGACAGCAACTGGTCGGTAAACCCACTGCCATCGAGTCGACTACGATTCACAGCGACCCTATAAGACACAGTAGAACTGCCGCCATAGAGTTTCCAAGGAGTGCCTGGTGGATTCCAACTGTTGACCTTTTGGTTAGCAGCCATAGCTCTTAACCACTACGCCACCAGAGTTTCCTAACTGGTGGGTAGTATGTGTTTAATCCCAGGAAGGAGTTTCATAAAGGGTGGAGAAGGCCAACAGTGTCTGATGGCACAGAAAGGACAAGGTAGAACAGGACTGGATGGACGTCACTGGGTCGTGCAGTGGAATATGCTTAGAGGCTGTGTCCAGAGCAGCGCCAGCAGAGGCCTGAGGACGGAGGCTGAGAGCTTTGGGTTAGGGAATGAGAGGAGTGGAGGGAGAAAAGGCATGGTGGTCAAGGGTGAGAGAGACAGGGCATTAAGGTAGGTCCTCTGATGGGAATGAGTTGAGCAGGTTTATAGGAAGAAGAGAGACGGCAAGAAGTGGGGACTGATCATCAGGGTAACATGAAATACTTGATGAGCCAGGGTCTCCAGGAAAAACTTGAAATTTCTGTTCCAGTTCCCTCCTCTGCCTTTCCCATCCCACATTCCGGAAGCATATTTGGTGTGTTAACACATTTTGGAAGGAGCCCTGGTGGCGCAGTGGTTAGGCATTCAGCTGCTAACTGAAAGGTTGGTAGTTCAAACCCACCATCCTCTCCGTGGGAGAAAGACCTGGCAATCTGCCCCTGTAAAGATTGTTGTTGTGAGGTTTTTAGGTGCCACTGAGTCAGTTCCAACTCATAGAAAGAAACACTGCCCTGTCCTGCACCATCCTCACGGTACTTGCTCTGTTTGAGCCCACTGTTGCAGCCGCTGTGTCAATCCATCTCGTTGAGGGCCTTCCTCTTTTTCGCTGACCTTCTACCAAGCATGATATCCTTCTCCAGGGACTGGTCCCTCCTGTTAACATGTCCAAAGTATGTGAGATGACGTCTCACCATTCTTGCTTCTAAGGAACATTCTGACCGTACTTCTTCTAAGGCAGATTGCAGCCCTGGAAACCCTATGGGGCTGTTCACTCTGTCCTGTAGGGTTGCCATGAATGGGAATTGACTCAACAGCATCCAACAACAACAAAAACACATCCTGGATTTCGAAGGGCTTCCCTGTTATTGCATTTGAGATTTGTTCCTTGGTGAAACGTGAAGAGACAACATATTATCCAAAAAGAGAATCGTGGTTGGTGAAAAGTGAAGCTTTAGTGATTGCCCTTAAATCTTTTACCCATTGTTAACACGGGCATTTCAGTTACTTTTGGGACATATTCCAGGGCTACTTATCTGTGGAAGGATTAACGACATTGGAGCTAGGTTCAAAGTCTCGGCAACAGAGCAAAACCTGTTCTTTTCCATTGTCAGGGTGAAGTTTAATATCCTTTCTTTGGAAAGCTTTCACATGCTAAGCTTTCCATGGCTAAGCTACTGGGGAAGAAAAATGCCGGAAGTTTAAGTCCTATAGAAACTCTCCTGAGATGTTCCTGGTGATAAGGTTTTCCATCAGGGCACTTTCCTTCCTTTTCTGTGCCTGAGAATAAAGCCTACGCATGCTATGTGACCTTTCTTGACCTCAGTTTCCTAACTTGTAGACTGGGTGTAATAAAACGTACCTCACTGGGTTGTTGTGAGAATAAAATGTGTTAGTTGGAACAGTGACTGTCAGACTGTAAGTACCCACTAAGGGTCAGTTATCCCTGTTAGTTATGGGAATAGCAGTGTTGTTGTTGTGGTTGCCATTGAGTGAATCCTAACTCACAGCACCCTGTGTGTGCAGAGTGGAACTGCTCCATGGGGGTTTCGAGGGCGCGTGACCTTATGGAAGTAGACCACCAGGCCTGTCTGCTGAGGCTCTTCTGGGTGGTTTTGAACCACCAGCTTTTCAGCTAGTAGTCAAGTGTATAACCATTTGTGCCACCCAGGAACTCCATAGTAAATTTAAAGAAAAAATACAAAAAACCCAAACCCGTTGCCGTCCAATTGATTGCGACTCGTAGTGACCCTACAGTAAAGTTAGTAGTAGGCTTTTCCAGGTTATAAGGACTATTGATACTTTCGGTATGCATGTGAAAGCTGGATAATGAAAAAGGGAGAAAGGAGAAGAATTGATGCATTTGAACTGTGGCGTTGGTGAAGAGCATTGAATGTACCATGGACTTCCAGAAGAATAAACAAATCAGTCTTAGATGAAGTGCAAACAGATTGCTCCTTACGAGCAAGGATGGCAAGACTTCTGCTTGCTTACTTTGGACATACTATCAGGAAAGACCAATCGCTAAAAAATGACATTGTGGTTGGTATAGTAGAGGTTCAGCAGACACGAGGGAAACCCTCAATAAGGTGGATTAACACAAGAGTCACAGCAATGGACTCAAATATACAAACGATGGTGAGGATGGTGCAGGACCAGGCAGCATTTCCTTCTGTTGTACGTGGGTCACCATGAGTTGGAACCGACTCGGCGGCGCCTAACAACAACCACCACCTTCACCCTGGAGGGTTTGGTGTGCAGTCACCTGGTGCAAAGGCGTTTGGACACCCTGAGGGATCATAACTCACACATGGGCCCTGGAGGTTTTTACAACACAAAGTATTCTGGAATTGTAGAAAGGTACAACTAAAATGTTATTCCCTCGTTGACAGTAAAAAGTGAAGCTATTTTTAGGAAAGTGCTTTTCCTGGTGTGTTTAATATTTGGGAACTACCAAAAAACCAAAACCCATTGCCATCGAGTCGATTCCAACTCATGGTAGCCCTATAGAACAGGTTAGAACTGCCCTGTAGCGTTTTCAAGGAGCGGCTGGTGGATTTGAACTGCTGACCTTTTGGTTAGCAGCCTGAGCTTTTAACCACCGGTGCTGTACAGAGGATAATAAATTAAGAGGGACCATAATATCCAAAGTAGGAGGTGTTGTTAGTGTAATAACCAGCCCCAGGGCACCATTTGCGAGCCCTGGGTAGGCATAGGATAGATGAAGAGTTTTATCAGCCAGATAGCACCAAGAAGGGCAGTTTCATTCCACAATTCGTTATGGATTGTGGTTTCTGAAAAAGATCAGTCTAAACCCACATGAGTTCTGCAGAGAATGTTGTTAGCCACTGTTGAGTTGGCTCTGACACATGGTGACCCCAAGTACAACAGAGTGAAACGTTGCTTGGCCCTGCCCCATCTTCACATCATTGGTATGCTGGAGTCCGCTGTGTACTCGGAGTGCCTTCCTAGCTAGGGGCTTCACCTTCCAGCGCTGTATTGAACGATGTTCTGTTGTGATCCATAGGATTTTCACTGGCTGATTTTCGGAGGTAGATTGCCAGGCCTTCCTTCCTAGTCTGTCTTAGTCTGGAAGCTCTGCTGAAACCTGTTCATCATGGACTATCAGTGGTGGTTTATGCGTTGCTATGATGATGGAAGCTATGCCACTGGTATTTCAAATACCAGCAGAGCCACCCATGGTGGACAGGTTTCAGAGGCGCTTCCAGACTAAGACACACTAGGCGGAAAGGCCTGCACAGACAATAATAATTCCTAACTCTTGCTATTTGGATCTTGGCCAGTGAGCCTGGTTTAGCTGAATCCATGTTGCCTTCTGAAGCGTCCACAGTCCAGCTCAGTCTAGTTACGTGAGCAGTATTAGCTTTTTTTCCCCTGTGAAAAATTCCTTTTCTTCTTCTTTTCTCTTTCCTTTTTCTAAACTTCTCTAATCTAAACTGCCTCGAACTTCCTTACATAATGGTGAGGAGGAATGTATTAACTTAGGGTATCCTGGGAAATCTGACCTCATAGCACTATGGGTAAATCACTTCCCTGCCGGGGGAAGTGGGAATTACAGACAGAGCCACATTGATACGCATTCCCCTCTTAGGGCCGTCTGTTGTTGTGTGCTGCCATTGACTTGGCTCCAAGTCATGGTGATCTTATGAGCAACAGAACGAAACACTGCCCAGTCCTGCACCATCCTCACATCGTTGTTATGCTTGAGTCCACTGTTGTAACCACTGTGCCAAGAGGGTCTCCCTCTTTTTCGCTGACCTTCCACTTTATTAAGCATGATGTCCTTCTCCAGGGACTGGGCCCTTCTGATGATATGTTCAAAGTACGTGAGATGAAGTCTCACCATCCTTGCTTCTAAGGAGCATTCTGGCTGCACTTCCTCCAAGACAGATTTGTTCATTCTTCTGGCAGTCCGCGCTATATTCAATATTCTTTGCCAGCACCACAGTTCTAAACACCATCTAAGTAGGTGTTATACCTGAGATGGGTCGGATGGCCAGGTAGGTCTCTCGGTCAGTTTTCCACGGGCTTGAGCACATAAGGAAGTTGGTGCTGGTTCTCAGGGTGCATCTGAACCCCTGGGGTGGTTAAAATGCAGATTCCTGCCCACTGTGCCCAGACCCCTGAATCAGAAAATCCGGAGGAGAGGCCCAGAAATCTGCATTGCTGACCAGCTCTGGCTGATTCTTATGTCCACTCAAGCACAGAATGACTGCTGGGAGGAAGAGGATCCCAGGATGGAGACTGCAGAGGAGGTGTTCAAAGTTTGGTGAAGGTAGCCTTGTTGTCACAGTCTTCAATATGTCAGGAAGTTTTGTAGCAAAGTTTTCTATGAAAGAAAAAAATATATAAACAAAACAACAGTCCCAATATATAAAAGGACACGTTGTTATATATGCGCCCAATTCTAGTATCTTATATAGTCTTCTAGGAGACTGAACTGAATGTCTCCAAATCTTCCTTTTGACTTTAAAATGGCCTCTGTCTTAGTTATCTAGTGCTGCTATAAGAAGTTGCACAAGTGGATAGCTTTAACAACAGAAGTTTATTCTCCCACAGTCTAAGAGGCTAGAAATTCGAATTCAGGGTGCCAGCTCCAGGGGAAGGTGTTTTCTGTCTGTCAGCTCTGGGAAAAGTTCCTTGTCATCAGTCCTCCCCCGATATAAGAGTGTCTCAGCCCAGGGACCCCAGGTCCAAAGGATGTGAGCTTCTGGTTCTGCTTTCTTGGTGGTATGAGGTCTGCCTGTCGCTGTGTTTGATTCTCTCTTTTGTATCTCAAAAGAGTTTGATTTAAGACACAACCTAATCTTGTAGATTGAGTCCTGCCTTATTAACATAACTGCCTTTAATCCTGCCTCATTAACGTCATAGAGGTAGGAGTTACAACCTGTAGGATAATCACATCAGATGACAAAATGATGGACAGTCACACACCACAGGGAATCATGGCCTGGCCAAGTTGACACACACTTTTGGGGGACACAAATCAATCCATAACAGGTAATAAGGAAGAAATAATCAATTAATGAAGAAGGAAACGCATTTCTTTATATACAGTCTTCACATTTGCCCATGTCTCTTAAAACTTTTTTCTAATATTCATATAACCTTACCCTTCATGTGCTCTAATCTCTTATCATTTCTCAGTATTAATAATTTATATCTCTTATTATGCATTTTACTAGACTTTCATACAGTAAGTGTAGTATTATTATTCAAATGTTGCACATGGGGAAATAACTGCAAGACACCTCTTCCCAGAGACCTAGGAGAGTTGCCATTTTTATCCAGAGATCTTGACTTAAAATACCCTCTTGGTCCATAACTCAGGCCTCACAATTTTACCAAAGCAAATACGCTAATAACTGTCATCTTGAAAAACTGTGTAGAGCACAGGATGTACTTCCATTGATTGGGAAGCGATTGAAGGGGCTTTTACTTCTGCATAGTTTACACTAGTGTGACCAACACTTTAACAAGAGATGAGAAAAGGAACTTATTTTTATATCTAGATAGAAATCTTATTAAAGGTTCAGCACAAAAATTTTTAAGGAGTGCTGTTGGCGCAACAGTTATGCACTTGGCTGCTAACAAACAGGTTGGTGATTCGAACCCACCAGCTGCCCCTCGAGAGAAAAGACCTGGGGATCTGCTCACGTAAAGATTACAGCCTAGGAAACTGGATAGGGCAGTTCTTCTCTGTTTTTTAGAGTTGCTATGAGTTGGAACTGACTTGACGGCAATAGATTTGATTTGGTTTTAGTTTGGTGGCACAATGGTTAAGTACTTGGCTGCTAACTGGAAGGTTGGCAGTATGAGCCCACACAGCAACTCCGTGGCAGAAAAGACCAGGTGATCTGCTCCCATAAAGATTACAGCCTAGGCAACTCTATGGGGCATGGCGTCTCTATGAGTCAGAATTCACTCAACGGCACACAACAACATGAGGATTTTTATGGCAAATAGTAGATGGAACCCAGGAAGGAAGCTCTTTCTACCTGAGGCAAGCAGGGAAGAATATCTGAAGAAATAATAAAGGATGTGGTGGCTTCCTGGAAGACTGTTGACAGAAGACTGGGCCTCACCTCAGGAAAACGATCAGTGGTAAAACCAAGTGAGTGTAAGTATAAATATATCCATCCAGGCAAGGAAAACCTGTGTGAGTGAGACATGGGTCCTTAGCTCAGAATCAGGCTTAGTTCCAGAATTTTTTTTTTTCTTGTACTTCAGATGAACAGAACTTGTACAGAACAAACTAGCTTCTCATTAAACAATTAGTACACTTACTGTTTCGTGACATTGGTTGCTAACCCTATGACATGTCAACACTCTCCCCTTCTTGACCTTGGGTTCCCTATTACCAGCTTTCCTGTTCCCTCCTGCCTTCTAGTCCTTGCCCCTGGGCTGGTGTGTTGTTTTAGTCTTGTTTTGTTTTACAGGCCTGTCTAATCTTTGGCTGATTGGTGAACCTCAGGAATGACTTCAGTACTGAGTTAAAAGGGTGTCCTGGGGCCATACTCTCAGGGTTTCTCCAGTCTCTGTCAGGCCAATAAGTCTGTTCTTTTTTTTTTTTTTTTGAGTTAGAATTTTGTTCTCCACTTCTCTCTAGCTCTGTCTGGGACCCTCTATTGTGATCCCTATCAGAGCATTTGGTGGTGGTAGCCGGGCACCATCTAGTTGTTCTGGACTCAGTCTGGTGGAGGCTGTGGTAGTTGTGGTCCATTAGTCCTTTGGACTAATCTTTCCCTGTGTCTTTGGGTTTTTTCATTCTGCTTTGCTCCAGATGGGATGAGACCAGTGGAGTATCTTAGATGGCCACTCACAATCAGCTCCAGAATGTGACCCAGTTACCCAGTTCTTCTGTGCTTCATTTTCCTTGCCTGTGAAATGGGGACATTACTTCTCCCGCAGGAGAGCTGTTACGCAAATGGATTCTGCTTTAAGAACGTGCGTGATGCTTGGAACCCCTGCAGTCAGAAGATTTGGACATCTCAGGGAGATTTCCTTTGCTGTGTGAATGGCTACATTTAGTTAAATTTAGTCTTGGTACATTTTCTTCTTCTTTTTTTAAATTTTATTGTGGTAAATAAAAATAGGCCCACTAAAAGAAGCTGGTCAGGCTTCAGGATGAATTACTTAGATAAATCACAAATCAGAGTGGGAAAACGAGGTGCTTTTCACCAATAGCAGCCAACAGTGTTTGCCAGAGTTAACTGCAGGCAGCCCTAGAAGTGGGGCATAGGAACTCAGAGTATGCTGAGAACACAGTTCTGTTGTGAAACTCCCCAAGACTTAGACTAATACAGATGAAAGGAGCCCTCAAGAGGCCCTTAAGCCTATGCCTCTGTCTCAATGGGAGAATGTACATTATTCAGAAAGGTGACCACATGGTAGGTTAATTGTGTGTGTGTATAATTTCTGTCATTATGGCAACCAGTGTACACACATTTTGGAAAATTAAGAGAGAATAGGGAAAAAAATCACCTATGATTCTATTCTTCTATGTATTTTTCAATTGTGTAGTTAGATTTGAATCTATTTTTTAAAAACTTATGAAAGCTATGATGAAAAGCATGGTCTTTGTAGTAGATAGCCTGGGTTTCAAATCCTGACTACAGATGTGTCCAGCGCTGAGTTTTGTGTTTGTTGGATGAGGATATTAAGCCTGTGTTATGGGTTAAATTGCATCACCCTCAAAACCTACTCCCTTCAAGATATTAAAAAAGCAGATGGGGCACAGAGAAGCCCACATGAGTGGGGAAAAGACAGACGCCACGTGGAGATCGCCAAGGAACAACTAGAACGTTAGAGAACCTGAACCAAGGACTTTTCCCCAGAGCCAACAGAGAGAGAGCGCCTTCCCCTGGAGCCAGCGCCCTAAATTCTGACTTCTAGCCTCCTAAACTGTGAGAATATAAATTTCCGTTTGTTAAAGCCCCCCACTTGCGGTATTTCTGTTATAGCAGCAGTAGAGAATTAAGACAAGCTGGTTCTTAGTTCTGCTCTGTGGGTTAAAGGAAATGCTGCTAATCAAGTGGGTGGCACAAGGCGTGACGTAGTGTGAACTCTCAATAAATAGGGCACAATTTTCCATTTCCCCTAAAAAGATATGGCAGCCTTCCACAAGCCTAATAATTGGGAAGTTTTTCTTCTTGTTTTTAAATTCTGCTTTAAATGAAAGTTTACAGAGCAAATTAGTTTCTAATTAAACAATTAATGCACAGATTGCTTTGTGACATTGGTTGCCAACCTCGCAATGTGTCAACACTCTCCCCTTTACCACCTCAGATTCCCTATTTCCATTTGTCCAGTTTTCGTGTCCCTTCCTGCCTTCTCATCTTTGCTTTTGGGTAGGTGTCCTCATTGAGTCTTGTATACCTGACTGAACTACAAAGCACCTTCCTCACACGTGTTATTGTTTGCCCTATAAAAAAGCCCGATTCTGATTCATAACGACCCTGTAGACGTGTCTAATCTTTAGGGAAGTTCTTCTTTATGTCTAGAAGAGTACTTATTTTTGCTCTATGAGTTTGTCAAAATTTCATTCCACAAATTCTTCTGTGATTTAGCAGTTGCTCCAGGAAGATCATCTTAGTACAGCTCTTTGGCAGCTTTTGTTACCTGAGTTTCCTTCAGAAATTAGACTCGGAGTCCGAGCCAAAATATACAAATGATCCTTAGGGCTTGGAGTAAGAGATGGACTCTGTCGCCCTTTAGCCAGGCGAGTGGCTTTGTTGCAGGACAGGAGATTGTAAGGGCTCGTTTGCAGGCACCACCCACAGCCATCTTGGTAATCTAGGTGATAGGTGGCTAGAGAGATGCCAAGAAACCATGGGTGGAGAGGTGTAGATCTCTCACCCCCAGTTCAAGCTTGATCCAATTTACATTCACAGCCTGGACCTCTCCTTTCTGCTCCAGACCTGTTTATCCAAGTGCTAACTTGACTCCCATGTAGAGTCCTCATCGATACCTCAGCGTTAACATGTCTAAACCAAATTTTCAGCCTGTTGAAAGGTCACCAACCTGTCTTGAGTTGTACAGTTGCCCCATCATCAAAGGAGCTGACATTAGAAGATAGCAACTTCCTGCCCATAAGGGAAAGAAAAGAGCCCCTTGGCGGGGGCTTTGGTTTTGCTTCTCCAATAAACAGATTCTTGACTCTAAAGGATAGTTAACAGGTAGCGACAGGCAGACTAGCCAGTTGGTTCACTTTCCATTGGATGAACCATTTTGCACTCTCTCCTCTATTGCTGCTTAGAGTAAAACACTGAGAAGGACAAGTGCATGAATCCTTTGACTCAGCAGTTCTAATTGTAGGACTTTATGCTGCAGATATATTTATGAATGAATGAATTGGCCTATGTGTGATGTACGGATCAGTATTCTGATTGGCCAAAATTGGAAACAAGAAAAATGTGCAGAAGAGACATCTGTACAACCCCTATCATTTAGCTATACTCACACGCTTACCCTTTTGGGGACTTCGTTGCCTTCAGCGCCGCTGGCTTCTGTCTGAAATTGTTTTCCTTCTGCCTGAAGACCTCTGTTTAGTACTTCTTTTAATACCAGTCTACCTGTTGCTGTCAGTCAATTCCAACTCATAGCGACCCTATAGGACAGAGTAGAACTACCCCATAGGGTTTCCAAGGAGCGCCGGGACCTTTTGGTTAGCAGCCAAATGCTTAACCACTGCACCACCAGGGCCTCAATACAGGTCTACGAGTGATAAATTGTCTCGGTTTTAATTTATCCTGTAGAGTCTTTACTTCTCCTTTATATTTTAAGAATATTTTTCACTAGGTTGAAAATTCTGGATTGGTAGTTGTTTTCTTTCAGCACCTTCGATATGGAGTTGCATTGGTTTTTGGCTTTCATTTTTTTGGTTACAAAGTCGGTTATCAGTCTTATTGCACTTTTGAAAATCATGTGTTTAAACCTTTTCTCCGGATGGTTTAAAATTTTTTCTCTTTGAGTTTCACCAGTTTGACTATGATGTGTCTAGGTTTGATTTTTCTTTGCGTTTATTTGGTTGGGGTTTGTAGATCTTTTTGAATCTGAAGCTTTGCTATTTCTGTCAAACATAGTAGTTTAAATGTTCCTTCTGCTGCCATGTTTCTCACCTCCTCTGTGTTTATGTTTCTTTACATCGCTACATGGTTTTCTGGAGAAACTTTTTTTTTTTCTTAAACAGTCCCCCCGCCCCTCCCACCGCCCAAAAAAAGTCCTCGGTATTTACCGTTGTTCTTCTGGGGAACGTTGCTGCCTCCTCAGTAGGTGGCGACTGTGTCAGAAGGGAAACTCATTTGTATAATGATATGATGAGGGTGGAGAGAGAAGCTGGCTTAGATGCTAGCAACATTGAGTAACCTTCTCTCAGACTCTTAAGTCATCTAATAAATTGTTCTTCCGTATTTAGAGGAATTTTCCAAGTGAAAGGGGTTTGGGACTCCCCTGTGAGGAAGAAACATAAGTTCCACAGCTTGTTAATAAGAGGCAAGCTTCTCTGGTAGTCTTCTCTGGTAGTCATGTTTCCACCTGTTGAATCAGTTTTGCAGAAGTTACACGTTCACGGCCCATCTCTTTATGAGAAGAGGTGGGAAATATGAGCCACTCTGAAACCGGAAGTAATCTATCATGAGGCCTCCAGCTGAAGAACTTCTGAGGAATTTATTCCTGACTTTCTCCCTCAAAGCGTGTATGCATGTACATCTATGTGTGGAGAAACACCCACACAACGTACATACCCACACCAGTTGCTGTTGAGTGTATTCTGACTCACGGCAACGTGGTGTGTGTGTCAGAATAGAACAGTGCTTCATAGGGTTTTCAGCGGCTTTGATCTTTTGGAAGCATATGGCCAGGACTTTCTTCCAAGGTGCCTTTGGGTGCATTGAAACTGTCAGCCTTTCTTTTAGCAGCCGAGCGCTCAACTGCTTGCACTGCCCAGGGGCTACACACACACACACACACACACACACATTTGCTACAGAAATCAATTTGTAGCCTATTAAATTTAAAAGTGTACTTTACTAAGATATCTGAGGGTGCATCTCAGAAAAACCCTTAGATCACGTTTAGGTGGTCAACTCCAGCCATTTTCAGACCTTATGTGTCCTGTGCACTAGGATCCAAGCCTATATTCGGATTATTCACGGCCAGTGTTTCTGCATACAACAAGTTAAAAAATGAGCTTATTTTTTTAAAATCCTAAACTGCCCTAACCTCGTAATTTGAGAAGTTTGGGGGGCAGCATTCTTTTTTTTTTCAGTTGTACTTTAGGTGAAGGTTTCTCATTCAAAAATTTATACACAAATTGTTTTGTGACATTGGTTGCAATCTCCACAATATGTCAGCATTCTTCCCCTTTCCCTCCCCCCTCCCCGGGTTCCCTGTGTCCATTCGTTCAGGTTTCTTGTCTCTTCTAGCCTTCTTGTCTTTGCGTTTGGGCAGATGTTGCCCATTTAGTCTTGTATACTTGATTAAACTAAGAAGTACATTCCTCACGGGTATTACTGTTTGTTTTATAGGCCTTTCTAAACTTTGGCTGAAAGGTGGACTTCGGGTGTGGCTTCAGTTCTGAGTTAGCAGGGTGTCTCAGTGGCCGTAGTGTCGGGTGGTTCCTTTGGTCTCTCTCAGACCAGTAAGTCTGGTCTTTTTTTTCTGTGTGTGAATTTGAATTTTGTTCTACATTTTTCTCCCATTCTGCACAGGGACCCTCTAGTGTGATCCCTGTCAGAGCTGTCGGTGGTGGTAGACAGGCACCGTCTAGTTCTTCTGGGCTCAGGCTGTTAGAGGCTATGGTTCATGTGGTCCATTAGTCCTTTGGACTTATATTTTCCTTGTATCTTTGGTTTTCTTCATTCTCCTTTGCTCCAGATGAGATGGGACCAATAGATGTATTTTAGATGGCTGCTTGTAATCTTTTATGGCCCCAGATACTACTCACCCAAGTAGGATATAGAACATTTTCTTTAAGAACCATGTTATGCCAATTGACCTTGATGTCCCCTGAGACTTTGGTACCCAGTCCTCAGCACCAGTAACTCGGTCCCTCAAGCAGTTTGGATGTGTCAAGAAACTTCTACGACTTTGCTTTGGTCAAGTTGTCCTGACTTCCCCTATATTGTGTGTTGTTTTTCCCTTCACCAAAGTTAACACTTGTCTATTTTTTTTTTACTATCTAGTTAGTGATTTCCCCTTCCCATCTCTCCCCTCCCTTGTAACCATCAAAGATTATTTTTTTCTGTGTGTAAACCTTTTCTTGGATTTTTATAATAGTGGTCTCATACAATATTTGTCCTTTTGTGATTGACTTATTTCAGTCAGCATAATGACCTCCAGATTTGTCCAGGCTGAGAGATCTTTCTCAGATTCATCATTGTTCTTCACTGTTGCATAGTATTCCGTTGTGTGTATGTACTATAATTTTTTTGATCCATTCATCTGTTGATGGGCATCTAGGTTGTTTCCATCTTCTTGCTATTGTGAATAATGCTGCAATGAGCATGGGTGTGCATATGTCTATTTGTGTGGCCACTCTTATTTCTCTAGGATATATTCCTAGGAGTTAGATTGCCGAATCAAATGGTAGTTCTATTTCTAGTTTTTTAAGGAAGCGCCATATCGTTTTCCATAGTGATTGTACCATTTTACATTCCTACTAGCAGCGTATAAGAGTTCCAGTCTCCCACCATTGTAACTCAGTACTGAACTCATTCCTGAGGTTCACCCTTCAGCCAAAGATTAGACAGACCCATAAAACAAAACGAGACAAAAGGGGCACACCAGCCCAGGGGCAAGGACGAGAAGGCGGGAGGGGGCAGGAAAGCTGGTAACGGGGAACCCAAGGTCGAGAAGGGGAGAGTGTTGACATGTTGTGGGGTTGGCAACCAGTGTCACAAAACAGTAAGTGTATTAATTGTTTAATGAGAAGCTAGTTTGTTCTGTAGACCTTCATCTAAAGCACAATAATAAATAAAAAAGAAACAAAAAGTTCCAATCTCCCCACAACCTCTCCAACATTTGTTATTTTCTTTTTTTTTTTTTTTTTATTTGTGCCAGAAATGCTGGGGTGAGATGGTCTCTCATAGTGTTTTGATTTGCATTTCTCTAATGGTTAGTGCTCACGAGCAATTTCGTCACGTGTCTGTTAGCCACCTGAATATCTTCTTTAATGAAGTGCCTGTTTGGGGGCAGCATTCTTTCACTGCTTGCTTGTTGTAAGTCATCTTTAGTCCTAAACCATGGCTATTTTGCTTTTGCAAGGTTTAGCTATACCATAGAGCCTTGGTGGCACAGTGGTTAAGAGCTCAGGCCGCTAACAAAAAGAGTGGCAGTTCGAATTCAGTTGCTTCTTGGAAACCCTATGGGGCAGATCTACCGTGTCTATGAGTTGGAATTGACTTGACAGCAGCACGTAGTTAAACCATATGCTTGTGTTTGCCACCCACAAATGCCTATAATTATTGTTTATTACCAGCTGTGTGCTTTACACTGTGTGTTCGTTGAGGGTTTGGTAGTCAGTTGTTAGCTACTAAAACGATATGTTAGCTTTTTTTTAGCTTACCCCTTTCACTGTTGTTTGGAACATGTCAGATTTAGGGAAACCTCAGGCTTCCCCCAAACCTCTTTAAGGACTTCTATGCAAGCTTTTTTCCTTGAATCTTTTTTAAAATTCTTCCAACTATTTTGGCTACTGGCCATACATACAGTGAAAGAATTTTCTTCCTAGGGTGGAAGCCAGAGCGCAGCCTTTGGGCACTTTGGTCCTTGGCAGAGCTGCTGGTGTAGTCCATGGAGCCCATTGTGCACGTAGGGATTCGTGAGCATCTTTGCCAGCTAGAGCTTTCTGGAAAGGTGCCTATGTCCACAGCCTAGCCCCTTCATTTTACATGGGACAAAACAAAGACCCAACCTGGTTAGCTAATTAACCTGAATTCCAACAGCTGGCAAATGGCAAAATCCAGGATTGAGCCACTGAGTTTTTGCTCTCTTTGTCTTTGCTCCTCTGTTGTTGCTGTTAGGTGCCGTTGAGTTGGTTCTGACTCCTAGTGACCCTGTATGCAACAGAATGAAACACTGTCCAGTCCTGCGCCATCCTCACAATCATTGTTATGCTTGAGCCCATTGTTGCAGCCACTGTGTCAATCCATCTCAATGAGGGGCCTCCTCTTTTTCACTGACCCTATACTTTACCAAGCATGATGTCCTTTTGCAGGGACTGATCCTTCCTAATAACCTGTTCAAAGTACATGAGACAAAGTCTCTCCACCATGCTTGTTTCTAAGGTGCATTCTGGCTGTACTTCTTCCAAGACAGACTTGCTCATTCTTCTGGCAGTCCATGGTATATTCAGTATTCTTTGCCAGCACCATAATTCGAATGCATCGATTCTTTTTGGTCTTCCTTATTCATTGTCCAGCTTTCACATGCATATGAGGCGATTGAAAACACCATGGCTTGGGTCAGGCACACCTTAATCCTCAGAGTGACATCTTTGCTTTTCAACACTTTAAAGAAGTCTCTTGCAGCACATTTGCCCAACGCAAATACTTGGGCAACCAACTGGAAGAGATCCGTATTTGTATTTGCTTTTCTAGCCACATCTATTGTAAAGAAGCAGGGTGGTGTGATAACTGAAATACTTGAGGTAGGAATGAGGAAACTGCATACCTAGGTGCCATGAGATGGTGAAGGTGCTTGAAAGTCATTGTCTTCCTTTCCATCAGGCTTTCCTTCCAAAAAAAAAAAAAAAATCCTATTCAAATATCCCTTTGTCTCAGAAATTTCAGAAGCACTCTTAGGCTGAATTAGTAGTTCCCTTTTCTGCTCACAGAGTCCTTGGGTGGTACAAACAGTTAATGTACTCCAAAAGGTTGGAGGTTCAAGTCCACCCAGAGGCTCCGCTGAGGAAAGGCCTGGTGATCTATTTCCAAAAAGTCAGCCATTGAAAACCCTGTAGAGCAGAGCTTTACTCTGGCACACATGGGGTTGCCATGTGTTGGAGTTGACTCAAAGCCAACTGTTTTTTTTTTTGGCTTTCTTTGCTCACAGGCACTGTGCACATTACTGTATTATAGTTATTGTAGTTTTCAGTTCAGTTTTCATCTGCTCTCTCCCCTCAACCCTCCAGCCACCCATCTACCCACCCACCCACCCATGCCACCGGACGGAGCTTCCCGGGAGCAGCAAGTGTCTTCCTCTACCTCATCCCCCACCCGCCTCGTGCTTGTCTGAGAGTCTGGAGCTTTGTAAGCCAGACATGCCTGATGAACGGATGAATGAATGAATGAACAAACACACCCCTCTCTCTTAGTCTTCCACTATCAGTGAATCTTATGCTTTTGTGGGCATAAAACTCACCTGAAGTTTCTGGTTAAAAGTGCAGTTTAGCAGGAGATGCTGATTCAGGGCTGGGGCAGTGGGGCGGGGGGGGGGCGAGGGGGTGGGCAGGTCCAGGACTGCATTTTTATGAAGCAGCTGATGGTTGGATGCAAACAGTTGGGAAGGTCTGCTCTTTCATTTGTTTCACTGGTTCTTCGTCCTGACTGGGTACCCAGTTATCTGTTGATAAAAACAGAGAGCTTCTTGATCCACCCTTGACCCACCATTCTGACCCCCTAGTATGAGTGTGGATATTTTAAACAAACCTCAATGCTCCGTTCCCGTAAACTGGGAAAATAAAGACAATAATACTTATAGTGCACTTTGAGCTCCTTAGAAGAAGGGTATCCTAGCTGTCTTGGTTCTCTAGTGCTGCTATCACAGAAAAACCACCAGTGGGTGGCTTCAACACACAGAAATTTACTTTCTCACAGTTTAGGAGGCTGGAAGCAGAATTCAGGACGCTCACTCTAGGGGAAGACGCTCTCTGTTGGCGCAGGGGGAAAATCCTTGTTTCAGCTTCTCTAGCTGTCTTCTTGGCATTCTTTGGGTATTTCCACATGGCATCTGTCTTTCCACCATCAGTGCATGCTTCTCTGTGCCTTTTCTGCTCTTTTTATATCTCAAAAGTGGGTAGGTTTAAGACACACCCTACATTGGAATGGCCTCGTTAACATGACAAAGAAAACTATTCCCAAGTGGGATTACTTCTACAGGTTACAGGGGTTAGGAATCCAACACAGATTTTTGGGGGCCACAATGCATCCTGTAACACTAGCTCATCAAGAATCTTGAATATACCACGAACTGCCAAAAGAACGAACAAATCTGTCTTGGAAGAAGTACAACCAGAATGGTCCTTAGAAGCAAGGATGGTGAGACTATGCCTCACATACTTCGGACAGGTTGTCAGGATGGACCAGTGCCTGGAGAAGGACATCATGCTTGGTACAGTAGAGGGTCAGCGGAAAAGAGGAAGACCCTCAACAAGATGGATTGACACAGTGACTGCAATAATGGGCTCAAGCATAACAACGATTGTGGGGGTGGTACAGGACTGGACAGTGTTTCACTCTGTTGTGCATAGGTTCGCTATTGAGCTGGAACCACCTCAACGGCACCTAACAACAACAACACATAGTTTTTAAAAACTCCAAGTAGTTCTCCCATGTCTGCATATTATTTTATTTGTATACATCTTTTTTTTTTTTTTTTTTAATTAGGAATTTAAGAAAATTTTCAGGAGAAAGAGCTGTTACTAAAGTTATGTGATTACTGAGAGGACTTCTGATCCTTACGGTGTACTTACACATACACTGGAACGTATTTGTATTTGGTTCCTTATACAACTGTTTGTTGTTGTTAGCTGTTGTCCAGTTGGCTACAACTCAAGGTGACCCCGTGTACAACAGAATGAAACGCTGCCTGGTCCTGTGCTGCCTTCATGATTGTGCTTGAGTCCATTGTTCGAGCCACTGTGTATTTTGAGTTTCTCAAGGAGAAGGAGCCCTAGTGGCACAGTGCTTAAAGCACTCGGGTGCAAACCAAAAGGTCGGGGGTTCAAACCCACCAGCTACTCTGAGGGAGAAAGATGTGGCAGTCTGCTTCCATAAAGATTTAGAATCTTGGAAACCCTACTGGGCAGTTCTACTCTGTCCTGGAGGTTCCTTATGGGTTGGAATCAACTCGATGGCAATGGGTTTTTTGGGTTCAACCTAGGGGGCTCATCTTCCAGCACTATATTGCACAATATACTGTTATGATCTATAGAGTTTTCCTTGGCTAATTTTTGGAAGTAGATTGCCAAGCCTTTCTAGTCTGTCTTTGTCTGGAAACTCTACTGAAACCTGTCTACTATGAGTACCCTACCGGTGTTTGAAACACCGGTGACAGAGCTTCCAGCATCACGTCAACACGCGAGCCCCCCAGTGTGACAAACTGAGAGACCACGGCGGCACTATTGTTTACTTGTAACTTATTTTGTATGCAAGTTTTCACGGCCAGCCTAATTCATATATTTGTCATTTTAAATGCAAAATGGAATTAAATATACTTTGGTTATTTTCAGTGATTTGCTCTCATATGTAGCATTCTTATGCTCATTTCTGCTCAAATTATGTTTTTGTTTGCATGAATTCTTTGGGGGTGGATTCTCCAAAGTGAGATGGTGAGATGAAAGAGTGGTGTTGTTAGGTGCCATTGAGTCGGTTCTAACTTAAAGCAACCCCATGTATGACAGAATGAAACACCGGTGCCTAGTCCTCCGCCATCCTCACAATCATTGCTATGTTTGAGCCTGTTGTTACAGCCACTTTTTGAGGGTCTTCCTCTTTTTCACCGACCCTCTATTTTACCAAGCTTGATGTCCTTCTCCAGGGACTGGTCCCTCCTGATAACATGTCCAAAGTACACGAGACAAAGTCTTGCCATCCTTGCTTCTAAGAAACATTCTCGCTATAATTCTTCCAAGACAGATTTGTAGGCCCTCTTTGTAGGCCCTGTCTGCCAGTTGCCATTGAGTCGATCTGTCTGTGACCCTGTGTGTGTCAAAGTAGCCCTGTGCTCTGTAGGGTTTTCAATGGCTAATTTTTCAGAAGTAGATCACCAGGCCTTTCTTCCGGGGACCTCTCGGCTAGCAGCCAAGCCTGTTAACCTTTTGCACCACCCAGGGACTTGAGGACCTCAAGATACTTTATTGTGAAGTTCTTCAAGTGACAACAAAGCAATTCTTTCCCATGTGGGGCGACTCATCACTTTCACTTTAAGGACAGACAGTTCATCTCCATATTTCACAATTTTGCAGTGGCAGTTTTACTTACCTTTTGTATAACTGGTTCTTTGTGGATGGGAAACAAGATTGGCGTGAGGTACGGGATCGGGCTTGAGATATCAGGGAAGAAGATCAGTTGTGAAACTCTGAGTTAGAAAACTCTTACTTGGAGGGATGGAAAAGAAATGCCAGTTGATCCTGTTTAAGAAGGAATGGAGAGCAGGCACATTCTGATTTCAGCATGACAAGAACACTGTGCTTTGGCTCAGGACAGTAGATTTAGCCTCAAAATGAAAGCAAAAACCTGTCATCCTGTGCCACCCTTTGATTCTCTCACAGTGCCATTTCCTCTCTGAACACGTTCAGCTATCTCCACCAGCCTCTGCTCCACAACAGGAAGGTTTTAGGGTGGCCATGAAACAAACATGCATTATTTGAGAGATCTTAGGGGAAAACCCTGGAAGCAGAAGTCTCAGGAGAAGTCAGTCTTGTCTGTGAATGGAGCAGCTTGACCACACAAGAGGGCATTTGCTTGGTTGTCTTGGTCCTTGTGACTTATGGCCATCACCTAAAGGGAGTAAATAAATGATTGCACCTTTGGTTTGGGTTTCTCTGGTGCCCAACACAAGATGCAATGTCGTTTATGCCAGATGGATCTTTATAGTGGCCTAAGGAGCCCTGGAGCACAACAGCAGCAAGTACTCAGCTGCTAACTGAAACATTGATCTTTTGGACCCACCCATCGGCTCCTCAGGAGAAAGGCCCTGGCGATCACCTTCCATAAAGATTATATCCAAGAAAACTCTATGGTGCAGTTCTACTCTGTCACATGGGGTTGCTGTGAGTTGGAATTGATTCAGTGGTGTATAACCACAACAACAATCTGGTGATTTCAATGTTGGTAACTGTCTGTTATGGATTGACTTGTGCCCCCCAAAAATGTGTGTCAACCTGGCTAGGCCATAAGTCCCATATTGTGTGGGTATTCACCATTTTGTGATGTGATATAATTATCTTATGAGTTGCAAATCCTAACCTCTATGATGTTAATGAGGCAGGATTAGAGGCAGTTATGTTAATGAGACAGGAATCAATCTACAGAATTAGTTGTTTCCTGAGTCAGTTTCTTTTGAGATATGAAAGAAAGAAGGGAGCAGAGGAGGGGGACCCCATACCGCCAAGAAAAAAAGAACCAGGAGAAAAGCACATCCTTTGCACCTGTGCTGAGAAGCTCCTAGACCAGGGTAAGATTGATAACAAGGACCTTCCTCCAGAGCCAACAGAGAAAGAAAGCTTTCCCCTGGAGCTGGTGCCCTGAATTAGGACTTCTAGCTTTGTAAAATGAGAGAATAAATTTCTTTTTGTTCAAGTCACCCTCTTGTGGTATTTCTGTTATAGCAGCACTAAATAACTAAGTCAGAATTTGGTACCGGGAGTGGGGTGCTACCCTAATAGATACCTACAATGTGGAAGTGGTTTTGGAATTCAGTAATGGGTAGAAGCTGGAAAGAGTTTTAAAGTATCTAATGGTAAAAGCCTAGCTTGCCTCAAAGAGACTGTTGGTGGAATTATGGATATTAAAAACAATTTTGGTGAGGACTCAGAAGAAAGTGAGGAGAGCTGTAACACCAGAGAAGGCACAGATGGTGAGGAGTAGCAGCAAAGAAATGGCAGTAAGAGAACTGGGAGACGGGCATGCCATGGCACTGGAGCTGACCTACGGAGTGAGAGAGCTGAGTGCCTTCAGGCAGGAGGCTTCCTGGTAAAGTGAAGTGCCTCTGGGCACCTATCAGTGGAGCTAGGCTTGCTGACCCATGGAGGAAGACAGCTGAGTGCCTTCTGGCCGAGGTTTGCTGGTGGAGTGGGATGCCTCCAGGCACTTATTGGTAGAGCTAAAGAGCTTTGGAACACTTGCCTGAGCCAGACAGATGCCAGGCTGGCCCAAGATGCCCAAGGGGCCAAAAGTTCAAGGGAACAGGAAGCAAAAGCTGAAGAGACAAGGAGCACAGAAAGCAGAGCTGCCTCGGTCTCAAAGGGTAGGACCACAGCCTCTGGGGTCCCAAAGACGGAGCCATGGCTGCTAGGTCTCAAAAGGTGGGGCCATAGCTTCCTCGATTTCAAAGAGTCAGATCTTCACAAACTTGATTCTGGAGTGTGGGGCTGCCATTCACGAATGCCAGCACGATGCGGCTGGATCCACTGTCCAAAGCTGAGGGGGCGGGGCTGCCATGTCCAAGGCGCAGAAGAACAGGGGCCTGCCTGGGCCAAGGGGGTAGGCTCACTACTCGGACAGATTAAGAGAATGGGTACGCCCAAATCCAAGGGAGCAGAGTTGCCATCCCAGTGGGCTTGGAAGGTGGAGCTGATGCCCAGGGCCGAAGGGCCTCCACCCAGAATCCAGAGAGTTTGGAGGACAGGGCCATTGCCTAAATGGTCTCAGAGAACAGAGAATTATTTTCAAGCTTTGAGAGCTAATGTAGTGTGTTCTGCTGACTTGCTAGGTGCCTGTTATCCTGTCTTTCCCTCCAATTTCTCCCATTTGTAATGAAAATGTCTAGCTTGTGCCTGTTCCACCATTGTACTTTGAAAGCAGATAACTTGTATTCTAGATTTCACAGATGAAGAGGAATTTTGCCCCAGGATGGAATTTGTGCTTGGAGTTGATTTAAGACTTTAGGGATGATATGATGAGGTGAATGTGTTTTACATGTGGCAAGGACATGAATTTTGGGGGGCCAAAGGGTGGAATGTTATGGATTGAATTGTGTCTCACAAAAATGTGTGTCAACTCAGCTAGGCCATGATTCCCAGTACTGTGTGGTTGTCCACCATTTTGTGATCTGATGTGATTAACCTATGCGTTGTAAATCCAAACCTCTATGATGTTAATGAGGCAGGATTAGAGGCAGTTATGTTAATGCAGCAGGACTCAACCTACAGGATTAGCTTGTATCTTTAGTCAGTCTCTTTTGATATATGAAAGAGAGAAGCAGGCAGAGAGGAGGGGGACCCCATACCACCAAGAAAGAAGAGCCAAGAGCAGAGAGCGTCGTTTGGACCCAGGGTCCCTGCACAGAGAAAATCCTAGACCCAAGGGAAGATTGATGATGAGGACCTTCCCCCAGAGCCGACAGAGAGAGAAAGCCTTCCCCTGGATCTGATGCCTTGAATTAGGGCTTCTAGCCTTATAAAAAAAAAAAAAATTTAAGTTTTTAAATTTTAACAGTTAAAAAAAAAAAAAGTTAAACATAGAGTTACCATATGACCTAGCTATTCCACTTCTAGATATATACCCAAGAGAAATTAAATGTATGTCCACATAAAAACCTGTACACAAATGTTCACAGCAGTATTATTCATAATACCCAACAGATGGAAACAACACTAATGTCCAACATTATGCTAAGTGAAAGAAACCCGACAAAAAACTACATATTTTATGATTTCTTTTTGTTAAAGCCATCCATTTGTGATATTTCTGTTATAGAAGCACTAGGTAACTAAGACTCTGACTTGTAATGAAAATCAGTGTATAGAATGTTTAGTAGAGAATTAGAGACAAATTCTGACATTTTCCCTCCATTCCTGACTGTCTGTTGTACTAAATTTGGTAACTTTTGCCTTCAACTTTTGTCTCTATAGAAGAATACTTACTTCATGTGTGCATACATAAGTATATATATGTGTATACACACATGCACACGTATATATATATGGAGCCCTGCTGGCTTGGCTGCTAACCAAAAGGTTGGCAGTTTGAATCCACCAGCCGCTCCTTGGGAACCCTATGTTCTATAGTGTCTCTATGAGTTGGAATCAACTCAACGGCACATAACAACAAATATATATATACATTTATATATATATAATTCATGGACATTTCCTATAAATGGAATCATATAACATGTAGTTTTTTGGTCTGGTTTCTTTCACTTAGCATAATGTTGGACATTAGTGTTGTTTCCATCTGTTGGGTATTACGAATAATACTGCTGTGAACATTTGTGTACAGGTTTTTATGTGGACATATATTTCATTTCTCTTGGGTATATACCTAGAAGTGGAATTGCTAGGTCATATGGTAACTCTTTGTTTAACTGTTTTTTTTTTAACTGTGGAAGAATATATATATAATACAACGTTCGCCAATTCAACTTTTTTTTTCCCTATGTTTAACTTTTTGAGGAAGTAACAGATGGCTGCACTATTTTGTATTCCTGCCAGCAATGTATGGGGGATCCGATTTCTCTGCATCCTTGCCAACACTTGTTATTGTCCATCTTTTTGGTCACATCCTAGTGAGTGTGAAGTGGTATCTCATTGTGGTTTTGATTTACACTTTCCCGATGGCTAATAGAATACTTCCTTTTTACCCTCCTATTTTCTAATAGTTTTTGAAATTGAAGAAAGAAAATGCTGCAGGAAATGAAGGAATATAATTAGTGCTGGCTGTGTAACTTTCTCTAGGGCATCAAGTTCCATTGCCTCATACTGCAAGGGGCCACCAAGAGCGGGAATGTGCCCCAGCTGTTTTCTTCCATGCTTGTATCCATTCACCATCCGGAATCCTGGGAGGGAGAGATGATTGTCCTGCTCAGGTCAGGTGCCCGCCCCTTTGGTCTCTAGCTCTGCCTGGACAATGTACAATGGAAGTGGGGAACTCCTGCAAGGAAATTAAGGTGCTCTTGGGAAGGGATACCAAAAAGGTAAACATTAAAAAACAAAAACGGTTGCCATGATGTTGATTCTGACTCATGGCAATGCCATGTGTGTCGGAGTAGAGCCGTGCTCCATAGGGTTTTCAGGCCTGTGACTTTTTGGCAGCAGATTGCCAGACCTTTCTTCTGAGGTACCTCTGGGTGGACTTGAACTTCCAACTTTTGGTTTAGTAGTTGAGTGTATTAACCATTTGTACCACCCAGAGACGCCTTGGGAAGGGAGAATGAATACCACATTTGGAACCAAAATCCAGACTTCCTACTCCTCTGTGTACTCCATTGCCACAGTTGGCAGCCAAGCAGACCATGTTAGAAAGCTTATTATCCGAGTCATTAATAATTATGCCTCAGCACACGTTATAATGGAGAAAATAAAATACGCCTTACTAAAAAACACATGATTTTTAAAATTTCTCTGTCCCTTCTTGGGTGTACAGCATGCTTCAAAAATATGATCTCATTATTTGATTCTTAGTAATCTCTTCTGGGGGCCTCGATGGTGCAGTGGTTAAGAGCTTGGTAGCTAACCCAAATGTCATTCATTCAAATCCACCAGCCCCCCCTTGGAAACCCTAGGGGGCAGTTCTACTCTGTCTTATAGGGTCACTATGAGTAGGAATTGACTCGATGGCAACGGGTCTGGGTTTTTTGTTTGTTTTTGTTTAATCTCTGCTGGTTTCTAGTTATATTGCATAGAGGTATTAATAGTGTATGCCTCAGCCTCTTTGTGGTTTGCATATGCTTTTGTGAACTAGCCTGACTCTCCAACCACCAACAACTGATTTAGTGAGAAAACGTTTTCTGAGTTCCAAACATAGAACTGACAACGAGTGCCCTGAAGTCAACATGTTTGTGAGCTGGGTGTGGGCAGGCTCGTACCAGGACTTGGGAGGAGATGATAGGAAACAACCTTCTCTCCTGTGCCTGGTTCCAGGCTACCAGGGGTGTTGGCTGAGGATTCAGCAGTGTCAATATGGGTGACATGAAGGACCACTCCACTGGAAGCAGTTTTGAATGAATAACCCAAAACCCAAACCGGTTGCTGTTGAGTCTATTCAAACTCATAGCAACCCTAAAGGACAGTGTAGAACTGCCCCCCAGGGTTTCCAAGGAGCAGCTGGTGGATTCAAACTGCCAACCTTTTTAGTTAGCAGTCGAGCTCTTAACCACTGCGCCACCAGGGCTCCTGAATGAATAAAGTCCTTAGGAATTCCCTAAGTAAATTGCATCTAAGGGATCTGCAGGAAGGTTGTTGTTGGTGTTAGGCGTCCTCAAGTCAACTCCAACTCATGTCGACTTCACGTACAACAGAAGGAAACGCTGCCCAGTCCTGCAAAGCCATCTTTGTGATCTCTGGTATGTTTGAGCCCATTGATGTGGCTCCTGTGTCAGTCCATCTCACTGCATGTTCATTTATCAGTTGTCTAGCGCTCTGTGTCTAGCAGGCAGCTCACCAGAAGGGTTCAGCTTCTTGAAATGAGAATTGTTGTTATTAGGTGCCATCAAGTCAGTTCTGACTCACAGCCACACCCCAGGTACAATGGAATGAAACACTGCCCGGTCCTGCGCCATCCTCACAATCGTTACGTTTGAGTCCATCGTTGCAGCCACCGTGTCGATCCATCTCATTGAAGTTCTTCCTCTCTTTCGCTGACCCTCTATTTTACCAAGCATGATGTCCTTCTCCAGGGACAGATCCCTCCTGATAACATGTCCAAAGTAGGTGAGATGAAGTCTCACCATCCTTACTTCTAAGGAGCATTCTGGCGTACTTCTTCCAAGACAGATTTGTTTGTTCTTCCGGCAGTCCATGGTGTATTCAATATTCTTCACCAACAGAATAATGAGAATGACTGGACCAAAATGGCGGCTTAGGATTTAAAGGACCCTCTTGGGTTTCTGAATAAATGTCCTCAGGTAGAGACAATTTCTCCAAATGTCCTGGAAGTACTTTTTCTGAGTGTTTTTGGGGGGGGGCCCAGACTCCTCCTTATGCCATGATCCTTTAAGTATTGGGCAGGAGCCATGATGGCTGGCATCCCAGCCTCTGTGAGTTACACCAGAGTATGGCCTATCAGACAGACACTACCAGTGTGTCCACTAAGGACATTTCAGGGGGTGCTGCCTGGAGCCCAGCCAAGGTCCAGGGTTTATGACATGGTACCACAGGTTGTATCTGTAATTCTAATAACTCTTAAAAAACAATCACCTCATTTAGTTTTTCTCTTTCAATCCAAGGTATTCTTCAGCAGAAATTAGGAAGCAGTTCACTCTCCCACCAAACCTCGGTCAGTGCCCTCGACAGAGCATCAGCACCTCCGGCTTCCCCTCCCTCCAGCTAGTAAGTATGAGTCGCAGGCGTGCTTTGCGAACGGTCAAGGGCAGAGCTGCCAGCTTGTACCTTTGCTGCTTGAATTGCCGTAGGTCTTCCAAGGCCACCTTACACTATCCAGTGGCCACCCCATGGCTCCACGCCTGATTACTGACCTCAGGCAGTTTCCCTCTCTCCTTCCGCAACCTGGACTTAGAGTGGAAATTGGACCTCCGGGGCTGTGGTTCTGAAGCTTCTGGACCTAGTGGGTTGCCGAAAACAAAACAAAACAAACCAGTTGGTGTCGAGTTGATTCCAGCTCTTGGTGACCCATGTGTTTCAGAGTAGAACTGTGCCCTGTAGGGTTTCCAATGGCTGATTTTTTGGAAGTAGATCACCAAGCCTTTCTTCCGAGGCACCCTCTGGGTGAACTTGAGCCTCCAACCTTTTCGTTAGTAGCTGAGCACTTAACCGTTTGGGCCACCCAGGGACTTCTAGTGGGTTCACAGGCTTCATAATCACCCAAATTATGGCTCATATTTTTTTGGGGGGAGAGACTAGCTTGGAATCTTGCCACTCTTTATAGCATACTTTTATTGGAAGAACATATTTCAAAGTCCCAAAAGCCAAGTTACAACCTGTCATTGTTTTTTTTTATTTTTATTGTACTTTAGATGAAGGTTTACAGAACAAACTAGTTTCTCATTAAACAGTATACACATTGTTCTATGACATTGGTTAATGACCCCATAACATGTCAACACTCTCCAAACCCTCATTTTTTTAAATAGTTTTTTAAGGTAAAATTTACATATAATATAATTCACTCATTTTTCACAGCTTGATGAATTTTGGAATTTATAGTCATTTACCACAGTCAGGACATAAAACAGCTCCTTTGCCCTAAAAAAACCCCGTGCCCCTTTGCAGTGATCTCCTATCCCAAGCCCTGGCCCCCGGCAGTCACTGGTCACTATAATTTTGCCTTTTCTGGAACGTCATATAACCAAAATCTGGAATCATGCAGTATGCATAAACCTTCAGTTTTGAAACACATTCTCTTTTTTTAAGTTGAAAATTGCCTTGTTGTTGTTAGCTGCCACATGGAGTCAACTATGACACGACAAAATGCTGCCTGGTCCAGGACCATCTTCACAATTGCCGGCATGTTCAAGCCCATCACTGCAGCTATTGTGACAATCCACCTCACCGAGGCACTCTCTTGCCCTCACTGGCCCTCTACTTACCAAACATGATGTCCTCCTGCAGTAACTGATCCTTTCTGATGATGCGTCCAAAGCGAGAGAGTCAGACAGTGTTCTGTTGTGATCCTTAAGGATTTCATTGGCTCATTTTCAGAAGCAGATCACCAGGCCTTTCTTCCTAGTCTGTCTTAGTCTGGAAGCTCTGCTGAAACCTGTCCACCATGGGTCAACCTGCTGGTATTTGAAATACTGGTAGCATAGCTTCAAGTATCACAGCAACAGGCAAGCCACCACAGAATGATAAACTGACAGATGGGTGGTGATAAGATTGCCTGCATTTTTATATTAACACCAATCGTTGAATTAGGTTGCTTACATGTGTTATATTATTTGCGGACTAAACGCCAGACATGTGCCAAGTGGGGGTAAATCTGACTTAACTGAGATGGTTTGTAAAACCAGAAGTGAGCACTGGCTTCCTGTGCGAGAGCGCTACAACCACCTCGGTGTTCACTTCCTCACGCTCGGCACTGCAGCTCTTTCTTGCTCTAGCAGTTATCTTGAGGAGGCTAGGTTAGTTGTTTTTTCTTTTTCCCCCCTCACTTACTACTTCAAAACCACTTCTGCTCTTAGAGATTTTGTAACCTTCCACTGTTTCCTGTGGCCGCCATTTTGTCAGCCTGTACCAATTTAAACGCCGTGTAACTGTGTTTCTTTCCAAGGTATGTGTACTGGAGCGATTTATGATATTTCAGTAGGATCATTTGTGTGTTGGGTCGTAAATGAAATGGATAGGACCGAAAAAGGTGTAGCACTTTTGATTGCAAAGAAGTAACTTGTGATAACATTTCTTCAACAGCGACAAAAATCTATTTATGACTTAGAAGGCTGGCTAGCCTGTCCTTTTTATTTGCACTTTTTTTTGTCAGTTGCATAATTGCAAATTATAATAAAAAGTGTGTCAAGTGCATAATGTTTCTGTTTTTAGATATATTAGATAAGCTTTAAACAAAGATATATTAGGTATGCTTTTTTGGCTGAATTTGGTGCTAATATTTAATTAGGAGCCCTGGTGGTGCGGTGGTTAAAGTGCTCAGCTGCTAACCGAAAGGTTGGTGGGTTCAAACCTACCAGCTGCTACTCGGCAGAAAGATGCACAAGCTGCTTCTTGGGAGAAAGATGTGGCAGTCTGCTTCTGTAAAGATTACAGCCTTGGAAACCCTATGGGGAAGTTCTGCTCTATCCTATACTGTTGCTATGAGTTGAAATCGACTCAACGGCAATGGATTTTTGTTTGGGTATATGTTTAATTGAAAACTAAGATTATTATTATTATTTAAACTTGTGACTCAAGTTGCATTAAAATATACGGAATATAGTTAAAAAGTAACTGAATATGCTTTTATATTTTAAACAAAAGGGAGGTCTTGGTGCTTTGCTTTTTTGTAAATTAAACGTGCATCTTTCTTCGGTGACTGTCCTGGAAACATCACTGAACATCACTGTTACAAGGCTTTAAGGAAGTTTAGCTCAGAGGCTTTGACCCCTTCCTTCTCCACGTGCTAGCTTTTATTTTATGCTACAGCTTAAAAAAAAAATTTTTTTTGGGGGAGAAATCCTTTTTTCTTCAAAGTTACAGACAAAAAATTGCTCAGTATTTGTAGGTGTTCTTTCGGTAGCTAAGCAGCCTCCCCCGTAGGTTTGGATAAAAGTGAATTTTTGTGAATTAGTTCATTTTCCAGGTAGTCACATTGGCATGTGGCTTAACTACCCATTTCCTAAAAGAAGATACAAAAGAAGTAGCAAAAGTGTTAAACTCTCCAAGAATCATGTATTCCTACCTGCCATAATTTATTCCTGGCTCACTTGGCAAATAAATATCTTTTAAAATATATTCCTCCTGCCTATCCCGGGTTCATTTCCTGAATCTCTTTTCCCAGCTCTTTATTCCCGCATCGGCACAGTCATCTATTGCTTTTGTCCCTTCTCGTGAACAGTGAACAGCCTAAAGAGCAGGGGACATGTGAAAGCCCAGAGGCCTGGAGTTGATTCCTTTTTTTTATTTTTAAAGTAGTTGATCTGTGCAGGAAATCCCATCACTTCAGTGTTTACCTGCCTGTCATGTTGTAAGGCCAAAATGGAATAGCCATTTTCTTCCTGGGATAATCTTCCCAGATGAAAATTTCTCCACTTAGTATGCTGATTTCCCTTGGCCTTAAAAAAATTTTTTTTTTTTTTTTTGTAGAAAAATAGTGGAACTTTGAGCAAGGTTCATTTCTGGCAAGGCGGAGGAGCAGCTTTAGAAAACTTAAGTGAGAGGCCAGGGACTATTCTTTGTGTTCTTTGAACACTGGCAAAATGAGAAAGAGTGCATTTTGACTTTCGTTTCTCTTACCTTTATTTCTATCACCACTGTTTCAGCAGCCCTGTGTGCTGAACAAGTGAGCAACCAAAAAAAGAATTTCACTGGAGTCAACTTATTTACAACCCAGGCGTTTGCAGGATCAATTGACTACCAGGCCCTTGTTGTTTTGTTAGAGGTGGGAACAGGCAATCAGGTAGATCTGGGTGCTGTCAGAAACCTGATACATCAAAGGAGAGGAAGCGAGGAAGTCTGATTTTTTTTGGTTTGTTGGGTTTTTGTCTTTTAACCCTACTTGTAAATATTAACTGTGATGGTTGCGTGAATGTATATTTTCAAAGTAGATAAAATGTCTTCAGATTTTGCATTTTTATATAAGAAGCAGTCCCACGACTTCGAATTGTTTCTCTAGGCATGATGGGGTGTTGCCCTAGGTCTGTTTGACGATCCAGCCCAGGGTCCTTGGTAACAAGGGACAGAGAGTGTGGCTCTGGGAGTTAATATCCCTGTGTGTGGGATCACCCATTGTCTAGGACATTCCACATTGCCATGGCCAAGTAGGCTGGCCAGACCCTGTGATGCCAGCCACCTGTTGTTGTTGTTGGGTGTTGAGTCAATTCCGGCTCATGGCAATCCCTTAGGGTTTTCTAGGCTATAATCTTTATGGGAGCAGATTGCCAGGCCTTTCTTCCATGGAGCCACTAGGTGAGTTCAAATTGTCCACCTTGTGGTTAACAGCCAAGGGCTAACTCTTGACCACTAGGGCTCCTTCTATTTGATGTCTTGGTTAAGATGAAACTTTAAATTACGAAAATTATTTTCTGATTATTGAAATTTGGAAAGGAGAGTTGGACTCTCTGCTCTAAAGGAGCAAGGAGGATGTGAGCCACTGTGTAAAATGGTTAATAACCTCAACTGACATTTTAATAGAGGGAAAAATCCTGTTTTAAAAAATGAGAATAGAAAAGTTTCAAAGTAAAATGGAATGCATCAGCTGGACCATAACAGCTCCAGCTGAAGAAGGTAAAAAGCCACATCCTGGATACAAACCAAAAACCATGGTTACAGGATGTATTTGATTTTTTTTTTTTCCAATTGTACTTTAGATGAAGGTTTGCAGATCAAATTAGTTTCTCGTTAAACAATTAATACACATATTGTTTTGTGACATTGGTTGCCAACCCCATGACATGTCAACACTCTACCTCTCTCAAACTTGGGTTACCCGTTACCAGCTTTCCCGTCTTCTCATCCCTGCCCCTGAGCTGGTACGTCCATTTAGTCTCATTTTGTTTTTTGTGGGCTTATCTAATCTTTGGCTGAAATATGAATCTCAGGGGTGACTTCAGTACTGAGCTATAAGGGTGTCCAGGGGCCATACTCTTGGGGTTTGTCCAGTCTTTGTCAGACCAGTTCATCTGGTCTTTTTTTGTGAGTTAAAATTTTGTTCTACATTTTTCTCTAACTCTGTCCAGGACCCTCTGTTGTGATCCCTGTCAGAGCAGTCAGTGGTGGTAGCCAGGCACCATCTAGTTTCGCTGGACTCAGTCTGGTGGAGGCTGTAGTACTTGTGGTCCATTAGTCATTTGGACTAACCTTTCCATTGCGTTTTTGGCTTTCTTCACTGTCCCTTGCTCCAGACAGGGTAGGACCAGTGGAGTATCTTAGATGGCCACTCACAAGCTTTTAAGACCCCAGATGCTACTCACCGAAGTAGGATGTAGAACATTTTCTTTATAAACTATGTTATGCCAATTGAGCTATATGTCCACCAAGACCATGGCCCCTAGCTACAGGGCATATTTGTATATGTAACATCTATGTAAAAAAAAAAAAGTACTTTGCAAGGTGTTCATTTTGTGTTGCGTCTTTAGGTTACTGTTCAGTAAACAAGAGTTAAGAATGGTTTCAATGGTGCATCACTTGGTAAACGTGGTCCTCTCTGAGTCTTTTGGTTCCATTATTCTTTTGTGCTTCATCTTTCAAGGAGTTGGACTGTTTTTGGGTTTCATTGATTTCACTTGGGGCGACATGATGGAAAATGTTGTTGCTGGGTGCTGTTGAGTCTATTCCAACTCATGGTGACCCCATGTGACAGAGTAGAACTGCTCCATAGGGTTTCCTAGGCTGTAATCTTTACAGGAGCAGATCACCAGGTCTTTCTCCCGTGGAGGTGCTGGTGGATTTGAACCACAGACCTTTCAGTCAGCAACCTAGTGCTTAACTTTTGCACTGTTGGAGCTCTATTGATGGAACGTGAAGATCTCAATTTAGTTTCCGTGGTAATTCACAACAGAAGTTAAATGCAGGGGTGGCAGGCACCCCGCAGGTGGAGCAGAAGTGTCATCGTTGTCTTGCAAAGCCAGCCAAGCAGAGCAGCCTTTAGTAAAAATGGACTGATGCCCATATGGCCTGTCAGCCTCTTCCTCTTTATGGCAGCAGTGGGGGATTGCAGTTGGAGGAGGCAGGAAAGCATGGTTTAATCTGGGCCGTGGAGCACTTTGAAGTCCATGAAGCCAGAAGACCTTACCACCTTCAGCTCCGTTTATTTAAAGATAGGAGAGAGCCAAGAGAATCGTCCTAATGGTTCATTCATTCAAAGCATACTTACTGAGTCTCACTCTGTGCAGGAACTACACTTGGTGCTGGGGATACAGCTCGGAGCCCTTTGGATTCAACAAAGGGCCTGCTCTCATGACCTCCTAAAAGGGGAGGCAGACAGAGACAAACCAGTAAATGGAGACTGTGTCATGGGGTGGTCAGTGCTCTGAAGAATAAAACAGGAAAAGGGGATGGGGAGCGACAGGAGGAGATGCTGGTTTAGATTGGGTGGTCTCTGAAGGCCTCTATCTGGAAAGGAGACACATGGACACTGTATGAACTTGAGAGATACCTACCTGAAGGAAGAGCATTCTGGTGAGAAGAAACAGCAAGTGCAAAGCCCCCAGGGCAAGAGCCTGTGTGGTAAGTTCCAGAAGCAGCAAGACAGCGGAGTGTGACTTGAGCAGGGTGTGCCACAGGAGATGCAATCCTACAGAAAGCAAGGTTGGGTCATAGGCTCGGAGACCATGGAAGAACTTTGGCTCATAATCTGATTTACATTGGAAGCCCCTGGAAGGATTGATTACAGGCCCCAAACAACCTGATTTTTTTTTTTTTTTTTTTAATAAGGATTGATCACGGAGCTCTTTTTTTTTTTTTTTGTAAATAGTTTTTATTGTGCTTTAAGTGAAAGTTTACAAATCAAGTCAGTCTCTCACACAAAAACCCATGTACACCTTGCTACACACTCCCAATTACTCTCCCCCTAATAAGACAGCCCACTCTCTCCCTCCACTCTCTTTTCCTGTCCTTTTCGCCAACTTCTAACCCCCTCCACCCTCTCATCTCCCCTCCAGGCAGGAGATGCCAACATAGCCTCAAGTGTCCACCTGATCCAAGAAGCTCACTCCTCACCAGCATCCCTCTCCAACCCGTTGTCCAGTCCAATCCATGTCTGAAGAGTTGGCTTCGGGAATGATTCCTGTCCTGGGCCAACAGAAGGTCTGGGGGCCATGACCACCGGGGTCCTTCTAGTCTCAGTCAGACCATTAAGTCTGGCCTTATGAGAATTTGGGGTCTGCATCCCACTGCTCTCCTGCTCCCTCGGGGGTTCTCTGTTGTGTTCCCTGTCAGGGCAGTCATCGGTTGTAGCTGGGCACCATTTAGTTCTTCTGGTCTTAGGATGATGTAGTCACTGGTTCATGTGGCCCTTTCTATCTCTTGGGCCACAGAGCTCTTTTTATAAGGATCTCTCTGGCCACTATGGTGAGAATTGACTCAGGTGTTGCTGGCAGTTAGGAGGACATCACAGTAACCCAGAAAAATGATGGCAGTGGCTTGGAGTAGGGTGATGGCAGTAGAGGAGGTAGGAAGCGGTTGGATTCTGGATATATTTCAGAAATACCACAGATAGGATTTCCTGGTGGATTAAATGTGCTGTGTAAGAGAAAGAGAAGAATCAACGTCGACAGCAAAGTTTTTGGCCTGGGCACCAGTGGAGTGGTATTGTGATTTGCTGGGATGTGAAGGCTTAGAATTATGGGAAGAGCAGATTAATAAGAAAATTAAGAGTTTGTTTGAAATTTGTTAAGTTTGAAGGTTCTAGTAGATCACCAAGAGGTGATGTCGAGGTGTACTTGGAAAAGTCAACCTGGGGTTCACAGCAGATATTGAGGATATCGGTATAAAATTATAATTAAAAAATAATACATAGTGTTTTAAAGCCATGGGACTGGGTGGGACCATTGGGGAGTGAATGTAGACTGAGAAGAGAAGACATTTTAAAACTGAACCCTGGAGCACTGCATAGTAGGAGGAGAGCCTAGAAAAGGGGGCATCCCAAAGGTGGAGTGGCCAACCATCCTGATTTGTCTAGGACTGGGGAGCTTCCTGGTACAGGAGACTTTTGGTGCTAAATCTGGAAGCTGGTACACACTTGGACAACTGGTCACCCCTGTGTAAGGAAAGTGTTTCAAGAAGGAGGGCATGGCGGCTCCCACTCTCTTTCCGCCATCTTTCCCTGCAGCCATTATGGTGCACATGAATGTACTGGCCAAGGCTCTTAAGAGCATCAGCAATGGGAGAAGAGAAGCAAATGACAGGTACTTATCAGACTGTGCTCCTGAGTCATTGTTGAGATTCTAACTATGATGATGAAGCTGCTTATGATGGTCAATTTGAAATTGCTGATGATCACAGAGCTGGGAAAATTGCAAACTTCACAGGCAGGTTGAACAGGTGTGGAGTGATGGGCCCCCGATTTGACGTGCAACTTGAAGACCTAGAGAAGTAATAGAATCACCTGCTCCCATCCCATCAGTTTGTTTTCCTTGTATTGACTACATCAGCTGGTATCATGGACCGTGGGGAAGCAAGACGAAAACACATGGGGGAAAATCCTGGGATTTTTTTTCTAGGGATGTAATACATACAAATGAAACACCTCAATGGACAAAAAACAAAAGAAAACAAGGAGGGAGTGATCAACTGTGTCAAATGATGTAGATAAAGAGGACTGAGCAATGGCCATGGAACTTGTCAACATGGAGGCTTGTCTGTCATGAGCAGCCCAGTAGACAAGTAGGCACAAGGACCACCCTCCAGGAGGGTAAACATGTTTAGGTGCAACACCAGTGGTCTTAGGAAACCTGCTCTTGAGATTAAGGCTTTAGATAGTTTAGAGAACAGAATTGTTTGTTTTTGTTTTTTGGTTCCTAGCTATCATTTGAATTTGCCAAGAGGAACAGCTGCTTGGAGGCCTCGTTAACAAGAATTGGAGTCTTTATCCACTTGCTAGTCACAAGACATTTATATCACATTTGGAATAGACAGCCTGTTGGGTTGTTGTTGTTGTGCGGAATAGAACTGCTCCACAGGGTTTTCAAGGCTGTGACCTTTTGGAAGCAGATCACCAGGCCCGTCTTCTGAGGTGCCTCTGGGTAAGTCTGAACTGTCAACCTTTCAGCTAGTAGTTGAGCATTTAACTATTTGCACCACCCAGGACTCCTATGGAAGTGGTTGTTGTTGTTGTTAGGTGTCATCCAGCCAATTCTGACTCATAATGACCCCACGTGACAGGGTAGAACTGCCCCAGGGTTTTCTTTGTTGTAATCTGAACAGGAGCAGATGACCAGGTCTTTCTCCCATGGAGTTGCTGGGTGAGTTTTAACAGCCAACATTTCAGTTATCAGCCTAGCCGATAACTATTGTACCTCCAGACTCCTCTATAGGTAAAACCCCTTGCCCTCAAGTCAATTCTGACTCATACTGGCTCTATAGGACAGAGTAGAGCTGCGCCATAGGGTTTCCATGGCTATCATCTTTACGGAAGCAGGCTGCCACGTCTTTTCCTGGTAGCTGGTGGTTTCAAACCGTTGACTTTTCGACGGTTAGCAGCTGAGTGCTTAACCACCGTGCCACCAGGGCTCCGTGTAGAAGGGACCAAAACACCAAACCCATTGTTGTCGAGTGAATTTTGACTCATAGCGACCCTGTAGGACTGCCGCAAAGGGTTTCCAAGGAGCGGCTGGTGGATTCTAACTGCTGACCTTTTGGTTAGTAGCCAAGCCCTTAACAGCTTCGCCACCAGGGCACTGTGTACAAGGGGTAGCAAATTATTAAATGCCTACTGTGTGCAATGCTGGAACCATACTCAATTCTATCATTAACATTTGTATTTGCATTCTGTTAGGTCCTAGGATCTATGTATTCAGACTGGGAAAGGTTATGACCTTGTGATCAAGTGTATATATTGCTCTTGGCGCATGGCCACTCAGTTGGTGCCTAGTGGTGATAGTATGCTCTTTATCATAGCCCTCCCTCCCCTGAAGGTGGCATTATCTCTATGTGAGAATGTGGCAAACTTCCCTGTCTCATGGCTGACTGGAGTGCATGCTTGATGAGAGTGGCTACCTGCTCTCCTCTGTAGCCCTCACCCCGACCCCGTGACTGGCATTTGATAGATCCTCAGCAAAGACCTGAAGAGCTCTCAGGAGAGAACAGTTAACACTCCCCTGGTTAAGAACGTGAGCCTGCCTGGGTTTTACCTCCGGACGGGCTGCTTTAGCTCTGTAACCATGGGCAAACTACTCAAGTCTCTGGCTCTCGATTTCCCTGTCTGGAAATGGGGATAATAATAATGCGTGCTGCATGGAATTCTGGTGAGGATTAACTGAGATAATGTATATAATGATCTAGCTCAATTTCTTGCCATAAAGTTAAACCAAACCAAACCAGTTGCCATCAAGTCAGCTCTGATTCACAGCAAGCTTGTGTGCCTCAGGGCAGAAGTGTGCTGCGTACAGTTTTCATTTTCAGGAGAAGATCGCCAGGCCTTTCTTCCAAGGCACCCCCGAGTGGACTCACACCTCCGACCTTTAGATTAGCAGCCAAATGCATTAAGCGTTTGCACCACCCAGGGGCTCCGATGGCTCTAAATAGTCTACCATAAGGGAATAGTTCATACAGAGCTGCTATGACTACTGCTGTTGATGTTGTACAGATCTACTGGGTCTGATTTTGATTCTTTTGTTTCCTTAAGGCAGTGGTTCCCAAGTCTTTGAATTTGAAAGGCAAGGAAAAAGTATTTTGTTTAATCGGGTATTGACAAAGGATGGCCAACTTCTTGCCAGCTAAAGAAAATCACTAAAAATTGTTGTGAGTTGCTGTCACGTTGATTCCGACTCATGGTGACCCCGTGTATGCGGAGCAGAACTGCTCCATAGGGTTTTCAAGGCTGATCACCAGGCATGTCTTCCGAGGCGCCTCTGGCGGGGTTTGAACCACCAGCCTTTCGGTTAGCAGTCCACTGCTTAACCGTTTGCACTACCCAGGAACTCCTCTTTTAAAATTACCATCTACTTTTTATTACTGTGGTACAAATATACAAAACAGGACATATGCCAATTTAAAGTTTCATCAACTTTTATTCGTTCTTTTAACCTGTCCCTCTTCTGTAGTAGAAGGGTGCAACTGAAGAGCAAAGAATGATCCTTTAGAGCCAGTGAGTTTAGCCACAGGAAAACTCAGCAGGTTGCTCTCAGTTTGCTCACTTAGCTACCAAACTCACTGCCTTCCAGTCGATTCTGAGCCATAGCGACCCTACAGGGCAGAGTAGAACTGCCCCATAGGGTTTCCAAGGAGCGGCCGGTGGATTTGAACTGCCCACCTTTTGGTTCACAGCTGAGCTCTTAACCACTGTGCCACCAGGGCTCCTCACTTAGCTGCAGCCTGGTGGAAATTTCTTCCAGACCAGCAGCAGTCAGGTAGCGGCGTTGGAGTCTCCCCTTACAGAGTGTCAACCCCTGAGTCAGTCAGCGGGGGCTGTGATTACGTATGAAGTGCTTTAGGGAGCCAGTGTGCCAGATCCCTCAGGCCCAAGGCAACACCGCATTAACACTCAGCCAGGAGGCGCGGTGGTTTGCCCGTGTTTCTGGAAAACTGCCTCCATCTGTTCTGCGCTGTGGGCAAACATGGCCTGAGAGGAATTTTGCAGGAGAAAATGTAAAAATTCCGCAAAGCCTTGTGATCTCATTTTGGATCTCCCCAGGATTCCTCATCAAGATGCAATTAAGCAGAGAAAAATTCGGCCCTGGGGTGCGATTTTAATTACTCATCCTGTTAGGACTTGACTCTGCTTGCTGCCTTTCTTTCCACTTCCATTCCACTGCCTCGGGTTTGACAGCTCGCCACAGAGCAGCTTGGCCTTCGCAGCAAGGGAACCCCTTCCTGAGTGAAAGGGAGAGTGAGGCGACCCTCTACTCTTGCCTGAGAGCTGGCCCTTCCAGCCGCTCAGGTGGGGACCCCTTTGTCTCTTCTCTCCCCATGCCCAGCCTCAGTTTTACGACCCAGTAGAGCCCGTGGACTTTGAAGGACTTCTGATGACCCACCTGAACAGCCTGGATCTGGAGCTGACCCAGGAGCTGGGGGACTTCACCGATGACGACCTAGATGTGGTGTTCACGCCGAAGGAATGCAGGACCCTGCAGCCCTCTTTGCCGGAGGAAGGGTGAGTTGTTTTCTTAAAATGTGGTCAGGATGGGGGCTGTCATGGTTGTCATGAGTAAGGGAGTCATTAGCTGCAGTCAAGTCAGCCCCTGACTTATGGTGACCCCATGCAACAATGGACAAAATGCTGCCTGGTCCTGTGCCATCCCCATGATCGGTTGGGGATCAGACCATGGGTGATTTTCAGAGGTAGATTGCCAGGCCTTTCTTCCTAGTCCATCTTAGTCTAGAAGCTCCACTGAAACTTGTTCAACATTCTAGCAACACCCAAGCCTCCACTGAGAAATGGGTGGTGACTGCACGTGATATTGGCCAGAAATCGAACCCTGGTTTCCCATATAGAAGGGGAGAATTCTACCAGGTCTGCTTTTAAAAGTAAACAAAATTGTTGCTGTTAGTTGCCGTCCAGTTGATTCCGACTCCTGGTTACCCCGTGTGTGCAGAATAGAACTGCTCCATAGGGTTTTCAAGGCTGTGACCTTCCAGAAGCGGATCACCAGACCTGTCTTCTAGGTCCCCCTGGGTGGGTTTGAACTGCCAACCTTTCAGTTAGTAGTCAGGGACTCCAAACAAAATTACTCAGATCCATTGAGATACGCGGATATGGTCCTGTTATCTAGATGTAGGTAGTTTTTAAAACTGGTTTGACCAGAGACTTTGAAAGCCATATGGGGACTAAGCCAGTTAAAGGGCCCCAGTATCGCAAATGCAGCTCTCGAGGGTAGGCTATGGAGCCATGCTGCCTGGGCCCGTCACCAGCACCTGACTTTGGGCGAGTCACTTGACTTCCCAAGACCTCAGTTTCTCCATTTGTTATAGTATCAAGGTTTTTAATAATGATCATTGAAATGCCGACATCCAGAAGCATTTTAATTGTTTGCAAATAAGAGACTGGATCAAGCTGTAAACAGAAGTTGGACACCCATTGAGCATCCACTGTGAGCTGGGCACTCAGTTAAAAGACGAACAAGGCGAAGTCCTGGTTCTTGAGGAAAGTTTTGTCAGATGTTCACAGGTGTTCACAGGTGTGGGCACCAGCTGTTGGGACCAAGCAAGGGAATTATATCTAAACAAAATTCTGTTGCTTCCATAGGGTAAAACTCAATGTCTTTCTGGAGGTCTAGTGGTTAAGAGCTCAGCTGCTAACCAAAAGGTTGACAATTCGAATCCACCAGCCGCTGCTTAGAAACCCTATGGGGCAGTTCTACTCTGTTCTGTAGGGTCACTATTATCAGAATTGACTTGACAGCAATGGATTTGGTTTTGTTTTTTGGTAGGGTGAACTTTTAAGGAGTCCTGGTAGTGCAGTGGTTAAGCACTCAGCTGCTAACTGAAAGGTCGACAGTTTGAACCCACCAGCCCCTCTTGGGGGGAAAGATGTGACAGACTGCTTCCATAAAGATTACAGCCTTGGAAACCCTATGGGGCAGTTCTGCTCTGTCCTGTAGTGTTGCAATGAGTCAGAATCGGCTTGACAGCAACGGGTTTGGTTTCGGTTTATTAAGGCGAACTTCTATTTGCATTCATTTTATAAACAAAATTAAGACTTACATCCTCTTGGACATTTTCATTCTTCTTGTCTTCCCCAAAAAGTCCCAGAAAGGAGATCGTGAAACACAGCCCTACCCTTATTGCTCTGAGATAGTCTACTTCTACTTTGGATTTGCTTCTTCATACTTTAAGGTTGGATGACAGTGATTTGGTCTTAGGATGGCCTTTTCCTTGCTCGTTCAGACAGCTGTCATTCACACAGTAGGGAACTTTTCATGATGAAGGTGCTGACCTTTTATGCTCACTTCTAACAGTTTGCAAATACTTCCCCAAAAAAAAAAAAAAAACCACGGTCATCCTTGGGAACCGTTTTTCTCTGTTGTTGGCCCATTTATTCAGGCATGACTTTAGTATACCAAGAACCAAACCCATGATCATGGAGTCAGTTCTGACTCATGGCAACCCTGTGGGACAGAGCAGAACTTCCCCATGGGGTTTCCAAGACAGAAATCTTTACGGAAGCAGACTGCTGCATCTTTCTCTCATGGAGCGACTGCTGGATTCGAACCGCCCACCTTTTGGTTAGCAGCTGAGAGCTTAACCACTGTGCCACCAAGGCTTCTGCGATGTCAGCACAGGTAAAGTCTATTATTTTCACCCACAGTAGGGAATCATTTAATTTTTATTTCTTTGCATACAAATGTGTGGTTAGCTGTCTTCAAAGGAGATCGGAATCTTGGGAAAATCCTTTAAAAAATACAATAAATTTAGATGTAGGGGGATATTTTTTGAAATTTGAAAGAGGAGGTACTTTTTTTCTTTAGCCTTGGTTTTAGAGTTTAATATTATCCTGCCACCAGAATTTATAGCTAACACATTATCTCTCTGGTGACTTTAAAACAACCTTGGCTGCTGTAACCATTACCAAGAAGTCCGTTGTATAATTAAAGCACAGGAAGCTGCCATTTCATTACCTGAGCAAGCAACAGGGGACTCCTACTGAGTACCCTGTACCTGGACCAGAACCTTATGTCCAGCTTCCATGGTGCAGCGGTTAAAACCATGAACTCCAGAGCCCAACTCCCTGGGTTCAAGGCCCTGCTCTACCACTTACTAGCTGTATGACCTTGGGCATCTTGTACTTCTGCAAAATGAGAATAATAATAGTGCCTACCAAAGAAGGCTGATCGAGCATTAATTGAATTCATACATATAAGATGATTAGATCAGCGCCTAAACCAAAAAACCAAACCCATTGCCATCAAGTTGATTCTGACTCATAGCCACCCTATAGGACAGAGTAGAACTGTCCCATAGGGTTTCCAAGGAGTGGCTGGTGGATTTGAACTGCTGACCTTTTGGTTAGCAGCTGAGCTCTTAACCACTGCACCAGCAGGGCTAGATCAGTGCTTATCCATTGCCATCGAGTCGTTCTGACTCATAGTAACCCTACAGAACAGGGTAGAACTGCCCCATAGGGTTTCCAAGGAGCAGCTGGTGGGTTCACTAGCGCATAGTAAATGGTACGTGTGAGCTGCCAATATTACCACTTTCCATTGAGTGATTCCGACTCTCAGCAACCCCACGTGTGTCAGAGTAGAACTCTGCTCCACCGGGTTTTCAGTGGCTGATTTTTCTGAAGTAGATTGCCAGGGCTTTCTTTAGAGTTGGGCTGTAGATGGACTCAAATCTCCAACCTCTTGGGTTGCAGCTGAGTGCGTTAACTGTCTGCACCCCCCAGGGACTGTACACTACCACATACATAGATTTTCTTATGTGCCAGGCTCTCTCCTAAGCCCTTCACACACTAATTTATTTAATCCTCAACACAACTCTCTAAGGTAGGCAGTCTACTATTAATATCACTGCATTAAGATGGAGAAACTGAGGCACAAGGCTGAGTGGCTCACGTAAGGTCCCCCAGTTGGTAAGTGATGGAGCTGGGCTTTGGGCAGTCCAGGCCCAGAGGCCACCTCGTTAACCTCTACAACGTCTTATCTAATGCTATTAGCAGTCCCACAGGCGGGTTCTGCTCTTATCCCCATTTTACAAACGAGAAAATGAAGACCTGTAGCAAGCGTTTAGACCTATTTAAGTCTAGTACCAACACAATTACAAGTAACGGTAAAAAGCTTTTCTGTTGTTGTGTGCCATCAGGTCGAACTGCCCCACAGGGTTTCCTAGGCTGTAACCTTTGTGGGAGCAGATCACCAGGTCTTTCTCCTGTGGGGCCGCTGGTGGGTTCGAACCACCAACCTTTGGTTAGCAGCCCAGAGTTTAACCACTAGGCCACAAAGGCTCCTGTAAAAAGCTTTGCTACCGGGGGAAATTAGTTACTTCCAATTTCTGGACTCGGAAACAGTGAAAGTACCTCTCATGCATGCTCGCATCTGAACAGGTATGACACGAACTACCTGATTTAGTAATCACCAGCCGAAGCCAGTGCCGGCCAACTCCTCAAAGTCTAAGACAGCTAGACTTCTTCATGGCTTCCCAAAAGCAGAATATGCATGTCCTAACAAGGCTACCCATGAGCAAAAAATATTTCCAAATTACCCCTGTGGGAGATATGTATTTATACTCACTTCCTTTGCCTTGTATTGGATTATGGCAGGTTCTACATGTCTTGTGTCAGAATGCCTCAAGGGACGGTTGTATTTAACACGATTGTCTATAATAAAGAAAACCCACAGAGCATAAAATGCCAACATGTTTGTCTCATTAAAGTAAATTTCTTGTTGCCTTGGAAATACTTTAGAGACTTGAAGTGAATGGAAAAGAACACCCTTTGCATTCTCGTTTGATACAGGTTTGAAATCATGCTGCCATCCTTGGGCATGGTAAGGATTGTTTTGCATTTTGGAGTCCCTGGGTTTTGCGAATGGTTAATGCCCTTGGCTGCTAACCAAAACGTTATAGGTTGGAGTCCACTCAGAGATGCCTCGGGAGAAAGGCCTGGCAATCTACTTCAAAAAAATCAGTCACTGGAAATCGTATAGGAGCATCTAACTCACATGGAGTCACTGTAAGTTGGAATTGACTCACTGGTGTTTTTTAGCTCAGTAGTAACATGTTGTTATTTCATTTTCCATCTCATTAGGGTTGAACTGGATCCTCATGTCAGAGACTGTGTTCAGACCTATACTCGGGAATGGCTAATTGTGAACCGGAAGTAAGTCATGTTTTAACATAAAGGAGTAGAGCCTTTTTGTTTTCTTTTTATTCTGATGCATTACGTAAGGGGGGAAAAATAAATGAATTGAAACTTGGCCTCAAATTCAAAAGTAACCTTTAAATTTGTGACCAAGAAATAGATTACTTGCTACCCTTCCAGTTAGAAGGGGCTTTCTCTCCTAGATTAGTGGAATGTTCTAGAACACTGTTCTCATCTGTTTCCTGCCTCCACACTACTGACCTGGATGGCATTTCCTCAAGAGAAACATCTGTTGTTGTTGTTATGTGCTGTCAAGTCGGTTCCAACTCCTAGCGACCCTACAGGACAGAGTAGAACTACTTCATAGGGTTTCCAAGGAGCGGCTGGTGGATTTGAACTGCTGACCTTTTGGTTAGCAGTCGAGCTCTTAACCAGTATGCCAATAAAATTCTCAGTCTGTAGGTGTGTATGTGCTGGGGGTTGCGTGGAGAGTGTCTAGAGAATGGCAAGCGCACCTCACTAGAGAAACCTCAGGGAGTCTTTGACCAGACCTGCATGGTTTGAAGAAACCCCACCCTTCAGAATTTCTGATCTCATTGGAGCTCTGCACTCTAGTAAGAATTACTGTTCTATGGGATAAATGATGCTAATACAAAAGACTTTGGGGATTGGATCTTATCCAGCCCCTGCAAGTATTGTCATTGAATTTATGCTGAGTTTTTTTTTTTTAGTAACGTCATTATGTATAGTGTTTTCAGTAGCCAAGAAAGAGAAAGCATAGCTTATAAACAGTAATTAAGAGAAGAGGACGTTAGATGGTAATCCATCATCTGTTTTCATGAGAATGGAGAACTGAATCAACCAGGCAGTCACATAAGATTCTGCTTTGCTGCTTATAAATAAAAGATTCTAGAACAAGTTGTTCTCAAGCTTTTAGCTGTTGTAGCTAGAGGTACTTTCTGGCTACTAAGGTTCTAAAAAAATCTGAGAAGGAACAATAAATAGAAAGGTCTGTTTTACTACATTTGGTTTTCACATTTATTTTCTGTTTGGGACACTGTACTTCTCCATTCCCCATGGCAATGCAAGTCCATTGGAATATTCTTCCTTCTCAGTCTTGCACACAAAAGAAAGAAAGAAAACGTAGGAAGGAAGGAAGGAAAGAGGACTCTTTTTTTAGAATACCCATTGTAGAAATTTTAGAGATTATAGGAAACAAAAGAAGAAGACAAAATTCACTCAGTTTCCTCAGATAGATGACCACCACCAACATTTTGTACATAGGCTTTGAGCTGTGTTTCTTTGTATATGTATTTGTAAATCAGGTTATAATACTATTTTGTTGTACGCTTTTTCAGTCTTGACGTAAGTGATGATTTTCTCTCTTTGTTATTACCTATTTTCACAAATAAGGTGCCCATGTAAAGAACGCACCCATGAATATAACACGCATAACATGCCTAGGAAAATAACGCGCAAGGGGGTTGTTCAGTCAGCAAAAAAGTATAACATGCGTGTTATTCATGTAAAATACAGTACATATTTTAAATGGTTGCATACTGTATTTGTACCAAAATGTATTTAACCATTTTTAATATTTAGGCGGTTCCCTGTTTTTCATCGTTTCAGTGTTATATCCAAATACTGCAACATCCTTTTAGCTACAAGGATACTATGTGCACATCTGCAACTTTTCCCTTTAGAATAAATTCCTATAAGAGAAATGTCTGTATCCGAGGGTTTGCACAGATTTAAGGATTTGGCAATAACATATCAGAGAGGTTATTAATTATATCTGTTTGAGTCCTCAGGAATCTTAATAAAATTGCCAATTTCCTTTTGGTGAAAAAGGGTGACTTTCAGTATTGATTCGCATTTTCTTTGTTAGATTGGACTTTTTTTTTTTAGGGTTGTATTTTTTTTTTATTGTGCTTTAGATGAAGGTTTACAAAGCAAATTAGTTTCTCATTAAACAATTAATGCACATATTGTTTTGTGACATTGGTTGCCAACCCCATGACATGTCAACATTCTTGTCTTCTTGACCTTGGGTTCCCCATTACCAGCTTTCCTATCCTCTCCTGCCTTCTTGTTCTTGCCCCTGGTCTGGTATGGCCCTTTAGTCACATTTTGTTTTATGAGCCTGTCTAACCTTCGGCTGAAAGGTGAACCTCAAGAGTGACTTCAGTACTGAGTTAAAACGGTGGGAGATTGGAACTCTTATGCACTACTGGCAGGAATGTAAAATGGTGCAACCACTACGGAAAACAATATGGCGCCTCCTTAAAAAACTAGACATAGAAATACCATACGATCTTGCAATCTCACTCAATATCATTAGTTATTAGGGAAATGCAAATCAAAACTACAATGAGCTACCATTTCACACCTGCTAGGATGGCTATAATCAATCAATCAAGGGAAAAAAACAAGCGTTTTCGAGGAGAAACTGGAACCCGTACAGTGCTGATAGGAATGCAAAATGGTTCAGCCACTGTCACAGTTCCTCAGAAAGTTAAATGTAGAATTATGATATGACCCAGCAATTCCCCTATTAGGTATATACTCAAAAGAATTGAAAGCAGAGACTCAGACACATCCTTTACACTGACGTTCACTGCAGCACTATTCACAGTAGCCGAAAAGTGGAAACAATCCAAGTGTCCATCGACGGATGAATAAACAAGATGTGGTCCATCTTTACAATGGAATATTACTCATCCGTAAAGAGAAATGAAGTCCCGATACATGCTATGACATGGGTAACTTTAAAAACATTAAGCTAAGTGAAATAAGTCAGACACGAAAGGACAGATATTATATGAAGCTATTTATATGAAATATCTGTAATGGGCAAATTCATATAGACATAAGCAGATGAGAGGTTACCAGGGGCTGAGGAGAGGAAAGAATAGGGAGTTATTACTTAATGGGTTCAGAGTTTCTGTTTGTGGTGATGAAGAAGGTTTGGAAATGGATAGCGGTGAACGTTTCACAACACTGTGAATGTAATTAATGTCACCAAATTGTACACTTCGAAGTGCTTAAAACAGCAAATCTTATCTTACATATATTTTACCACAATAGAATTAAAAAAAAAAAAAAACTGACAATACCAAGTGCTGACAAGGTAATGGAGCAACTGGAACTCTCATCCATTCTGTTGGGAATACAAAATTGTAATGCTGCTTTAGAAAAAAAAAAATTGATTATTTCTCGTAAAGTTAAATAGCACTTACTGTGTTGTTGTCCATTGCTATCAAGTCAATTCTGACCCATAGTGACCCCATGTGACAGAGTAAAACTGTCCCATAGGGTTTTCTAGGCTGTAACCTTTACGGGAGCAGATTGCCAGGTCTATTCTCCCATGGAGCCACTGGATAGGTTTGAACTGCCAACTTTTCAGTTAGCAGCCAAGTGCTTAATCATTGTTCCACCAGGGCTCTTTAAGCATAAAAAAAAAAACAAAAAAAACCAAACCCAGTGCCATCAAGTCCTTAAGCATACTGCCCAGAAATCCCACTCCTAGTTATTTACCTGAGTGAAATAATAGGCAAGGTATGTCAATCTATGTTCACATAATAACCCGTATGCAAAGGTTTCCCAAACTGGAAACAGCCCAGAGTACTCGGGGAATGGATAAACAAACTGTGGTCCATCCATACAATGGAACACCACTCAGCAATAAAATGGAACCAGCTACCGATAGGCACAACAACACGGATGACTCTCATTGTGAATGAATAGCATTATGCTAAATGGAAAAAGAAGCCAGACGCTGAAGACCACGTATTGTGTGATTCCATGTATATGACATTCTGGAAAAGGCAGAGCTATATAGAGACAGAGCCTGGGGGTGGGGAGTTTGGGGGAGTGCTGGAACTGTATCTTGATTGGAGTGGTAGTGACATGACTGTATACATTCGTCAAAAAAGACAGATTATAATTGTACCTCAAAAACAATGGATAGAAATCTAGGCTAGTGCCTGGCATTAAGTAATGGTTCATTAAGTGTAAAATCTATGCCTTTGCCATGGTTTATTATGCTATTTTATAGCATGGTGATTTTCCTGGAGCAGAAGTTGTTGTTAGTTGCCATCAAGTAGATTGTGACTCATGTTGACCCCATGTGTGCAGAGTAGAGCCTCTCCATAGGGTTTTCAAAGCTGTGACCTTCCAGAGGGAGATTGCCAGGCCTGTCTCCTGAGCTGCCTCTGGATGGATCCGAACTGCCAACCTTGAGGCTAATAGTCCAATGTTTAACCCTTTGCACCACCCAGGGAACCGGAGTAAATGGATTCAGACCCTGATTCCACTGCTTACTAGCTGTGTGATCTAAGGCAGATTATTTTTTTGTGCCTCAGTTTTCTCATCAGGAAAATAGGAATGAGAATAAAACCAACTCATGAGTTTTGTTGTATCCAAAAAATAAATTAACATGTATGAAGTGTTCAGAGTATTTCCTGGCTTATGGTAATAACTTAATAAATATTAGCTACTATTTCTGCTGTTTATGAAATAGTATTAAAGAATACGGCTCAGTTGTTCCCGCCCAGTTGGCAACTAATTTAATTTAGGCCAATTGGTAAGACATCATATATGGAGGAAAAAAAATAAAGACGCAACTCAGTGTTACTGAAGTGTCTTCTAATTCAATGATTCAGAGTAGATTTCACATCAAGGGCACTATAGATTTATATAGCCATGGAATTAAAGATTTGGAAAATCATAAGACTTACACTTTAAGTCTTATCTAGTTTCAATTCAACCTATCCAACCTATCTATTTTTTTTTTTTTTCCAAGTGAAATAAGATCTGAAGATTTCAGAAAAGGCCTTTGTGTTCGCATGTCAGAGGAATCAACCCAAAACTCTAACCCATATGCTTTAATGCTCCATGGAAAAATACCCCTGGTAATTTGTATAACTACTTTTCTCTGGAGGACCATGTTTAATGAAAGCCACCTTGCCTTTGATGAACATCTTTGTCATCCAGAACCAAGCGGTCAAAGACTGGTATAGTTAGCTCTTTTATTCTTCCATTATCTCCTTGCTGTTACCGCATTTCTCTGTAATCTCTGGGGACAGGCTTTTATATTCTTGCTGGCTGTGATAATGGCTTTGGGTCCCACTTAGGGGGCAGAGGAGTTGAGTAATGGCTGCTTGCATTCCCTCCCACTCTCGTAATTCTACAAGGCATCTTTCACTCAAGTTTTATAATTGAGACTTTTAAATCAGACCAACGATGCTGCCCGTGAAGGGTGGAGGCACGTTTTAGATTTTCTTGTTAACTTAATGGGGAAAGATTAAACACAGAGAAACACAAAATACGTGATCTCCTTTTAGGGTATGTATTCCCTTCTTGAAATGTTTGTCTGTGTCACTTAGACTGGAGGGTTCATTGGATGAATTCCCTTCTCTCTTTATGTCCGTAGCATCAAGTTTGACGTCTGTGCTCTGCAAATTATGGTAATACTCTCTCCATGACTTTGGAACATGACCCTTGGTCTAATGAATAGAATGGTGTCATGATTGCTTGTGTATCTTGTCTTACTTCCATATAGTTGGATAACTTTGTGTGGATTGAAATTTGATGGCAAGCCTGTGGGTGACATTGCATATTTTAAGTATTATTTTCTCTGTTGTTTTCTCTAAATGAACCAAAGGCTGATTAACTTCAGGATGTACTGATGTCTTGGTGGAGGGCTGAACTCTTCAGTAATTAAACTCGTTTACATGCTGTTTATTCTTGGAGTATTATCCCCAGCGACAGTGAAACGTTTCATGAATGTTATGGGCAGCATCATAAACACCCGGAGGCTTTGTCTTTCATCCTGGGCGATTAAGCTAACTCCCTGGGAAGGTCAAGTTCAAGGAGAGCTGGGATATCAAGGAACGGGGTATCATCTGTTTTATGACTTCATCCTTTACTCCCAGTGAACTGGTAAACAATTAAAATTCAAACACATCAGTGCATATAATTCAGTTACTCCCAAAACACAATAAAAATGTCTCCCTGATCAAAAATTGCTTATTATGACAAGCAGTTGTTTTGCTGGCTGTCAAGGTGCTTAGCGATTTGCTTTCTACAAGTCTGGAAAGCAAGCCAGGCTCATCCATCTCTGCAGTTATGAAGAGCCAACCAGCCGCGGACATCACTGAGTTGCTCTTGACCTGTTGTGCACACACCCACAGTCTCCACAAGTCCACGTCCATTAAGGTGCAGGTCAGACGCCGAAACTCCCAGGAAGCCTTCCCTGACCTGGCCATCAGTAATCGCCCTCTTCCCTGGATTTCCAAGCATATTGCTTGTATTTCTCTTAGAAGCGCTTGGCATACTGTACATTAAATTCTGATCACTTGTCTAAATGTTATCGCCCCTGCTAAATAGGTGACCTTTCTCAATGGAGTGTGACTTACTTAGGACAGGGACTCCATTAGACTCAGGATCCTTGTGTGTCCCCGTCTGTATCCTCTTCAGTACCTTATTTTCAGGAGATGCTCTATAAACATTTGTTGCGTGGGAGAATGAGTGAAACCAGGCTGGGATGCCTCCTTCTACCATCTGGATTCTGATTTTCCAGCCCAGGCAGCCCTTTTAAATAGATGGTCTCTCCCTGGATGGTGCAAAGAGTCAACACACTGGGCTGCTAACCGAAAGGTTGGAAGTTCAAGTTCACCCAGAGGCACCTCAGAAGACAGGCCTGGCAATCTACTCCTGCAAAATCAGCCCATTGAAAACCCCGACACACACGGGGTCGCCATGAGTCGGAGTTGAATTGATAGCAACTGTTTTTTCACGTTGTTTGGGTTTCAACTTCCCATTCTGGGTCTCCTGGACTACCCCTCTCCCACCCCAGGCATGGATGGCTGCCCTGTTCAGATGCATCTTATGGCTTTAGGGCCCGTTTGTACAGGAAGGGAAGGGGAAAAGGAATATGACAGAATGGGAGGGGACAAGCAAAAAGAAGAAGAGGAACACGTATTATTTTCTCATCCTCACAAAGGCCCTTTGCAATGAGCAATGCTCTTCCCATTTCACACCTGAGGAAACTGTGTCTTGGAGAAATTAAGTAACTGTCTCTCCCACCACACTGCCTCTAAGGAGAATGCTCCCACAATATGTCTGGTCTCTGCGTTGTCCCCAGATGTACAAGAATCTGAAGAAAAAAATGTTCTCCTGTGAAGCAATAGGTTATGTTCATTTCATGAGAGTAGCCTCTCCACCACTTGGCCTACTTCCCCATCTTTCTCTTGTCTGTGAAGAGGCTCGACAGGAACTTGGCCGTATTTGGCATAGATGCCAGGGTGGGGTAATAAGCCTCAGGCTCTTGTCACCAGGGGCACCCAGCCAGGGATGTCACTACCCACCACATTGTGGTTCCTGTTTTTGGTGGCTGAAAATTCTGAAATGAGTCATCTGCTGGCCCTTGTCCTCTCCTCCCAGCCAGCTCTACCCTGGCTGCCAGAGGGAGCTTTTGTGACCTTCTGAGATTTTAAATGGGGAAGTAGATGCTAAGCCTAGAGTGAGGAAGAGAAGTTTGCTCTGGTTTCAGACATACAGAGCTATGGAAGACACCAGTCTGAATGCTTTCTATAGCAAAAATCCTGAACCTGGTATATATGGAGGTTGAAAAAAAGCCTACTCCTGGCAGCCCGTGGCGACTCATGGTGACCCAGTGTGTCTCAGAGTAGAACTGTGCTCCATGAGGTCTTCAGTGGCTGATTTTCTGGAAGTGGATTACCAGGCCTTTCTTCCGAGACATTCCTGAGTAGACCCCAACCTCCAGCTTTTTGATTAGCACCCGAGCATGTTTACCATTTGCACCACCCAGGGGATTCCATACATAGGTTAGAGTGTGTATATTGTGAAGTGAACTTTTAATAATATCCTATAACTAATTTATTTAAAGGCCCGTTTATCCATGGCTTTGAGGCCCTTGTAAAGAACTCCAGAAGCACTCTAGGAAAACGGGGGACAAAAATGAAAGTGAGTGCTCATTTGTGTAAAACAGCAAAGGACAGAAGCCGAATAAATGACATGTCCCCAAAATGTGTGCATCCTTTGCGCAGAAAATTGAATTTTAAGTGTTTCAGATAGAGTGTATGAACTTCTTATGCGAACATCTTAAAACTGTGGGGAAGTCTTAGAAGCCACCTCAGGTCCCTGCCTCACCTGACAAAGAAACAGAGGTTCAGAGCAAAGTGACTAGAGGATGGGCACTGAACCTCAGGGAGGCAGATACATGTCTGCCTGTGTGCGTGTGTATATGCGTGTATGTGCACGTGTGTGTGTTTGCATACATGCATGTTACGGACGTGTATGCACATGTGTGTGCATGTGTGGTTAACGTTCACCTGTAAATAAACACTCAAGTAAATAGGTGCGTTTTATGAGACGAAAAGTCAAGGTAAAGCAGATACGGTTCTGGTCGCTAAGCCCCCCACACAGCAGGCCTTTAGCGAGGCTCCTTCCCAGCTGGGACTTCTGGGGCCCGGATGAGTCTTCTGTGAAGAGGCATATGGCATTGAACATGCCTCAGTACTCCTTGGAGTATACAGACCCTAAAAAAGGCCAAGGGCAAATGCCAAAGGCTGAAAATGGAATTTTAATTTGCTGTTTGCTTTAAATCTTAGAACTACTTAGTTCATTCCTCTGGGCATTATTTTCCCCCCCGTTAAAGTCAATTTTTCAGGAAAACTCATCTCTGACTCAGTGTATTGTCATTAAAAAAATAGTAAAACAGTTGCCTTTGAGACCAACTCACGGTGACCCCATGCGTGTCAGAGTAGAACTGTGCTCCAGAGGGTTTTCAATGACTGATTTTTTGGAAGCAGATCACCAGGCCTTTCTTCTGAGGTACCTCTGGGTGGGCTCCAACCTCCAACCTTTTGGTGAGCAGCTGAGCACATTAACTGTTTGTACCACCCAGGGACCACGACTCCACAGGTTTGGGTTAGGGCATTTCAGGTGGCCAGGAGACATTGAAAATGGCCAGCAGGAAACTGAAATTAGTCCCCAAGCTGTCTTGGCTCTCTTCCTGGCTGTTCCTGGTATCCTTTTACTAAAAACAAATTGCTTGTCTTCAAAGCACGATGATATCCAAGGAGAGAGTGCTGCTCTCCCTACAGGGGACACTTTGCCCGTTGCCGTCGAGTTGATTCTGACTCATAGTGACCCTCTAGGACAGAGTAGGACTGCCCCATAGGGTTTCCAAGGAGTGGCTGGTGGATTCAAACTGCCAACCTTTTGGTTAGCAGCCGAGCTCTTAACCACTTAACCACCAGGGCTCCACAGGTGACACTGAGACATTTTAATTTATCTTTAATTCATTAAACACTTGCTCTGTGTTCACCAGGGTGCATAACCCTGCACCCCAAAGGGTTAGAAATGCTGTATTTGGATCATCACTAGCTCTCCTACGTTCTCTGCTCTGTCTGCTATTTGGCCTGCCTAATAAATCCTCAACCTCCCTTCACGTCCTGCTCCCAACTTACTCAGTAGTGTTTCTAGTAACGTGGGAATCCAAGCAAGATGCCTGCATGTTTGTGCAATTGCATTCTCTGGGAAGCCTTTGAGTCGTAGGAGCCCAGGTGGCGCAGTGGTTAAGAACTGAGCTGCTAACCAAAAAGTCAGCAGTTCGAATCTACCAGTCACTCCTTGGAAACCCTATGGGGCAATCCTGCTGTGTCCTATAGGGTTGCTATGAGTCAGAATCAACTCCAGCACAACAGGCCTTGGTTTGGGTCATAAAAATGGGGAATAGTACATACGCTGGTTTCTGTAGTTATTATTTGGCCACTTAGGTCTGTTGCCTTTTCCAGAATGTTCTAATTTCATTCTCCAGGGGAAAGTGCTAGGCATTATATTTCAATACCCTTTTTCCATAGCTACACATTTTTTAAAACACAACTTCTGCTGGAGTTCAAGGAGCATAGATTAAGAATGTTAGCCAAAAGTTTTGGTGGCTACATCATGGATTTCTATTTTTCCTTAACCACGCCCCTCCTTTTTTATTCATTTTTAAGCGCATTGCTGTGCAGATGAAATGTTTTCCTCTATTTTTATCTTCAAACGATCTTTATTTGCTTCTTCTGCATGCTGCTGGATTTATCCTGGCCTCTTACACTTTGGCTTGTAGCCAAATGCCCCACAGCTGAATGACTGCCCCTCTGGATGCCATCCTCCCAGGCCGGCCCTGCCTTCAATAGCAGGCCAGCCAGAAGGCCACCCCGGATCTCGTGACAACAGAGCCTTGTAGTAGCCCCGCTGCATAATTAGACGTGAGCATTTACAGTTGGTCCTGTCTCTGCAAGTGCTTTCAGACTTAAGTCCAAACTTAGGCTGTTACTTTCATGTCCAAGCTAATGGTTTTGCCCTTCTCCCTCTCTTTTCTGTCTCTCTTTACAAATTGAATAATAACAACCACAAAAGGAATCAAGGGAGCTCGGAGACCTGCGGTTTTAAGAAGACTGGATCCCGAAAAGATTTTCACAAGACGCTGCAGAAGCAGACATTTGAGTCAGAGACCTTGGAGTACGCTGTACCCAGTGCTCAGGTACTTCCTGTCAACACGAGGTCACCTGGGTTACCTGGTACCTGCAGGGTTCTGCCCAGGGCAAGCTGTCGACTTGTTCTTAGCTGAAATAAAACATAGCCTCGCAGAGTATTAGAAGAGGAACTCCAACATCTGAGTCAGGGACACCTATTTCCCAAACTTGTTTGTAACTGCAGTGAAAACCCAGGAGCTCAATAAGTAAAGTAGATCAAAGTGGAGCATCTCTAATAAATGGGGCTGTGACAATTCCTGCAGAAGCTCGGTGGGGTCCCAAAGGCAGGATGTTGTTGTTGTTGGATCCACTGGCGGATTCTAACTGCCAGTTGTTGGGTTAGTGCCCAGCACTTAAACTCTGTGCCACCAAAAACCCGTTGCCATTGAGTCAATTCCGGCTCATAGTGACCCTATAGGACAGAGTAGACCTGCCCCACAGGGTTGCCAAGGTTGTAATTTTTACTTTACCCAAGCGGATTGCCACATTTTTGTCCCATGGAGAGGCTGATGAGTTCAAACCGCAGACCTTTTGCTTAGTAGCCAAGCGCTTAACCAGTGTGCCACCAGGGCTTCTAAGTGACCACTAGGCAGTGTTGTTGTTGGGTGCTGTCCAGTTGATTTTCGACACATAGGAGCCCCATGTGATAGAGTAGAACTGCCCCATAGGGTTTTCTAGGCTGTAATCTTTACAGAAGCAGATCACAAGGTCTTTCTCTGGTGCGAAGTCACTGGGTGGGTTCAAACTGCTGATCTTTACAGTGAGCAGCCAAGCGCTTAACTGTTGTGCCACCAGGGCTCTGCAGAGGGATTAAAAAGCCAGGCTCTGAGGCCAGTCTGCCCCAGTTCTCTTTGTGGCCATGCCACATGCCAACACTATAACCTTAGGCAAGATGTTTAGCCCTACGTGCTTGCATTTCCTCCCCTGGAAAACCCGATAATTATAGTAACTGTATTGTCCATCAAATCTATTCCACTTCTCACGGTCAACTCCACTTCGATTCTGACACTGACTGAGTGAGTGCAATCGATCCAATTCCAATTCAAGTGCACCTGCAGCACTTCTTCCCTGACCCTTACCACCTGGAGCTCTGCCAGACCTCACAAGTTAAAGAACACCATCCTCCACACTGCCAGGTCTGCCCAAGGCTTCAGCCCGTGGCTTCGACCTGGTTCTTTCCAGTTCAGTCATGGCTGACGATGCAAAACTGGAGCAGACCCTAATGTTCCCAATTTGGGTGTTCTGGACTGGAACGGGAAAAATAACCAGTCACATCCCTGAAATGGGGTACTCAGAAGAGGCGTGGTGAGCCCTTTCAGGAGCCTGATGCAGGAGACTGGATTATTGTCAGGACTGCGGAGAGCCACACACGTTCAAAGCAGCGCAGTAGGCTGCCATCTCTGAGCAGGGCAGTGCTGTTTCCGACTCTGCTCCAAATCTGAGGGGCAAGAGGTTCGGTTGCTATGCAATGTGTACACTGCCCTTGTTTTGTAAGAAGGCCATTAGGTTTCTAGCAGGGCTTCGAAGTATAATTTTTTCCCATTCTGGTTACCGTTCTGGAGCACCCAAATTGTAAACTTTAGGGTCTGTTGCGGTTTTACTTCCTTGGCCGTGAGTGAACCGGGAAGAACTGGTTCAAAGCCCTGCTTCTGATGCTACTCACAAGCTTGGGGGTCCCCAGATCCCACTCACTTCTGACCTACTGGCTCCCGCTATTCGCTCAGGTTCAGTAATTCACTAGGATGACTCACAGAACTGAGGAAGGCACTATACTTAGGTTTACAGTTTTTACTATAGCAAAAACGATACAAATGAAGAGACCCAGAGGGTGAGGTCAGGAAGGATTCCCTGTTTAGAGCTCCATGTCCCAAAAGGGGATGCACTACCTCCCACATGTATTGTTGATGTCTATCACCAACCAGGAAGCCCATGGAGTTTCCACGTCCAGAGCCTTTATTGCTGTGGGAGTAGTGCAGAATAGAATCGTGCTATGTGGGGTTTTCAAGGCTGCAACCTTTTGGAAGCAGATCCCCAGGTCTTTCTTCTGAGGTTCCTCTGGGTGGGTTCAGACTGTTAACCTTTGGCTAGTATTCAAGCTCTTAATAGTTTGTGCCACCCAGGGATCCTAACACTTTATTAGGGCTTCATTATGTAGACATGGAGCCCTGATGGTGAAGTGGTTAAGAGCTCGGCTGCTAACCAAAAGGTTAGCAGTTCAAATCCACCAGCTGATCCTTGGAAACCATAAAGGGGCAGTCCTATTCTGTCCTGTTGGGACACTATGAGTCAGAATCAACTCAATGGCAATGGGGTTTATTTTGCGTTATGTAGACATGATTGATTGAATCAACGCTCTACCTTCCCATGAGGCCAGGCTGATATCATGAGGGAAGAGATTGGAGTTAGCAGAACCTAGAACCTCCAAAGAGGGGAGGAAGCGTGGCCAAGGAGGAGGAATTGCCCTGCTGGTATTAGTATCTCCAAGGCAAGTGCCAAAAGCAATTCAATTCATTTTCCCCAATCTCTTAGGAATTCTAATCCAGGCAAAAGAGTTAATAATTATGGTATTAATATTGATTATTGCCAGCACATTAAGTTTAGGTCAAATTTATAATCTGGTTGATTAGCCCTTTCTGAGTAGACACATGCCACAAAAAAGTGTGTAGTGTATAAAAACACGCAATGGCACGTCCACTTAGTGAAACTTAAGGAATAGCAAAAAAAAAAAAAAAAAAACCAAACCCAGTGCTGTCGAGTCAATTCCAACTCATAGTGACCCTATAGGACAGAGTAGAACTGCCCCATAGAGTTTCCAAGGAGCGCCTGGCGGATTCGAACTGCCGACCCTTTGGTTAGCAGCCGTAGCACTTAACCACTACACCACCAGGGTTCTCAGGAATAGCATCTTAGTGTAAATCGTGTAGATATTTATAACTGATCCACCTATATTCTTAGGACATATTGAATATAGTTACTTGTTCTTTGCCAAATCTTTGTTTGGCATGCAATTTCCCACTACCAAGATATTCCTAATTGAAGAAATCTACTCTGTGACTGATTTAAGATGCGTTTTTTTTTTTTTTTTTTTTAATGTGTTCCAGCTAACAGAGGATACTGCTCAAAGAACAAATGTTCTGCCTCCTCTGGCTTTCCTTCTCCTTTTTGGGGGGCAGGCAGGTGCATGTTCCTGTGAGAGTTACAGAAGTCCTGTAGGAAAGGGTTCCCAGAGCCTCCTCTCTGTCTTTATTATTGTTGTTGCTGTTGTTAGGTGTCATCAAGTCAGTTTTGACTCATAGCAACCCTAGGTACAACAGAATGAAACACTGCCCAGTCCTGGGCCATCCTTAAATTGTTGTTATGCTTGAGCCCATTTTTGCAGCTACTGTGTCATTTTTGGGTGTCAATCCATCTCATTGAGGGTTATCCTCTTTTTCACTGACCCACTACTTTACCAAGCATGATGTCCTTCTCCAGGGACTGGTCTCTTCCTGTCTTTGGGAGCATAATGTTCAGCTTTGGGGTTTATATAAGGTTTAATTTGGGAGGGTCCTCAGTGATGATCTTATTTTACAATTTGGAAAATCCAGTTCAGGAGTTGAGGTTACCATGGGGTCTCTTCCTGCCCCAGTTCAGCCTCTTTGTCCTGCTTGCACCCTATTCCCTCTCTGTCTGCTCGAGCATGAGACTTGGACATGGTTCATAAGAGACTTGGCTGCCAACCTCCAGAGAAGAACAAGGCCCAAGCTCATTGGAACATAGTACGGTTTTCAAACCTTTCCGCAAAGACTGGCTTATATGCCACCAAGGAGTACCAAACCAAACCCGTGGCCGTCAAGTCGATTCCAACTCATAGCAACCCTGCAGAACAGACTAGAACTGCCCCTTGGAGCTTTCAAAGAGCAGCTGGTGGGTTCAGACTGCTGACCTTTTGGCTAGCAGTTGAGCTCTTAACCACTGTGCCACCACGGCTCCAACCAAAGAGTAGGAAAGAGATACTTCATTTTGGGATTGTCAGGCTCGCAAGTGAAGGCATCATTCTGTCAAACTCCTTGAGGCCTTAGATTCTGTAGACCAAAGCTGGAGCAGCACTGGGACATCCTAGATTCCTAGTCTTCATTTTCCACCCCGCTGTCTCACGAAGGTGTGCCTTCTCGCACAGACAGGCCCCCGGAGCTTGCGTGTGCTGTGTGACGTGTCCGGGAAAGGTCCTATCACTGCCTGTGACTTCGACCTCCGCAGCCTGCAGCCTGACCAGCGGCTCGGACACCTCCTGCAACATGTCAGCGCCGAAGACTTTGAGCGGCAGAATGAGGAGGCCCGGAAGACCAACCGGCAGGCCGAGCTGTTCGCCCTCTACCCGTCGGTGGACGAGGTGGGTGCATGTCTCAGGCTGGGGCATGTCAGGGGAGACCCCAAGAGCAGGGTATGATCCCTGTTGTTGTTGTGTGCCATCGAGTTGATTTTGATGCATGGCAACCCCGTGTAACAGAGTAGAACTGCCCCATAGAGTTTTCTAGGCTGCAATCTTTACGGGAACAGGGTGCCAGGCATTTCTTTTCAGGCATCTGTTGGGTGGGTTCCAACTGCCAACTATTCAGTTAGCAGCCGAGTGTAGAGCTGTTTGTGCCACCCGGGGACCTTGTCTTTGTGTAGAGGAATATAACGAAGATGCAATGGTAGTTCCGATTTAAGGGTTAAAAGTTACAGTTGTTGTTGCCATCTCCGGTTCATGGCAACTCTATGTACAAGCATAACAAAACTTTGCTTGTGACCCATAGGGTCTTCGCTGGCTAATTTTCAGAAGTAAATCACCAGGTCTTTCTCTCTATTCTGTCTTAGTCTGGAAGCTCTGCTGAAACCTGTCCATCACAGCTGACCCTGCTGGTATCTGAAATACCGGTGGCATAGCTTCCAGCATCATAGTGACATGCAGGCCACCTCAGGATGACACACTGACAGATAAAAAAATGGCTGGTGCAAATGTTACTATAAGGACTTGATATAGCTCTTTAAGTTGTTCGTCCCTGGGTGGTAAAATAGGCAGGCATATCTTTTAATTTGTCATTACTAGGCTTTCATATACTTAGAATTTCAGTGAGTTCTAGCTAGGCACATCTATATAGAATCTGTAAATTCAACCCCAAATCTCTTATTATCTTTTTATGAAAACAATGAATGGAGAAAGAGGCTCTGTGATAGCACTGAAGGTCTCTATCCTGAAGCAAACTATTCTGATTCAGATCTCGGATCTGAAACTCATGTATTTACAACTAATGCCCTTTGGCTGGAGAAATATTCTGAGTGTGTACTTGAAGCAGGCCAAAAAAACAAAAAACAATAGGTATAAGATTTTGCAATGCCATCTGGTGGATATTACTAAGCCATACCCATGTCCCGTTTCCTTCCTTCCTCCCTCAGTCTCTTTGTCTTCGGTGTGTGGGTTTCTGGAAGGAGAAAAGCTTTGGCCTAAGTGCTGACTCTGATGGCTGGGGGTTGGAGAGCAGTCTCTTGTAAAAGTCGGGATGTTTTTCTGCCATTAGAAATAAGCAAATGCGAGTTGACTCTGGCAGTGAGGGTGGCCTTCCCTCCCCTGGGTTGAGTCCAACTGGACAGCCACCCCTCCTGGAAACTCACTCCTGATCTCTTTGCAATGTGACTAATAACAGGAGGATGCTGTGGAAATACGTCCGGTACCAGAATGTCCTAAGGAACATCTGGGCAACAGAATCCTGGTCAAGTTGCTGACCCTGAAGTAAGTATCAGTTCCACATTACCCATGACATTAGGATTCATCTTACCTTTTAGATACAAATTGTGTCTTTATCATCAGATCTTGAATGATATTATTATATTATACATTATTAAAAGATAATTTTTATTCATTTTTAAAATAATTGATTTTATTTCTTGTTGCTGTTCTTGAGAAAATACACAGCAGAACATACACCGATTCAACCATTTCTACACCCACAATTCAGTGACATTGATGACACCCTTCCAGTTGTCCAACCACTCTCACCCTCCCTTTCTGAGCTGTTCCTCCCCCGTTAACATAAACTCACTGCCCCTAAGCTTCCTGTCTAACCTTTCGAGTTGCTGTTGTGAGTTTGATCCCATATAGATAGTTCTTTGAAAGAGCACAATGGTCACAACAGACATTCTTTACTAGTTAAGCTGAGCTATTGTTGGGCTTTAGAAGACTTCAGGGGATATTTTTGGTTTAAGGTAAGATTATTTTAGGGTGATAGTTTCAGGGGTCATCCATCCTCCCTGCCAACGCACATTTAACAGTGACCAGAGTAGAGAGAGCGTCCTTCAGGAAGCCCGACACCATTGTCAGCCCTCTCCCTGCCCCCACAGGATGCCTGGCGAGGCTGATTTTAAATGCAGTGAGTAGCTCTGCTGTTAGGGACAGAGGAAGTCTCCCCGGTGATGCTCATCACCAAGCCTTCTAGACCGTTCCAGTAAACAAGCGGCACCTATTCTCACAGGTGGTCAAACATGGCCCGTTAATACACATGTGCTATTAAAAAAAAAAAAAAAAAAAATGAGTCACTTGGATTTCTCTTAATGGAAATTGCCAAGCGATTTTTTCCTCCAACTTTGAAAAATGAAATTAAGTAGAATTGAGGTATTGCCTAGTGCACCTGGCCTGCTGAAAAACCAGTTACCACGGAGTGCATTCTAACTCGTAGTGACCCTGTATGTATCTTAAATAGCATTCATACCCACACTGACCTGCAAGAGGAGTGATGGACCAAAGATAAGGTCCTACAACTTTGAGTAAACTGGATAAAAGGAAGAAAGTTCTTATAATAAACCTAGAATGTTAAAAATATGAATAGTAAAAATTGAGCATTAATGTTAAAAAGACACATTTTCCCGTTGACCTTAATAAGCGGGGTTCTATTTATAATCCTATAGGTTTTATCAACAAGGGAATTTTTAAAAACTCATTGAGATATACAAATGTCTGTGTTTTGCTTTTGAGAAATACATAAACCTTGAAGGATACAGAAGGAATTAGGCCTGGCATGATTTTGCAAATGCTTGTAGCAGCAAGAAAAAAAAGAAGACAATAAAAATATTTTTCTATTTTGTGTTTCAAGGGAGGGAAAAAGTCTTTTAGTTTAAAGTTTAATGCCATCTTAGGCTTGGAGGGGCCTTCTAGGTGGTGAATTTTCAGTGTGGGTAAGATTTAACCCAGGAAAATTATTTGAAATGCAGGTTTTGGGAGACCTCCCTCTACACCACCCCGCTCCCCCAAGAGATGCTGGTTCACATTTAGGTCCTGGGTGGAAACCAAGGAACCTGCATTTTGACAAACTCTTTGGAAGTTTGTCCCAAGCAGTTTTTGGGAGAATGTACCATCTACCATGATCTCAACTGATGATAAATTTTCCACGAGCTTCTCATATTTCTCAACCAAGATCCCAGTAAAAAACCAAATCCATTGCCGTCAAATCGATTCCCTGATGGTGCAGTGGTTGAAGCATTCGGCTGCTAACTGAAAGGTCAGCAGTTCAAACCCACCAGCTGCTCCTTGGGAGGAAGATGTGGCATTCAGCTTCCATAAAGATTATAGCCTTGGAAACCCTAAGGGGAGGTTCTACTCAGAGTCCCAGTGTGATTCTCATGGAGCCCTGGTGGCACAGTGGTTAAGCATTTGGCTACTAACCAAAAGGTCAGCAGTTGGAATGCACCAGCCACTCCTTGGAAGCCCTATAGGGTAGTTCTACTCTGTCCCATAGGGTTGCTATGAGTCAGAATCGACTAGATGGCAATGCGTGTGTGTGTGTGTGAGATTCGCATATGTATGGAGTTATCCAAACACGTCTGCATTTTTAACCATTTCCTATGTCCAGGTGGAAACCCTGGTGGAGTAGCGGTTAAGTGCTACCGCTGCAAACCAAAAGGTCAGCAGCTGGAATCCACCAGGCACTCATTGGAAACTCTATAGGACAGTTCTAGTCTGTCCTATGCGGTCACTACGAGTCAGAATCGACTCTATGTCAATGGGTTTGGTTTTGGTTTATGTCCAGGTACTTTCAGAAAACTCAAAATTAGCCAAGTTACAACTATCTCTCTCTTCCTCTCCCAGGTTTGAGATTGAAATTGAGCCTCTGTTTGCCAGCATTGCCCTCTATGACGTTAAAGAAAGAAAAAAGGTAAGCCACTGTAACCTTGAGGGTGGCAGAGAATAGCCCATCTGTGAGGTACACAGACCATCCCTGATTCTCGGGTTCCCGTTTTTAAATCTCACTTCTGTGCAGCAAAGACATCTCAGATTTGAGAGCATGCGACCTCTGATGGATCCAGTTCTCTTGCCTTTGTAATTTTTGAATGGATGATCTGAGAACATTGGTGATATATGTTCTTTGCAGAATCTTTCAGGGAAAGGTCTGTTGGAGGTGGTGGCTGGGTTGGGATACAGAGAGAAATAAAATAGCACATGGGGTCCCCATAAAACAAAGCCATTTAAATACGTTGTTGACAAGCTGGAGTGTGCACAGAAAGTTTCCTCACCTTGGGCATGTTTTGCACCGTGAAATGGGCTCATTGTTAACGCAAAGCATCTTGGCAGTAAAAATCTTCATACCCCACTGGGGAAGACCTCAGCAAGTGCAAAGTGCTTTTGAGCAAAAAGAATTCTGTGACCCACAAATCCCCTTGAGTGTTTTTGTGGTTAGTCATTTTGTAACACTTAAAGAGGAAGACCCTCAACAAGATGGATTGACCCAGTGGCTACAACAATGGGCTCAAACATAGCAACGATTATGAGGATGGTGTAGAGCTGGGCAGTGTTTCCTTCTGTTGTATGCAGGGTCACTGTGAATTGCTCGACAGCAACTGACAACAACGACAAAGGAGAAAAAATACCAAAACCAGAGCAGGATGTTTCAGTCCCTCTTTACCCATAACCCTTGTAGATTTAAGGAAACATGTGTCTGTTGAATGAATATTAATAACCCCTGAGATTTGTATGAGGGTAGGCTAATGGCTGTAACAAACAGACCCTCAAATTCAGTGGTTTACAGCAATGGTTCTCAAACTGTAATACATATCAGAATACCCTGTGTTGTTCAGTCAATTCTGATTCGTCGCAACCCCATGTGACAGAGTACTGCCTCATAGGGTTTTCTAGGCTGTAATCTTTACAGGAGCAGATTGCCAGGTCTTTCTCCCTCAGAGCCGCTGAGTAGATTTGAATTGCCAACTTTTTGGTTAGCAGATAGCTGCAGAGCACTTAAGTGTTGTGCCACCAGGGCCTCTCTGAATACCCTATAAAAAGAAAAACCAAACTCATTGCCATCGAGTTGACCCTAAAGGACAGAATAGAACTGCTCCATAGGGTTTCCAAGGAGCGCCTGGTGGATTTGAACTGCCAATCTTCAGTAAATCACAGATTGCTGGACCTTACCTGCAGACTTCTTGATTCAGCAGGTCTGAGTCTTTGGGTGCCAACAACGTCTAAGGGCTTGACTACTAACCAAAAGCTTGCCAGTTCAAACCCACCCAGAGGCGCCTCGGAAGAAAGGCCTGGCAATCTGCTACTGAAAAATCACAGCTTTGAAAACCCTATGGAGCACAGTGCTACTCTGACACACGTGGGGCTACCATGAGTTGGAATCAACTCCATGGCAACCAGTTTGGCTTTTTGGGGGTGGGGCCTGAGAATCTTCATTTCTAGCAAGCTCTCAAGCGATGCTGATGCTGCTGGCCTGAGAGCCTTTTGAGAACCACCCGCTTAAAGAACAAGAAGTTTCTGTCTTTGTGTCTTGACATCATTGGCACTCTGGAAATACTGGCTGCTGGATAAGAATGTGGATGTTTTGGGGAGTCTCTCTCAAATCGCTTCCACATATCTAGAAATTGTGGCAAAAGATCAGATTTTCTGAACCGTGTCCTTGATTCCACCCATTCCTCTGTTGAGATGTTTTTGTGTTTTTGCACTCCTTTGTTTTTTTTTTACCATGTTTAGACCATGAGAACAAAACAGTTCTGACTTCCCGTGCCCTCTGCGGTTCCTTTACAGATCTCAGAAACTTTCCACTGCGACCTGAACTCGGACCAGTTCAAAGGCTTTCTGCGCACCCACACCCCCTCCGTGGCGGCGTCGAGCCAGGCGAGATCTGCGGTGTTCTCTGTCACCTACCCCTCCACCGACATCTACCTGGTCATCAAGGTATTAAACATGATCTGATTTGCATATCCTGTTGTTCCCATGGCCGCTTCATCTCCAGCACATGTCTGGGGTGAAAGAGATATCAGGGAGTGTCTGCTTGTCTTCTGCAAGGTTCTTTTTGTTTCCTTCTCAACTTCCCTCTTTCTTCCCCAATACGAGAAAATTCTGTGCCAGAAGCTGGAAAGACAGTGCATTTTGGACTCTCCCGGCCCTAGGTTTGAATCCTGATTTTACAACTTAGTAGCGATATGACTCTGGTCAATTACCTAACCTCTCTGAGACTTACTTTCCTCATCCATCAGGTGGGGATAATAACACAGATCTCAAAGAGTAGCCGTGGAGAAATTGGAGCCTTCTCATCCATTATTGGTAGGAATGTAAAATGGCATAGCTGCTGTGGAAAACAGTTTGGCAATTCCTCAAAAAGTTAAACATAGAATCACCATTACTATCGAGTCCACTCCAACTCATAGAGACCTTATAGGACAAAGTAGAACTGCCCCATAGGGTTGCCAAGGAGACGCTGATGAATTCGAACTGCTGACCTTTTGCTTAGCAGCCCAGCTCTTAACTACTGCGCCACCAGGGCTCCAGAATCACCATATGGCCCAGCATTTCCACTCCTAGGTAGATACCAAAACAATTGAATGCAAGGACTGAAACAGGTATTTGTACGCCAGTGTTCACTGCAGCACTATTCACAGTAGCTAAAAGATAGAAACAGCTTAGATGCCCTTCAACAGATAGATGGATAAACGAAGTGTGGTAAATATGTACAACGGAGCATTATTCACCCAGAAAGAGAAACAAAGCCCCAATACATGTTACGACGTGGGTGAACCTTGAAAACGTCATGCTAAGTGAAAGCAGCTGAACACAGAAGGACAAATATTGTATGAGCCCACCGACTTGTACGGAGACCACAGTTCATTAGTGGTACAGGGGCAGGTGGGAGGGAGAAAAGGGCAGTTAAACGTAAGAAGCACTGAGGCTCTGTTATTAAAAGCGATGAAAAAGTAATTTGGCAGTGGGTAGTGAAGATATAGTGAAGATGTTTACAAACACAGTGAATGTGATTAATGTCACTGAATGGTTTGAGAAAAAAGACTGACATAGCAAATATTTTGTTGCATGTTTTTACCACAATAAGAAAATGTCTCAAGAAAAAAATGTTTTGATATAGAGAATACCAAACCAAACCCGTTGCCGTCGAGTTGATTCTGACTCACAGAGACCCTACAGGGCAGAGTCGAAATGCCCCACAAGGTTTCCAAGGCTGTAATCTTTACAGAAGCAGACTGCCACATCTTTCTCCCATGGAGCAGCTGGAGGGTTCGAACTGCTGATGTTTTTGATTAGCAGCCAAGCACTTAACCACTGCACCACCAGGGCTCCTAATATAGAGTACAGGAGTGATAAAGCAAATGCGGAAAAATGTTAGCAACTAGCGACTAAAGAAGCTACTATTACAGCTACTCTAAAGTTGTAGATTATTTTAAAATAAGTTTTAAAAAAAATTCCCAGGTGACTGTGACACGTGCCTTTCCCCTACCCTCCATGGCTATGAGGAAGTGCACATTTCATGAGACGCACTTTTACACGTAAATCGTGGAGGACACACGAGGGCTACCTGGGTCGCTACACACTAGGAGTGCTTCAGCCATGGAGTTCCCATTTCTCGCTTAACGTCCTCATTAAAAAGTTCCTCACCTCTGTTCAAAGTTCACTTTTAAAGACCACATCCTTACCCATGGGCATTGTGGGAAACTGAGCTTCCATCCAACTTCCTCTCCAAGCTGCTTGACCATGAGCCTCGGGAGAAGACGGGCCATGTTCATCTTATTCACCCCTCTCCCTCTCCAGTAACTACTACATAATTTTTGAATGAATGAGCAAGTGACTGGTGCTGACTAGTGGGGATACTGGGGAATCTCTAGCTCAACTACGGAGCCCTGGTGGCGCAGTGGTGAAGCACTTGGCTGCTAACTGAAATGTCAGAGGTTTGAACCCGCTGGTCACTTCTCAGGAGAAAAGACCTGGCGATCTGCTCCCATAAAGATTATAGCCTTGGAAACCTACAGGGCCATTGTGCTCTGCCAAACAGGGTCTCTATGAGGCAGAACCGACTCTACGGCAATGGGTGTTTTGGTGTGCTAGCTCAAAGGCCATGTGTCTGTGTTCCCACCTGGGGTGTCTCTCTGGGGGATCAGCCGTCCTTTCATATTCTGACAATGTGAGAGTGACTTAAGTGTCTGGCGTGAGGAGAGACTTCCTTCCCGAGGCGTCCCTGAAGTCCCTGAAGTTGTTGTCCGTTGAGTAGTCCCAACTTACCCCCTTAAAAACCCCACTAAACGTCCCTCCATCAGTAGGGTATTTCTGGTTTAAATGCTTTCTGCCTAATTAATAGACCTCTCCTATTGGAGTATACTGACCCACATTTCTTCTGCAAGAACCATCTCAACTAATGACACAAAGCTAATAGAGCTAATTGCGCTTGGCTGAATTTTCCTTGAGCAGAGGGTTGGAAAATTTCATTCTCCCTTTCTTTTTTCTAAACATGGTGCCAGGCAGGTCCTTTACTTGAAGCAAAGTGGAAGAAGACCCTTGAGTATTTATTGCGTGGTGTTGTAAATACTTGAGTTTTTATAGCACTTATTGGTATTATCAACCAGCTGGGTTTTTTTTTTTTTTTTTTTACCAAAGAGAGAAGCCGTATGATCCTTGGGCTTTCGCATTTCCTTTCTGGTCTGTTAAATCAAGAGAAGCAGCCCTAATAGGAAATACAAGGGAGATAATTACAGATAATTTATTCTGTTCATTTATTCATTTAGTGGAAGGTTCCAGTCCCTACCCCGACTTTCAGAGAGGCCGTATCTCTTTTTTTACAATGTAAGCAATCGTCAAGAAAATGAGTTTCTCGCTTCCTACATATGTCTCCTGTGCTTTGCTTTATAAGATAACTTTCACTGCATTTTTATTGTAGACATTATACATGTTTATTGTTTAAAGGTAGAAAGTAGACATCAGCAATAGGAAGAAAATAAAAATCACCTATAATCCTGCCATACAATGACATCTACTGTTAACGTTTGGTGTGTATCTACCCTTACCCTTCTAATAAGCCTTGATGATTTTTTTTTAACAAAACTGGATAATAATCTTCATATTAATTATCTTTTAATCAAAAAAACCTATCATAGATATCTTCCCATGTTGTTAAATCGTGTCATAAAACATCATTTTGATGGTGGCGTAGATTCCACGATGTGAATGTCAACGAATGTGCTTTGTTTTAACATTATTTTTGTTGGCAGATAGAAAAAGTCCTTCAGCAAGGAGAGATCGGAGACTGTGCAGAACCCTACATGGTTATCAAAGAAAGCGATGGTGGAAAGGTATGCTGTTTCGCGCATTGTTGAATATCGACATTTTCTAATAGGCAGATCTTTTCAGGTGTGTTCCATGAAATAGTTAATGGGGCGTGGTCCATACTGCATCCCCAGGTGAGACATAATTAATTGTATTTAAACAAAAGAAACAAGAGAAACTGGCCAGTGAGGATACATTTTAAAAGACATAAATTATTGAACTCACCAATGATGCTCTGAGGAGCCCTGGTGGCACGACAGTTAAGCATTCAACTGCTAACTGAAAGGTTGGTGGTTCAGATCCGCCCAGCGGCTCCTTGAGAGGAAGACCTGTGATCTGGTCCTGTAAAGATTACAGCCAAGAAAACACTATGCAGCAGTTCTGCCTGTCACATGGGGTCACTGTGACTTGAAATTGTATCAACGGCAAGTCACAACAACAACACAATGATGATACACACCAGAGTATAAAACAAAACTTGACCGGGGCAAGCCACCTCCTGTCTTACTGGGTCTGTGGCTTTGACCCAGCTGGTTGGGATGGCTGTGGAGACCCAACGAAACCCACCAGTGCCCAAAGCTCCACTGGCCTCCTCAGCAGCCTGGGGCACCGTCCTGTCTAATAGGGCAACGGGGAGGGCTGAGATCACTGCACACGATCCCTGCGTGGGACAAAAGGATAAGCGCTCGGCTACTAATTGAAAGGTTGGCAATTCGAATTCACTAAGAGGCTCCTCAGAAGAAAGGCCTGGTGATCTGTTTCCAGAAGGTCACAGCCATGAAAACCCTATGGAACAGTTCTACTCAAACCCACATGGGGTGGCCATGGGTTGGCGTTGACCTGATGGCAACTGATCTTTGTGGTAATGTACACCGTAAGTCATTAGCACAATACAGATAGGGAACCTGTGAAAAGGACACTGCTCCTTGGTATTCATTTGCCAAGGTCCCCAATATAATTGTAAAAACCTGGTCTTTCTGGAATAGCACTTACCTAATCAGCATCCTGGAACTCTGGTGGTGCAGTGGTTAAGCTCTCAGCTGCTAGCCAGAAGGTCAGAGGTTCAAACCCACCAGCTGCTCCACGGGAGAGAGATGTGGCAGTTGATGACAGCCTTGGAAACCCTATGGGGCAGTTCTACTCTGTTCTGTAGGGTCACTATGAATCAGAATTGACTTGCTGGCAATGGGTTTGGGGTTTTAAAGTCAGCATCCTACTACAGACTCATAGATTTCAAGTCAGATTTGTTGAGCTAAAGACTTTTTTTTTTTTAAGAATCCACCTTTTATTCTGAATTTAGAAGAAGACCTTGGAAGTACTGTCAACCTAATAAGGAAGTTGTTAAGAACCTTTATGTGTCTTTTTGGAGTTTCCCAAGGCAACTTTTGAAAAACAGATTAGCTTGAGAGCTTGGTAGATGACATACAGGACTTTTTAGCCTGAGAGTCCCCCATATGAATCCGCATCATATAACTAACCCCCAAAAGAGGCATTAATTGAGTAGCGGGGATAACAAGCCTTGGAGATATATATATATTTTGTAAGTTGAAAGTGTAATTTATTAATTGAATGTAGCCCCTCTTTAGACCTTTCCTTTAAAAAAAAAAAAAAAACTTTGATTTCCTTACCAGCTAGGCTTCTGATCCCACTTGAGTCATGTTTCTGCTTGTTGGCTCTTTTTTATCATTTGTTGTTGTAGTTGTGGGGTGCCGTTGAGTCGATTTTCGACTCCTAGTGACCCCATGTGTTACAGAGTTAGAACTGGCCCCTCAGGTCTCCTAGGCTGTAATTGTTATGGGAGCAGATTGTCAGGTCTTTCTCCTATGGAGCCACTGGGTGGATTTAAACCGCCAACCTTTTGGTTAGTAGCGCTTAACTATTGTGTTACCAAGGGATTTCAGAGAAGGCTGTCAGATCCACGTCAGAGGCAGTAGACTTGGGGAAGATACTGTGTTGCTTGTTTCTGATGGTCTCTTTCCATTTTTCTCTAGAGTAAAGACAAGATTGAAAAACTGAAACTTCAAGCAGAGTCCTTCTGCCAGCGTTTAGGGAAGTACCGGATGCCCTTTGCCTGGGTTCCCATAAGCCTGAGCAGCTTCTTCAATGTCTACACCCTCGAAAGGGAGGTAACTGATGCGGAGACCATGGTTGGTAAGATTTTCAACCTTCATACCAGCTCCAAGGTCAACTGCTCATTAGAGGGGCTCGGGAAGCAGTAGAGTCCCTGAGCGGTGCAACAGTTAACAGGACTGGCTACTAACTGAAAGGATGGAGGTTTGAATCCACCCAGAGGTACCTCAGAAGAAAGGTCTGGCAGTCTACTTCCAAAAAATCAACTATTGAAAACCCTCTGGAGCACAGTTCCACTCTGACACACACGGGGTTGTCATGGGTCGAGGTTGACTCGGTGGCAACTAGTCTGGCTTTTTGGGGGGGCAAGGGAAGACAATAGGATTTGGGGAGTGAAAAGAAGGCGAGAGATAGGATGAAACAGTTGTGACTGAACCACAAATGCTTGATTAGACAGTGGCCCACAACACTGTCTCAAATATTTGTGGAGCTTAAATAAATTCTTCTTTTATAGTAAGATTTTTGGATAGAATGTTCTGGATGGATTGACACTTTAAAAAATTAATTTTCAGTAGCCACCCCACTCAAAAGTAAAATTCTTAAAAATGGCAAGAAAATCTAGTAACCAGTGCATTAAACAAAGGCACGTGGCTGACTCCTAAACCTAAGAAAACCAACCGTCTCAAGGTTTCAGAAAGCAAAACTGAGGCTTCTCGGCACGATGTCCAGTCCCTGAGTGTTTATTTTGCCAAATGCAATTAAAAAAAAAAAAAGAATATCTAGTTACTGTTCCAATATATTCAGCATATTTCTCTCTTTTTCATACCTCAGCCTGGATCTGAATCATTAATTTCCTTTGCAATTTTTGGGCCTGGAGCTATGGCAGGGTTTCAGAATTTTCAGGTAGACCCACCCCACCACCTGTGGCGGAGTTTCTGTTTTCCTCAATGTCTTGGTGTCCAGCAAATCTTTAAGTCTAGGTTCACATTTCTCATGCATTCTTTCGCTCTGCCACTTCTGAAATGTTGCCATTTAAGCAGGGAAGTGGAGAAAAGGGTATTTTGTCATTGCTGCCACTATTCTGGAGTCACTGTTGCATAATGAAAACCAGTAAGACCGGTTGCCATCCACTTGATTATGACTCATGGCGGCTCCATGTCTGTCAGAGTAGGACTGTGCTCCATAGGGTTTTCCATGATTGATTTTCCAGAAGTAGATCAACAGGAGTTCTTCTAAGGCACCTTTGAGTGAACTCAGACTTTCAATCTTTTGGTTAGTTACCAGTCAGAATCCCTGGGTTATTTCTGACTTGTTAATAAAAAACCTCACTTTAGTGCACCCTGACCTTCAGAGCACAACTTTTTTTTTTTTTTTTTTTTAATGCTGACTTCTATGTAGACCCCAGTAGCCTTATTTGAAAGCGTTACGCCTAGAGCTTAGAGGCCACTGTAAGTAGGGTAAGTTCAGGTGTGGGGTATGCTGGGACCTCCGTAACAGGCAGGGAGGGAGGACAGGGAAGCCAGCTCAGGGATAAATTCACCCAGGTGCAGAGGCTGGTTCTTAAGAAGCAATCAGAAGATGCAGTGTACGATACTGGGGCAGTGTGGCGAGCACTGGTGACACAGAGTTCCACTTCAGCAACATGGCATGAATAAGGATGAGAAGATAGTCAAAGACAGGGATCAGCAATATTAGAGTTGTAAGGAATTTGACGAGAACCCCTGCGTATAACAGTATAAAAGCAACAACATATATCCCAAAAGGGGATGAGAAACAATGAAGCAGAGTATGGGGTCTCAGCCCAGAGTATCGGGGTGTGATTCAGGGTTCTGACCCCCATTGGGCAGGCCAACCAAGACAGGGACCCCATTCTGTTGCCTGGTTCACAGAGTGAGAGCAGAGGAAAGCTGGGGTTTGGAAGGTGCCAACACTG